>NC_141006.1:49481785-50113163 GCF_052327205.1 Somniosus microcephalus | reverse complement strand
CTCTGCTTCCCCCTCTCTCTCTCTCCTTCCCTCTCTCTCCTTCCCTCTCTCTCTCCTTCACGCTCTCTCTCTCTCTCCTTCCCCCTCTCTCTCTCTCTCCTTCCCCCTCTCTCTCTCTCTCCTTCCCCCTCTCTCTCCTTCCCCCTCTCTCTCCTTCCCCCTCTCTCTCTGCTTCCCCCCTCTCTCTCCTTCCCCCTCTCTCTCCTTCCCTCTCTCTCTCTCTCCTTCCCTCTCTCTCTCTCCTTCCCTCTCTCTCTCTCTCTCCTTCCCCCTCTCTCTCTCCTTCCCCCTCTCTATCTCTCCTTCCCCCTCTCTCTCCTTCCCCTCTCTCCTTCCCCCTCTCTCTCTCTCCTTCCCCCCTCTCTCTCCTTCCCCCTCTCTCTCTCTCCTTCCCCCACTTTCTGTCTCTCCTTCCCCCTCTCTCTCTCTCTCTCCTTCCCTCTCTCTCTCTCTCTCCTTCCCCCTCTCTCTCCTTCCCCCTCTCCCTCGCTCTCTCTCTCTCCTATGTATCTACACAGAGAGAACCGCGCGGCCCGAGAGACAGCGAGCGGGGGAGTGGCGGCAGCGGGCTGCAGCGGGAGCTCAGCTGAGGTGAGTCGGGCCGGGCCTGAGGTGCTAGGACGTGCATGGGGGCTCCGGGTCACCACGGCCGGGCTCTGAGTCCAACCCCTTCCCCGGGGTGTCTTCCTCTCTTCTCTATCTCCTTCCCTAACTCTCTCCTTCCCTCTCTCTCTGTCTCTCTCTCCTTCCCTCTCTCTCTCTCTCTCATTCCCTCTCTCTCTCTCCTTCCCTCTCGCTCTCTCTCTCCTTCCCTCTCTCTCTCTCTCTCCTTCCCTCTCTCTCTCTCTCTCTCCTTCCCCCTCTCTCTCTCTCCTTCCCCCTCTCTCTCCTTCCCCCTCTCTCTCCTTCCCCCTCTCTCTCTGCTTCCCCCCTCTCTCTCCTTCCCCCTCTCTCTCCTTCCCTCTCTCTCTCTCTCCTTCCCTCTCTCTCTCTCCTTCCCTCTCTCTCTCTCTCTCCTTCCCCCTCTCTCTCTCCTTCCCCCTCTCTATCTCTCCTTCCCCCTCTCTCTCCTTCCCCTCTCTCCTTCCCCCTCTCTCTCTCTCCTTCCCCCCTCTCTCTCCTTCCCCCTCTCTCTCTCTCCTTCCCCCACTTTCTGTCTCTCCTTCCCCCTCTCTCTCTCTCTCTCCTTCCCTCTCTCTCTCTCTCTCCTTCCCCCTCTCTCTCCTTCCCCCTCTCCCTCGCTCTCTCTCTCTCCTATGTATCTACACAGAGAGAACCGCGCGGCCCGAGAGACAGCGAGCGGGGGAGTGGCGGCAGCGGGCTGCAGCGGGAGCTCAGCTGAGGTGAGTCGGGCCGGGCCTGAGGTGCTAGGACGTGCATGGGGGCTCCGGGTCACCACGGCCGGGCTCTGAGTCCAACCCCTTCCCCGGGGTGTCTTCCTCTCTTCTCTATCTCCTTCCCTAACTCTCTCCTTCCCTCTCTCTCTGTCTCTCTCTCCTTCCCTCTCTCTCTCTCTCTCTCTCATTCCCTCTCTCTCTCTCCTTCCCTCTCGCTCTCTCTCTCCTTCCCTCTCTCTCTCTCTCTCCTTCCCTCTCTCTCTCTCTCTCTCCTTCCCCCTCTCTCTCTCTCCTTCCCCCTCTCTCTTGCTCCTTCCCCCTCTCTCTCCTTCCCCTCTCTCTCTCTCTCTCTCTCTCCTTCCCCCCTCTCTCTCTCTCCTTCCCCCTCTCTCTCTCCTTCCCCCCTCTCTCTCTCTCCTTCCCCCCTCTCTCTCCTTCCCCCTCTCTCTCTCTCCTTCCCCCACTTTCTGTCTCTCCTTCCCCCTCTCTCTCTCTCTCTCCTTCCCTCTCTCTCTCTCTCTCCTTCCCCCTCTCTCTCCTTCCCCCTCTCCCTCGCTCTCTCTCTCTCCTATGTATCTACACAGAGAGAACCGCGCGGCCCGAGAGACAGCGAGCGGGGGAGTGGCGGCAGCGGGCTGCAGCGGGAGCTCAGCTGAGGTAAGTCGGGCCGGGCCTGAGGTGCTAGGACGTGCATGGGGGCTCCGGGTCACCACGGCCGGGCTCTGAGTCCAACCCCTTCCCCGGGGTGTCTTCCTCTCTTCTCTATCTCCTTCCCTAACTCTCTCCTTCCCTCTCTCTCTGTCTCTCTCTCCTTCCCTCTCTCTCTCTCTCTCATTCCCTCTCTCTCTCTCCTTCCCTCTCGCTCTCTCTCTCCTTCCCTCTCTCTCTCTCTCTCCTTCCCTCTCTCTCTCTCTCTCTCCTTCCCCCTCTCTCTCTCTCCTTCCCCCTCTCTCTCCTTCCCCCTCTCTCTCCTTCCCCCTCTCTCTCTGCTTCCCCCCTCTCTCTCCTTCCCCCTCTCTCTCCTTCCCTCTCTCTCTCTCTCCTTCCCTCTCTCTCTCTCCTTCCCTCTCTCTCTCTCTCCTTCCCCCTCTCTCTCTCCTTCCCCCTCTCTATCTCTCCTTCCCCCTCTCTCTCCTTCCCCTCTCTCCTTCCCCCTCTCTCTCTCTCCTTCCCCCCTCTCTCTCCTTCCCCCTCTCTCTCTCTCCTTCCCCCACTTTCTGTCTCTCCTTCCCCCTCTCTCTCTCTCTCTCCTTCCCTCTCTCTCTCTCTCTCCTTCCCCCTCTCTCTCCTTCCCCCTCTCCCTCGCTCTCTCTCTCTCCTATGTATCTACACAGAGAGAACCGCGCGGCCCGAGAGACAGCGAGCGGGGGAGTGGCGGCAGCGGGCTGCAGCGGGAGCTCAGCTGAGGTGAGTCGGGCCGGGCCTGAGGTGCTAGGACGTGCATGGGGGCTCCGGGTCACCACGGCCGGGCTCTGAGTCCAACCCCTTCCCCGGGGTGTCTTCCTCTCTTCTCTATCTCCTTCCCTAACTCTCTCCTTCCCTCTCTCTCTGTCTCTCTCTCCTTCCCTCTCTCTCTCTCTCTCATTCCCTCTCTCTCTCTCCTTCCCTCTCGCTCTCTCTCTCCTTCCCTCTCTCTCTCTCTCTCCTTCCCTCTCTCTCTCTCTCTCTCCTTCCCCCTCTCTCTCTCTCCTTCCCCCTCTCTCTTGCTCCTTCCCCCTCTCTCTCCTTCCCCTCTCTCTCTCTCTCTCTCTCTCTCTCCTTCCCCCCTCTCTCTCTCTCCTTCCCCCTCTCTCTCTCCTTCCCCCCTCTCTCTCTCTCTCTCTCCTTCCCCCCTCTCTCTCTCTCTCCTTCCCCCCTCTCTCTCTCTCCTCTCCTTCCCCCCCTCTCTCTCTCTCCTTCCCTCTCTCTCTCCTTCCCCCTCTCTCTCTCTCTCCCTCCCCCTCTCTCTCTCTCTCTCCTTCCCCCCTCTCTCTCTCTCTCCTCTCCTTCCCCCTCTCTCGCTCTCTCTCTCCTTCCCCCCTCTCTCTCTCTCCTTCCCTCTCTCTCTCCTTCCCTCAATATTGAGTTCAACAATTTCAGATGATAACCTCGGCCCCTATTACACATTTTTTCTTGTAATTTTTCCACTCCTTTCCCCCCCCCCCCTTTCCTTTTGTTTCTCTCTCACACCTGGCTGCTATCTCTTGCCCTGCCAGTGCACTTTACACCTAATCTCAGCCTATTACCATCTCGTCTAGCTCTTTTGTTTCTTTCACTTCTTTTGTCCGATCGCAGCCCTGCCTTCGATCTGTTTTCTTTTCTTTCCAGTTTTGAAGAAGGGTTCGACCCGAAACGTCAACTCAAATTTCTCTCCACGGATGTTGCCTGACCTGCTGAGTTTTTCCAGCATTTTCTGTTATTGAGGAAATATCAGTGTTTGAAAGCTGTTTGAAGCTGTCAAACACTGACAGTGTTACTTCTAACATGAGTGCTTCTCCACAGACTCAGTTAGAAATCTCTCCTGCACAGAAAGCTGCAGGCTGTCACTTTTGACAGATTGCAGTCATTCTGCTTTCTGTGCCGGTGAGATGAGGGACTCCCGAACTGAAAGGAAGGAAGGCTGAAAAGGTAAGAAAATGCATGTAAAACTTATTTAATCACTTTAGACACACCAAACACACTTACTAATCCCTTCCCGCCTCGGGGAGGCGGGTCCCAGTGCGGGGCGGGTACCCGCCTCTTTTGAAACTGGCATGGAGGCTGGATGGGGTCGGGACTTCCGATTTTGGGAATTTAAACCCCCGCATGCCTCCAAACCCGACTCCACGGCACACTGAAAATCGAGCCCTAAATGAATCAAGATGTTGTGGTTTGGTGAAGCCAAGCTTCAGTTTTAAAAGCCCATTGATTATAGAGGAAAGGGAAGTGTGGGAGGGTAAAAATAAAGCTATTAGTTTAAACAAAGACTGATTAATTTTTCTAATTTCCCACATCGGCCATTCATATGCCTTTTTTGAGTGAGTCAGCCAACTAAAAACCAAACGTGCTGAATTATTCACATTTTTATACTGTGAACTTATCTACACCAGGTCCCAGAGGTGAAAGGTCAGAGCTCTAACTCCCTGAGCCATTGTAACAGCAAAATACAGCAGATGCTGAAAATCTGAAATAACAACAGAAAATGCTGGAAACGCTCAGCAGGCCAGGCAGCATCCGTGGAGAGAGAAACAGAGTTAACGTTTCGGGTCTGTGACGAAGGGTCCTCGACCTGAAATGTTAACTCTGTTTCTCTCTCCGCGGATGCTGCCAGGCCTGCTGAGTGTTTCCAGCATTTTCTGTTGTTATCCCTGAGCCATTGGTTCCCTGTGCTGAATTAATTTTAATATGGTAAACAAGATAGCACTGCTGTCTCTGGAGGGTCTGAGACCCAAGAAAGGAGGAGGCTTCGTCGGGCACTTCCTGAGGCAGTAGCATCCTCAAAATCAATATAAGCATTGACTTTGAAGCTTGTTTTCTGTCCATCAGTTGGAGCAATTCAGTCTACTGGTGCAAGCCAGTTCATGTGATTTTGGACTTGCAGGAGCAAATATAAAATTGTTTGGAAGGTGCAGCAATCAGGAAACAGAGTTGCAGAATGTGAGTTTAAAAACAGTTGCCCAATGTATAAGCGTCTGTGGGTCCAGTTGGTTTTCTGATGTCATTGCTGTGGAACCGATCCAATAATATACTTTTCATACAAGACCATGAGGCATTATTGGAAGACTAATTCAAAAAGTGTTGTTACAATATACTAGTAAACGCAACATAACGCAGACATATTGTTCAGTTAAATGGTTATATTGTCCAGTATAGATATGCTCTGTATGGGATAAGACTTGGGAGACATTTTGTTAAGGCCTGAAATATAACCGGGTTGCAGTTGTCAAATAAAACTTTCAGTTGTTTCCAATTTTTTTTGAAACAAAAAATATGGCACCAGTAATGGAATGTTCTTCAAAAATAAGATTATTAACTCCTTGGAACTTTCAGATTAAAGTGTCACCCATCATAGTTGTCCTGCCTTTTTGCAGTAATGTAATCTTCAGATTGAAATTAACCTGAATTTTCAATCAACTACAAAAGCAATCATCTGGAAAGCAAAGTGACAGCGAGGAATGATGAGCACTGCACGCAGCTATAGTCTGGGAAAGAAAATTGTAATAGCCACAGCTAAAATGCCAGAGCTTTCTTATAGAAGGGCAGCACCTACACTTGTATTTTGAGTGCACACAACTGTTTGAACGTGAGACCCATGAATAATGAAACCCTTTTCTATGTGAACGCCTGAAAGAAAATTTGCAATTATCCAAACTTGCATGGAAACTGACAAAGTAAGGCAAATCTTACTTGAGTACAGGAGTAAAGACGTCTTACTCCAATTATATAGGGCCTTGGTGAGACCACACCTGGAGTACTGTGTACAATTTTGGTCTCCTTACCTAAGGAAGGATATACTTGCCATAGGGGGAGTGCAACGAAGGTTCACGAGATTGATTCCTGGGATGGTGGGACTGAGAAGAGATTGAGTAAAGTAGGCCTGTATTCTCTTGAATTCAGAAGAATGAAAGGGGATCTAATTGAAGCATACAAAATTATTACAGGGCTTGATAGGATGGATGCTTGGAGAATGTTTCCCTTAGCTGGGGAGTCTAGAACCAGGGGCCACAGCCTCAGGATAAAGGGTAGGCCATTCAGGACTGAGATGAGAAGAAATTTCTTCACACAGAGGGTGGTGAATCTTTGGAATTCTCTACCCCAGAGGGCAGTGGAGGCTCAGTCATTGGGTATATTCAAAACAGAAGTCGATAGATTTCTGACTGGTAAGGGCATCAAGGGATATGGCGATAGGGCCCGTGAATGGAGTTGAGGCAGAAGATCAGCCATGGTCTCATTGAATGGCGGAGCAGGCTCGAAGGGCCGAATGGCCTACTCCTGCTCCTATTTTTTATGTTCTTATGTTCTTAACCCTTTGAAGAACACATATAAAAATGAAACCAACTGAAATAAGAGATTGATTGTTGAATAATGGTCAGTGTCTGTTGACCTTTAAACTTAGTGGCTGGGAATTTTGGTAGTAACAGCGGCGAGGCTGTTAGCACTCACCGTTATTACTGGGTAAAACTGACAGCAACTTCTGGCCTCCGCACATGTGCAGTTAAATGCGGAAATCCGGAAGTTGCTCTCATAGATACCCTCCATAGGGTATGATGCTGTAGTCTGCTCAGCTGGAATCAACATAAAAATCATTGATTTGTCGTGAATGTCAGCTAATCGCCCACTATTCTTGCTGTAAAGACCTATGAAAAAGTTAAGCCTTGTTCAATCAGGAGTAACTGAGTTTTTAATGACACACTAAGTCATAATTACTGCTGAAAAATGAATTTTATTAAGTGTGGAGTCTCATTCCCTTAGAAGAAAATTTAAAAATTGCAGATTTTTCAAAAAAAAATTTAAACTTTCGTTTTGATATTTAAGTTCCTCACTTAATCCCATGTGTATGTCCCAGTCTTTATTTTGCTTTCTGTACAATGATTTAAATGTGATTTATATTCCCTGTCTTTTACTTCCTGCTTTGCCAGCTGTGTGAATTCTTCAATCTGATTGGTTGATCAGTCTCTCTGCTGCCTGCCCTGTTGCTGGAGGCCACAGATCCCCCAAAGAATGCGCTAAATTCAAACTGAAGTCAGAATAGAGGAAGTCTGTGCTCTAGAGCCTGCTAAAACTTTGTGGGCAGCTTTTTTCAAGGTCAACAGCGAACGCCATTTCTTCGCCGCTCACCGCAAAATCCGGGCCATAGTATTGTTTTAAAAGAAAGTTTTTTTCTAATTTGCATTATTGCAAGTCAAGTTGTGGTTTATCTTGTGTAACCTGTGACTCAGTGGTAGCACTCTCACCTCTCAGTAGGTTGTGGATTCCAGCTCATTCTAGAGACTTGAACACATAATCTAGATGACTCTTCAATGCAGTACTAAGGGAGTGGTGCACTGTCGGAGGTGCCATCTTTCAAATGAAACATAATCCAAGGCACCATCTGACCTCTCATGGCATTATTTGAAGAAGAACAGGGGAGTTCTCGGAGTGTTCTGACCAACATTTATCCCTCAACCAACACCTAAAACAAATTACGATAGCAAAATACTGTGGATGCTGGAAATCTGAAATAACAACAGAAAAAGCTGGAAAAACTCAGCAGGCCAGGCAATATCCGTGGAGAGAGAAACAGAGTTAACGTTTCAGGTTGAAACCCTTCTTCAGAACTGAGAAAAAAAAGCAGGAACTTAAACAGATGTAAAAGCAAGTTTGGGGCTGGGAAATGGGGGAGGGGATGAAAGAACAAAAGGGAAGGTTTGTGAGAAGTAAAGAGACATTAAGAGATATTCAAGGTGAGACGAGATGGTAATAGGACAGGTAAAGAAACAAAGGATGGCTCTAGATGAAGTGTGAAATGCGCTGGCAGAGTGAGAGACAGCTGCCATGTGGGAGAGAAAAAGGAAAAGGTACAAACCAAAGGTGTGGATAAAAAATATATGAACATGATAGGGGCCGAGGTTATGATCTGAAATTGTTGAACTTGATATTGAGTCCGGAAGGCTGTAAAGTGCCTAAATGGAAGATGAGGTGCTGTTCCTCGAGCTTACGCTGAGCTTCTGTGGAACAATGCAAGAGCCCGAGGACGGTGAGTTCTGAGTGGGAATGAGGCGGTGAATTAAAATGACAGGCGACCGGAAGCTCGGGGTCATCCTTACAGACTGAACGGAGGTGTTCCGCAAAGCGGTCACCCAATCTGCGTTTGGTCTCCCCAATGTAGAGGAGACCATATCGTGAGCAGCGAATACAGTATACTAGATTGCAAGAAGTACAAGTAAATCACTGTTTCACTTGGAAGGGGTGTTTGGGGCCCTGGACAGTGGGAAGGGGGGAGGTATAAGGGCAGGTGTTGCATCTCCTGCGCTTGCACGGGAAGGTGCCGGGTGAAGGGGAAGGGATGCTGGGGGTGATAGAGGAGTGGACTAGGGTGTCTCGGAGGGAGTGGTCCCTACGGAATGCTGAAAGGGGAGGGGAGGGGAAGATGTGTTTGCTGGTGGGATCATGTTGGAGGTGGCGGAAATGGCGGAGGATGATCTGTTGAATGTGGAGGCTGGTGGGGTGAATGGTGAGGACAAGGGGAACCTTATCGTGGTTCCGGGAGGGAGGCGCAGGGGTGAGAGCAGGAGTGCGGGAGATAGAACAGACGCTGTCGAGGGCCGTGTCACCCACGGTAGAGGGGAATCCTCGGTTGAGGAAAAAGGAAGACATGTCGGAAGCATTGGTATGGAAGGTGGCATCATCGGAGCAGATGCGTCGGAGACGGAGAAACTGGGAGAATGGAATAGAGTCCTTACAGGAGGCGGGGTGGGAGGAAGTGTAGTCCAGGTAGCTGTGGGAGTCAGTGGGCTTGTAGTGAATGTTGGTCAATAACCTATCCCCAGAGTTGGAGATGGAGAAGTCGAGGAAGGGAAGGGAAGTGTCGGAGATGGAAATTGGAGGCAAAGGCCCCGATTTTCGGCTTGTGTGGGAAATGGTTGGGTTTCCCCGAATGTGGGGTTTCTGACACACATTAAAAAGTGTCAGCCAGCTCCACGCAATTTTCCCTCAAGTGGCCAATTAATTCCCAGCATGTGGGAAGCCTTGCTAATTGTCCAATTCGAGTCAGAAATCTCCACAGTATGATGTCATCATTCGTGGTGCTTTCAAGGTCCATAGCAAGCACTGCATCCTCTGAAGGCTTCCAAATGAACCATACAGGGTGGCAGAGGAGCCTGCAGCAGCTGTGGCCAGTGCCAGACCCTGAGCAGCCTCCAAATTCGATGAGGCTTCGCTGCAGGCATTATTGGATGGGGTTATGGCCCACAGGGAGGTCCTCTTCCCTAGGTCAGGGAGGAAGAGGCCTCCCACTGAGACCAATGCTGCATGGATGCAGGTGTCAGCAGGTGCCAACTCGCTGGGAGTCACCAGAAGAACCTTGGCATTACATCTCTAACTCCTTCCTTTACTCCCACACAGTATCATCCAGAGCCCCCGTCCCCACTGTGGAGGAGGAAGAGGCTGTGCAGCCAGACTCCTCAGAGGAAGCTCCAACCTCTGAGGGCGCAGCGTCAGCAGAAGTAAGCGCACCCAGCACCGACACTCACACCTCGCGGGGACCTTCGGGACATAGAGTAGTGTTGTCACCTGGTGTTTCACAGCTCATAAGTGAGCCTCAGCAGATTCTGGAGACAGGGACAGCAGTGGAGAGTCCTCGTCGGAGGGCGCAGGACTCTGCCAGCTCAGCTCAGCTGCGCTGCATGTCGACCCTCTGCCTCTGGGTCCATCCGCAAGAGAAGAGGTGATGGATCTCCATGCACAGATGCAGGAGTCTCTGGCAGGTTTTGTCTCCAGGTTCGCTGGGAGTGTGTAGCGAATGGAGGAGTCCATAGCGACCATGAGCAGAGCCTTTGTGGAGTCATTGGCGCATGAATACATCACCATGGAAAGGTTGGCAACCTCCATGGAGGAGATAACTCGCCAGGGCACGGAAAACATGGTGAGTGCTCATAAGAGAATGACATCTCTTGAGGAGCGTTGGCCATCTGTTGAACAGAGAAACCAGATCTTCATGGAAGTCCTTCTGAGTAGGACTGCCAGTGCAGAAATGGGTCCCCATGGCCCCCTAAAGCGCAGCAAGGTGCTCTCAAGCCACTTCCAAGCGCTGGCCCCTTCTGGCTTGTGCAGCTTCAGGTGAGTGAGCAGCAGCCTGGTGCTCCTGGTGCTCATCCTGCTGTTCCTGGTTCTGCGGCTGCCGCCTCTGCTGCTGGAGATCCTCTAATGGCAAGAAGGGAAGGAAAAAAAGGCGTCCCATGCTTCTTGTAGATGCCTCCGCTGAGGAAGCGCTGAGTGAGAGTGGCGAGAGGGGCTTCCCAGGAGATCGCATTGGAGAAGTGTGAGAGGCTCCAACCTTCCACAGCTGTGCCTAATTCTTGAAGAAGTAGCCCCAAGCCTGCAACAACAAGGTCTTTCAATATACAAGTGCTGTCCCTTTAAATCGCAGCTTCTCCGATTGACCTGCAGCTGACAGCAAGCAAGCCGACAAGCTTCACGCCAGGTCTCCGCAGCGGGGTTCCCCGCAGACGGGTTTGATGTGGGGAAAGCCCCAAAGTTGCAACGGCCCCGGAATAACTACCTCAACAAGCTAATAATTGGTAATTAGTGTGCCGACGACCAGTCCCGCCAACGGCGGCCAGGGCTGCAGCGGGTCGTGGGGAAACGGCGGTCCGAAAGTCGGACGGGGCGGGGAATCAGGCGGGGGGGTCCCGACCCGCTTTTCCGCCGATTTTCGGCCCCTGGCCGCCTGAAAAGCCGCTCGACGGCGGCCAGAAAATTGACCCCAAAGTGAATGAAATTGTCTAGTTCAGGGCGAGAGCAGGAAACGGCACAAATACAGTCATCAATGTATCGGGAAAAGAGGTGAGGGAGGGGACCCGAGTAGGACTGGAACAAAGAGTGTTCCACATATCCCACGAAAAGGCAGGCATAGCTAGGACCCATGCGGGTACCCATAGCGACACCTTTGAATTGGAGGATAAAACAAATTGTCTGGTCATGTATCTCATTGGTGTTAGCGGGACCTTGCTATGTGCAAATTGGCTGCAGTGTTTCCCTACATTACAACAGTGACTATACTTCAAAAATACTTCATTGACGGTGAGTGCTTTGGGTTGTCCTGAGGGCATGACAGACACTAACTAAATGCAAGTTGTTTTGTTTTTTCTTTGCTTCTGGCACATTGAAAGTGGTTTGCCCGATTTGCATTGATTGAAGTGTTGTAACATACATCTGAACAAACGTCACTCAGTCATTCCATCCTAGTCTCTTGTATAATCCAGAATTTGCACAAGATAAACATTAAAATTGACTTCACATTTAGCAGATGCAATTTGTCTGGGCAATTGAATAAAGTGCATAAACCACATCTACTTAATCCAAATGTCTGCAACATTTGTTGGTTTGTCCAGAGAGGACTATTTCTTTTTCTTTTTCTTTTCCAGACAAACTACACATTGTGCAGGTTTGCTGCTCACTCATCAAGCCTACCCAACTCCTCACTCTTCACCACTGTTAACTTACGGCTACTTTTTGCTATGTTTATTAAAGGCAAGAATGTACCTTTGTGAGAAAATCCATGCGTGGATGAAACATGCTCGGAACTGTTTCTTGTAACAAAAGTGATAATAAAAGTAAATCTTCTTTATTATATTTAGTAATTTATTGATGTAAGAATTGTATGGTGTTTGATATAGAAGGAAAAAAATCACAGGGTGTTAAAAAAAAAATTGGGTATTCTGCAAGCTGCACTCTTGACTTTGAGAGGGATTTCTGGCAATGCAGGCAGGATTTCTCAGTCTACTGGGTCTTCAGTTTGATTCAACCGTGGAAGGTAATAGTGTCCAATCTCTCAGAGGAAATGCTGTTGGCCATATCATCAAGAATATGAAAAATCAGAAGGTGAGGCAGAAGTAGAACAAATTACTTTTATCAGTACTGTAATGGAATACAATAAAGTAGCCCCTATCAATCATGCACTTTAAGCGGACTGATTTGTGCAGTAATTTTTTTTTGGTTTCTTCACTATTTGTCATGGCCTTTCACTGTCATTTATCTTTAGTGCCTCAATAGCTTATATTCTAGAATTAAAGCGAGATGAGTACTGGTGCTAAAAGCACATGTTTCATTTCTATTACAAGAACCAAATAATCAAATTGCATTACATATTGCAAACCATATCCTGACTAGTCAGTGAGCTGTTTTATTCTAGTGCGACAGATGCTTGGGTGTTTTATTGCCATTTATTCTTATTCTATTTATTCCTGTTTGCACAACTCCGTTCTGTTACCTCATCACGTGCGACTGCAGTTGTCTCACATTAATGTAAATTAACTCAAATCTGATAAGTCTTGCAGCAGCTTGCTTTCTCAATCATTCATGAAAGCTGTTGTTAATAGCAAGTAATCTTCTAGAGATTTCCACAATTATAATCATTAGTTCGGGTTGCCAAAAGTAATTCTATATAAAATGCATCTGCCATGCATTTTGAGGCTTCTGATGCTCAATGGAAAAATTAAAGATAAAGTAAAAATAACCTTTCTAACTATTCAGTTTGTTTGAGTGTCTCTAAGTTGGAGGCATATTACAGTATTTAATATTTTTATTGTCGTCTTATAAATCTCTTGACCTGTTTTATTAAACAGCCGTTCATTTCAATTCTCATCATTAGTTAGACTTCTCCATTTCAGTCACGCCATTAAAGGCACTGAAATAAATGAAACCTTTTAAGGTTACAGTAGATTGGCAAGTCCTGCGGCTACAGTGAGAACTTTACGTTCTGTCAGTAATATGGAGTCCCAACTTTTCACTGCAAATATTTTTCTTGCCATGATGTGTGACCCTGGGGAAAGCAGAAACAATGCAGACTGGTCAAAGAGGGACACCATCTCTCTCAGAAGCAGCCTTTACTCCTCCAATTAACTAAAGAATGTTATGTGGGCAGGAAAATGGCAGAATTGCTGGTTTAATTTGGACCAAAGTTTCTGCGCTCAATAAATTTATCAAAAAAATAACGGTGCTTACTAAAGGGCAGAAATGGGGAATTTATTAAAAGTTACACATTGTTGGGGATTCATGGAAAATCGAATATTTAGTATCAGTTCAGACCTGGAGCTAGTCAGCTTAATGAATGGGACGATTGTGAAGAGTCACTATAATTGTGAAGAAGTGCAGAGTACAGAAGGCTTTTCTACCCAATAACATGGATGCAGCAACCTTTATTGGCTTTATTTTACTGGAAGAGGAGGAAAGGGTAGCCTTGGAGTGCAGAGGACATAGGAGACACAAGACTCATAAAATGAACTACCCAGGAGCGGATCTATCACAGCATTTTGACTAAGTTGTGTGTGAGGGGGCTCAACAGCTAGGCTGTTACAGCGATGTGCTGTATGGTCTAAGAAGATCTGTAGGAATAATCAACAATATGCACTGCACTACCTCGTAGCAAGGAAGCTCATCAATGCTCTTTGATATTTAAGTCACATGAAAGTTCCATCCCCCGCAGGAGTCAGCCCATTCACGTGCACTGCTCCGTTAAACAGGCCACTTAACCCCTGTTTCACAATGCACCCATCTGTGTATACTTTAACAGTGACCATAGGAAACACTCATTTTTCCAAATTGCTGGGACCCGCAAGGCTATAGGGTGGCATTGCCTATATACTTGCAGCCATTTGTGCACCCACAACCAATCCTATGTATCTGTAAGTGCTACTATTCAATCAACATGCAAATGATATATGATCACAACCAGAATACAATGTTTGGTTGTGTACATAATGCTTTCATTCTGAGATAATCGAACATACCACAACTCTTTGAAGGAATAGGAGGAATGGTCGGTTCCTCGGAGATATTAGCTCGATGGTACAACCATTACTAAAGACACCTCTGCAAAGCTTTGTACCTCAGCAGAGAAAAGATACAAGACACATGTGGAAATGGGAGGATCTCACTGTGCCAATATTTGGGATGCTAAATCAGTGCTTCAGATGCGTAAATTGTTCAGGGGGAGCCTTAATATATGCCCCAGAGTAGTTTGGCAAAGTAGCACACTGTACACAGACAGAGGCTAACCATGTCCTTGAATGACGAGCAACTGCAAAGCATGGAAGACCAGGATGAACACATTGGAGCAACCACTAGCAGAATATCAGTAACTGAAGGCAGAGAGACAGATGCATGAGCATATCACTGTCCAGCCTCCTGGCAAATTCTCAAATTACCACAGAAACCACAGAAACCCCACAGTGCAGATAGAGGCCATTTCGACCCATCGAGCCTGCACCGACACATATCCCACCCGATCCCCGTAACCCCTACACCAACACATATCCCACTCTATCCCCGTAACCCCACGTATTTAATCCCCCTAACACTAAGGGTCAATTTATCATAGCCAATCAACCTAACCCGCACATCTTTGGACTGTGGGAGGAAACCGGAGCACCCGGAGGAAACCCACGCAAACACGGGGAGAATGTGCAAACTCCACACAGACAGTCACCCGAGGCCGGATTCGAACCCGGGTTCCTGGCGCTGTGAGGCAACAGTGCTAACCACTATGCCACCGTGCTGCATGCATGATTTTTCCATTGGCTATATGGGAACAGTAAGAGGGTAGCTATGTAAAAAATAATAATTAGCACTTCGATTAGATTTAATTTTACAAACTTGAACATTTGGAAATATTGCGTTGCTTGTAGTAACATTTCTATGTCACATGAGAAAAACCATATACAGGTAGCCATAACCAATCCTATGTATCTGTAAGTGAAAAAATCTAGCCTGTCCAAATGCTGCAGAATGATTCACAGTGCCAGCATCCACGAAGCAGACATTGCCTAGGATGGTCTAAAGTATGGAGAGGGTTTCCCAATAAAAATGTATTACTAAACAATCCATACTTTATTTTAATACATACCGTATAGTCATAGTTACATTCTAACCACGCTTCTGCAGAGCCCTGTAAGGTGTCTGTGGTGTTCAAATATTTGCCTGTGAAAGAGAGATAATTCTGTTTGAAACGGCATATTCCCTGAAGTAACTGACCTTGCGCTTGGGTTTTAACACATTTCCATAGTAAATGCTTCAGTTATTCTGTTTGTTGTCCGAGTCACCTCCATTCAGCATTGTATGTTACGAGACGAGACTCCCAAAACAAGCGCTCTACTCGGAGCTCCGGCACGGCAAAAGAGCCCCAGGTGGGCAGAGGAAATGCTTCAAGGACACCCTCAAAGCCTCCTTGAAAAAGTGTAACATCCCCACCGACACTTGGGAATCCCTGGCCCAAGACTGCACAAAGTGGAGAAGAAGCATCTGGGAAGGCGCCGAACACCTTGGGCTGGATTTTGATACTGGGGCGGGCTGGGGTCGAGTAATCCGCATTTCGTGTTAGCCACCTGATTCTAAATCGATGTGGGAAAATGATGCCATTTTAACTTAATTGGCCAATTGAGTTCCAACGTGTGGGAACCCATGGCCAATGAGTTTTTTCAGTCTGAAAGTCGCCTCCGATGACGTCATCATTGCGGCTACATTTTAGGTCTGCAACAAGCCTTGCTTCTTCTGCAGACTGCTAAGTTTTTGCCCTTGCATGTTAGAGGCACCTGCAGGAAGAATGGCCAGCCAGAGACCTAGGTCTGCACCCCGCTTTGATGACGTTGCCCTGCAGGCTTTAGTAGAGGGAGCAAGAGCAAATAAAGAGGTGCTCTTCCCTTCTTCAGGGAGGAAGAAGCCTCCCCAGCAAAGCAAGGCTGTGTGGATCCAGGTGGCAGAGGAGGTCAACTCTTTGTCAATAACCCTCAGAACCTGGCTTCAGTGCAGGAAGAGGTTTCATGACCTGCGCACTGGAAAAGTGAGTATGAATTTCCCATCACCCTCAATCTGATCCCCATTGCCTCTCCTCACCAGCACTCACCTTTAGCAATCTCTTCCTCCATTAAATACGTGGGGTTATGGGGTTACGGGGATAGGGCTTGGGTGGGATGGCTGTCGGTGTAGGGACCGGGTGCTAGGGTTTGGATGATCAGCCATGATCTCGTTGAATGGCGGAGCAGGCTCGAAGGGCCGAATGGCCTACTCCTGCTCCTATCTTCTATGTTTCTATGTTTCTATCCATGCACCCTTACCCATTCCCTCTCTCTCTATGGTCACATTCACCTAACTATTCAACTATGCAGCCCTCACACTCCCTATCACTGTGATGCAATTACAACTTACAACACACAGGGATGGCCCTTGGTCTTGCCACCTCACTCCATCTTTGTCTCCTTCTAAGCATCTATGCTATGGATTCTCTACACTCACTCCTTCATTCTCACTCAAACTCCACTTGTCTCCCTCATTGCAGGAAAAGAGAGCTCACAATAAGAGGGAAAGAGCGAGGACAGGAGGAGGGCCACCCTCAGTAGCCCACCTCACCACCTGGGAGGAGGCGGTCCTGGAGATCGTGGGAGTGGAGGAAGATTCCCAAGTGGGGGACAGACAGGTGGGCGCATCACAGCAAGCTGGTGACAGAATAGTTTTCCATCTCTCTCAATGACATTGCATGAGTCGCTGATAATGATTCTGAAGCTCTAACAGATGGACTTATGATCATCTGCAATATGCAATGTGCTTGTAACCTTGGCCTCACATCTCTGACTCTTTCCTTTACTCCCCCACAGGACCATCGCAAGCACCCATCCCCACTATCCAGGAGGAAGAGCCTGAGCTTCCAGACTCCTCAGAGGAAGCTGCAACCTCTGAGGGCGCAGCATCAGCAGAATTCAGCACACCCAGCACCAGCGCAGACACTCACACCTCGGTGGGACCTTCGGGACATAGAGTAGTGTTGTCACCTGGTGTATCACAGCTCACAAGTGAGTATCAGCAGATTATGGAGATAGGGACAGCAGTGGAAAGTCCTAGTCGGAGGGCGCGGGACTCTGCCAGCTCGGTTCAGCTGCATGTCGACCCTCTGCCTCTGGGTCCATCCATAAGATCAGTGGTGATGGAACTCCAGGAACAGATGCAGGAGTCTCTGGCAGGTTTGTCTCTAGGGTCGCTGCGAGTGTGGAGCGAATGGAGAAGTCCATAGTGAACATGAGCAGAGCCTTTGTGGAGTCATTGGTGCATGAACGCATCAACATGGAAAGGATGACAACTTCCATGGAGGTGGTAAGTCGCCAGAGTGCAGAAAACATGGTGAGTGTTCTGAATAGAATGACATCTCTGGAGGAGCGATGGTCATCGATTGAACAGAGAAACCAAACCTTCATGGAAGTCCTTCTGAGTAGGACTGCCAGTGCAGATACGGGTCCCCATGGCCCCCCTGATGTGCAGCAAGGTGCTCTCAAGCCACTTGCAAGTGCTGAAGGGGGCCTGACCCATGAGAGTGGCAGACATCAAGGAAGTGGGGGCTCCTCTCCAAGCGCTCACACTTCCATGCCACTGCAGAGCCCTCGGTCAGAGCCCCACCAGAGTCCACACCCAACTGAGATCGGCGTCTCAACCCCTGCACAGCTGCAGGAGCAGCAGACTGTTGGCGAGCCCTCACAGGTTCGGAACCCCAGAGGACGCCCGCCAAAGGTGTCGAGGCAGGAGCAGCAAGAAAGTGAGCAAGGGGTCTCCACACCTGCTGAAGTCATAGGGGAAGCACCATGTAGGAGCACGCGTAAGAGAAAGATACTGCACAAATAGTCACAAGGGTAGTCACTTGGGTGAAATTTGATGTTTTATTTTAAAAAGCCATCAGATGATTACTGTAAATAAAAAATCTGATGGCTACTGCTGTAGTTGTGGCTTGTGTCATTTCGCGAATGGGACTTCCACGTTGAGGGCTTAGGATTACTTGCAATTGTCAGTATGGTGGCCAAATTGCTAAGAATCTGCTGGTTCTTGGCCATTGTCGATGCTCAGCTAAGAAGCTGCGAGGCAAAAGTGCTTGATTGGCTAGGCTAAGCAAAAGGCCAAGATGAGTGCGTTCCTTGCATCCCGGGCAGCAATGTTCTCGCATACTGCTGCCGCTGGTTGATGGGCCTCTGCAAGATGTTCGTTTTTGCTCTCCTCCTCCTCATCTGAGGAGGGTATGTGATGAGCCACTTGGTCCTCAGTAATCTGCAAGCCACGACGCTGTGCCATATTGTGAAGTGCACAGCAAACCACAATGATTCTGGAGTCCCTGGCTGCTGACTACTACAGGGCTCCACCTGATCTATCCAGGCATCTGAAACGCATCTTCAGCAAACTGATGGTTTGCTCGATTATGGCTCTGGTGGACATGTGGCTGGAGTTGTAGCTCTCCTCAGCTTCATTGGATAGGCTCCTCAACGGCGTCATTAGTCACGTCTTCAGGGGATAGCCCTTGTCTCCAAGTAGCCATCCGTTAAGTTGGTCTGGCAGACTGAATAGCAGAGGCATACTAGACTGGCGCAGTATGAAGGAGTCATGGCAACTGCCAGGGTACTTGGCACAAACATGCAAAATTTCCTTCTTGTGGTCACACACCAGCTGAACGTTAAGGGAGTGGAAGCCCTTGCGGTTGACAAAAATACCTGGGTTGTGATGGGGTGCCTTAAGGGCCACATGTGTGCAGTCAATGACACCCTGCATCCTTGGAAAGCCTGCCAGATTAGCTAATCCAACCGCACACGCCGTGACACTAGCTTGATCCTTGGTGAAATGGATGATTGTGCGCGATGGCAAGGAGGGCATCGGTTACCTGCATGATGCAAGTGTGTGCGGCCGCCTGGGAGATGCCGTTGATGTCTGCTGCTGATCCCTGGAATGAGCCTGAGGCAAAAAAGTTGAGTGCGGTAGTGACTTTGACAGCCACTGGTAAGGGTTGTCCACCTGGTCCTCTGGGCTCCAGGTCTTGTTGCAGCATTGCGCAGATGTCACCCACTACCTCTCGCGAAAGTCTGAGCCTCCTTTGGCACTGCTGCTCAGTCATGTTGAGGTAGCTGATCCTCTGTCTGTAGGTCTACCCTGTTTTGGGGGTATCTCCTGCGCCGACGTGCTTCCATGCGCTGGCGCCTTCTGGCCTGTGCAGCTTCAGGTGGGTGAGCAGCAGCTTGGAACTCCTGCTGTTGCTCCTGCAGTTGGTGCTGCTGTTGGTCAGGGTTCTGCTGCTGCCGCGGCTGGTCCCGCATTGGACTCATCAGTCACCTGAGAACTCATTTTTAATGTGGAAGTAAGTCATCCTCGGTTCCGAGGGACTGCCTAAGAAGAAGTTATACTCAGTCCTGTTGTTAGAAATAGCCAAGCTACGGATATCTCTGGTCACTTTAAATAATCAGGTTCGAGTGCAAACCAATATGATGGGTATATTGTGTTTAATCAGAGTTGAAGACAGAATATAACACATTAGTTATACAGCAAAAACATACGACCATGACAAGAAGCTGATACAGATCCGATTGGACAGATGGTTGACACGTGAGCAATTCTCTGCTTCCTTTCATCTAGAGCCTCCTTCTTGCTCTCTCTTCTGTCTGTGAGTACAAGCCCTCTCTCTCTTTCTCTTCCGTCTGTGAGTACAAGCCCTCTCTCTCTCTTTCTCTTCCGTCTGTGAGTACAAGCTCTCTCTCTCTCTTTCTCTTCCGTCTGTGAGTACAAGCCCTCTCTCTCTCTTTCTCTTCCGTCTGTGAGTACAAGCTCTCTTTCTCTCTTTCTCTTCTGTCTGTGAGTACAAGCTTTTGGGAGGTCACTATTATTCTACTTTTAGGGGTGGGCCTGAACCGGGATATTGACAAGAGGTTTTGACCTATAGAAGTTCCCATAAACCTTAATATTAAATGGGACTTCTAGTTCTTTATCTCGATTCTTGTGTCAAAGCCCGCTCTAAAGATGTGTTATGATTTTAGCCACATGTCTTTCTGTTTATATTTTCCCAGGGTTTCCTTCCTGTGGAATTCGTGTCTTATCTCTTTCGTCCGTATCCTTCATTGATCTCATGAGGCCCAACCAGAAACCTGTTCGCTTCCGAGTGTTACCTCCTTTATGACGTAGCAAATGTTTACATTAAGTTCCCCAAACTTCCTTCCATTAACTTCGCAAGCAGTTCTACATAAGAATATAAGAACATAAGAAATAGGAGCAGGAGTAGGCCAATCGGCCCCTCGAGCCTGCTCCGCCATTCAATAAGATGATGGCTGATCTGATCCTAAGTTCTGTTAAGATAACTTCAAATCCTACCTTAGCATTATACATAAAATACATAAACAAGGTTCAAGTCTTAACTTAAAAACAACAGATAATTGCTTAGCAACAGAGAGATTGTACATAGTACATACGCTCCGTAGGAAACCAAATCTAAGCATCTCTAAGCATTTCTAAGCATTTCTAAGCATCTATCTGGTCTGAGGAGACTTTCCGTCAGCAATTCGAACTTAACCATTTAAACACAACATTTTTCGCGTCACAGTTTTAATCGCATAACCATATACATTTTTAGGCATCTTTAGTTTCTAACATTTTTAGGCATCTTTAGTTTCTAACACTGTGAAGATATGCAGTTCATCATAGGCTTTAATTATTCATAGAATCTAAGGGGCTGATTGTGCCAGCCCTGGGGAGGTGGGTATGGAGGCGGGACTGCTGGAAAAATGGCAGAATCTGGGGGCGGGTGCTCAACCCGCCCCCAACCCGCCTCCGTGCCATCTTGCCAGGAGGTGGGTAGCCGTCCCGCACCGGGTCCCGTCTCCTTGGAGGCGGGAAGGGATTAAAGCCAATTAACTGCCTGTTAACAGGCAGAAAATAGGGTTACCCCTTTTTGCCCTCACAAGTGCGGGCTTCCCGAAGGCTCCGAAACCCGCCAGGTCAGCGAGGTGAGTAGTGGGTCTGTGGGGTCCAAATGTGTGCTGTGGGGGTGAGTGATGGGTGCAAGTGTGGAGAGGTGAGTATCTGAGGTAAGTGCAAAGTGTTAGAAAAAGTGTACTTACCTTTGTTTCTTCCTGCAGGCTTCAGTCGGTGTGTATGTGGAGAGTCTCGCCCCTCTGCGGTAGAGATGACAGATGGCCGTTGCATTCTCCAGTGCAACAACCATCTCATTTCTGCAGAGAATGTCATTGTTTGACAGCTTCACAGAGCTGTCAAACGATGACAATTCATCTGTCAAATATGTTTGACAGATGAAACGTCATATGTTGACGTTCTCTGCAACCGGCTTTCCCTTAATTGGCCTGCTAAACCCGCTGGGTCGGCTTAACAAGGTCAATCAAGGGAAAATAGTAGAAAATGGCCAGAAGTTGATGGAAGCGGAACTAAAACCCGACAAGTGGGAGTCCCGCCTCCAAAAGCTCCCCAATGGCAAAATCACCCCCTAGAATCATAGAATAGTTACCGCACGGAAGGAGGCCATTCCGCCCGTCGAGCCCATGCCGGCTCTCTGCAAGAGCACTTCAGCTAGTCGCCCTCCCCCGCCCTTTCGCCGTAGCCCTTCAGATATTTATCCAACTCCATTTTGAAAGCCGTGATTGAATCTGCCCCCACCACCCTTTCAGGCAGTACATTCCAGATCTTAACCACTCGCTGAGTAAAAAAGTTTTTTCTTACATCGCCTTTGGTTCTTTTGCCAATCACCTTAAATCTGTGTCCTCTGGTTCTCGACCCTTCTGCCAATGGGAACAGTTTCTCTCTATCTACTCTGTCCAGACCCCTCATGACTTTGAACACCTCTATCAAATCTCCTCTCAATCTTCTCTGCTCCAAGGAGAACAATCCCAGTTTCTTCAGTCTATTATGTAGAACGCCAAAGGAACTAAAATTAGTCAAGCCTTAAGAAAAATGAATAATTTAAAAATCCTCTCAGACTTAAATTCTTTTTTAAAAAAAACAATGAATGAAAAGATGATTATAGTCTAAAAAACACTGAGAATCTGTGAATGCTTTTTTTTAGACGTGGCAGCATGTCTTTCTTAAGTCTAAGCAGACTGCAGGTATGATGTATACAGCACATTGCATTGAAGGAAGTGCTGTCTTATGGATGTGAATTGTCCAAACCCTGGACTCCATGGGGTTAGAAAGTGAGTAAAAGATCAAGTGGAATGCTCCATTGCATTATGATACTTTTACCACCTCCCCCCCGCCTCCCCCAACCCCCATATTAATGGACTGAGATTTGGAATCATTTCAGGATGCATTGTGTTGTAGTGTTTAGGTGAGAAAGGACATGGCAAAATATGAAATCAGGAAGGGCCTTTTAGTTCTTTGAGCATTCTTCTTCTACCAAACCATGCAAAATGTTCATTGTCATAGATTTCCCCAAGTATTTTGACCTCCAGAGGTACGTGGGTAACCAAGGATGGAAACTGGCTGGGATACTTTGCATAGAAAATTATTCCCGATATGCTCCTGTCATGTGAAGCTTTGCACCAGAAGTTCTAATTCATAAAAATCTGCCTCTTGCATAGAATTATATATAAATTACAACAAGAAAACAGGCTGTGCGGCCCAACTAGTCCATGTTGGCATTTGTCCTCCACACGAGCCGTAGCCCGAATTCCATGAACACACCCTGTTCCTATATACCTTTTGTAATGTATATACCTTTACAGCTCATGTATACTGCAGTACCGGCACTAACCACACCTGTATATAGCACCGAGTAGAAATCTGTACAGTTCAGTTCCAGAGTGAGCCACGTTGAGTAAACACCTGTTGTACCGTTCTCCTGCAGTCTGTGTCTTACTACTGACGGACACAACATTGGCGACGAGACAAATTCGATCCTACCTGCAACTCTGCATCACCTCCCAGGGATTCGTTCCTGGAGACCAGTAGATTGGAGGTCAAGGCCAGAGACACAGGCGTCGACCACGGGCAACCGCCCAGTCATCCAGCAGAGACTCGAGAATTGCGGGGGAGGCTGTTGAGAGCCAGGCTTGGCTTTCCAGTCGCGGTGGTCCAGCGAAACGGGCTGGCAACAGGTAGTGCGCAGACCCTTCCCGGACAGCGGCGGGCTAGAGCCCAACCGAGCGGCACAGCAAAAGGCTGAGCAGCGTCGATGGGGGAGAGAGAGAGAGGGCAGAGCGCACAGGGTGCAGCCGGTGCTCAGGGGCCGAGCAGCATCGAGGAGAGGGAGAGATACGCGCAGAAACCCGCGAGGCGCCGCCATTGCCACGAGGACCGCCGAGAGCGGCATTGGCAGCAGCGCAGGAGAAGCGTGCAAAACCTACAGGGCGCCGCCATTGCCACGAGGACCGCCGAGAGCGGCGTTGGCAGCAGCGGGGGAGGAAGGAAAGCGCGGGAGACGCCATTTTAAGCCATTTTAAACCGCACCCAAAATGCCGAAGAGTGGCAGTATCACCGCATTCGACAATGAAGTCGAAGATTGGACTACATATGTCGAACGAATAGAGGTATACTGCAAGGCAAATGAGGTGTCAGATGACAAGAAAGCGCCGGTATTGTTAAATTTAATGGGTGCAAAGACGTATGGCTTATTACGAAATCTAGTAACCCCAGCGAAGCCAGTGGAAAAGAGTTTTGGAGACATAGTGACGATACTACAGGAACATTTAAACCCCACACCGCTGCTGATAGCAGAAAGATTCAAGTTTCACAAACGGAACCAGCATAAGGATGAAAACAATGCTGAATATTTAACAGAACTGCGCAAACTATCGAAACACTGCCAGTTTGGAACGGGACTGGCAGATACCTTAAGGGACAAGTTTGTGTGTGGGCTTCAAAGTGAAGGAACCCAGAAACAGCTTTTATCTGAAAAGGACCTTACGCTGGACAAGGCTTTCAGCATTGTGGTATCATATGAAGCAGCAGCACGGGGCGCTGCAGAGATACAACAGAGACCGCAAGAATATGGCACAAACGAAATGTCATACAGAACAGAGAAGTGCTATCGCTGCGGCAGAACAACACATGACCACAATGATTGCTGGTTCAAAGACAAAGTGTGCAGACAGTGTGGAAAAGTAGGACACATAGCACGAGTCTGCAGGTCGGGAAAGAAAACCAGCAATAAGAAATCTCCAAAAGAAAAGTACAAGAAGGTACATAAGGTGATGGAGAATAGTTCAGATGAACAAAAGAGTGATACCAACTCCGAAAACAGGGAGCTGAGTTGTCTGAAACTACATAATGTGATCACAACGGAGGATCACCGAACCATTTGGGTCACTCTCAAGATAGCAGGAGTCCAGGTAAAAATGGAATTGGATACAGGATCAGCCCTAACAGTCATAAACCAACGGGACTATGAGCGGCTATTCTCACACATACCCTTGAGAGACACAAAAATTATTTTGAAGACGTACACGGGGCAAAAAGTCTACCCCAAAGGAAAAATAAGGGTGACCGTTATATATACCGGTAAGGAAACACCAAAACTAGACCTGTATGTATTGCAAGATGGAGGACCACCATTACTGGGACGTGAATGGATCCGGAAAATACAGCTGGATTGGCATTCCATACAAGCACTGACTGTGGCTGCCAAAAAGGATGACGACGTCACACCTGGGCGACTGTCAAAGATCCTAACCGACGCGCAAGAAGTGTTCCGGCAAGGACTCGGAACACTAAAAGGCATGACAGTAACAATTAAAATCGAAGAAAACGCAAGCCCAAAATTTTTTAAGGCCAGACCGGTACCTTATGCGATCCGCCCAGCCGTCGAAGCAGAGCTGGAGAGTTTGGAACGTTCAGGAGTACTGTCCAAGGTAGACTGGAGCGAGTGGGCTACACCCATCGTCCCTGTGATGAAAAAGTCGTTGAGCAGCACGCCTAGGGAACCAAGGAATGTTTGCATCTGTGGGGACTTTAAGGTAACAGTGAACCCAGTCCTTCACACCGTACAATATCCACTTCCGCGGATTGAAGATATTTTCGCCTCGCTATCTGGAGGGAAACGCTTCACTAAGATTGATCTGGCCCAGGCGTATCTGCAAATGGAGGTAGAAGAAGCATCAAAAAAATACCTCACAATCAACACCCATAAAGGTCTCTACCAATACAACCGGCTGGTATTCGGGGTAGCATCAGCTCCGGCTATTTGGCAGAGGGCAATGGAACAAGTCCTGCAAGGGATCCCAGGGACCCAGTGTTATTTGGACGACATCCTGGTCACGGGCGAAAATGACAGTGATCACCTCGCCAACCTGGAGCAGGTGCTCACTAGATTGAAGGAATATGGGCTCCGAGCTAACCGCCCCAAATGCGAGTTTTTAAAAAAACAGATCTCGTATTTGTAGTGTATGTACCTTTAAGAGAGAACTACTTTTACAGCTCCTGTATACTGTAGTACCGGCAGTGACCACACCTGTATATAAGCGTTGAGCATGCCTCTGTACCCCAGTCTTGACATTACCCTACTCCAGTAAATACCTGTTGATTGTTAAGTTACAGCATCCGTGTGGTTATTGAAAAACATCATACTCTCAGAATCACGGATCTAATAGTGGCGACGAGTGTCGATTCGAATCTACCTGCAACTCTGCATTTCCCTTTGAGGATTCGCTCCGGGAGGGGGTGGAAGAAAGTCGAGGCCAGAAACACGGGCGTCGACCACGAGCAACCACCCAGTCGTCCGGCAGAGAGTGAACATCGCAGGGGAGGCTGTGGAGAGCCGGGCTTGGTTCCCCAGCCACGACGATCAGCAATAGACTGACGACAGCTACAGCGCAGACCCTTCCCGGACAGCGGAGGCTGGAGCCAACCGACAGTGAAGAGAAAGCCGAGCAGCATCGACGGGGTGAGACAGAGGGTGAAGCGCACAGGGCGCAGCCGGGGGTTGAAAACCGAGCGGCGTCGAGGAAAAACAAAACGGAGAGAGAGAGGGTAAAGCAACAGCCGGGTTCAGGACCGAGCGGCGAAAACGGGAAAGGCGCACAAGAAGAAAAAAAGAACGCGCAGAGCACAGCCAGGGCTCAAGGGCTGAACAGTGTCCGTGGGGAGAAGAAGGGAGAGCGCGGGAGACGCCATTTAGCCGCAGAGAAGAAGGAAGAGCGCGGGAGACGCCATTTTTAGAAGCCGCAGTGGAGAAGAAGGGCGAGCGCGGGAAGGAAGGAAAGCGTGGGAGACGCATTTTGTGCCAGCGGAGAAGAAGGGGAAGCGCGGGAGATGCCATTTATGACAGTTAAATCACAACCAGGGATGCAGAAGAGTGGCAGTATCTCTACGTTCGACAATGAAGTCGAAGATTGGGCGACATATGTGGAATGTATTGAGGTGTACTGCAGGACGAATGAAGTGCCAGATGCTAGGAAAGCACTGGTTTTGTTAAATTCCATGGGTGCAAAAACTTATGGGTTACTGCAAAACCTAATAACCCCAGAGAAGCCTGTGAACAAGAATTTCGAAAGCATAGTAGAAATCCTACAGGACCACTTAAACCCCACACCGCTGCTGATAGCAGAACGATTTAAGTTCCATAAAAGGAACCAACACAGAGACGAAAGCAATGCTGAGTACCTTACGGAACTGCGCAAGCTATCGAAACACTGCCAGTTTGGAGCGGGACTAGCAGATACGTTAAGGGACAAGTTTGTGTGTGGGCTACAAAGTGAAGGAACCCAGAAATGGCTTCTATCAGAAAAGGATCTTACGCTGGACAAGGCTTTCAGTATGGCAGTATCACACGAAGCAGCCGCAAGGGGCGTTGCAGAGATACAACGGAGACCGCAAGAATATGGCACCAATGAAATGTCCTATGGAACAGGGAAGTGCTATCGCTGCGGCAGAACAACACATGACCAGAAGGATTGTTGGTTCAAGGACCAAGTGTGCAGACAGTGTAGAAAAGCAGGACACATAGCAAGAGTCTGCAGGTCTGGGAAGAAAACCAACAGTAAGAAATCTCCACAGGAGAAGTACAAAAAGGTACATAAGGTGATGGAGAGTAGTTCAGACGAACAAAAAAGTGACACAGACTCCGGAAGCAAGGAGCTGGGTTGTCTGAAACTACATAAGGTAACCAAAATGGAGGATCACCAGACTATCCGGGTTACACTCAAGATAGACGGAGTCCAAGTGAAAATGGAATTGGACACAGGATCAGCCCTAACAGTCATAAACCAAAGGGACTACAAGCAGCTATTTTCACATATACCCTTGAAAGCTACAGAGATTGTCTTGAAGACGTACATGGGGCAAAAAGTCTACCCCAAAGGAAAAATAAGGGTGAAAGTGATATATAAAGGCCAGGAAATACCTAAAATGGACATATATGTATTTCCAGATGGAGGACCACCACTGCTAGGACTTGAATGGATCCAGAAGATACAATTAGATTGGCATTCCATACAGGGACTGAAGGTTGAGGCCAAAAAGGATGACGACGTCACACCTGGACGACTGTCAAAAATGCTAACTGACGCAAAAGAAGTGTTCCAGGAGGGACTCGGAACACTAAAAGGCATAACAGCAACGATTAAAATAGAGAAAAATGCAAGCCCAAAGTTTCTTAAGGCCAGACCAGTGCCTTATGCGATCAGACCAGCTGTCGAAGCAGAGCTGGAAGGGTTGGAACGTTCAGGAGTACTGTCCAAAGTAGACTGGAGCGAGTGGGCTACACCCATCATTCCTGTAATGAAGAGGTCGTTGAGTAATACGCCTGGGGAACCAAAGAAGGTCCGCATCTATGGGGATTTTAAGGTGACAGTGAACAGTCCTTCACACGGTACAATATCCGCTTCCACAAATTGAGGATATTTTCGCCTCGCTATCTGGAGGTAAACGCTTCACCAAAATTGATCTAGCCCAGGCGTACTTGCAAATGGAGGTAGAAGAAGCCTCGAAACAATACCTTACGATTAACACTCATAAAGGTCTCTATCAATACAACCGGCTGGTGTTCGGGGTGGCATCGGCTCCAGCTATTTGGCAAAGGGCAGTGGATCAAGGCCTGCAAGGGATTCCAGGGACCCAGTGCTATTTGGACGGCATCCTGGTCACGGACGAAAATGACAGTGATCACCTCGCCAACTTGGAGAAGGAGCTCACCAGATTAAAGGAATATGGGCTACGAGCTAATCGCCACAAGTGCGAGTTTTTCCAGAAGCAGATCTCGTATTGTGGCCATGTCATCGATGAAGAGGGGTTACATAAGTCCCCTGAAAAGATTGAGGCAGTAGTCAAGGCTCCAGCACCGGAAAATGTGTCACAACTGAGGTCGTTCCTCGGGCTGGTAAACTACTACCATAAGTTCTTACCAAATTTGTCCACGGTATTACACCCACTGAACACCCTACTGCAAACAGGGGTACCATGGAAGTGGAATGACGAACGTAGATGAGCTTTCCAGAAGTGTAAAGAATTGATCACATCTAAAGAGGTGTTGGCCCATTTCAACCCAGCACTACCAATTCGTTTGGCATGTGATGCATCATCCTATGATATTGGAGCGGTACTGTCGCACAAATTCCCAGACGGGTTGGAGAGGCCAGTAGCCTTTGCGTCTCGGTCACTAACCTCAGCCGAGTGCAACTACGCCCAGATTGACAGGGAGGCCCTCAGCCTAGTATGGGGAGTAAAAAAATTTAACCACTATCTGCATGGGCAGAAGTTCACCTTGCTGACTGACCACCAACCACTTGTCTCCATCTTTAATCCTAAGAAGGGCGTTCCAGTGATGACTGCACAACGGTTACAAAGATGGTCCCTGTTTCTAGGGGCGAATCAATATGAAATAGAATATAAAGGCACGAAACAGCATGGAAACGCTGATGGGCTATCACGCCTGCCACTGCCTACTGTGGAGGAAGCACCAGCAGTGGACCCTATCGAGATATTTTATTCGTCAATAATTGAACGATTGCCAGTAACGAACGCGGATATAGAGAAGGAGACCCGCAATGATCCGACGCTGTCTCGGGTATATGATTTGACAGTGAGAGGATGGCCAACACATGGCGACTCACTGTTGCCAGCATTCTCATCCAGAAGAGAACAGCTGTCAGTATGCCAGGGGACAGTGATGTGTGGATCCAGAGTGGTGATTCCACCCAAGTTAAGGGAGAGAGTGCTAAATGAGCTACATGAAGGTCATCTTGGGGGAGTGAAAATGAAAAGCCTTGCTAGGGCTTATGTAAGGTGGCCGGGAATCGATCAACAAATCGAAGACCTAACCAAGAGCTGCTCAGGATGCCAGAAGGCCCAAAATGCACCACCACATGCCCCTCCACACCCATGGGAGTGGCCCTCCTCTCCATGGCAACGGGTGCATATTGATTTTGCTGGTCCATTCATGGACTCAATGTTCTTAATAGCAGTGGAACCCGATGAACTAACCATTGAAAAGGGGTCAGAATCGCCTCTGCACCAAGAACAAGAACCTCAGGAAAGGCGCTATCCCGAAAGGATCAGGAAGCCACCCCAAAGACTGAATCTATAAATGGACTATTGTTGTTTAATGTACATGTTAAAGTGTTAATTGTTATTTGAATATTATGGTTACTACTAATCTAAAAGGGGAGGAATTGTAGTGTATGTACCTTTAAGAGAGAACTACTTTTACAGCTCCTGTATACTGTAGTACCGGCAGTGACCACACCTGTATAGGCAGTGACCACGCCTTGAGCATGCCTCTGTACCCCAGTCTTGAGATTACCCTACTCCAGTAAATACCTGTTGATTGTTAAGTTACAGCATCCGTGTGGTTATTGAAAAACATCATACTCTCAGAATCACGGATCTAACAGTATTGTGGCCATGTTATCGATAAAGAGGGGTTACATAAGTCCCCAGAAAAGATTGAGGCAGTAGTCAAGGCTCCAGCACCGGAGAACATGTCACAACTGAGGTCGTTCCTCGGGCTGGTAAACTACTACCATAACTTCTTGCCATATTTGTCTACAATACCACACCCACTGAACACCCTACTGCAAACTGGGGTGCCATGGAAGTGGAGTGACGAATGTAAACGAGCTTTCCAGAAGAGCAAAACACTAATCACATCGAAAGAGGTATTGGCCCATTTCAACCCAGCACTACCAATTCGGTTGGCGTGTGATGCGTCACCCTACGGCATTGGAGCGGTACTGTAGCACAAATTCTCAGACGGCTCAGAGAGGCCAATAGCCTTTGCGTCATGATCACTAACCTCAGCCGAGCGTAACTACGCCCAGATTGAGAGGGAGGCCCTCAGCCTAGTGTGGGGAGTGAAAAAGTTCAATCACTATCTGCACGGGCAGAAATTCACCTTGCTGACTGATCACCAGCCTCTTGTCTCCATTTTTAATCCAAAGAAGGGCGTTCCGGTGATGACTGCGCATCGACTACAAAGATGGTCACTCTTTCTAGGGGCGCACCACTGAATATAAGGGCACGAAACAGCATGGAAATGCTGATGGGCTATCACGCCTGCCACTGCCTACTGCGGAGGAAGCACCAGCAGTGGATCCTGTCGAAATATTTCATTCGACTATAGTTGAATACCTACCGGTAACTAACGCTCGTATAGAACAGGAGACCCGAAATGACCCGACACTGTCTCGGGTATATGATTTGACGGTGAAGGGATGGCCAGCACATGGCGACTCACTGTTGCCAGCATTCTCGACAAGAAGAGAACAGCTGTCAGTGTGCCGGGGGACCTTGATGTGTGGATCCCAAGTGGTAATACCACCCAAGTTAAGGGATAGAGTGCTCAATGAGCTTCATGAGGGTCATCTGGAAGGGGTAAAAATGAAAAGCTTTGCCAGGGCTTATGTGTGGTGGCCGGAAATCGATAAACAAATCGAGGACCTGACCAAGAGCTGCTCAGGATGCCAGAAAGTCCAAAATGCACCACCACATGCCCCTCTACACCCATGGGAGTGGCCCTCATCTCCATGGCAACGGGTGCATATTGATTTTGCTGGTCCATTCATGGACTCAATGTTTTTAATAGCCGTGGATGCGCACTCGAAATGGCCTGGGGTCATCAAAATGTCCTCCACCACCACGGAGAAAACTATTGCAGTCCTATGGACCACTTTTGCCAGGAATGGCTTGCCAGAACAGATTTGCTCCGATAACGGACCATCATTTTGTGTCCGAAGAGTTCCGGAGGTTTATGAAGAAGAATGGGGTAAGGCATTACACATCCGCCCCGTATCATCCAGCCACAAATGGATTGGCTGAGAGGTTCGTACAAACCTTTAAGAAGGCAATAAAGGCTATGTACAATGACAACATTCCGCTGCAGCATAAGGTGGACAATTTCCTGTTCGCCTACTGGAATGCGACACATGCAGTCACCAACCAGGCCCCGGCCATGATGTTCTTTAACCGAAGGTTAAGATTTCGCCTGGATTTGCTCAGACCAAACGTACGAAGAGATGTTGAGAGTAAGCAATTCCAGCACATTCATGAGAAGCCAACAAGGAGCTTCAATGTAGGGCAACCAGTCTTGGCCCGCGACTACCGAACAGAAAAATGGCAGCCAGGAACGATATGCACACGGCAGGGCCCACTAATGTACACAGTGGACGTTGGGGAGAACTTCGTGAGATGCCATGCTGACCAGATCCTAGAGTCACAGGAACAAGTCAACCCCATGTCTCGCCCATACGTACCTGGTGAGGAACCCGACGTACAGGTCGCATCTACCCCAGAAACAGTAGCATCGGTAACTGATGACCCAACCGATGACAGGGTGCCAGAATCGCCTCCGCACCAAGAGCGAGACACTCGGGAAAGGCGCTATCCAGAAAGGATCAGGAAGCCTCCCCAAAGACTGAATATATAAATGGACTATTTTCAGCTAACGTTGTATGTTAAAAGTGTTAATTGTAATTAGTTTGATATTTAATTGTTAAATGAGTGTTATGGTACTGTTAATCTAAAAGGGGAGGAATTGTAATGTATATACCTTTAAGGGGGGATCTACTTTTTACAGCTCATGTATACTGCAGTACCGGCAGTAACCACACCTGTATATAGCACCGAGTAGTAATCTGTACAGTTCAGTTCCAGAGTGAGCCACGTTGAGTAAACAGCTGTTGTACCATTCTCCTGCAGTCTGTGTCTTACTGCTGACAGACACAACACCTTTCACCTCATCCACCACCTCGCCCCCCCCACCCCCCACCCACCCCACCTCCTCCAGCCCCCCACCACCACCCCCCCCCAACCCACCATTTCCTTCAAAAGTATTTCATTGGCTATTGGCTTTACAGAGCTTTGGGGCATCCTGAGGCACTACATAAACACAAATTATTTCTTCCGTAGCTGTCCAATCAGTATTCTTACATTGCCTGCTTATTTAAATAATAATTAATCAGGCATCTGTGCTGCCTAGAGTGTTTGATTAGGTTTGATTCGGTTTAAACTCTGTCAGAAATTGGACATTTTCTTAAAGAGTAAATTTGTTAATAATTTACTTTGAGATTTATATCTTTTTATGTATTCTTTCTCCTTGGTTACCATGGAGAGCTGACGCTCTGTTGAATTCTCACTGTGGCGAGGGTTGCTTTATTTTAGTATTAAGCCCCTTTAAAGCCGACTGTTTGATTGAAAGAGTTTACCATGAATTTACAAATTAAAAGCGGTTTTCTTTTAAATTATTTGATGAGCCATAATTTTGTTCTTGCTTTCAAATGATGCACCCTGTATCAGTTTCTGCTGAAAGTTACTATTTCTCTGAATGTTACTGTTACAAATTACTCCTCTTTAGATTTAAAATTTTCCCCGTTATACCCTCTCCGGTGTATTCTTCCGTTGCTTATAATGCTTCAACTGACATACCCACAGTTTAAACTTATTATCCCTCCCCCATTCTATCTTATTTCCACACATTCCACAAATCCATTTGCATCATTCCAATAGTGTTTTACATTGTTATTGTTGTGTATGTGCCTTTAAGAGAAGAACTGATTCTATACTGCAGTACCGGCAGTGACCACCCCTGTATATAAAGCCATAGCAGGCTTCTGTATTTCAGTCTTGAATTACTCTCTGTTCAGTAAATACCTGTTTTATTGTTCTCCTGCAGTCTGAGTCTTATTGATCCTCGGACACTACACTGGCGACGGGCAGGTTTGAACTCACCTGCAGTACTGCATCACCTCACGGGGATCTTTTCCCTGAAGAGAAGCTTCTTGGAGGTCGAAGTCAGAACGGCGGGCGTCGACCGCGGGCAACCGCCCAGGGATCCATCGAAGAGTTGCAGGGGAGGCTGTGGAGAGCTGGGCCTGGCTCCCCAGTCGAGGTGTTCCAGCAAGTCATGCTGGTAGCAGGTAGTGCGCTGACCCTTCCGGACTGCGGCGGGCTCGCCTCAATCGAGCGGCTCTGCAAAGGGGCCGTGCAGCGTCGTCGGGAGGAAGAGAGAGAGAGAGGGTGGAGCGCACAGGGCGCGGTCGGTGCTCAAGAACAGGGCAGCGTGGAGAGGATAGAACGCGGGGAAGGAAAAGTGAGACGCGCCGAAGCCGCGGGTCGCCGCCATTACCCTGTAGAACGCCAGGAGCAGCGTGGCAGCAAGGGGAAGAAGGAAAAGCGCGGGAGGCGTCATTTTATTCCATTGGGGAAGAAGGAAAAGCGCGGGAGGCGCCATTTTATTACATTGGGGAAGAAGAAAAAGCGCGGGAGGCGCCATTTTAAATCACCCAAGATGCCAAAGAGTGGCAGTATCACTGCTTTCGACAATGAGGTAGAAGACTGGACCACGTATGTGGAAAGAATTGAAGTGTACTGCAATGCCAATGAGGTGGTCAATGGAAAGAAGGCATCGGTATTATTAAATTTGATGGGCGCGAGAACGTACGGCCTATTGCGGAATTTAATTACCCCAGCTAAACCAATGGAGAAAAGTTTTGAGGAGATTGTTAATAGCTTACAGGAACACCTAAACCCTACACTGCTGCTGATAGCAGAAAGGTTCAAGTTCCATAAAAGAAACCAGCACAAAGATGGGAGCAATGCTGACTATCTTACGGAACTACGCAAGTTATCGAAGCACTGCCAGTTCGGAGCAGGACTGGCAGACACCTTACGGGATAAGTTTGTCTGCGGGCTCCAGAGTGAAGGAACCCAGAAACGACTACTATCGGAAAAGGACCTGACGCTAGAACAGGCTTTCAGCGTGGCAGTATCCTACGAAGCAGCAGCACGGGGAGCTGCGGAAATACAACAGAAACTACAAGAATACAGCGCTAACAAAATGGCGTATGGAGCAGAAAAGTGCTATCGCTGCGGCAGAACAACCCATGATCAGAAGGACTGCTGGTTTTAGGACAAAGTATGCAGGCAACGTGGGAAAATGGGACACATAGCAAGAGTCTGCAGGTCGGGAAAGAAAACCAACACTACAAGAACTACTAAGGAAAAGTACAAGAAAGTAAAGAAATTGACAGACATTAGTTCGGAAGATCAGGAGAGTGATAAGGACTCCGGGAGCAGGAGTCTAAGTGTCTAAAGTTACACAACGTGATCGCAAAGGAGGATCACCGAACCATTTGGGTCACCCTCATGATAGCAGGGTCCCCAGTAAAGATGGAATTGGACACAGGATCAGCCCTAACTGTCATGAATTGACGAGACTATGAGCGGCTATTCCCACACATACCCTTGAAGGACACGTCCATTGTATTGAAGACATACACGGGGCAAAAAGTCTACCCCAGAGGGAAAAAAAGGGTGCCAGTTGAATATAACGGCAAGGAAACACAGAAACTGTATCTATATATACTACCAGATGGAGGACCACCATTATTAGGACGTGAATGGATCCGAAAAATACAATTGGATTGGCATTCCATTCAGGTGCTAACTGTGACTGATAAAAAGGATGATGACGTCACACCTGGACGACTGTCAAAAATTCTAACTGACGCGAAAGAGGTGTTCCAACAAGGACTTGGGACTCTAAAAGGAATAACGGCAATGATAAAAATCGAAGATAACGCAAACCCCAAATTTTTTTATGCCAGACCGGTACCTTACGCGATCCGCCCAGCCGTTGAAGCAGAGCTGGAGAGTCTGGAGCGTTCGGGTGTGCTGTCCAAGGTGGACTGGAGCGAGTGGGCCACACCCATCGTTCCTGTAATGAAGAAATCATTGAGCAGCACGCCTGGGGAACCGAAGACGGTTCACATCTGTGGGGACTTCAAGGTAACTGTGAACCCAGTCCTGCACACAGTACAATATCCACTTCCACGGATAGAAGATATTTTCGCCTCACTATCTGGAGGGAAACGCTTTACAAAGATTGATCTGCCCAGCCGTTGAAGCAGAGCTGGAGAGTCTGGAGCATTCGGGTGTGCTGTCCAAGGTGGACTGGAGCGAGTGGGCCACACCCATCGTTCCTGTAATGAAGAAATCATTGAGCAGCACACCTGGGGAACCGAAGAAGGTTCGCATCTGTGGGGACTTCAAGGTAACTGTGAACCCAGTCCTGCACACAGTACAATATCCACTTCCACGGAGAGAAGATATTTTCGCCTCACTATCTGGAGGGAAACGCTTTACAAAGATTGATCTGGCCCAAGCGTATCTACAAATGGAGGTGGAAGAAGCGTCTAGGAAATACCTCACGATAAACACTCACAAAGGCCTTTACCAGTACAATCGACTGGTATTCGGGGTAGCATCAGCCCCGGCTATTTGGCAGAGGGCGATGGAACAAGTCCTGCAAGGGATCCCGGGGACCCAGTGTTATTTGGACGACATCCTGGTTACGGGCGAAAATGACAGTGTACACCTTGCCAACCTGGAGCAGGTGCTCACGAGATTACAGGAATATGGGCTACGAGCCAACCGCCCCAAATGCGAGTTCTTCAGGAGACAAATCTCGTATTGTGGCCACATGATTGATGAGGAAGGGTTGCATAAGTCACCGGACAAGATTGAGGCTGTAGTCAAGGCTCCAGCACCGGAAAATGTGTCGCAACTGAGGTCGTTCCTCGGGTTGGTGAACTACTACCATAAGTTCTTGCCGAATTTATCTACAATTCTGCACCCACTGAACGCCCTACTGCAAACTGGAGTAACATGGAAATGGAGTGATGAGTGTAAGCGTGCCTTTCAGAAATGTAAATGCCTAATCACTTCAAAAGAAGTATTGGCCCACTACAATCCAACATTACCGATTCGGTTAGCATGTGATGCGTCTCCCTACGGCATTGGAGCGGTGCTGTCACACAAATTCCCTGACGGTTCAGAGAGGCCAATAGCCTGTGCGTCGCGCTCGTTAACCTCAGCCAAGCGTAACTACGCCCAGATTGACAGGGAGGCCCTCAGCCTGGTGTGGGGGGGATCACTACTGACTGATCATCAGCCCCTGGTCTCCATTTTTAACCCAAAGAAGGGCATTCCGGTGATGACGGCACAACGGCTGCAAAGATGGTCACTTTTTCTAGGGGCACATCAGTACGACATAGAGTACAAGGGTACGAAACAGCATGGAAACGCTGATGGGCTGTCGCGCCTACCGTTGCCTACGGTAGAGGAAGCACCTGCAGTGGACCCTGTTGAGATATTCCATGCGACCATAGTCGAATGTCTACCTGTTACAAACTCAAGTATAGAGAAGGAAACCCGAAATGACCCGACACTCTCTCGGGTCTATGATTTGACAGTGAAGGGATGGCCAGCACATGGCGACTCACTGTTGCCAGCATTCTCACCAAGGCGAGAACAGCTGTCAGTGTGCCGGGGGACCTTGATGTGTGGATCCCGAGTGGTAATTCCACCCAAATTGAGAGATAGAGTGCTCAATGAGCTTCATAAGGGTCATCTGGGAGGGGTAAAAATGAAGAATCTAGCCAGGGCGTTTGTGTGGTGGCCGGGAATCGATAAAGAAATCGAGGATATGACCAAGAGATGCACAGGATGCCAGAAGGTCCAAAACGCTCCACCACAAGCCCCGCTACATCCATGGGAGTGGCCCTCCTCTCCATGGCAACGGGTACACATTGATTTTGCTGGTCCATTTATGGACTCAATGGCCTAGAAATTCAGTTGGGCGCGCCAGCCGTTAGCGCCTTAGGAGGAGTAGATCTCGAGCGCTAGGCGCTTATCGCCCAGGCGCAGCGCGATCTGCGCCTCTCCCCAACTTCAGGACACATTTAGCGCCGGTGCAAAGTCTTAGGCACGCAGATCATGACGTCATTTAATAGTGCAACGCCCTTTGTGCGCCCCAAACCGGAACTTCACTCGCGCCGGCCCATTGTGCGCCGGGCGGCCCTAACGACTGTGAAGTGGAATGGTACACAGCCGAGCCAGGCCGCGGGGAGCGCTAATTAAAGGGCACTTACCCTGCACTATAAAGGCCAGCCATTTTGCAGCATTCACTCTTGTGCAACGGTTTTTTGGAGAGAGTCCAAGGAGGAGAGCTTACTGGTTTGGACCAACACTAGGACAGGTATTTTTGGCTCAGGCCAGAGCTTAGCAATTATCTTTGCCTTCATTGAGAGCTCAGTGTTTGCCAGCATATAATGGGGGCTGCATTGGGTGCCAACGCTGACTTTCAGCCTTATGCCAGAAGGGCTTACAGACGCCGTGAGAGAGTGGCAGCCCTGGCTAGACGCAGAGGGGGCAACAGGCGTCGCCAACTGAGGCCTTACCCACCCAGGGTATACCGCCAGCAGTCCTCCTATCTGACCATGTCTGCCACGATGTGTGTTAGGAGGCTGCGATTCAGAAGGGAGGTCGTTGCAGACATCTGCCAGCTGCTTCACAGAGATCTGCAGCCACAGCTGATGCGCAGGACGTCTCTGTCGGTGGCAGTGAAGGTGACGGTGGCTCTCAACTTCTATGCCACCGGCTCCTTCCAATCCGCTGCTGGGGACATCACTAACATCTCCCAGTTCGCCGTGCATTGCTGCATCCGCCAGGTGACAGAAGCCCTTTTCACAAGGAGACATCAAGTCATCTCCTTCCCCATGACCCTGGACAAGCAGCAGCAGCGTGCAGTGGGATTTGCAAGAATAGCGGGCTTCCCCATGGTGCAGGGCGCCATTGACTGCACGCATGTGGCTTTGCGGGCACCTCTTGAGCATGCCGAGGATTACCGCAACTGGAAGGGCTACCATTCCCTCAACGTACAGCTGGTGTGTGACCACAGGCAGCGCATCCTAGCTGTCAATGCCCGCTTTCCAGGCAGCAGCCACGATGCCTTTATCCTGCGACAGACAACTGTGGCTGACATGTTCCAGGCACAGCCTCCCCCAAGAGGATGGCTTATCGGGGACAAAGGCTATCCTTTGTGTACCTGGCTCATGACCCCGCTCCGCGCGCCCACGACCCCTGCTGAAGAGGCATACAACGAGAGCCATCAAGCGACTAGGAACATCAAAGAACAAACAATCGGCGTCCTCAAGCAACGGTTCCGCTGTCTCGATCGCTCCGGGGGAGCCCTCCAGTATTCGCAGGATCGAGTCTCCCAATTCGTCGTCGTTTGCTGCATGCTGCACAACCTGGCTATCCGCAGGACTCAGGCACTGCCACCTCACGTTGGACCACCACCTCAGGAGAAGGAGCAGGAGGAGCATGAGGAGGAGGAGGACGAGGAGTACCAGCCCAGGAGGGAGGCACAAGGTCCAAGGGCCGCCCGTCGGCGGCTTATTGAACGTCACTTCTAGGCCCCCTGTCAGGGAATGGCATGTGCTAATGAAAGAACATGATTGCAGCCGCTCCGCAAGCCCTCAGCCGGTTAAGGCAACAAACACTTCAAAGATCAAACATGGACAATGTTAATAAATAAAATGCTTTATTGTTCAAACTCAGCTCCCTTCCCACATGAAAACCAAAAACAGACGAAACCCCCAAAAAACACTCAAACAAATTACTCGCTCCCACAACCTGGAGAGGATTAACAAAATAGTGCAACTAAAATGGCCGTCATTCTCGGCCTTCGTAAAAAACAAACATCGCATCATCGGCCTTCAAAAAACAAACATGCAAACCTCGGCCTCAAAAAACAAACACAACTGGCCACACATTCGACTATTTGGCCCGCTAGGGCGATGCCTTGGCCATCTTTGTGTGGCCGCTGCCCGCCCTGCTGCTCCTCCTCAAAGTAAGGCCATTGGCTGCTGCAAGGCTGGGGGCAGGCGCCTGAGGGGCACATGTCATGACGGCAGATGCCCTTGGGGGTCGGCCTAGTCGAGGTCTGGCCGTCGAGCGGTCGGCTGTTGAATGCTGCAGCTGTGGCTGGCCAGCATCAGTCGCTGCAGTAGCTCCTGCCAGCTCCACTGGGGGACTGGCAGTGGCGGCTGGAGGAATGCGGGCAAGCTGGCGGATGGCAGGCGCTCACTGGTCGCCTGAGACACTGGCACTCGCCCGGGCCAGCACTGCAGCATGCGCACCAATCTGCCGAGGGACAGACCGCTGTGCTGCTGCAGCGCGCCGGGTGCCCTGGCGATGCCTAGCTGACACAGCGAGTGTGGCAGCAGTGCCCGTGTTGACCTGTTCACTGACCGCATCAGAGCAGCCATTGACTGGACGGCACCACTGATCACCTGGCCAGTCGCTGCCAGAGCTGCCCCGAATTCCGCCTGACTCGCTGCCTGATCTGCCCGGAATTCCGCCCGACTGATGGCCTCTGAGGGCCCGAACTCGGCCACACTCCGAGAGAGGGACTCGATGGCCTCAGGCAACCGTGCCACTGCCGCCATGAGCTCCGTGTGCCGGCGCTCCGAGTCCGCGGACAAGTCCTCGAGGCGTTCCATCTCCTCGGCGAAGACCATCTCCGGACTGGGGGCCGGACTCTCCCTCTGGGGAGAAGGCCGCCGAGCTGGCCGACCCTTCCTGCGTTGCTGTTCGCCGCTGGGCCCAGCAATTGGACTCCCCTCCGACGCATCCCCCCTCTGGGGAGAAGGCCGCCGAGCTTCCACCCCCCTCCCGCGTTTCTGCAGGCCGCAGGTCCCATGAGCTCCCCTCCCCTTCGAAGCTTCCGCCACGCTCCCCTCCAGGGAAGACGTGTCCCCTACATTGGCCTGGGTGGCCGCGGCTGAGGGTTCCCCTGATGGGCCGCCTTCCTCTTGCTCCTCCTCCTGCTCCTCTTCTGAGGGGCTGTCACTGGCAAGTTCAGGGACCTCCTCCTCACCATCTGAAAGCAGGAAGGCACAAGAGTAGCTTTAGACTGAGGAGAGGGCATCAGCAAGGGATGCATGAGTGGTGGCATTCAGCGCATTGGTCGGACAGTGGCAAAGGATGTAGATCTGATGCGCAAGTGGGACGAGAGAGGTCCAAACGTGGATGCCCTTACCATTGGTGGCCAGAACAGGGTCGGCATCTCCACATGCAAGAGGGCCAATCACCCTGGCACCCATGATGCGCTCCACGCGATGTTGAAGCTCGGTGAGCAGCTGGATCTGGGGTCGGCCTCCCCCGGTCGCAGTCCGGCTCTTCCGATTATTTGCCAGCTTGGCCTGCAAGAGAAAGGACGGCCTCTAAGTACAGTGTGTCGCCCTGATCTTGTGTGCACTGCCTCCCATGGTGGAATAGCCTGGCCAGTGTGTCGCCCTGATCTTGTGTGCACTGCCTCCCATGGTGGAATAGCCTGGCCAGTGTGTTAAGTGCAGATTGTGCAATTGATGTTCATGCCTGTCCCATCGCTGCTGGATGAGGGCTGGCCATTAGGGCTTTCAGGTCCCTTTGCCCATAATGTGAGGTGCACATGCAAGGATGAGGAGGTCACTGGAAAGGGTACTCACCCTGACAATCCGCGTGAGGTCATTAAACTTTTTGCGGCATTGGACACCGCTCCTGGGGACCTCGCTGTTGGCTGACAGCTTGCTGGCGACATGCCTCCAGGCTCTTCTGTAGACGCGGAACGGCGCCCTCTTGCCATTGTGCGGGTACAAAACATGGCGCCTCTTCTCCACAGCACCAACCAGCACACTCAGATCACGCTCTGAGAAGCGCTGCGCACGTTCACGGGCCTTCTCCATGGCTTCAGGCGCTATTTGGGTCCAGCAGCAGTGTTCAGGCCTAGCTGCAGGGCTCCACTATCCAGGGCGTGGCAGCAGACACAGTCAACCCTTCCCCCTTAAGAGCTGGCCGGCGCCAGGGTGTCTGCTGTCAATCACGAGATGGCCGCACCTGCGCTGCGCCCGGCCTCGGCGCTATCGATCAGCACCTCCGGCTTAGCGCTCAAACAGAGGCGTCCAACACCAGTTTTTGCGCTCGAGCGAACTCTTAGGGCGAAGCTAATGAATATCGGAGAAGTGGCCTCGATTTGGCGGCGGGCGCAAACTTTAGCGGCCGCCCCACTTTACCGCCCCAAAAGTGGCTACAATGAATTTCTAGGCCAATGTTCCTAATCGCTGTGGATGCCCATTTGAAATGGCCAGAGGTCATCAAAATGTACTCCACCACCACGGAGAAAACTATTGCAGTCCTACGGACCATCTTCGCCAGGAATGGCTTGCCAGAACAGATTTGCTCCGACAATGGGCCACAGTTTGTGTCAGAGGATTTCCAGAGGTTTCTGAGGAATAATGGGGTGAAGCATTACACATCTGCCCCATATCATCCAGCCACAAATGGATTGGCTGAGAGGTTTGTTCAGACCTTTAAAAAGGCCATAAAGGCAATGCATAATGATGACATACCACTACAACACAAGGTGGATAATTTCTTGTTTGCTTACCGGAATGCGACACATGCAGTCACCAACCAAGCTCCAGCCATAATGTTCTTCAACCGAAGGCTAAGATGTTGCCTGGATTTGCTCAAACCAAACATAAGACGAGATGTTGAGGATAAGCAATTCCAGTACATAAATGAGAAGCCAACCAGGAGCTTCAAGATAGGGCAACCAGTCTTGGCCCGCGACTACCGAACAGAAAAATGGCAGCCAGGAACGATATGCACACAGCAGGGACCACTAATGTACCCAGTGGACGTTGGAGAGAGCATCGTGAGATGCCATGCTGACCAGATTCTAGAGTCACAGGAACAAGCCAAACCCATACCATGAGCAGGTGCACCTGGTAATCAACCCGAAGTACAGATTGCGTCTACCTCAGAAGCAGTGGTATTGGAAGCTGACGAACCAACCAATGACAATGAGCCAGAATCAACTCCGCCACAAGAACAGGATGCTCGAGAAAGGCGCTATCCAGTCAGGATCAGGAAGCCTCCTCAAAGACTGAACTTATAAATGATTATTTCAGTTGATGTATATAGTACAGAGAAAATTGTAATTGTAATTAGTTATTATTTAGTTGTTAAATGAATGTTATGTACTGTTTATCTAAAAGGGGAAGAATTGTTGTGTATGTGCCTTTAAGAGAAGAACTGATTCTATACTGCAGTACCGGCAGTGACCACCCCTGTATATAAAGCCATAGCAGGCTTCTGTATTTCAGTCTTGAATTACTCTCTGTTCAGTAAATACCTGTTTTATTGTTCTCCTGCAGTCTGAGTCTTATTGATCCTCGGACACTACAGTTATCACTCCTAGAGATGGTCATGGTTATTCAGTAGTGAGACAGCCATGCTTACGAAAATGTGTTTAGTAATGAAATAGAAACAGTTTAAGTACAGCAAGATGGATGGACATTGTTGCAAGGCAACAAGACAGCCAAAATCACAACATTTTGTACATTATGGGCATTGTTATTACAGTGAGAAGGACATAGCGACTACATAGATATGATGGATCTTCTTAATATATAGGTTGGACATAATGTTATTCCTGTGGTAGTCTTCTTACTTCAATCTTTTGGCTTCAAAGTATATTGGGCGAAAACAAATTCCAGTGGCCATTGGCAACCTAAAACTATGTTAGGTCAATAACTGCAAGCAGTAAAGCTGCCAGCTGTATCCAGCATACATCAATGCAGAAAGAAATTCAACGACCTCACTCGGGTCGTGAGGGTGGGTGTTGTTTCTGCAAACTTCTGCATCCCTTCATTTGCACCTGACTTTATGGCTACAGGGTGGCCTGTGCCCCATTGGCCATCTGCCAGCAAGCACCCATGGCCCTTTCTGGGCACACACATGCACATTTGACTCAAGGCATCATGTAAGGGCTCTTGCACCATGGGGGGCATGAGATGATCACTCAGGGCATCATGTAAGGGCTCTTCCACCATGGGGGGCATGAGATGATCACTCAGGGCATCAGGTAACATAACTTCCCCTCCTTTCCCTTGCAGTCCAAGCTGGCGAGGATTGGCAAAGACCAGCTTCGCACCGGTGGAGGACCTCCACAAGTGGTCACTCTCACGGATCTCGAGGAGAGAGTCCACCAGATTCTTGGAGGACGTCTGAGTGGTCCTGTAACCACTGCAGCTGCCGACCCCATTGTCGACAGTGATGGTAAGGTTCTCACCTTTTACAACTGTCTCCTTCCACTTGTTCCCCCCACCAGCATGCTTTCTCACTGTGGACCCATGTCATAGCCTTGCTGCAATCTGGCATCCCTAGATGCCAAGCTGTCCTTTTGCTAAAGCCACTTTTCCACCTCCCTGCTTTCAGATGCTGCATCACCAGCTCGGGAGCCGGGCCCTCAAGCTGCCAGTGCCAGTGCCTTCGAAGGCTCAATGAGAAAATTACTGTCCAACAGAAGGTCAGCAACTCTCTCCAGCAATGAACAGAATGGCCAGACCAAATGGCTGCAGCTTTTATACTAGTGCTGTCCCCTTTAAATAGCGCCCCCCGAGTCCGAGAAGGGTCTGGGAACGCTCCATCCAACTGTCACTAATAGCGCCAGGCGGAAAGGTTGCGGGCGCCACCGAATATCTGGTCCGGGGCGCCAAAAATGCGTTGCACACTGAAATGACATCATGATGTGCCTGCGCCCGTGGGCGAAGCAAAGAGTTAGTGCCGGCGCTAAAAGGATACTCAATATGGGAGGTGGCGCTATATTCACTGCACCCGCCCAAAAATTGGGTAACGCCCCAATTCTCGGGCTCTTTAGGCGCTAATCGCTGGCGCTACCAACCGAATTTCTAGGCCCTCGTGTCCCCTATGGTCAGAGTGCATTTTTATTGCCCATTATCTAGTTGAAGGATAGCATGCTGCAGACAATAACAATAAGACCCCTCACAATGTGTACAGGTTGCCATAATCTTGTATGTGACGCCACATGCGTTTTTACAGAAGGTGAACTGATAATCACTTTAGTGAGAGAAGGCCAATTGCAAACCAGCAAACTGTTTTTTTTAGATGAAATACATGAATGGACAGAATACCATTTTCACAGTGAGTTTTACCTATTTCCTATTGCTCCTCATAAACATCAAAAGTAATGTTTATTAATTTTGCATTATGTACCATGGGTACACAGTATATGTTTGCTGTTTAATTCAGTCAATTGGTTGTACAGGAATATCAAAGATTTACTGCCAAACTGCCACAGGATAAATTAAACAAATACAAAAATCTTTGCGGCTGATTTTCATCTACTTACAGTCCCATTTTTTGGCTTGAAGAGAGCGGTAATGGCACAAAAATTGGCAACATACCACCAGAGCTGTGCCTGCTGAAATGTTTGTGTGGGCCTTGATTTAATGTTTGTGCGGCCACTGCACCTGCCCCAAACCAGCAGATGCCTAATTAATACATTAAATGAAGGGTCTTATATGTTAGGACCCAAACATCATTTACATGTCAATCAGCACTGCCACCCCGACTTCCTCAACTCGCTCACAAACCACGAGCAGTATAGGTTGGGAGATGGCATTTTGCAACACTACTTAAAGGAATCATAAGCTGCAGTCAGGTGAGGCTGGAAGCAAGTACAGCAGTGGCTTTACCTTCATTATTTTTGAGACTCCTGAGTCTTAAAGACACCCTTACTTTTAAATATTTGCTGCTTGGTGTGTTCCTCACATTTCCCTGCCACTTCAATCTCCTGCTTTGTTCATTACCCCGCCCCCCACCGATCTTTTCAGCCCTCCCCTTTAAGGTGCTGCTGCAGCCCACTTCATTCTCTGCACCACTGGATTTCTGGCCCTCCCAAATGGCGAGCTGCACTCGCCTCTTGTATTTCAGTGAGGCCCGATCACAAAAGTTGATAGGGCCTCCTGTTGATGTCATTGGGCAGGCGGAGCAGTGTACTGTCTGCCAAACTGGCTGCCGCGTTTCCCACATTACAACAGTGACTACACTTCAAAAAGTACTTCATTGGCTGTAATGTGCTTTGAGACGTCCGGTGGTCATGAAAGGCGCTATATAAATGCAAGTCTTTCTTTCTTTTTGGCCGAATGAGCTCTCTGGCTCCTCTGCACAAACCTGCCTGGGCCTCTCTTCTCCCCTCTTACAGACTCCTCTGATCATTCTGCCTTTCTTTCAGTCAGCTTCTGTCAGTCTGACTGTGTCTGTCTTCACAAGCAAAACATTCCTTTAATTTTCTTTGGTGTCAACATCCTCCTTTGATACTGAAAGGGTTCATTTCCTTTTTGGATCATTGCGTTCTTTTCAAAAGTAATTTGTTCAAATAGTTTTGTTGAACTAGCTCTATAGTGTAGAAGAGTATAGAAACATAGAAGATAGGAGCAGGCGTAGGCTATTCGGCCCCTCGAGCCTGCTCCGCCATTTAATGAGATCATGGCTGATCATCCAAATTCAGTACCCTGTTCCTGCCTTCTCCCCATATCCCTTGATCCCTTTAGCATTAAGAAATATATCTAACTCCTTCTTGAATATATTTAATGAATTGGCCACAACTGCCATTTGTGCCAGAGAATTCCACAGATTCACCACTCTCTGGGTGAAGAACTTCCTCCTCATCTCTGTCCTAAATGGCTTACCCCTTATCTTTAGACTGTGACCCCTGGTCCTGGACTCCCCCGCCATCAGGAACATCCTTCCTGCATCTAGTCTGTCTAGTCCTGTTAGAATTTTATAAGTTTCAATGAGATCCCCTCTCATTCTTCTAAACTCCAGCGAATATAAGCCCAATCGACCTAATCTCTCCTCATATGTCATTCCTGCCATCCCAGGTATCAGTCTGGTGAATCTTCGCTGCTCTCTCTCCATGGCAAGAACATCCTTCCTCAGATAAGGCGACCAAAACTGCACACAATACTCAAGGTGTGGTCTCACCAAGGCCCTGTACAACTGCAGCAAGACATCCTTGCTCCTGTACTTGAATCCTCTCACTATGAAGGCCAACATACTATTTGCCTTCTTAACTGCCTGTTGCACCTGCATGCTTACCTTCAGCGACTGGTGCACAAGGACACCCAGGTCTCGTTGCACTTCCCCTTCTCCCAATCTATTGCCGTTCAGATAATAATCTGCCTTCCTGTTTTTGCCACCAAAGTGGATAACCTCGCATTTATCCACATTATACTGCATCTGCCATGAATTTGCCCAATCACCCAACCTGTCCAAACTATACTGGAATTTCTCAGCATCCTCCTCACAGCACACACGTCCACCCAGCTTTGTGTCGTCTGCAAACTTGGAGATATTGGGCTGGATTTTCATTGAGGAGGTGTGTAGGAGGTGGGACTACAACTTTCGGGGTTGTAGTCCCGCCTCCATCGAGTTGTGGCCAACCCACGTGATTTTCACTTGATTGACCTTGTTGAGCCCGCCCAGCGGGCTCAGCAGGCGAATTGAGGGCCACCCAGCAGCAGGTGACATCACAGACAGGCATTTCATCTGTCAAGAGCTTTTGACAGATGAAATATCAGCGTTTCACAGCTGTTTGAAGCTGTCAAACACTGACAATCTGTAATCTAAGTTAATTCCTTCCTCTCAGGATGATTTAGAGATCTCTCTGGAACAGAAAGCTGAATGCTGCAGATTTTGACAGATCGCGGCCATTCTGCTTTCTGTGCCAGTGAGATAAGGGACTCCCGAGACCTAAAGGAAGGAAGGCTGTAAAGGTAAGTACATGTAAGTAAAACTTCTTCAAACACTTTACACACACCAAACACACTTACCTCTGCACTCATGCACCCATCACTCACCTGAACATCGGACATCTCGACCCCCTCCAAGACCTTCATCCCGACGGCCTGCCATGCTAACTTGGCGTGGTTTGGAGCCGTCGGGAATCCCACACTTCAGGGATAAAAATAGGGATTAGGCTAAAAACTGCCTGTTAACAGGCAGTTAATTGGCACTAATCCCCTTCCCGCCTCGGGGAGGCGAGTCCCAGCACGGGTCAGGTACCTGCCTCCTTTGAAACTGGCATGGAGGCGAGTTGGGGGTGGAATGGGTTCAAGCCCCCCGATTTTAAGATTTTAACCCCCCACACGCCTCCAATCCCGCCTACACGGCTCAAAGAAAATCCTGCCCATTACATCTAGTTCCCTCGTCTAGATCATTAATATAAATTGTGAATAGCTGGGGTCCAAGGACCGATCCTTGCGGTACCCCACTAGTCACTGCCTGCCACTCAGAAAAAGACCCGTTTATTCCAACTCTTTGCTTCCTGTCTGCCAACCAGTTCTCTATACAAGTCAGTACCTTACCCCCAATCCCATGTGCTTTAACTTTGCACGCTAATCTCTTATGCGGGACCTTATCAAAAGCCTTCTGAAAGTCCAAATACACCACATCCACTGGTTCGCTCTTATCTATTCTACCAGTTACATCCTCAATAAATTCCAGTAGATTAGTCAAGCATGATTTACCTTTTGTAAATCCATGTTGACTTTGTCTGATCCTGTCACTGTTTTCCAAGTGCTCTGCTATTACATCTTTTATAATGGACTCTAGCATTTTCCCCACAACCGATGTCTGTAATTCCCCATTTTCTCTCTACCACCTTTTTTAAATAGTGGGGTTACATTAGCTATCTCATTAAGGTGTTGCAGTCTGCCTTAAGAAAGATTGGACAAACACACATGAGGACATGAGTGAAAGGTGCAATATCTAGTTCAGATCACAATGGAGTCCTATTGTTACACCTCTGGGTTACACCATTGTATATTTAGATGTTGAGCAGTAGGGGCACATTCCTGAATGCAAGGACTGCTTATGGGAGTGGCCAGCAGCGCTGTACGTAAGAGAATAGCTAAGGCAGACATGAAGCTTGCAACAGTGCTAGAAAACTGCAAGGCTTTTCTGTTTTACTTTTTTTTTAACCTCCCTGACATTATAACTGGCTCACTAAAATCACAAGGTGTGCTCACTTAAGCAGAGAATTAGCCAAGTCTAATTATCACAGCATTAATGTAGCTTAAAAGTTTTTACATATTACAGAATCTCTGTATGGTATAATGTGAATTATCTCTAGCTCTTTCAGTAAACTGCTGTCATTAACCAGCAAAAAAAAAGTGGTTAAGATAAAAGCAAGTGAAGCTGCAATAGCAAAATATCAGAAACAACCATATCACTAAATGTAAAATTAGCAATAATGTTGACAGGAGATAGGCAACCTATCATATACAGGAATTTGCTGACTTCAGTTTTCAATGGCTGTGCATATAATTTGCTCCTTAAATTTGGGTTAATGCATTTCTTCCAGACCGATTTTAATTTATAAAATAATCAGTGTATACGGGATGGTTTCCTGGACCAATATGTTGAGGAACCATCTAGAGATCAGGCCATCTTAGACTGGGTATTATGTAATGAGAAAGGATTAATTAGCAATCTTGTTGTGCGAGGTCCCTTGGGGAAGAGCGATCATAATATGATCGAATTCTTCATTAAGATGGAGAGTGAAGTGGTTGACTCAGAGACTAGGGTCCTGAATTTAAATAAAGGAAACTATGATGGTATGAGGCGCGAGTTGGCTAGGATGAATTGGAGAAGGTTACTTAAAGGGATGACGGTGGATAGGCAATGGCAAACATTTAAAGATCGCATGGATGAACTACAGAATTTGTTCATCCCCATCTGGCATAAAAATAAAACAGGAAAGGTGGCTCAACCGTGGCTGACAAGGGAAGTTAGGGATAGCATAAGATCCAAGGAGCAGACATATAAATTGGCCAGAAAAAGCAGCAAACCTGAGGATTGGGAGCAGTTTAGGATTCAGCAAAGGAGGACAAAGGGATTAATTAAGAGGGGGGAAATAGAGTACGGGAGTAAACTTACAGGGAACATAAAAACTGACTGTAAAAGCTTCTATAGATATGTGAAGAGAAAAAGATTAGTGACGTCAAGCGTAGGTCCCTTGCAGTCAGAATCAGGGGAATTTATAATGGGGAAACAAAGAAATGGCTGACCAATTAAATACATACTTTGGTTCTGTCTTCACAAAGGAGGACACAAATAACCTCCCAGAGAGGTCGGGGAACATAGGGTCTATGAGAGGGAGGAACTGAATGAAATAAGTATTTGTAGGGAAATGGTATTAGGAAAATTGATGGGATTGAAGGCCGATAAATCCCCAGGGCCTGATAATCTACATACCAGTGTACTTAAGGAAGTGGCCCTGGAAATAGTAGATGCATTGCTGGTTATCTTCCAAAATTCTATAGACTCTGGAACAGTTCCCATGGATTGGAGGGTAGCTAACGTAACCCTACTATTTAAAAAAGGTGGTAGAGAGAAAATGAGGAATTACAGACCGGTTAGCCTGACATCGGTAGTGGGGAAAATGCTAGAGTCTATTATAAAAGATGTAATAGCAGAGCACTTGGAAAACAGTGATAGGATCGGACAAAGTCAACATGGATTTACAAAAGGTAAATCATGCTTGACAAATCTACTGGAATTTTTTGAGGATGTAACTGGTAGAATTGATAACGGAGAACCAGTGGATGTGGTGTATTTGGACTTTCAGAAGGCTTTCGATAAGGTCCCGCATAAGAGATTAGCATGCAAAGTTAAAGCACATGAGATTGGGGGTAAGGTACTGACTTGGATAGAGAACTGGTTGGCAGACAGGAAGCAAAGAGTTGGAATAAACGGATCTTTTTCTGAGTGACAGGCAGTGACTAGTGGGGTACCGCAGGGATCGGTGCTAGGACCCCAGCTATTCACAATATATATTAATGATCTAGATGAGGGAACTAATTGTAATATCTCCAAGTTTTCAGATGACACAAAGCTAGGTGGGTGAGTGTGCTGTGAGGAGGATGCAGAGAAACTCCAGTATGATTTGGACAGGTTGGGTGATTGGGCAGATGTATGGCAGATGCAGTATAATGTGGATAAATGCGAGGTTATCCACTTTGGTGACAAAAACAGGAAGGCAGATTATTATCTGAATGGCAATAGATTGGGAAAAGGGGAGGTGCAACGAGACCTGTGTGTCCTTGTGCACCAGTCGCTGAAGGTAAGCATGCAGGTGCAGCAGGCGGTTAAGAAGGCAAATGGTATGTTGGCCTTCGTAGCGAGTGGGTTTGAGTACAGGAACAAGGATGTCTTGCTGCAGTTGTACAGGGCCTTGGTGAGACCACACCTTGAGTATTGTGTGCAGTTTTGGTCGCCTTATCTGAGGAAGGTTCTTGCCATGGAGGGAGTGCAGCGAAGATTCACCAGACTGATACCTGGGATGGCAGGAATGACGTATGAAGAGAGATTGGGTCGATTAGGCTTATATTCATTAGAGTTTAGAAGAATGAGAGGGGATCTCATTGAAACTTATAAAATTCTAACAGGACTAGACAGACTAGATGCACAAAGGATGTTCCCAATGGCCGGGGAGTCCAGAACCAGGGGTCACAGAATAAGGATAAGGGGTAAGCCATTTAGGACTGAGATGAGGAGGAATTTCTTCACCCAGAGAGTGGTGAACCTGTGGAATTCTCTACCACAGAAGGTAGTTGAGGCCAAATCATTAAATATATTCAAGAAGGAGTTAGATATAGTTCTTAAGACTAAAGGGATCAAGGGATATGGGGAGAAAGCAAGGACAGGGTACTGAATTTGGATGATTAGCCATGATCTCATTGAATGGCGGAGCAGGCTCGAGGGGCCGAATGGCCTACTCCTGCTCCTATCTTCTATGTTTCTATGTATGTTCAGATATCATCAAATCCCAGCTTGATTCAACTAATTTACAGAACCGTCCTCAAGAAGGAGAAAATGATAAAAATCTGCCACACTATTCCCTACTAGCAGCTTCAGTTAACTGTGATCGAGACCATGGGAGCCGACAGGCCACAGAAGATGGCAAGGCCGAGGAGGTGGCTGTGAATATGGATTGCGGAGTTTATTTGGATGGAAAGGCTTAAGTGGAGCAGGGCAGTAAATTCAGTGGAGAGACAGGGACGGAAGCTAGATGGAGATTGAAATCACCGAGGATAAGGAGATGCTTAGTGCAGGCCAGTCATTTATGGTCAATAGTTTATGCTTCCCATGACTGATCACTGGAACTCACTTTTGCAGCATTAATATCATGCAAATATTTGTGAGGCTACTAAATGCATCAGAAGTAATGACGTAACGTTCAATTCCAGTGTAAATATGATGGCATGAAACATGCTTATGTTGCAGCCACACCGATGTTACCCACTGTGCAACAGGCTCACAACGAACCAGTCAGGTTTATTCCTGTACCGTGCAATACAGCATAACTTCAATCTTCAAGCTTCAACCTGAAACTACTGCTGAAAAAGTGTATGCTGGCCTATGTCGCCTGACCTCACAAGATTATCACCACCAGAATGATTAGTGTGTCTGAAAATGCTGCCTTCAGCTATTTTGAGCAATTTGAGAATATGAAATATATGCCACACATATCCTGCAAGTAGAGTACAGACCAAGTATGAGTAATTTGCAGAACGTGAACCACTTGTGTTGCAGCAGGCATAACTCACTCACACACTTGCCGTGATTGTGAATTGTGCAGCTGCCCCTACTTGACAAACACCAGCTCCTAATGTGTATCCTCATTTCATTCAGTCAAGGGGGTTCAAGCTGATGTCAAAAGCTGCAAAATCTGAACCCGAGAATAAATTATAGCCAGGGGCTTACTTCCTGTGAATGTTCTATAATCTGCACTCTCCAATCTATTTTTGAGCCAGGATTCTGGTGCTGGTGACTGATGGAATCTATCAGGGTTTTGATGGATGATGATGCTTGAAAAAAGCTATTAAAAACTTGCAACATCTTTGAAAGGATATTCATGATTATTGCTGATGATTGCCAGAATTGATCAAAGTCAGTATTTAATATATTTACACTAATAGGTCAGTTTAGGCCGACTCAACAAGTTTGGTGTAACAGTTACGGTGGATAAACTGTTAATGGTGTTAAACTGACTTGTTCAGATGAGCAACAAATTACTTGCAACGGCGAAAATGCAGCAATTAATCTTTTTAGAGTCGATTTTGTGTAGGGATAGAAAAACGTTACCGTTAAATGGAAATTACCCTTACTGTTATGCATTTCATAGAACAGACTTCCAGAAAAATAGATCCAAGTTTGGGACTTAACCTTGTTGGCCGGTCCATGGGAATTGCAATCTGTCTGGGCAACCCACTTTGTTTAAATTTTCAGATCATGCGATGGGCTGCGAAAACAAATCTGAATGTTACAAGTAATAAAAGTTATTGTAATCCCAGTGTAGTTTATTACTGCAACATTAACTCTACAATACAAAAATTAAACTTAAGTAAAAACTTAATAACAAAGATGTTTTCTTTTAGCCCGTCATCTTTTTCCAAAATCCAAACCTACCCCCTTTCCTTTATTTTTTTGCTTTTATTACTTTAACTTTATTTTGGCTTCATTAATAACTAATATCATATTCAACCTATTCTTAACTTTCTTTCCAATTTTTAAAAAAACTTAAAGCATTGCATTAGTCCCTGTGCTTCCCAGGTTTAAAGGTAGGACCTATGTTGATTACATTTGCCTCTAGTTGATTGAAGGCTCTGAAGGCTGGTTTTTCAAGTGTGAATGCTACCTAGATCGACATGGCCATATCACTAATGTAACTCGGTCACTCATCAATGAATTTTTATTTGTCAAACTGACTTCAGTGGGAAGGAAATTTGGGTGGGATGTAGAACAGGCAGCTGATCCACAACTGTCAGTTTTCCATCCTTTGCCCAAATTAAAATTACACCCTCCAATTACTCATGTCTGCCTTTATAATTGTAACCCTGCGTAACGTCCTAGTGAATCAGTGCTGCAATTTTTTCATTGCTTTTATATTCTTCCTAAAACTGTATAAAATATGTCACGTGTGCGTTGACTTTTCTCATATGTTCAATTTTCCTCCTTGCTTTTGTATTCTGTGCCTCTATGTACAAGGATTCTGTTTGTCCTTTTATAGCTTTATTCCCTTGCGCTGCCGCCCTTAACAATCTGTGTCTCTGCACACCAAGGTCCTTCTGCTCCACTATTCTATTTAAAATCTTACCATTTAGATGCATTTTACTTCCTGATATTTCTTTACTTCCAACATGTATTACTTCACAGTTTTCTACATTGAAATATGTCTGCATCTACATGCCCAAGCCACCAGTCTAACCTGCAAATAAAATTAATTGCTTGATAGACTAAACATTTAAAGGCATACTGTCTTTCAGAGAAATTGTTTGGGAGCTTGTTTTATTAATCTGGGGAGATAAAGGAGCCGTGTGTCATTTCTATAATGAAGTGACATGATCATACATTTTGATGTGATATATAAACAAAAAACAAGTTTGCCACAAAAAAAATTCATGAAGGTGGTGCTCTTTTATAGAATTATGCATTTAACAGGTTATGGGGGGAAAATTGGGTTGCTTTGCGCCTCCCGTTAGCGTCCTAAGAGGGCGCTAACGGGGCACAAAGCAACTAGCGCCCGGGCGTGGCCATTTTTGTTGCTGGCCGCCTGCCAGCACCTGCCTGCGCTCCTGTCCCCAGCCTCCTGAATGCCCCCCCTCCCCCCGCGGAGTGCCGGCTGCGCTCCAAGAACCCAGCACTTCTCTTGAGAACTGGGCTCTTTTGCCGGCACTCCTGATCCCCGGGGGCCCAGCTGGGCCCCGGGATCGTGCTACGCAAGGCCCCTCCCCTTTAAGAAGGGGAGCAAAGCCTGCAATACCGTGGCGAGATATTGACTCGCAGCGCCCCAAGAGGGATGCGGGGTGCTTCCAGTAGCACCACGCTTCCCTCTTGGGGCACAACCACTCAACTTCCGGCGCGGGGGCGCTAATTTTTCCGGGGCGCTACACAATTTTTAGTCCTATGTATATAATATTTCCAGTGGAGATTATCATGGAATCTACCCAACTCATTTGAGCCTAGAAATTACTCTCACTGATAACAGTGGACGAATGCTTAACATGTTCATTTGGCATTTCTGCGTCAGCTATTTTGATGCAGGTATTACATATGTATTTGAAATGGTTTCATGCCTCCACTAAAATAGGGGAGACATGAATACGAATGCATCACCAACCATAATTTTTAGGCTTTAGAGTGTATGTTTGTGGAAGGAAGGAACTTAATGGGTCAAATGTCCTTTTCTTGTTCCACACTTTTTAATGTTTTCAACACATATTGGTTGTTGACATATACCTCAAATTTTATAATAGCCTTGTGTCGGTGAAAAGCCTTTCTGCTGTGGTAATAGAACTTATTGCACTATCATACTGGCCTCAGATCTTCGGACAGTAGATTGTCATTTACTGATGTTAAGTTATATATAATAATGGTTATATATAATGAGGCAAAGCAATAAAAGAAAGGAAGAGAACATCGGAACATAGGACAATAGAAAACAAATGACACAGGAAACTGCAATTGTAAAATAAGAGAATAAAATCTGGCAATTCCTGCTGGTGAGTTGGAAACAGCGGTTCTTAATCAGCCCTACTGTTAAAATGGCGTGTGAGCCCTGGTCACATTGGGACGTGACACTGCCATTTAAATTAGGCTCTTGCTCCTATGAGGCAGACAGCCTTCCCGTGCCTGAATTCAGGCAAATAAAAATGGCATGGGTGGGAACGTGTCGGGAATACAGTTCGAACCCCTCCTCCGCCAACTTTATCTTTGCCCCCACTATTCACGCCAGGCGGAGGGGAGTGGGGGGAGGGTGAGATTTTCATAGCTATGAACTGTATTATACTAATTTGGGGATCTTTATTCTCATTGATAGTTCAGTTATGGTTTGGAATTTTAATAGAGGAATGAACTATGCAAACAGTGAAGAATGTTTGTAAAATTTGTCTTTTTTTACAACATTACTGGGGTGGGGTAAATAATCCCAATTTTTTGTAACAAAAGTGTTGTTCTAGATGGTGGAAAGGGTCTAACCCTACATAGCATGGCCCCACTTTATATTCATGTAATGGGGTAACCACATAAGGTGAATTCACAATATAACTGTAAAGCCAACGCAAAGTGCTTTCACTTCACACTGACACTACAGTTTAAGCATAAACATAGCTTGAATCTGGAGTCGGGACCCAAGCTGACACCAGAGTGGAATGAGACCCCCTGCTGTTGTGTAGGCAGAATTGGCTTTCATAGCATCAAGATTGGAAAACTTTAAGGTCACCAACCTGTGTATGATTTGCTGAGATTTCATAGACTGCACTGGTTACAACATGACTGCAGGAGAAAGAGTTTATTGCCAAAGAAAATCTCGAATGAAATGAAGGATGGAAAACCTGGTACTAGATTTCATGCTTTGTCGTGACTTCAAAATGTTGTTAATGTTGTGACTGAACACAGGCTGGGCAATTGGAATTAACAATTATTTGGCTGATGTATAAGGTGTTTGACTTCCTTTTCTCATCTGATGTCAACAATTACATGTGAGGAAATGTAGCTTGGGACCAGACAGAATAAAAATGTTGTAAGCCTATCATTCATCAAATGATAGAAAACCTACAGTTCATCCAAGTGTAAGATTTCCAGATTTACATTCTGTTTAATGTACTGTTGTATCAAGGGCCACCAGCTGTGATGCCTGTCTCAATTGTGGAACTCTGGTTATCAGCCACACAGCTCAGCTTCATCCTGGAAATGAATGAAGGGCTGAAATCAAGCTCTGATTGCACTGCCCTGGTGCTTTTTAAGTTTATTTTTGAGAGACAGCTCTGTAGCCAGAAGCTGCCTGATCTGGGTATGTGAGGCATGTTTTTCCCAGGTCACTAGTTTATTTGTCACAGAAGCTACTGCTTGGGTGGAAGCAAACTGAAAATTGCATGAGATTATAGAGGAAAAATTGGGTGGCGCCCATTTTGGGGCGCTAACCTCACCGGAACGCTAATTTTAGCACCCCGAAAAAGTTAGCGCCCCTACCTCGTAAATTCACTAGTAGCGCCCCAAGAAGGAGGTGGGGCGCTCTTGGAAGCACGCCACCTTCTTGGGGCGCTACTTCTCAATGCTGTGGCGCTACGTGCAGCAGCGCCATGTGTGGTGGCACGTAGCGCCACGTCATTGCAGGCCTCCTCCCCTGATTAAAGGGGAGGGGCCTAGCACCGGGGCCCTGCCGGACTACCAGGGAGCAGGGTGCCGGGAAAAGAGTCCGACACTCAAGAGGAGTGCTGGGCTGAGCGATCGCGACCGGCACCCCGCATACAAATGTGAAAGGGGGCAGGTGCTGGCAGTCGGCCAAAATAAAAACGCCCGCCCGACACCTGCCCTTTAAATTGCGCTGCTGCCCCCTACCGCCGCTGCAAAACCGCCCCCTGATCCCGTCGCACATATCACTCAGCGCTAACGAGAGGCGCAAAGCAACCCAATTTGTAGCCTATATCTTACATAAAAGCTTTTTATTAAGGACACAAACTGTTTAAAGTACTACTTTTATTGTTTTGAAAGAGACACTTGGAGATTGTTTGATATATTATAATCTAATGAAATCCGCTGCAATTCCTCTGCTTTTATGTAATTTTACTCCTTAACAAACCTGATTTATGATAAAGAAATTGTTTCAATGTTAATTAAGCTAAAGGAAGACAGGGCCCAATCGGGATACATCCTAGGATCCTGAGGAAAATGAGGGAGGAAATTGTTGAGGTCCTACAATTTTAGAGTTTTTAAATTAAAGATGAAGTTTTCTTGCATCTAGATTACGAGAAAATAAAAGCAGCCAGTACAGATTTCAAACTAGATGATAATGCTTGACAAACCTTATAGAATTCTTTGAGGAGGTAACAGACATGGTAGATGTAGGATATGCAGCGGATGTAGTGTACATGGACTTTAGGAAAGCCTTTGACAAGGTACCACACAGAAGGTTACTAGAGAAGATTAAGGGGTATGGAATTAGGGAGAGGATAAAGATTGGTTAGAAGGGAGTAAACCAAGGTTAGGAATGAAGGGCAATTCTTCAGAGCGTTTGGAAGTGGGTAATAGTGTCTCACAGGATTCAGTACTAGGGCCACTTCTGTTCACTGTCTATATCAATTATTTGGATGTAGGGCTAGAGGGAGCAGTGTTGCAATTTACAGATGATACCACAACAGGAGGTATAATTCTTTAGAAGACCAAAGGAAGGTGCAAAGGAATTTTGATTAGATAAGGGAATGAGAAATAAGTGGCAGATGGAATTCAATGTCAGTAAAGGTGAGCAATGCATTTTGGTTAAAAAAATATAAACAGCAGTTACTCTGAATGGAAGTAAGCTCTGTATTGTGGAGGAGAAGAGTGATTTAGGGGTACAGATTCACAGGACATTAAAGGCAGCACCTCTAGTTGATATGTATTTATGTCTCTATTATTTAATAGAAATGAAGCCAAATTATAGTATTTTAAATTACTGTAATTTCTCACAGAATGTGTCACATTATGGCCTAGTATTTAGAAAGAATATTGGCAGTCCTATTAAAATTAAGCAATGAAATGTAAGTTGTTGGTCCTGTTAGCTTAGTGAAGAGCTTGATTCTATTTATTTGTAGATATTTGCTATTTTGATTGATACTCTATGTAACCTTTCTGTGCCATCTTCAAAATTGAAAAATAAAGCATAAAAAAGCTAAATTGAGAAATTATGTTGATTGTATCCAGAAACAGACTGTATATTGCAAAGGACAAGCCAGAAATTTAATGAAAAGCTTTATAAAAATTGCACATTTGTTCATTGCTGATTAAGTGATCATATATCACTGTTATGTCCTTACCAAGATTTGCAGTTGTTCTATTTCTAAGTAACCTAGCTTCCAATTGACAGTCCAACAGTTTTAGATTAGTCATTTCAAAATCCATCAATTGTGTTAAATAAATTTGGGAGGTCTATTAATTATACAGGAAATTTTCGATTAACCGGCCCCTAAATAACCGGAAATGTCGGTTAACCAGCAAAATTCAGGAGTCGGTTCAGGTAACTTTTATTACTTGCACAGCAACAAATGGAGGAAGGCAAGGGTGTGGCTGCAGCTGTTGCTAAGCTACAGAGACGCTTGCAACTTGTGGACGTTGTTCTGAAGCTGTTGCTAAGCAACAGGATTTGTTGCTTTATACGGAGCTCTCAGCTCCGTATCTTTTACTATAGCGTTCGGTTATCCGGAATTATTGATGCACCGGCACAACATCGGTCCCGTCCGTGCCGGATACCAGAAAGTTTCCTGTATTAAACAAATGCAGTTGACTTGTCGGCCCAGAAATTCGGGTCGGGGGCTTCCCGCGGGTGTAAGCCCTCGACCTGCACTTACCTAGCGCGCCGGCAGTTGAGCTGTAGGGCCCCGTAGAATTCCGCTCCGGGGCCTGGCCCAGCTGCCGGCGCGCAGTGCTTGCATGTCCCAGGGGCACAGTTAGTGCGATGCGTCCCCTGGGATCACATGAGCCATGGGCAGCCAATCGGAGGAGGGAAAAGCCCATTCATAAGATTGACAGGAAGACCTGTCAAAACTTATAAATACTACGGCCCCAAAATAGCAGTAAACCTTCAAATAATTTTTTTTTTTTAATCACACTTTTTAAATAAACTATAAATTACATTAAATAACTATTTTAAACAATAATTTAAATTTTTGAAAAAAATAATTTTATATTCTAACGGGGCTAAAAATAATTTTATATTCTAACGGGGCTAAAAATAATTTTATATTCTAATGGGGCTAAAAATAAACTTACCTTGCTTTAAAGTATTTAAAAATAATAAACCTGTGGAAAAAATGTTTTAATTTTAATTAATTGACCACTTACCTTGTAAAAAGCAGGCCTTACGCCTGCTTTTTACATTTCTAAATCCTGCAGGCTTACAATCCCGGGAAAACCTGCAAAAAAAACCTAAGTTCAAAGCGCACGCGCAGCCTCTCCTGCACGCGCGTTCGACTTCTGAACCTCTTCGTTCAGAGGATCGGAAGTGCCGGTTTCCCGCGCATGCGCAGTGCATGCAGAAAACTGGCACTTCCATTCGGCCTACGGGTGAGTACCCCGTGCGTACTCACCCGTGGAGACCCGAATTTCTGGGCCGATATTCACTTCATAAAAACACCCGCAAACTGGCAGGCTAGTCGGCCAGGAAAGAAAAATCAATAATGGATTATGTTCACTGCTTCTTTAGATATAACATTGCCAAATTAATACAATGTACCCACTTCAGTAGTCCAACACCATACTTAGGTTAGATCAAAATGTCTCCTAGGACCTGACTCTTGTCATTGCTCAAACGCATCCTATTTAGATTAAATGAGAAACACCAATTTAAGACCTCCGAGATTTGCGTATATTCTGGACCCTAAATGGCATGAACCTGTATTTTCTGTTTGCTTGGCTGACTTCGCGTTTGTACAATGAATTAAATTTCAACCCTACATGGCATTCTGCAAATTAAATCCACATAACAAGGAAGTTTAAAAACATGTTTAAACAACTCAGCAATTATTAGTCTGAAGAAACATTTAATGACAGTTTGTCAATAATTAACCCTTGGCACTGCACTGATTAGAAAACAGATTAAAGTAATTATATGACTTAATTGTCACAGGCAATATTGTGATTCTACTCCTACAGATTTTAAACAATGACTACAGCATGAGGGGCTTGGTACAAACTGGTAATAGGCAAGTTGAGGAGTGATGTCAGGAAGCACTTCACACAAAGAATGATTGATACCTGGAATGGTCGTTTAGGTAAGTGAAAGCAGATGAATCGTTCAAAACACAGTTAGATGTTGTGATAGAAGACCATAATTTTCCGTAGAGAGATAAATTAGATCAGCCAAATGGCCTCACTCATCTGTACTTATCTTTGTGAAAGGTTCCAGGCAAAAGTCTGTATTGCCAATTTTTTTATTGCAACTTGAGTCCCACGAAGAAGAATCATCTGTTGTAACATTTCACGCCCTCTTTCCCTTTAACTAGGTATACACTGCAAAACCCATTAAACTCCACAATGTCCAACCTAACCCAATTACAATGAAGTCCCTCCTGATGATTGGATGAGTGGACTGTTATTTAATGCCAGTTTTGTGACCCACAACCTGAACCAAGCAGAAAATCTGCAAACAGTAACAGTGAGGCCCTAGTGATGGAAGAATACAATTCATCTTCAAGCAGTTTAAGTAAAACCTCTGAGCTGAAGGTGATGTTTGCAATGGGGTAGAGTTTCCGCTTTAGACGCAATCGGCGATTCCGGCGCAAATTGCGCCCTTTTTGAAAAGTGTTTCCCCCCGCCCCCCGAGTTTCTGCTCAAACTAATTTGCATATCGCCAAACACAAAATCTGCCTTGAACCAGTGCAGTCCAGCACACTTTTTAAAACTTGGTACTTTAAAAAAAAAATTTGCTTTAAAAAATATTCCGTGATCTATTTAAGAGGGGTAACTTGATAAAAGTTTGATTAATCAGCTGAAAATGTGTTTATCACCAAAAATAAGCATTTTATATCACAGTGTCGATCCACCGTCGTGAGTAACCTGATTTTTAAATGGCTGAAAATGACTTTAAAAAATATACAGAACTATTTTCTGGTTAGATTGGGGAACAGTCTTCAGTTTCTTAGTAAATTTAAAAAAAATTCTTTCAAAAGCCTTTCAAAACATTTCTTTTCGTGTCCTTGAACCCAAACGTTCCAGCTTGATTTTTGGCGCCTCCTCGAAGGCCTGGAAACGGGCGCAATTAGCGGAAACTCCCAATGAGGGTTAATTCACCCTGGGGGCGTGGCCAGTTGTGTGGGTGTGGCCTGCTCCCCGTGCGATGTTTTAAAATAGATTGCGGAAACTCGAGTTGCACGGAACGCAATGTGCGCTTAAAATTCCACAATCTTTTGCGCCGGTTAGAGTCATAGAGTCATAGAGTTATACAGCACGGATAGAGGCCCTTCGGCCCATCGTGTCCGTGCCGGCCATCAAGCCCTGTCTAATCTAATCCCATATTCCAGCATTTGGTCCGTAGCCTTGTATGTTATGGCATTTCAAGTGCTCATCCAAATGCTTCTTAAATGTTGTGAGGGTTCCTGCCTCCACAACCCTTTCAGGCAGTGAGTTCCAGACTCCAACCACCCTATGGGTGAAAAAGTTCTTTCTCAAATCCCCTCTAAACCTCCCGCCCTTTACCTTGAATCTATGCCCCCTAGTTATTGACCCCTCTACTAAGGGAAAAAGCTCCTCAGTATCCATCCTATCTATGCCCCTCATAATTTTGTACACCTCAATCATGTCCCCCCTCAGCCTCCTCTGCTCCAAGGAAAACAAACCCAATCTGCCCAGTCTTTCTTCATAGCTGAAGCGCTCCAGCCCTGGTAACATCCTGGTGAATCTCCTCTGCACCCTCTCCAAAGCGATCACATCCTTCCTGTAGTGTGGCGACCAGAACTGCACACAGTATTCCAGCTGTGGCCTAACCAGTGTTTTATACAGCTCCATCATAACCTCCTTGCTCTTATATTCTATGCCTCGGCTAATGAAGGCAAGTATCCCATATGCCTTTTTTACCACCTTATCCACCTGTTCCGCCGCCTTCAGGGATCTGTGTACTTGCACACCCAGATCCCTCTGCCCCTCCGTCTTGCCTAGGGTCTTACCATTCATTGTGTATTCCCTTGCCTTGTTAGTCCCCCCAAAGTGCATCACCTCGCACTTTTCCGGGTTAAATTCCATTTGCCACTGTTCCGCCCATCTGACCAACCCATCTATATCGTCCTGCAGACTGAGGCTACCCTCCTCGCTATTTACCACCCTACCAATTTTTGTATCATCCGCGAACTTACTGATCATACCTTTTACATTCATATCCAAGTCATTAATGTAGACCACAAACAGCAAGGGACCCAGCACCGATCCCTGTGGTACCCCACTGGCCACAGGCTTCCAGTCACAAAAACAACCTTCGACCATCACCCTCTGCCTTCTGTCACTAAGCCAGTTTTGTATCCAATGTGCCAAGGCACCCTGGATTCCATGGGCTCTTACCTTCTTGACCAGTCTCCTGTGCGGGACTTTATCGAAGGCCTTACTGAAATCCATGTATACCACATCCACTGCGTTGCCCTCATCCACACACCTAGTCACCCCCTCAAAAAATTCAATCAAATTAGTCAGACATGATCTTCCCTTGACAAAGCCATGTTGACTATCCCTGATTAATCCTTGTCTCTCCAAGTGGAGACTAATTTTGTCCCTCAGAATTTTTTCCAATAATTTTCCTACCACTGATGTTAGGCTCACTGGCCTGTAGTTCCCCGGTTTTTCCCTACTTCCCTTCTTGAATAATGGTACTACATTAGCGGTTCTCCAGTCCTCTGGCACATCCCCTGTGGCCAGAGAGGTCCTGAATATATGTGTTAGAGCCCCCGCAATCTCTTCCTTTGCCTCACACAGCAGCCTGGGATACATTTCGTCCGGGCCTGGGGATTTATCCATTTTTAGGCCTGCTAAAACCGCCAATACCTCCTCCCTCTCGATGTTAATATGTTCGAGCATATCACAGTCCCCCCGCCCTATTTCTATGTCTACATCGTCCTCCTCCATAGTGAATACAGATGCAAAAAATTCATTTAGAACCCCTCCTACATCTTCCGGCTCCACACACAGATTGCCACTTTTGTCCCTAATGGGCCCTATTTTTTCCCTAGTTATCCTCTTACCCTAAATATACTTATAAAACATCTTAGGATTTTCCTTTATTTTGCTCGCCAGTGTTATTTCATGGCCCCTCCTTGATCTCCTAATTTCTTTTTTAAGTATCCCCCTGCACTTTTTGTACTCCTCTAGGGCTTCCTCCGTCTTTAGCCTTTTGTATCTGCCAAAAGCCCTCCTTTTTTTCCTAATCCATTCTCGTATATCCCCTGACATCCAAGATTCCCTGTGGTTTTTGGAACCACCCTTGACCTTTACGGGAGCATGTTGCCATTGTATGATCTCAATCTCCCTTCTGAAAGCCTCCCATTGCTCCGATGCGGATTTTCCTACAAGTAGCTGATCCCAGTCCATTTTGGCCAGATCCTGCCTTATCCTATTAAAATCGGCCTTCCCCCAATTTAGAACCTTTATTTCCGGCCCATCCCTGTCCTTTTCCATGACCACCTTAAATCTCACCATATTATGGTCACTGTCACCAAAGTGCTCACCTACTAGCACTTTTTCCACTTGGCCGGCCACATTCCCTAGAATTAGGTCCAGTACCGCCCCCTCTCTTGTAGGACTTTCTACATGCTGGCTCAAAAAGCTCTCCTGGATGCACTTTAAGAATTCTACACCCTCTGAGCCTTTCACACTTTGACTATCCCAGTTAATATTGGGGAAGTTGAAATCCCCCATTATTATTACCCTATTATTTGCACATTTCTCTGAGATTTGCCTACATATCTGTTCCTCTATCTCCCCCTGACTGTTTGGAGGCCTATAGTACACTCCCAGCAAAGTGCTTGCCCCCTTTTTGTTTTTAAGCTCCACCCATATGGCCTCATTAGAGGAACCTGCTAATATATCATCCCTCCTTACTGCAGTAATTGACTCCTTAATTAATATTGCGACACCCCCTCCTCTTTTACCTCCCCCTCTGTCTCGCCTGAAGATTCTGTACCCCGGAATATTGAGCTGCCAGTCTTGCCCCTCCCTCAACCATGTCTCCATGATAGCAACAATATCATACTCCCATGTGTTTATCAACACCTTCAGTTCATCCACCTTATTTGCAAGACTCCTTGCATTAAAATAGATGCCATCCAGCCTTGCCCTTATATATTTGCCCTGTCTACCAAGCTGACTTGTTTTTTTCTCTATAATTGGCAGCACATCACCCCCTATTTCAGCTCCCCTCTGTATCCCATCCCCCTGCCAAGTTAGTTTAAACCCCCCCCCCAACAGTGCTAGCAAACCTCCCCGCAAGGATATTTGTCCCGTTCTGGTTCAGGTGCAACCCGTCCAACTTGTACAAGTCCCACCTTTCCCAGAAGCAGGCCCAGTGATCCAGGAAACTAAAACCCTCCCTCCTACACCAACTCTTTAGCCACGCATTCATCTGCACTATCCTCCTATTCCTATACTCACTAGCACGTGGCACTGGGAGTAATCCAGAGATTACAACCTTTGAGGTCCTGCTCTTTAATCTGTTACCTAGCTCCCTAAATTCTTGATGCAGGACCTCATCCCCCTTCCTACCTATGTCGTTGGTCCCAATGTGGACCACGACCTCTGCCTGCTCACCCTCCCCCTTAAGAATGCCCTGTAGCCGCTCAGTGACATCCATGACCCTGGCCCCAGGGAGGCAACAAACCATCCTGGAGTCACGTTTGCGGCCACAGAAACGCCTATCTGTTCCCCTTACGATAGAATCCCCTACCACTATTGCTCTCCCACTCTTTTTCCTCCCTTCCTGAGCAGCAGAAGCGTCCCTGGTGCCAGGAAGCTGGCTGCTGCTGCCTTCCCCTGGTGAGTCATCCCCCTCAACAGTATCCAACTTGGTATACCTGTTTGAAAGGGGGATGTCCGCAGGGGTTCCCTGCACTTCCTGCCTGCCTCTGTTGCTCCGCCTGATGGTCACCCACTTTCTTTCTGCCTGTGCAGCCCTACCCTGAGGCGTGAACAACTCGCTAAACGTGCTATCCACGACCCTCTCAGCATCGCACATGCTCCAAAATTCATCCACCCGCAGCTCGAGCGCCGCAATGCGGTCTACAAGTAGCTGCAGCTGGATGCATTTCCCGCACACATGGTCGTCAGGGACACTGGCAGCGTCCCTGACTTCCCACATGGAGCAAGAGGAGCAGAACACGGGTCTGAACTCTCCTGCCATGACTTACTCCTTTAATTAATTTTAAAATGTATTCAATACCCCAGTTACAGGTATACTCTAGGGCGCTTTATTTACCAACTGTCCCCACTACACCACAGAGACCCTAGAAATTTAACACCACAGAATTCAAGCTTGTATTGAAAAGAGAGAAATACTCACCAACCAATCACTTACCTGCTTCCTGCTGACGTCACACTTGGACTACTTTTTACCTCTCTCGGGGAATTGCGCCAAAAAAAACAGCGCGATCGAGCAGAAACACCAGATGAGTTTTTTAAAAAAAAGTTAATATGAAGTGGGAGCAATGTTTGCACCAGGGCAGGGGAGGATATTTAAGGTGCTAAACTCAGACGTTGTGGCCAGGGTTGGTCATCCAGATCCACACCATGCAAATGACCATCTGTTCAGATGCTGGTCACCAGAGACCTTACTACACTAATAACAGTTTCAGAAAAAACTACAACTGTAACCGGAGGAAGTAAGAGGGAGAAAACATGACTTTTAATCATGTAAATAACTGAGAAAAATATAGGTCTTTGGGGAGTCAGAAGGGGAGAATAAAAATTGCTTGCATCTTAAGCAAAACCTGTAAATTTACAGTCAAAGGTAGAGAAAAAATATATTTTTGTAATGTGAATAACTAATAGGTTTTGGAGAGGGAAGAACTGACATGACTTGCATTTTAAGCAGGTTTTATAGAGAGTTAATCAGTAAGGCTCTTTAACATTCAGTATCATTTTTTTGTTACCAAAATTCAGTTATATGATATTGCCTCAGTAAATGTTTTGAACAGTGTTGGAAGCCATTGTTGTGTTTATGTGTCAACTATGGCCTAGTGGGTAGCACGCTCGCCTCTGAGTCAGAAGGTTGTGGGTTCATAGTCCCACTCCAGGGACTTGAGCACATAAATCTAGGCTGACACTCTAGTGCAGTGCTGAGGGAGTGCTGCACTGTTGGAGGTGCCGTCTTTCAGATGAGACGTTAAACTGAGACCCTGTCTGCTCTCTCAGGTGGACGTAAAAGATCCCAAGGCACTATTTCGAAGAAGAGGTGGGGAGTTATGCCCTGGCCAATATTAATCCCTCAATCCACGTAACAAAAACAGATTATCTGGTCATTATCATATTGCTGTTTGTGGGAGCTTGCTGTGTGCAATTTGGCTGCCATGTCTCCTACATTACAACAGTGACTGCACTTCAAAAGTACTTCATTGGCTGCAAAGCACTTTGAGACGTCCGGTGGTCGTGAAAGGTGTTATATAAATGCAAGTCTTTTTATTTTATGATGCAACGGAACCATGGTAAATACTAGAAATTACAGTTTAAATCCCAGGCTATCCATGAGCAAGCCTATAAGAGATCTACTAATACATATTCATAAATTTCAGCTGCAGTCTGCATATGGATGGTTTCTGTTATGGAAGGGTTGTTACCAAAGACCCAAGTGTATTATTTTGAATTGCAATTACACGAAAGGGCTATGTCCAATGTTTTGAATAATTGTCTGGTGTTTTAGCTAAATTATATCTTGACGTTTTGAGTAATGGGATAGGTGAGTGTGCAAAATAAAAGAAAGAACAACGCATGCTATTTGTAATCTGCTTACATGCAATAATTCTCAGGGGAAAGAAATCTATCATGTAGCGACAGGAAATGCTATTATTCCCTCTTTGCAATGAGTTTTTAAAGCTGTGCCACTCCTTCAAAGGAGAGTAAATTTTACAAGTTAGTGCTCCTGCCACAGTACTTGTATGCCAAGAATGCATGTTGGGAATTCGGGCAAAAAAATCACTGGTAGGAAACTTGTCTGAGTGGTTAATCAGTGCTCAATTTGCTGTCATGCACTGCCTTTGTCCAAAGCTCTGTGTTAGAATCCCAACCTAAAATTTACCCCTAGGACCCTGTAAAGTATAATTACCAGTTTAATTTGTTTTGTAAGAAGATCATCCAAGAATAATACAATTGTCTGAGGTCCATTATTCTGAATAATTTAGTAGCTCAAACCACTATCTTCGCGCTACAAGTTAAGAATGGTCCCCAGACAATGATAGCTGAATCTGACCTCATATGATCACCAAATCCCTCATTAGTACTAACTCATTTTCAAAGCAGGATTAAGGCAATAAGATTAATTAGTTGATAGTATGATTTAGCAAGAACAGATGCATGTGCATCGTGCCCAAATTAAGAAGGCAGCGTAATTAAATCACAAAAACAAGGTTGCCTCCTGCGGCCGGTGGGCACCGCAGGACATCCATTGTATAATCGATCAAAACAACAAAATACAGGCCTAGTGCACATTTAGTTTCTTTTAGTTTGATTGGACTTTATTTTTAGTGGTGCCCTCTTAGGGTACTTGCAGTACTGATTTTTGCCTGGTGACACTGTGGAAATCCAGTGCCACTTTTATCAGTGCAATTAAATTGGCAAGAATAAGTCTTCAGGACTGTAGTGAGTATAAGTATTTGCTGCATATTCTCCCTCCACTGTCCTCAATTGGAGTCAAAGATTGCAGTTTAGTGGAGTCTCCTCCTGTTTTTTGAGGTCTCCATCAGATTGATGTGTGAGGCAGCTTAAAATTATGTGCATGCTGAGAGGAAGAAGCAACAAGTGTGGGCAAGAGGGGGAAATCATTGTAAGGGCAATATCAGGTGTGGAGTGCATGAATGCAGAAAAAAGGTGCAGTGAAGTCTTCCGTTGTGATTGGAGAAGATGCTTGTGAAGTGATGGAGGGAAGGATTGCTGGTGCTGGTGCTAACATCGGATGTTGAGGAGATGTATAAAGAGTAAGCGATGTGAAAAGAAGTTTTACCTTGGCAATCCTGGTAAGGTCATTAAATTTCTTCCAGCCCTACAGCCAGGTCCTAGGAACAATGCTTTGGCATTGAGCTGCCCAGCCCTCTCTCTCCACTGCTGCTGGCTAATTTGAAAGTGTAACCATTGCCCATCTGAAGGAAAAAGGATCTCCTTCCTATTCTTCACTTGTTCCAGGAGGACCTCCACAGCTGCATCAGAGAATTGAGGTGATGTAGCTGATGTTGTGCTGCCTGCTGCCTCAGTAATGTGCTGTCCAATGACTTTCATTTTAAGAGCTGAAGGCTACATTTAGGTGGCGGCAGCCATGTGGGATTTTCTCCCTAAAGGCATGGTGCCTATATATTTTTTAATTTGTTTATGGGATGTGGGCATCGCTGGCAAGGCCAGCATTTATTACCCATCCCTAATTGCCCTTGAGAAGGTGGTGGTGAGCCGTCTTCTTGAACCGTTGCAGTCTGTGTGGTGAAGGTACTCCCACAGTGCTGTTAGGGAGAGAGTTCCAGGATTTTGACACAGCAATGGGAGCTAGGTAGCAGATTAAAAAGCAGGACTGCAAAGGTTGTAATTTCTGGATTACCTCCCGGAGCCACGTGCTAGTGAGTATAGGAATAGGAGGATAGAGCAGATGAATGCGTGGCTAAAGAGTTGGTACAGGAGGGAGGGCTTTAGTTTCCTGGATCACTGGGTCTGCTTCTGGGGAAGGTGGGACCTGTACAAGTCGGACGGGTTGCACCAGAGCCGTAACGGGACCAACATCCTTGCGGGGAGGTTTGCTAGTACTGTTGGCGGGGGTTTAAACTAACTTGGCTGGGGGATGGGATACGGAGTGGAGCTATAGTAGGGGGTGGTGCACAGCCAAATATAGAGGAAAAAACAAGTCAGCCTGGAAGGCAGAGTAAATATGTAACGGCACAAGGGAGTATGGTAAGGCTGGATGGCATTTATTTTAATGCAAGGAGTATTGCGAGTAAGGCAGATGAATTGAAGGTGTTGATGAACACATGGGAGTAAGATATTGTTGCTATCACAGAGACATACATAGATACATAGATAGATACATAGAAGATAGGAGCAGGAGTAGGCCATTCGGCCCTTCGTGCCTGCTCCGCCATTTAATGAGATCATGGCTGATCCTTTAATTCAGTATCCCGTCCCCGCCTTCTCTCCGTAACCCTTAACCCCTTTTGCCCGTAGAAATATATCTAATTCCCTCTTAAATATATTTAATGAGCTGGCGTACACTGCCCTCTGTGGCAATGAGTTCCACAGGTTCACCACTCTCTGAGTGAAGAAATTCCCCCTCATCTCTGTCCTAAATGGTTTAGCCCTTATCCTTAAATTATGTCCTCTAGTTCTGTTCTCACCCGCCAAGGGAAACATTCCTTCTGCATCCAGTCTGTCTAGACCTGTCAGAATTTTATACACTTCTATGAGGTCCCCTCTCAATCTTCTAAACTCCAGTGTGTACATCCCTAAACTACATAGTCTCTCCTCATAGGTCATTCCCGCGTTGAGGGAGGGGCAGGACTGGCAGCTCAATATTCCGGGGTATAGAATTTTCAGGTGAGACAGAGGGGGGTGTAAAAGAGGAGGGGGTGTCGCAATATTAATCAAGGAGTCAATTACTGCTGCAAGGAGGGATGATATAGAAACATAGAAGATAGGAGCAGGAGTAGGCCATTCGGCCCCTCTAGGATGCTCCGCCATTCAATGCGATCATGGCTGATCATCCAAGTTCAGTACCCGGTCCCTGCTTTCTCCCCATACCCCTTGATCCCTTTAGCCTTAAGAAATATATCCAACTCCTTCTTGAATATATTTAATGAATTGGCCTCAACTGCCTTCTGTGGTAGAGAATTCCACAGGTTCACCACTCTCTGGGTGAAGAAATTCCTCCTCATTTCTGCCCTAAAAGGCCTACCCCTTATCCTTAGACTGTGACCCCTGGTTCTGGATTCCCCGACCATTGGGAACATCCTCCCTGCATCTAGTCTGTCCAGTCCTGCCAGAATTTTATAAGTTTCAATGAGATCCCCTCTCATTCTTCTAAACTCCAGCGAGTACAAGCCCAATCGCCCCAATCTCTCCTCATACGTCATTCCTGCCATCCCAGGTATCAGCCTGGTGAATCTTCGCTGAACTCCTTCCATGGCAAGAATATCCTTCCTCAGATAAGGCGACCAAAACTGCACACAATACTCAAGATGTGGTCTCACCAAGGCCCTGTACAACTGCAGCAAGACATCCTTTTTCTTGTACTCAAACCCTCTCGCTATGAAGGCCAACATACCATTTGCCTTCTTAACCGCCTGCTGCACCTGCATGCTTACCTTCAGTGACTGGTGCACAAGGACACCCAGGTCTCTTTGCACTTCCCCTTCTCCCAATCTATTGCCATTCAGATAATAATCTGCCTTCCTGTTTTTGACACCAAAGTGGATAACCTCACATTTATCCATGTTATATTGCATCTGCCATGCTTCTGCCCAATCACCCAACCTGTCCAAATCATCCAGTAGTTTCTCGGCATCCTCCTCACAGCACACACGCCCACCCAGCTTTGTGTCGTCTGCAAATTTGGAGATATTACATCTAGTTCCCTTGTCTAGATCATTAATATATATTGTGAATAGTTGGGGTCCTAGCACCGATCCCTGCGGTACCCCACTAGGCACTGCCTGCCACTCGGAATAAGACCCATTTATTCCAACTCTTTGCTTTGCTTTCTCTATCCAAGTCAATACCTTGCCTCCAATCCCATGTGCCTTAACTTTACATGCTAATCTCTTATGTGGGATCTTATCGAAAGCCTTCTGAAAGTCCAAATACACCACATCCACTGGTTCTCCCTTATCTATTTTATTAGTTACATCCTACATATCTTAGCAGGTTCCTCTAATGAGGCCATATGGATAGAACTTAAAAACAAAAAGGGGGAAAGCACTTTGCTGGGAGTGTACTATAGGCCCCCAAACATTCAGGGGGAGATAGAGGAACAGATATGTAGGCAAATCTCAGAGAAGTGTAGAAATAATAGGGTAATAATAGTAGGGGATTTCAACTTCCCCAATATTAACTGGGATAGTCAGAGTGTGAAAGGCTTAGAGGGTGCGGAATTCTTAAAGTGCATCCAGGAGAGCTTTTTGAGCCAGCATGTAGAAAGTCCTACAAGAGAGGGGGCGGTACTGGACCTAATTCTAGGGAATGTAGCCGGGCAAGTGGTAGATGTGTCAGTAGGAGAGCATTTTGGTGACAGTGACCATAATTCGGTGAGATTTAAGGTAGTCATGGAAAAGGGCAAAGATGGACTGGAATAAAGGTTCTAAATTGGGGGAAGGCCGATTTTAATATGATAAGGCAGGATCTGGCCAAAATAGACTGGGATCAGCTACTTTCAGAAAGGAAATAGAGAGAGTACAATGCCAACATGTCCCCGTAAAGATCAAGGGTGGGACCAACAAGCCCAGGGAACCCTGGATGTCAAGGGATATACAAGATTAGATTAGGAAAAAAAGGGAGTGTTTGGCAGATACAAAGGACTAAAAACAGTGGAAGCCCTAGAGGAGTATAGAAAGTGCAGGGTGGTACTTAAAAACGAAATTAGGAGAGCGAAGAAGGGGCATGAAAAAACACCGGCAGGCAAAATAAAGGAAAATCCCAAGGTGTTTTATAAGTATATTAAGGGCAAGAGAATAACCAGGGAAAGAGTAGGGCCCATTAGGGACCAAAGTGGCAATCTGTGTGTAGAGCCGGAAGATGTAGGTGAGGTTTTAAATGAATATTTTGCATCTGTGTTCACTATGGAGAAGGTCGATGTAGGCATAGAAATCAGGCAGGGGGATTGTGATATACTTGAACAAATTAGTATTGAGAGGGAGGAGGTACTAGCAGGTTTAGCGGGCTTAAAAGTGGATAAATCCGCAGGCACTGACGGGATGTATCCCAGGCTGCTGTGTGAGGCAAGAGAGGAGATTGCAGGGGCTCTGACACAAATTTTCAGAACCTCTCTGGCCACAGGGGAGGTGCCAGTGGACTGGAGAACAGCTAACGTAGTACCATTGTTCAAGAAGGGTAGTAGGATAAACAAGGAATTACAGGTCAGTGAGCCTAACATCAGTGGTAGGGAAATTATTGGAAAAAATTCTGAGGGACAGAATTAGTCTCCACTTAGAGAGGCAGGGATTAATCAGGGATAGTCAGCATGGCTTTGTCAGGGGGAGATCATGTCTGACCAATTTGATTGAATTTTTCGAGGGGGTAACTAGGTGTGTGGATGAGGGTAGTGCAGTTGATGTAGTCTACATGGACTTCAGTAAGGCTTTTGACAAAGTCCCACATGGAAGACTGGTCAAGAAGGTAAGAGCCCATGGGATCCAGGGCAATTTGGCACATTGAATCCAAAATGGCTTAGTGGCAGGAGGCAGAGGGTGATGGCCGAAGGTTGTTTTTGTGACTGGAAGCCTGTGTCCAGTGGTGTACCGCAGGGATCGGTGCTGGGTCCTTTGCTGTTTGTAGTGTACATTAATGATTTAGATATGAATGTAGGAGGTATGATCAGTAAGTTTGCAGATGACACAAAAATTGGTGGAGTGGTAAAAAGCGAGGAACATAAGAACATAAGAAATAGGAGCAGGAGTAGGCCAATCGGCCCCTCGAGCCTGCTCCACCATTCAATAAGATCATGGCTGATCTGATCCTAACCTCAAATCTACTTCCACTCTCCATCCCACCCGAACCCATGTGATCTCCCGGGAGAGGCGAAAAACCAGATAAAAAACCCAATGGCCAATTTGGGAGAAAAAATCTGGGAAATTCCTCTCCGACCCATCTAGGCGATCAAAACTCGTCCAGGAGATCACTCTGTCCCTGTATTTCCTGCAGTACTTACCTTCTGTAAAAGGTGATCTCCACCCCAGCCAGGAACAGGCCCAATTTACTCTTGAAGGACTCCTAGCTGGCAGCCTGTTCCCGAGGTCTCCACTAATCCCTGAGGAGGGAAGCCTCAGGCTACAGGATGATATAGACGGGTTAGTCAGATGGGCTGAACAGTGGCAAATGGAATTTAACCCTGAAAAGTGTGAGGTGATGCATTTTGGGAGGACAAACAAGTCAAGGGAAGACACAATGAATGGTAGGATCCTAGGAAGGACAGAGGATCAGAGGGACCTTGGTGTGCATGTATATAGATCCCTGAAGGCAGCAGGACAGGTAGATAAGGTGGTTAAAAAGACATATGGGATACTTGCCTTCATTAGCCGAGGCATAGAATATAAGAGCAGGGCGGTTATGATGGAGCTGTACAAAACGCTAGTTAGGCCACAGCTGGAATACTGTGTGCAGTTCTGGTCGCCACACTATAGGAAGGATATGTTTGATTTGGAGAGGGTGCAGAGGAGATTCACCAGGATGTTACCTGGGCTGGAGCGCTTCAGCTATGAAGAGAGACTGGACAGGCTGGGGTTGTTTTCCTTGGAGCAGAGAAGGCTGAGGGGAGACCTGATTGAGGTGTACAAAATTATGAGGGGCATAGATAGGGTAGATAGAAAGGAACTTTTCCCCTTAGTAGAGGGGTCAATAACCAGGGGGCATAGATTCAAGGTAAGGGGCAGGAGGTTTAGGGGGGATTTGAGGAAAAACATTTTCACCCAGAGGGTGGTTGGAATCTGGAACTCACTGCCTGAAAGGGTGGTAGAGGCAGGAACCCTCACAACATTCAAGAAGCATTTAGATGAGCACTTGAAACCCCATAGCATACAAGGCTACGGACCAAGTGCTGGAAAATGGCATTAGAATAGACAGGGCTTGATGGCCGGCGTGGACACGACGGGCCAAAGGGCCTCTTTCTGTGCTGTATGACTCTATGGCCTAGAAATCCAGTTGGGCGCGCCAGCCGTTAGCGCCTTAGGAGGAGTAGATCTCGAGCGCTAGGCGCTTAGCGCCCGGGCGCAGCGCGATCTGCGCCTCGCCCCAACTTCAGTAGACATTTAGCGCCGGCGCAAAGTCTTAGCGCGCGCCCTGCTGCGCGCGCAGATCATGACGTCATTTCGTCGTGCAACGCCCTTTGTCCGCCCGGAACCGGAACTTCACTCGCGCCGCCCCATTGTGCGCCGGGCGGCCCTAACGACTGTGAAGTGGAACGGTACACAGCCGAGGCGGGCCGCGGGGAGCGCAAATTAAAGGGCACTCCTGCAGTAGAAAAGGCAGCCGTTTTGCAACACTTTGTGAGAGACAAAGATGGATGATGGAGAAGAGGAGGAGGAGGAGGAGGAGGAGGAGGAGGAAGTGGTGTAAGTGGTGTGCCAGTACCACATAACAAATTGATGGAGAGAAGCCCTCCCCAACAACACAAATACAGCAGTCTCGGCCTTTCAAAAAAACAAATCCACCCTCCCCCTTTAAGAGCTCACCGGAGCCAGAGTGTCTGCCGTCAATCAGCAGCCCGCCGCACCTGCCCTGCGCCCGGGCCGCCGGCTTAGCGCCTAAAGAGAGCCGTGCATCGCCAGTTTTAGTGCTCGAGCAAACTCTTAGGGCGAAGCTAATGAATATCGGGGAAGTGGCCTCGAATTTGCGCCGGGCGCAAACTTTAGCGGCCGCCCGACTTTACCGCCCCAAAAGTGGCTATAATGAATTTCTAGGCCTATGACTCTGTGACAATGATAAAGGAACGGCAATATACTTCTAAGTCAGGATGGTGTGTGACTTGGAGGGGAACTTGGAGGTGATGGTGTTCCCATGCACCTGCTGCCCTTGTCCTTCTAGTTGGAAGAGGTCGTGGGTTTGGGAGGTGCTGCCAAAGAAGTCTTGGCGAGTTGCTGCAGTGCATCTTGTAGATGGTACACACTGCAGCCACGGTACGCTGGTGGTGGAGGGAGTGAATGTTTAAGGTGGTGGATGGGGTGCCAATCAAGTGGGCTGCTTTGTCCTGGATGGTGTTGAGCTTCTTGGGTGTTGTTGGAGCTGCACTCATCCAGGCAAGTGGAAAGTATTCCATCACACTCCTCACTTGTGCCTTGTAGATGGTGGAAAGACTTTGGGGAGTCAGGAGGTGAGGCACTCACCGCAGAATACCTAGCCTCTGACCTGTTCTTGTTGCCACAGTATTTATGTGGCTGGTCCAGTTTCTGCTTAATGGTGACCCCCAGGATGTTGATGGTGGGGGATTCGGCGATGGTAATATCGTTGAATGTCAGCATGAATAGTACTGGCAACACGCCTGTTTTATTTCAATGTGGCTGACCATTAAAATCAGCTGGGCCTCCCAGCAACATCTTTGGGCAGGCTGAACGGACACACCACCCACCCCATGCCAAAGTCGACCCCATGATCCTTGTATTATTTTGTCCATTTGAGTTAGGTGGAACATTATTTACTGTGTATAATCGTATTAGGTTTCTATTTCTTAGATGCTAGTCATCTTTTTTAAAATAAATTTGCTTAATATTTTAAGCATAAAATGAAGCCTGCTGTGAGGCTCTATCACTTTTGAAGACCAGAGTGAAATCTTATGCATAAGATGAATCCAGTAGCTAAAAGCAATTACCAGACAGGCTGTTAGTTTCCCAGGCATGTCATTGAAAAATTATCTAGATCTCAAGGCAAGGACAGACACTCTCAAAGGTATGGGGAGATTATCTCATGATAAATGACCCAAGATACCAGAGTCAAAATAATCCTGGGGTTTGAAAGTTAACAAAGACCCAGAAATCTACAACTAAATGTAATTTCATTCGTACCGAGGACAAAGCTTGGGTAATTTAAGATCAAACAGCCTGGCTTTATTCCAATAGTCAATTTTTCTCCAGGACTCCATGTTTAAGTTGGACAAGGGAAGTCAGTTTCTATCTTAACTCTAGTTATTAGAAAATAATAAAACATAAAATGCAGACATTTTGGGCTAGAAATGCGTTGCAGGCGGTGGCGCAGTGCGGGCGGCCGTTATACTCAGCGCCTGATATTTAATCCCACGGTGGCATAGTGGTTAGCACTGTTGCCTCACAGTGCCAGGGACCCGGGTTCGAATCCGGCCTCGGGTGACTGTCTGTGTGGAGTTTGCACATTCTCCCCGTGTTTGCGTGGGTTTTCTCCGGGTGCTCCGGTTTCCTCCCACAGTCCAAAGATGTGCGGGTTAGGTTGGTTGGCTATGATAAATTGACCCTTAGTGTTAGGGGGATTAAATACGTGGGGTTACAGGGATAAGGTGGGATATGTGTTGGTGTAGGGGTTACGGGGATCGGGTGGGATATGTGTCGGTGCAGGCTCGATGGGCCGAAATGGCCTCTATCTGCACTGTGGGGTTTCTGTGATTCTGTGATTCTGTGACTGCAATGGAACTGAGTATCAGGTGCTGCGTAGAACGGGCGGTCGATCCAATACCGCCCGCTTTGCACCACCGCCCGAGATGAATTTCTAGCCCTTTCTCTCTTCAATGCCGGACGAAAACTCTGCATTTGCCACACGGATCACAAAGTAACCTGCTGAATGTAGGCCATTGTTGAGATCACTACATTTGTACCATAACTGAAAATCAGTAATGTGTCTCTTCAATCCATTGGTTCATAATGTTTCTGGTTTGTCTTTTTTTTAATTACGAACTAAACCAGACAATTAGCTTGGACTTGCCTTAATTTTCCCTGAGATTACTTCAGGTTTTTTTAGAGCATAAATATCCATATATCCCTATATTAATTGTGCAGTATTATAGTCTCTTGTTAATTTACGCTTCAGGTAAGGAGATTTCGTCTGTGTATCATCTAAACATTTAAGGTAGGCAACAGTGAAATATCGAACTAATAGATTAAATGCTGTATGACATCTTTCAGAATGAGCAAACTTCATTTACACAATGGCCCTGAAATTAGGATCGGGGGCTTGCCGCGCGTGCAAGCCCCCCGATCTGCACTCACCCTGCGCACCGACATCTGAAGCCCGGGCCTGCTTGCATTTCCTGTCACTGGCCCGGTTCAGCTGTCGGCGCGCTGTGCTAACCTGATCCAGCGGCGTAGTTAGTGCGATGTGCCAGCTGGGATCAGGTGAGCACTGTGCAGCCAATCAGGGGAGGGGAAACTCATTCATGAGTTTGACAGTAAGAGCTGTCAAACTCATGAAAAGTATGGGCTGCCAAATCACTACTTTAACTTTAAATAAAATATTTAAAAACATCCCACTGATTATATATGAACTATAAATAAGTTTTAAAAAATGTTTTAAGCAATTAATCAATTTTTTGAAAAAAATAATTTTTTTAAAAATAGGGTCTAAAACTAAACTTACCATCCTATAAATTCTTTAAAAATAACAAACCTGTGGAAAAAAAATTTCTACATTGTACTAAAAGCCCACTTACCTGAAAAACTAAATACTTACGTCTTGGTTTTCCACGCGTAAAGACCGGAGGCCTTTACACGCGCGCAACTCTGAAAAAAAAAGGAATTTTACTGCGCACGCGCTGCCTGTGCAGTCGCGCGCATTCTGCCTCTTAACCTCTTGGGTCAGAGGACAGGAAATGCCCGTTTTCAGCGCATGCGCTGTGCATGCTGAAAACCGGCAATTCCTCTGGGCACACGCGTGAGTACACCGTCCGTACTCACGCGTTGTGCCCGGAATTACTGGGCCAATATCTTCAAGTAACTTTCTATTGCTAAATAAACCATGATTAATGATACATATTGAACCACAGAACTGTTTTTAATGAAATAACAACAGAAAACGCTGGAAAAACTCAGCAGGCCAGGCAACATCCGTGGAAAGAGAAACAGAGTCAACGTTTCAGGTCGATGGCCTTTCGTCAGAACTGAGAAAAAAGCAGGAAATGAAACAGATTACAAAGCAAGTTTGGGGGCTGGGAAATGGGGGAGGGGATGAAAGAACAAAAGGGAAGGTCTGGGAGAGGTGAAGAGACATTAAGAGATATTCAAGGCGAGATGAGATGGTAATAGGACAGGTAAAGAAACAAAAGATGGCTCTAGATGAAGTGTGAAATGCGCTGGCAGAATGAGAGACCGTTGCCATGTGGGAGAGAAAAAGAGAAAAGGCACAAACCAAAAGTGTGGATAAAAAATATATAAAAATATGATAGGGGCCGAGGTTTTGATCTGAAATTGTTGAACTCGATATTGAGTCCAGAAGGCTGTAAAGTGCCTAATCAAAAGATGGGGTGCTGTTCCTCGAGCTTACGCTGAGCTTCCGTGGAACAATGCAAGAGGCCAAGGAAGGTGAGGTCTGAGTGGGAATGGAGCAGTGAATTGAAATGACAGGCGACTGGAAGCTCGGGCTCCCCCTTACGGACTGAACGGAGGTGTTCCGCAAAGCGGTCACCCAATCTGCGTTTGGTCTCCCCAATGTAGAGGAGACCACATCGTGAGCAGTGAATACAGTATACTAGATTGCAAGAAGTACAAGTAAATCACTGTTTCACCTGGAAGGGGTGTTTGGGGCCCTGGACAGTGGGAAGGGGGGAGGTATAAGGGCAGGTGTTGCATCTCCTGCGCTTGCACGGGAAGGTGTTGAGCGAAGGGGAAGGGGTGCTGGGGGTGATGGAGGAGTGGACTAACGTGTCTCGGAGGGAGCGGTCCCTACGGAATGCTGAAAGGGGAGGGGAGGGGAAGATGCATTTGGTGGTGGGATCACTTTGGAGGTGGCGGAAATGGCGGAGGATGATCTGTTGAATGTGGAGGCTGGTGGGGTGAAAGGTGAGGACAAGGGGAACCCTATCGTGGTTCCGGGAGGGAGGGGCAGGGGTGAGGGCAGAAGTGCGGGAGATAGAATGGACACAGTCCAGGGCCGTGTCAACCACGGGAGAGGGGAATCCTCGGTTGAAGAAAAAGGAAGACATGTCGGAAGCACTGGTGTGGAAGGTGGCATCGTCGGAGCAGATGCAGCGGAGAAACTGGGAGAATGGAATAGAGTCCTTACAGGAGGCGGGGTGGGAGGAAGTGTAGTCCAGGTAGCTGTGGGAGTCAGTGGGCTTGTAGTGAATGTTGGTCAATAACCTATCCCCAGAGATGGAGACGGAGAAGTCGAGGAAGGGAAGGAAAGAGTCGGAGATGGACCATGTGAAGGTGAGGGATGGGCGGAAATTGGAGGCAAAGTGAATGAAATTGTCTAGTTCAGGGCGAGAGCTGATACAGTCATCAATGTACCGGAAAAAGAGGTGAGGGAGGGGACCTGAGGAGGACTGGAACAAAAAGTGTTCCACATATCCCACGAAAAGGCAGGCATAGCTAGGACCCATGCGGGTACCCATAGCAACATCTTTAATTTGGAGGAAATGAGTGGAGTCAAAGGAGAAGTTGTTCAACGTGAGAACAAGTTCAGCCAGGCGGAGGAGGGTGGTGGTGGATGGGGACTGGTTGGGCCTCTGTTCAAAGAAGAAGCGGAGCGCCCTCAGGCCATCCTGGTGAGGGATGGAGGTGTAGAGGGATTGTACGTCCATGGTGAAAAGGAGGTGGTTGGGGCCAGGAAACTGGAAACTGTTAAAGTGGCGGAGGGCGTCAGAAGAGTTGCAGATGTAGGTGGGAAGATACTGGACAAGGGGAGAAAAGATAGAGTCGAGATAGGAAGAGATAAGTTCCGTGGGGCAAGAACAGGCTGAAACGGTGGGTCTACCATGGCAGTCCTGTTTGTGGATCTTGGGATGGAGGTAGAAGCGGGCTGTGCGGGGTTGGGGAACTATGAGGTTGGCGGCCATGGGGGGAAGATCTCCAGAGGAGATGAGGTCAGTGACAGTCTTGGAAACGGTGGCTTGATGTTCGGTAGTGGGGTCATGGTCCAGGTGGAGGTAGGGGGAAGTGTCGGAGAGTTGGCGTTCAGCTTCCGCTAGGTAGATGTCGGTTCGCCAAACAGCAACAGCACCGCCCTTATCAGCAGGTTTAACGACAATGTCAGGGTTGGATCTGCGAGAATGGAGTGCTGCAAGTTCAGAGGGAGGTAGGTTGGAATGAGTGAGGGGAGCAGAGAAATGGAGACGGCCGATGTCACGGCGGCAGTTAGCAATGAAAAGATCTAGAGAGGGTAAGAGGCCAGATGGAGGGGTCCAGGTAGAACGAGAATTCTGAAAGCGGGAGAAAGGGTCAGCCGTGCGGGGGGAAGACTCCTGGCCAAAGAAGTGGGCACGGAGACGAAGGCGGCAGAAAAAGAGCTCAGCATCGTGCCGCGCTCGAAATGTTGAGTATGATTTATAGGATCTTATCATTTATTTTTGCTTGCTGGAATTGGGTTACATGCATAGCATAAGCAGAAACTAGCTGATAAACCTCTAAACAAAACGAACCACGCATTTTTAATCCAGTACTGCTTTTAATCTTAAAGAAGGGATCTTACTGTCAATATATTCTTTAAAATGAATTGGAGAATTATGATTAATGTCTTAATTTATAAAAATATATTTCTGTTGAAACAGCAAGTACCACTTGGAGAATTGTGCCATACATTGTGAGGTGAACTGAATTGACATGGAAGATTTACAATAATTAATGCAGGGCACTTTGGGCTAGAAATTCATTATAGCCCAGAAATGGTTGGTATCTTTAGAAATGTTTGAGAATTAGCGCCAGGCGCTAATGCTTTAGACTGCACACAAAATTCATTCTCACAGCTCAAAGAAATGATTGGAGTGCTAAATCAAGTCTTAAAGGCCTAGCTCAGTGACATTACACTGAAAGGGTGGACCAATATTGGGTGCAATCTAATCTCAACTCATCATTGCCACAGTCTTTTCCCAATACTTGAAGAGGAGGTTCGTTGATACTGCAGCACCTCATTGTCAGCATTGCTGGCTGTTCAGCTGCCTCAGCAAGGAGAAGCACAACAAGGAGAAGGAGCCGGAGGACTGAATAAGGTTTGATCATGGCAAATCCACCTCAGTCGGGTGGTCAGGGTGATTGAATGCTTCAACAAATGCGAGATACCACCAACTGTACTACAGGCTTCACAAACTGCCCAAAGCACCACCCCCCCAGCACTCACCCACTAACAATCTCTAACTACCAACACTCACACCCACAACTTGCGCCTTGCACACAATGACAGCTATTAGACTATGGCAGGCACAAGAGTCATTAGTTATTAGAATGAATGTGATGTGTGTGATATGTTTATGCATAAATTTATTAATGGAGTTTGAAATATATTGTGGTCTCTCTCATTTCACCTTTGCATCCAGGAGGATGCTATGATATGGCATGACACAAGGATGGTATGATGGGCATGTGGTGAGCAAAAGGGATCTGGGGTTTAAGTCATCATAGTGTGAAGCTGGAGTTCTGTCTGGAGGAGGTGGCAGAGTTCTGTGATCACCACCTTGGTGATGCGGAGCCATCTAATACACTGCTCCTTGCTTAATTGAAGGTAGGAGAAGTGCTGTCAGAATACCCTCGGAGGGTAAGGCCTTCTGGTGAGAGCCCTGATGTCCCTTCTCAGCTGTAGGATTCGCAAAATTGGACTTTGTATTAATAAGGGTCAAATGGCAGAAGAGGCCATGATTTTAAAGACTGTTTTAAAAGAAGCCCAGAAAAAGGGGCATACAAAATGGCCGCCATACCATGTGACCAGCTTATTGGGACACTTTAAAATGGTTCCTGCGCAACCTCAGACAGCTTTGTGGATTCAACCTACAGCAAGTTCTGGAAGCCGTTTGAGAGAACGAAACCAGACCCACACGTATGCATATGGATTTGATGCAGATCTAATCGAGATCGGCCTGGAGACAGAGGCCATCAAAATGTTGACCCAGACAAAAGGGGACAATTTCATATTCATGAGAACAGCACCCAGGACTAGGTAACGAGATCAGCAGGACATTAAAAACAATGAAGGTAATTCCAGACCAGAGATGGGCCTTTACCAGCCGTTTAAGACATTTTAAAATATAATAACTACCCCGCTGTGCTCCCAGCCCGCCAAAAATAAAACAAAGACTAACCTGATTTTGGGCGGGAGACGGAGGTTTCTGGAAGAAAGTATATCTGGAAGACTTTTCAGCAGTTGGACACACAGCTTGAATCCGGACACCCAGAAGAAGAAGCAGGCACTCGCAGGAGGAAGAAGAAAGCCAACGTCGAGAAGGCCGTCTCGAAGCCGGCGTCCCGCCCCGGGTAAACACATCGGGAGATCATCGACCATCCCCGGGCCGTTGCCGGAACGAGAGGCCATCGACCCAACTTGGGAGAAGAAACAAAAAAATAAAGGTCCCAAGAGAAGAAAACCTTTCAGCCACCCCGGCTCGGGAGAAGAGATAAAAAACTGAAGAAGTGATGGGAGCCAGCCCAAGGCTCCTCTGACCAGGGTCGAGCCAACGATCCTCGACCCCGTCGACATCCAGGCCCGCCGGTGTCCAGCCGCCCCCCGACCCCCACCTCAGGAGAGAGGTGTGGCGCAGCTCGCAGGGGCTCCACGATCCACGTGGAGACGAACCGCCTGAAAGGACCAAACACAGACTCGATTTCAAAACCTTGCACTTCCTAGTGGGATTGGTGAGCATGTTTCTGGCCCTTCACAATCAGATCTAGATAGGTTTAATAAGGGGGTGGATTTAAGGGTACAATTAACATGAGTTGTTGTCCCTCGATGTTCCGTGTGTTTCCTTATTTCATGATGATCTTTGTCGAGTATACGATGCCTGTATTTGCTTTAGTTAGTACTGTGTCGTTATGATTTGTTTGGGTGTTTTTCCCTCCCATGTACTCCCTTATCTGCTTGCATTTGATTTGATATTTTTCCTTATGCAATAAAATTTCATTTTGTTTCATCAAACTTGGTCTACAAGAGTTTTCTCTACATTGTAGTTCCTGCACCTAAGTCCAGAGTACAGAATCTAAGGGGCGAGTGGGTCGAACCACTCAAGGTTTTACTGCGCAAGAGAGAGAGGCCTCTAGAGAGAGAAACCTCAGGGAAATCTCTCAAGGAAAACCCCTTACACATCCCTCCGTGCACATGTTCCCATATTTCTCGCTGCCTACGCTCCCTCTGCTGTAGATCCTGGAGGGCGAGGTGGCATGCCAGTACAGCCCCCATTAATGTTACCAAGTGTAGCAGTTTGAATCTTCGAGCAATAAAAGTAGCTACTGTACTTTGCACTTGCCAGAAGACTGCTGATGCAAAAGAAGCTTGAAATTACTCATAGAAACTGTTCCACTGGGTGAAACTGACAAGAAACTACTGAAACTACCCTGCCCTGACAGCTGCGAGTGATGCCTTTAAATAACGTCGCTGCAGACAGCTTCCTGCAGCTGCATGCTAGCTCTCCCTGTCAATGTCTGGTCAAGGCGCTAAGGTAATTGGCGACAATTAATTTTCCAGATCGGGCACCCAATGAGCGTTGCACGCTCACTGGCGTCACAATCTGCCTGGCATTGTTGTCCCTGGCGGTACCTCGTACTGGCGGCGCAATGGGGAGGGGCCGGATTTGCCGTGTGGTGCTGGATTCACCTCGCAACTGCATCGGTGCCCCATTACCGCCATCTACAGGCACTAACGGGAGGTGCTAATCTACCGACTTTTTCCCCCTTTGAATCTTAAATAAATACTTCAGCTTGTCAGATGCAGAAACATTTTGTCCTAGAGGAAACCAAACATTTTGATCTAAAGAAAATGAGCAGTCATTAATGAAACAAAAATATCAAAGTGAAACATTTTCATGAAAAACTTTAATAAACTGTTTCTCATTTTGACTAAATGACAGAATGATATAAATTGAATCAAAATATATTTTGTCGCTTACACATGACACAGTCAACATAAGAATGACACAGGGCTTTTCTTGCTATCCATCCTCATATATCTCTTTTAACAATTTAGTTTTCCAACCTGGTACTTACAGATAGCACCATGACCTAGAAATTGGATTGCAGCCTGAAAGAACATTTTAATCCGACAATCAGATTTATGGTTTGCAACTCAATCATTTTATTGTGTTCAACCAAGTGTTTGATATACCCTGTCTCTCTCTATACAGTAGACATACAGAGAAATAACCAATATTACCCCATTTTTCCCCTGAGTAGAGATGTAGGGCTGGATTTTGTCAATAGGGACGTGATGGAGGTGGGCTCAGCAGGCCAATTAAGGGACACCCGGTTACAGGTGATGTCAGGGATTGACATTTCATCTGTCAAGAGCTTTTGACAGATGAAATATCAGCGTTTGGCAGCTCTATGAAGCTGTCAAACACTGACAATCTGACTTCTAACTTGAGTCCTTCTCCACAGACTTAGTTAGAAAGCTCTCCAGAACAGAAAGCAGAATGCTGCAACTTTTGACAGCTCGCGGCCATTCTGCTTTCTGTGCCGGTGAGATGAGGGCCTCCCGAGACCTGAAGGAAAGAAGCCTGCATTAGTAAGTAAAGGTAAGTAAAACTTATTTAAACGCTTTACACACACCAAACACACTTACCTCTGCAGTCATGCACCCATCACTCACCTGAACACCGGACATCTCGAACCCTCCAAGCCCTTCAGCCTGATGGTCCGCCTCACTAACTTGGCGTGGTTTGGAGCTGTCGGGAAGCCCATACTTCAGGGCTAAAAATAGGGATTAGGCCAAAAACTGCCTGTTAACTACCTGTTAATAGGCAGTTAATTGGCACTAATCCCCTTCCCGCCTCGGGGAGGTGGCTCCCAGCACAGGTCGGGTACCCGCCTCCTGGGAAATGGGCATGGAGGCGGGTTGGGTGCGGGAAGGGTTTGTGCCCCCCGATTCTGCAATTTTCCCCCCACTCCCGCCTCCAAACCCGCCTCCACGGGGCTTGGAAATTCGAGCCCGTAACCTTTGTTGATCTTTCAATCCTGACTTTCTCTACAAATTGCTAAGGAAAGCTCAAGATCTTTATAGGTCTCTAGTCACGCACACTGTCCTTGCTGATTCAAAATGGTGATATCTCATCATTGTGAGATGAAGTTCGGTGAGCTTATTTATAAATGTATTTCAGCTGTTTATCATAGATAAAATATTTATAATAAGTACAGAGGAACCTTCTACAAGATCATTACTCAGCAACGGGGAATACCTTATTGTTGTGTCATTAAAATTGGCATATATGTGTTTGTATTAATAAAGACCTATCAAGAAGAGATTTATTAAATTCTTATAATTAGTCATTTGTAGTGGGATATATTACCGGGGTTCACAGTGAAAATGTATTCACATCTTTTACTGATGGCCTAGTAAATTAGCCCAGGATGCAAGTCATTCGAAAGTAATTGGTATCTCAGATAGCAATTGTATACAAGACAAAATAAATGTAATTATAATTTATCATGTTTACTTTAATTATATACAATTATTATCCTTTAGACTGCTGGTATGTTAAGGAAAACTCCTTGGGCTAATATTTTTTTTAAACTTGTGCATTGTGATACTGAAATAAATCATAATACAGTAACTAATATCAGGTCCACTGACTTAGAAATATATCGCCGTTCCTTCATCGTCGCTCGGTCAAAATCCTGGAACTCCCTCCCTAACAACACTGTGGGAGTACCTTCATCACACGGACTGCAGCAGTTCAAGAAGGCGGCTCACCACCATCTTCTCAAGGGCAAATAGGGATGGGCAATAAATGCTGGCCTTGCCAGCGACACTCACATCCCAGGAATGAATTTTTAAAAAATAGAGCGCAGGACTATTGAGGAGCTATCAATGCTTCAGTAGCAGTGCAATCGCATATTAAAAACAACAGATTCAGATTTCCAATGCCTCAAAGTTAACTGCAAAGGTTTACATTTCTGCATGGCCTGTTTATTTTCAGTGTAATGACCAAGGCTTTGTACAAATTTTTTCTGAGCTCAGAATAGACTAAAGTTTTTCTAAATCATAGGGTGTAAAAATTTGACAGCATGCCACATAAGGATAATAGAGCAAATGACCAAAAGCTTGGTCAAAGAGGTAGGTTTTAAGGAATGTCTTAAAGGAGGAAAGAGGAGTGGAGAGGCAGGCAGCTTTAGGAAGAGAATTCCAGAGCTTGGGCCTCGACAGCTGATAGCATGGCCACCAATAATGGAGCGATTAAAGTCGGGGATGCGCTACAGGCCAGAGTGGAGGAGCGCAGAGATCTGGGAGGGTTGTGGAGCTGGAGGAGGTTACAGCGATAGGGAGGGGCGAGGCCATGGAGGGATTTGAAAAAATGGATGAGAATTTTAAAACTGAGCCGTTGCTTAACCGGGAGCCAATGTAGGTCAGTGAGCACAGGGGTGATGGGTGAATGGGACTTGGCGCGAGTTAGGACGCGGGCAGCACAGTTTTGGATGAGCTTATGTTTATAGAGGGTGGAAGATTGGGAGGCCGGCCAGGAGTGCATTGGAATAATCGAGTCTAGAGGTAACAAAGGCATGGTCAATGTTCCAAAATGGTGGAATCAGGATTGAGGGTATTGATGTGATTGCACAAACTGTTATAAATAAAATTGGAGAGTTCAAAGCTTTAATAACAATAGAGGGATAGCGTTTTAGGGGGTTTAAAGGCAAAAGGATCTTGGGTTTGGACAGGACTGGGAATTTAATATTCATGATTATACCGTTTTCAGGAAAGATAGGTGTTGGATCCGTGGTTCAGTGGATAAATAATCACACGGATGCTGTACATTAACAAATAACAGGTCTTTACTGGAGGAGGGTAATCTCTAGACTGGGGTACAGAGGCATGCGCAAAGCTTATATACCGGTGTGGTCATTGCCGGTACTACAGTATACAGGAGCTGTAAAAAGTAGTTCTGACTTAAAGGCACATACACTACAATTCCTCCCCTTTTAGATTAATAATAACCCCCTTAATATTCAAATAACAATTACATTTTTACATGTACATTAAATAACAAAAGTCCATTTATAGATTCAGTCTTTGGGGCGGCTTCCTGACCCTTTCGGGATAGCGCCTTTCCAGAGGTTCTTGTTCTTGGTGCAGAGGCGATTCTGACCCCTTTTCATCGGGTAGTTCATCGGGTTCCACTGCTACTGGGTCTGAAGTAGATGCTACCGGTATGTCGGGTTCATCCCCAGGTACTCGAGACATGGGGTTGACGCGTTCCTGTGACGCTAAGATCTGATCGATGTGGCGTCTCACAATGTTCTCCCCGACATCCACTGTGTACATTAATGGCCCCTGCCTTGTACATATTGTTCCAGGTTGCTACTTCTCTGTTCGATAGTCATGGGCCAAGACTGGTTGCCCAACATTGAAGCTCCTTGTCGGCTTCTCATTGATGTGCTGGAATTGTTTGTCCTCAACATTTCTTCGCACATTTGGTCTGAGCAAGTCCAGACGAGATCTCAACCTTCGGTTAAAGAACATCATGACCGGGGTCTGGTTGGTAACTGCATGTGTCGCGTTTCGGTAGGCTAATAAGAAATTGTCCATCTTATGCTGTAGTGGAATTTCCTCGTCGCACATGGCCTTTATCGCCTTCTTAAAGGTTTGTACGAACCTCTCAGCCAATCCATTGGTGGCTGGATGATACGGGGCGGATGTGTAATGCCTTACCCCATTCCTTTTCATGAATTTTTGGAACTCGTCGGACACAAACTGTGGTCCATTATCAGAGCAGATCTGCTCTGGCAAACCATTTCTGGCAAATATGGTCCGTAGGACTGCAATCGTTCTCTCTGTAGTGGTTGAAGACATCTTTATCACCTCAGGCCACTTTGAATGAGCATCCACTGCTATTAAGAACATTGAGTCCATGAATGGACCAGCGAAATCAATGTGCACCCGTTGCCATGGAGAGGAGGGCCACTCCCATGGGTGTAGAGGGGCATGTGGGAGTGCATTTTGGACCTTCTGGCATCCTAAGCAGCTCTTAGTTAGGTCTTCGATTTGTTGATCGATTCCCGGCCACCACACATAAGCCCTAGCAAGGCTTTTCATTTTCACTCCCCCCAGATGACCTTCATGTAGCTCATTTAGCACTCTCTCCCTTAACTTGGGTGGAATCACCACTCTGGATTCACACATCGCTGTCCCCTGGCATACTGACAGCTGTTCTCTTCTGTTTGAGAATGCTGGCAACAGTGAGTCGCCATGTGTTGGCCATCCCCTCACTGTCAATTCATATACCCGTGACAGCGTCGGAACATTGCGGGTCTCCTTCTCTATATCCGCGTTTGTTACTGGCAATTGTTCAATTATCGATGAATAAAATATCTCGATAGGGTCCACTGCTGGTGCTTCCTCCACAGTAGGCAGTGGCAGGCGCGATAGCCCATCAGCGTTCCCATGCTGTTTCGTGCCTTTATATTCTATTTCATATTGATTCGCCCCTAGAAACAGGGACCATCTTTGTAACCGCTGTGCAGTCATTACTGGCACGCCCTTCTTAGGATTAAAGATGGAGACAAGTGGTTGGTGGTCAGTCAGCAAGGTGAACTTCTGCCCATGCAGATAGTGGTTGAATTTTTTTACTCCCCGTACTAGGCTGAGGGCCTCCCTGTCAACCTGGGCGTAGTTGCGCTCGGCTGAGGTTAGTGACCGAGACGCAAAGGCTACTGGCCTCTCCAACCCGTCTGGGAATTTGTGTGACAGCACCGCTCCAATGCTGTAGGGTGATGCATCACATGCCAAACGAATTGGTAGTGCTGGGTTGAAATGGGCCAACACCTCTTTAGATGTGATCAATTCTTTACACTTCTGGAAAGCTCGTCTACGTTCGTCATCCCACTTCCATGGTACCCCTGTTTGCAGTAGGGTGTTCAGCGGGTGTAATACCGTAGACAAATTTGGTAAGAACTTGTGGTAATAGTTTATCAGCCCGAGGAACGACCTCAGTTGTGACACATTTTCCGGTGCTGGAGCCTTGACTACTGCCTCAATATTGTCAGGGGACTTATGTAACCCCTCTTCATCGATGACGTGGCCGCAATACGAGATCTGTTTCTGGAAAAACTCGCACTTGTGGCGATTAGCTTGTAGCCCATACTCCTTTAATCTGGTGAGCACCTTCTCTAAGTTAGCGAGGTGATCACCGTCATTTTCGCCCGTGACCAAGATGTCGTCCATATAACACTGGGTCCCTGGAATCCCTTGCAGGACCTGATCCATCGCCCTTTGCCAGATAGCCGGAGCCGAGGCTACTCCAAACACCAGCCGGTTGTATTGATAGAGACCTTTATGAGTGTTGATCGTAAGGTAATGTTTCGAAGCTTCTTCTACCTCCATTTGCAAGTTCGCCCGGGCTAGATCAATTTTGGTGAAGCGTTTACCACCAGATAGCGAGGCGAAAATATCCTCAATACGTGGAAGCGGATATTGCACCGTGTGAAGGACTGGGTTCACTGTCACCTTAAAATCCCCACAGATGCGGACCTTCTTTGGTTCCCCAGGTGTATTACTCAACGACCTCTTCAGTACAGGAACGATGGGTGTAGCCCACTCGCTCCAGTCCATTTTGGACAGTACTCCTGAACGTTCCAACCCTTCCAGCTCTGCTTCAACAGCTGGTCTGATCGCATAAGGCACTGGTCTGGCCTTAAGAAACTTTGGGCTTGCATTTTCCTCTATTTTAATTGTTGCTGTTATGCCTTTTAGTGTTCCGAGTCCCTCCTGGAACACTTCTTTTGCGTCAGTTAGCATTTTTGACAGTCGCCCAGGTGTGACGTCGTCATCCTTTTTGGCCTCAACCTTCAGTGCCTGTATGGAATGCCAATCTAATTGTATCTTCCGGATCCATTCACGTCCTAGCAGTGGTGGTCCTCCATTTGGCAATACATATATATCCATTTTAGGTATTTCCTGGCCTTTATATATCACTTTCACCCTTATTTTTCCTTTGGGGTAGACTTTTTGCCCCGTATATGTCTTCAAGACAATCTCTGTAGCTTTCAAGGGTATGTGTGAAAATAGCCGCTTGTAGTCTCTTTGATTTATGACTGTTAGAGCTGACCCTGTGTCCAATTCCATTTCCACTTGGACTCTGTCTATCTTGAGTGTAACCCAGATAGTCTGGTGATCCTCCATTTCGGTTACATTATGTAGTTTCAGACAACCCAGCTCCTTGCTTCCGGAGTCTGTGTCACTTTTCTGTTCATCTGAACCACTGTCCATCACCTGGTGTACCTTTTTGTACTTCTCCTGTGGAGATTTCTTACTGTTGGTTTTCTTCCCAGACCTGCAGACTCTTGCTATGTGTCCTGTTTTCCCACACTGTCTGCACACTTGGTCCTTGAACCAACAATCTTTCTGGTCATGTGTTGTTCTGCTGCAGCGATAGCACTTCCCTGTTCTGTAGGTCATTTCGTTGGTGCCATATTCTTGCGGTCTCCGTTGTACCTCTGCAGCACCCCTTGCGGCTGCTTCGTGTGATACTTCCACACTGAAAGCTTTGTCCAGCGTAAGGTCCTTTTCTGATAGAAGCCGTTTCTGGGTTCCTTCACTTTGTAGCCCACACACAAACTTGTCCCTTAAAGTATCTGCTAGTCCCGTTCCAAACTGGCAGTGTTTCGATAGCTTGCGCAGTTCCGTTAGGTACTCAGCATTGCTTTCGTCTTTGTGTTGGTTCCTTTTATGGAACTTAAATTGTTCTGCTATCAGCAGCGGTGTGGGGTTTAAGTGGTCCTGTAGGATTTCTACTATGCTTTCAAAATTCTTGTTTACCGGCTTCTCTGGGGTTATTAGATTTCGCAGTAACCCATAAGTTTTTGCACCCATGGAATTTAACAGAACCAGTGCTTTATTAGCATCTGGCACTTCATTCGCCCTGCAGTACACCTCAATACGTTCCACATACGTCGCCCAATCTTCGACTTCATTGTCGAACGTAGAGATACTGCCACTCTTCGGCATCCTTGGTTGTGCGTTAACTATCACCAATGGCGCCTCCCGCGCTTCCCCTTCTTCTCCGCTAGCACAAAATGGCGTCTCCCGCGCTTTCCTTCCTTCCCACGCTCGCCGTTCTTCTCCGCTGCGGCTTCTCAAAATGGCGTCTCCCGCGCTCTTCCTTCTTCTCCATGGCTTAATGGCGTCTCCTGCGCTCTCCCTGCTTCTCCATGGCTCAATGGCGTCTCCCACGCTCTCCCTGCTTCTCCGCAGCTCAATGGCGCCTCCCGCGCTCTTCCTTCTTCTCGGCGGCTCAATGGCGCCTCCCCTTGCTTCACCCCGCGGACCCTGATCAGCCCGTGATCCCTGGCTGTGCTCTGCGCGTTCTACTTTTGATATTTTTCGACGCCACTCAGTCTTCAACCCCCGACTGCGCCCTGCGCTCTTCACCCTCTGTCTTACCCCATCGACGCTGCTCGGCTCTCTCTCTGCCGTCGGTCGGCTCCAGCCGCCGCTGCTCAGGAAGGGTCTGCTCCGGACCTGTCGTCGGTCTCTTACTGCTCGTTGTGGCTGGGGAACCAAGCCCGGCTCTCCACAGCCTCCCCAGCAAAGTTGGATCTCTGCCTGACTGCTGGGCGGTTGCTCGTGGTCGACGCCCGTGTTCCTGGCCTCGACTATTTTTTTTTTTTATGTTGCAGGTAGATTCGAATCGACACTCGTCGCCACTGTTGGATCCGTGGTTCAGTGGATAAATAATCACACGGATGCTGTACATTAACAAATAACAGGTCTTTACTGGAGGAGGGTAATCTCTAGACTGGGGTACAGAGGCATGCACAAAGCTTATATACCGGTGTGGTCACTGCCGGTACTACAGTATACAGGGGCTGTATAAAGTAGTTCTGACTTAAAGGCACATACACTACAATAGGGGAAGGGAATATGGGACAGAATTCTTTAAAAATACTATCATAGTGCTAAAATGTAACGATGTTCTGGCTCGGGGTGTTAAGGAAAATTGGACGATTCTCAATGTGTATTACAAACCACCAACAGTGGAGATGAGATAGAGAGGGAATGCTGCAGACAGATGTGCAAGAACAACACAGCACTAATATCGAATGATTTTAACCATCCCAAGGTAGGCTGGGGTTGTGTGGTAGACTGCTTGCTAGATCGGTATGTTCCTAATCCTCATATTTGTTTGCGGGGTGCCAGCCACAATCATTCAGCCCGGCACAGCTCTTGAGTGAAGCGTGCAACGCCCCGGTAGCGCCCCGGACCGGATATTGAGTCGGGCCCCCTGCCATAACGCCTGCTGCTAGGAACGACAGGTAGAGGGGAACGTTTTCAAGTCGGGAAGGGGCTGGGGAAGCGCTATTTAAAGGCGGGCGATTCCTGCCTTTTCTTGTTGGCAAAATTTTTTCTTTTAACGCTGTTCTAAGGGGTTTTGGCCCTCAGCACCACTTTTGAGGTTCCTAAGCGCCGAGCTCTTTTCCTGGGCCTATCCATTGGTGCTTCCAACACAATTGCTTTTGAGGTCTCTCCAGGCCGAGATTCAAGGCTGCAATGAACAGAGAGTGGCTGGCCAGCAAGATGGCCCCTGCCCTTTAAGAGCTGGACAGCGCCAGTCTGTCTGGTTTCCATGGTAACTGACATCGCCTGAACTTCGGTAGTGTTCTGAGGTAGCGCCTCGTTCCCTGACGTTTGCGCCTTAAGAGAGGTGTGTGGCGCCTGATTTAACGCTCAAATCACCTCCAGGGGCAATAGAGGCGAATTTTGCAGTCAGCGGCGATAATTAGCAATGGGCGCTAAACTGTGCGCCCGGCCGATACCGAATTTTCCCCCCCAAGCTTCCAGTTTCTTGTAGGTTTCAGCCAGCAGTTGCAGATACCTTAATTGGATTGTAGGTGCCAGCCTTGGCTCAGAGGTAACAATCTTACTTCTGAGTCAGAAGACCGTGGATTTAAACACCAATCCGGAGATTTAAGCACATAATCTAGGCTGAAACTTTAGTGCAGTACGGAAGGTGTTCTGTCTTTCGAATGAGATGTTAAACCAAGGCCCCGCCTGCTCTCTCAGGTGGAAATAAAAGATCCCATGGCACGGTGCGAAGAAGAGCAGAAACATTTTCCTGGCCAACATCTATCCATCAATCAACACCACCAAAAACAGATTATCTGGTCATTTATCTTTTTGCTACTAGCGCGACCTTGCTGTGCACAAATTGGCTGCTGTCGCTCTTAAATTGCAATCATGACTTCATTCAATTCCAAATTGCTTCATTGGCTATGAGATGCTTTGGAATGTCCTGAGGTCGTGAAGGGCACTGTAATGTATGTACCTTTAAGGGGGAGAACTACTTTTTACAGCTCCTGTATCCTGTAGTATCGGCAGTGACCACACCTGTATATAAACCCTGAGTAGTGATCTGTAAAGTCAGTTGCAGTTTGAACCACGTTGAGTAAACACCTGTTGTACCGTTCTCTGCAGTCCTTTTCTTATTATTACACGGACGTAACAGTGGCGACGAGCAGATTCGAACCTACCTGCAACTCTGCATCACCTCCCAGGGATTCGCTCCTGGAGAACAGTGGAAGAAGGTCGAGTCCAGAAGCACGGGCGTCGACCACGGGCAACCATCCAGTCATCCAGTGGAGATTTGAGCATCACAGGGGAGGCTGTCGAAAGCCAGGCTTGGCTTTCCAGTCACGGTGGTCCAGCAAAACGGGCTGGCAACAGGTACTGCGCAGACCCTTACCGGACAGTGACGGGCTAGAGCCCGACCGAGCGGCACAGAAAAAGGCCGAGCAGCGTCAACGGGGGAGAGAGAGAGGGCAGAGTGCACAGGGCGCAGCCGGTGTTCAGGACCGAGCGGCGTCAACAGGGGAGAGAGACGAGAGAGAGCAGAGCACAGCTGGTGGTCAAGGGCCGAGCAGCGTCAACGGGGGAGAGAGGCGCGCAGGAAAATGCGAGGCGCTGCCAGTGCCACGACGACCGCAGAGAGTGGCATTGGCAGCAGCGCAGGAGCAGCGCACGAAACCCACAGGGCATCGCCATTGGCCACGAGGACCGCCGAGAGTGGCGTTGGCAGCAGCGCGGGAGGCGCCATTTTAAGCCGCAGCGGGGAAGAAAGGAAAGCGCGGGAGACGCCATTTTAAGCCGCAGCGGGGAAGAAAGGAAAGGGCGGGAGACGCCATTTTAAGCCAGTCTAACCACACCCAAAAATGCCGAAGAGTGGCAGTATCACAGCGTTCGACAATGAAGTCGAAGATTGGACGACATATGTCGAACATATAGAAGTATACTGCAAGGCGAATGAAGTGCCAGATGACAAGAAAGCGCTAGTATTGTTGACGTCTTCATTACAGAAACGATGGGTGTAGCCCACTCACTCCAGTCCACTTTGGACAGCACTCCTGAAGGCTCCACTAGATTGAAGGAATTTGGGCTCCGAGCTAATCGCCACAAATGCGAGTTTTTCCAGAAGCAGATCTCGTATTGTGGCCACGTTATTGATAAAGAGGGGTTACATAAGTCCCCTGAAAAGATTGAGGCAGTAGTCAAGGCTCCAGCACCGGAAAATGTGTCACAACTGAGGTTGTTCCTCGGGCTGGTGAACTACTACCATAAGTTCTTGCCGAATTTGTCTACCGTACTACACCCACTGAACACCCTACTGCAAACGGGGGTACCATGGAAGTGGAGTGACGAATGTAAACGAGCTTTCCAGAAGAGCAAAGCATTGATCACATCAAAAGAGGTGTTGGCTCATTTCAACCCAGCACTACCAATTCGGTTGGCGTGTGCTGCATCACCCTATGGCATTGGAGCGGTGCTGTCGCACAAATTCCCGGACGGCTCGGAGAGGCCAGTAGCCTTTGCGTCTCGGTCACTAACCTCAGCCGAGCGCAACTACGCCCAGATTGACAGGGAGGCCCTCAGCCTAGTGTGGGGAGTGAAAAAGTTCAATCACTATCTGCACGGGCAGAAGTTCACCTTGCTGACTGACCGCCAACCACTTGTCTCCATCTTTAATCCAAAGAAGGGCGTTCCGGTGATGACTGCGCAACCGCTACAAAGATGGTCCCTTTTTCTAGGGGCGCACCAATATGAAATCGAGTATAAGGGCACGAAACAGCATGGAAACGCTGATGGGCTATCACGCCTGCCACTGCCTACTGCAGAGGAAGCACCAGCAGTGGATCCTGTCAAAATATTTCATTCGACTATAATTGAATGCTTGCCAGTAACTAACGCTGGTATAGAGAAGGAGACCCGAAATGACCCGACACTGTCTCGGGTATATGATTTGACGGTGAAGGGATGGCCAGCACATGGTGACTCACTGTTGCCAGCATTCTCATCCAGAAGAGAACAGCTGTCAGTATGCCAGGGGACCTTGATGTGTGGATCCCGAGTGGTAATTCCACCCAAGTTAAGGGAGAGAGTGCTCAATGAGCTTCACGAAGGTCATCTGGGAGGGGTGAAAATGAAAAGCCTTGCTAGGGCTTATGTGTGGTGGCCGGGGATCGATCAGCAAATCGAGGACCTGAGAAAGAGCTGCTCAGGATGCCAGAAGGTCCAAAATGCACCACCACATGCCCCTCTACACCCATGGGAGTGGCCCTCATCTCCATGGCAACGGGTGCATATTGATTTTGCTGGTCCATTCATGGACTCAATGTTTTTAATAGCCGTGGATGCGCACTCGAAATGGCCTGAGGTGATCAAAATGTCCTCCACCACCACGGAGAAAACTATTGCAGTCCTACGGACCATTTTTGCCAGGAACGGCTTGCCAGAGCAGATTTGCTCTGATAACGGACCACAGTTTGTGTCCGAAGAGTTTCGAAGATTTATGAAGAAGAATGGGGTAAGGCATTACACATCCGCCCCGTATCATCCAGCCACAAATGGATTGGCTGAGAGGTTCGTACAAACCTTTAAAAAAGCAGTAAAGGCCATGTGCGATGACAACATTCCACTGCAGCATAAGGTGGACAATTTCTTGTTAGCCTACAGAAATGCGACACATGCAGTCACCAACCAGGCCCCGGCCATGATGTTCTTTAACCGAAGGTTGAGATCTCATCTGGATTTACTCAGACCAAATGTACGAAGAGATGTTGAGAGTAAGCAATTCCAGCACATCAATGAGAAGCTGACAAGGAGCTTCAATGTAGGGCAACCAGTCTTGGCCCGCGACTACCAAACAGAGAAATGGCAACCAGGAATGATATGCACACGGCAGGGGCCACTAATGCGCACAGTGGATGTTGGGGAGAACATTGTGAGACGCCATGCTGACCAGATCCTAGAGTCACAGGAACGAGTCAACCCCATGTCTCGGCCATACGTACCTGGTGAGGAACCCGACGTACAGGTCGCATCTACCTCAGAAACAATAGCATTGGAAGCTGATGAATCAACTGATGACAGGGTGTTAGAATCGCCTCCGCACCAAGAGCGAGACACTCGGGAAAGGCGTTATCCAGAAAGAATCAGGAAGCCTCCCCAAAGACTGAATTTATAAATAGACTATTTTCAGTTAATGTTGCATGTTAAAAGTGTTAATTGTAATTAGTTTGATATTTAATTGTTAAATGAGTGTTATGGTACTGTTAATCTAAAAGGGGAGGAATTGTAATGTATGTACCTTTAAGGGGGAGAACTACTTTTTACAGCTCCTGTATCCTGTAGTACCGGCAGTGACCACACCTGTATATAAACCCTGAGTAGTGATCTGTACAGTCAGTTGCAGTTTGAACCACGTTGAGTAAACACCTGTTGTACCGTTCTCTGCAGTCCTTTTCTTATTATTACACGGACGTAACAGGCACTATGTCAATGCAACTTCTTTCTTCTTTCTATTTAAATCTAAGTTCCAAAACTGAAGATATGGCATCTAATGCACTGCACCATTTAAAACGTGGCTTTCATCCTCTCGCTGCAGAAGGGATTTGAAGCTGTGCATTTTTTTAACGCATTTGTTGTGTTACTAACGTGATTTCTGTGTAGTAAAACAACTTAACCTCAAAATCCATAAAACTGTTTATGCTCCAGTAACACGGTTAGGGAGTGACTTCCACCTGCTACTGAATTGCTCTGCTGATCCCACAATAATTTGCTGGGCTAACCTCATTATCATATTGAATTGATGGCCGGGAGAGCAAATCCTGTGTAACATAAGAAATAGGAGCAGGAATAGGCCACTTGGCCCCTGGAGCCTGCTCTGCCATTCAATAAGATCATGGCTGATCTTGGGCTCAAAGCCACTTCCCTGCCCGCTCCCAAAAACCCTTCTCTCCCTTATCTTGCAAAAATCTGTCTATCTCCACCTTAAATATATTTAATGACCCGGCCTCCATGGCTCTCTGGGGCAGAGAATTCCACAGATTTACGACCCTCTGAGAGAAGAAATTCCTCTGTTGCGTTTGCAAAGATAATCCAGAGACCGTCAGTGAGTTCAGTTCATGCTGCTTTTAATATGGCTGCCACACACACACACTTCCAGACACAAGCAATCGAATACCTATACATAATACAATGATCACAGCACTATCAAACTCCATGTGCTCAGGCCAAGGCAATCGAGTACCTATCACCAAATGTCAGACATAACATTTCCTCCCCCCTCACAGAATTTCAAACATGAAATGTAGTGACAAAGTCCTGTAGGTGGCCAGGGCGAGAACGTGTACGAACAGGCCGAGGTTTGGACTGGTGAGGAGCAGGCTGAGGCACAACATCTGCTTGAGGGTTGGCTGGCTGAGCTACATGTGCATCCCGCCACTCTGGGGGTAAGGCTTGGGGGTTAGGTCCGTATAATCCCGCATCAGGGGGTGCTGGCACCTTCTGAAGGCGGCTGGCATGCCACCGAGAGCCTTCAGTGAGGCAGAAAGTGGCTGGTCCAAGTTGGCGGCTGATTTGGAGAGGGGAGGACCAGAATGATGCCATCTTATTATTGCGGTGAGGCCTGCGGACTCTGACCCAATCGGAGACTGAGATGTTGGGCGCCTTGGCCCTCTTCGACTGGTCGAAGCGGAGTTTCATCTTCTCCTGCTGCCTAGCGACTGTGGCTTGAGCCGGTGGAGCAGGGCTCTGAGCTAGCGAGGGGCGGAGCCTGCCAAGGGGCAGCATGAGCTCACGGCCTAGCATGAGGGATGCGGGTGAGACCCCTGTAGTGGAATGCTGGGAGGCTCTGTCGTGCAGCAGTGTGTGGAGGAGGGCCTTGTCAAACGCACACCCCTGGAATAGGTGTGCTCTGAGGCCATTTTTTAGTGTCTGGTTAAAACGCTCCACCCCCCCATTTGACTCGGGGTGGTAGTACGCTGTGCGAATGTGACGGATGCCCTTGCTCTCAAGGTAAGAGGAGAGTTCCAAAGAGACCATTTGGGGGCCATTGTCTGTGGTGATGGCCTTTGGATGCCCCCAGCGGGAGAAGAGGGACTCAAGGATATCAATGATGACCCGAGAGGTGACAGAGCCCACGGCAGTGACCTCTGGCCATTTTGAGTGCAGGACATAGGTCACCACTAGGAACCGTTGATGGTGGGGGACACCATGGATCTCCCCACAGACGTCCAGCTGCAGGTGCTCCCAGGGCTGAGAGGGCCAGGCAAGGGGTTGCAGGGGTGGAGGAGCTTGGTGGCCAGTCTTGCCACTTACAAGGCAGGCTGCACAGTCCTTGACCAGGGCCTCGATTTCCCTGTCGATACCCGGCCACCACACTAGGTCTCGGCATCGTTGTTTGAGCTTCACTATGCCCAAGTGGCCCTCATGCGCCATGGATAAAACACACGCACGAAGGGCACTTGGGACCACAGTGCAGAGCCCACGTGCAACACAGGAGTCATTCCAGCAGGAGAGCTCCTCTTTAACTCTGGAGTAGGCAGACAGTTCCTCAGGCATCTCTGATGAAGGTGCACAGCTGGGAGAGGGCCGGATCCTGTTCAGAGGCCTCTTTGAGCTCCTGGAGAGAGACTGTGGTTTGGAGAGGCGTGTGCAGCATCTGGACGATATCCTGTTCCACTTGTTCAGACCCGACGAGTGGGGCTGGGGCAGAGACAGTGCGGGAGAACAGATCTGCAACAACATTGGCACGTCCTGGTGTGAACTGGAGACTGAAATTGTATTGGCGGAGGCGGTCAGACCAGCGGTGTAGACGCAGTGGTCCGTGGCCCGTGCCGGATGTCGACAGCAGGGCAGTGAGAGCCTGGTGATCGGTTCGCAGGGTGAAGGCACGGCCATACGTGTACAGGTGCCACCACTCACATGCCCAGACGCACGCCAGCGCCTAACGCTCGCCTACTGAGTACTTCTATTCGGTGGGGCTAAGGGCTCGGGAGGCAAAGGCGATTGGTTTCTCCACTCCATTCTGTATCTGCGATAACACCGCCCCCACGGCTGCAGCGGACGCGTCGCAGGTGACGAGGGTGGGGCTGGCGACGTCAAAGTGAGCCAACACTGGAGGCGACGTGAGCTGCGATTTGAGGAGGCGAACAGCTTCCGTACAGGCTTGTGACCACAGCCAGGGCTCATCCTTTCACAGGAGCTGGCGCAGTGGGGCTGTGGTGGCTGAGTACTGGGGCAAAAACTTCAGGTAGTACCCAGTCATGCCAAGGAAGGAGGCAACCTGTGCTGCAGAGCTGGGTTCTGGGATGCTGTGAATGGCATCCACGTTTGACTGGAGTGGGGATATACCGTCAGCCGAAACCCCACAAATTCAATCTCTGAAACAGCAAAGACACACTTTTCGCCATTCAGAGTGAGCTTGTGTTTTGCTAGAGCTGTGAAAACTCTGTGAAGGCGTTTGTCGTGAGTGGAGGTCGAGGGCCCATGCACGACGATGTCATCCAGGTAGATGGCCACCCCAGGAATGCCCGCGAGCACAGAGGCCATCACCTTTTGGAAGCAGCTGGGTGCAGAGCTAAGTCCAAATGGCATCCTGGTGTACCGAAAGACGCCAGCATGTGTCACAAAAGCAGTGAGGTCCCTGCTGCTGGGGTGGAGGGGAACCTGTAGATAGCCCTGTCGAAGGTCCAGTTTCGAGAACAGGATGGAACCATAGAACTGCGCTGTGAGTTCCTCTGACATGGGCAGTGGATACTTGTCAGGGATTACTGCCTTATTCACTGCTCGAAGATCGACACAGACGCGTAGACCACCTGACTTTTTCGTTGCGACCACCAGGTTGGAGACCCATGGGGAGGCATCAACTGGTTTGATGATGCCAGCTTCCAGTAGCTGCTTTAGTTCAGCTGTGACCCCGTCACGGAGAGCAAGCGGGATGCGGCGCAGTGGCTGAATGACAGGGGTAACGGTGGAGTCAACTATGGGCTGGTGGGTGAAGGCAGTAAGGCAGCCCAGACCCTCGAAGAGTGCTGGCCATGTTTGGCGCCACGGTGAGGCGACGTGCAGAATCGCAGACCCGCCGGTGTCCAAGAGAGAAAAACCCAGGTCAGTGAAAAGATCCAGTCCCATCAGGTTAACTCCTTGGCGTGCCACATGAAAACAAAAATCTGGCAAAACTTTTATTCCATAGCGTACTGTGAGGTTGACTGAGCCCACTAATCCAATTTTTGAATTGCCATACCCGCAAAGGGTAGTGGAGGGTGCAGAGAGTGGCAGGGAGCTGAAAAAGCATTTGAATGTGTCCACATTCAGCAGTGGGATGCTGGCACCGGTATCCAACAACAGCGGGATGCACACATCATTCAGGTTAATTGTGCATGATTTGAAAGCCACTACTGGCCCAGCGCTCACGTTGTGAATTATAGTGCTTGAGGACTGAGAGTGTTCATTTGTAGCAACCGGGGCAGAGCGGCAGACATTGGCAAAGTGATTTTGTTTTCCACAATTGCGACAGGCTTGGCCGCGCGCGGGGCAATTCTGCGCTCTGGTAGCATGTGAACGAGATCTACAGTTTCCACACTGTTGCCGCGGTAGCGCGCGTTGCTGCCGTCGCGCGAGCATTACCGTGTCAGAGCTGTCGGGGCCGAGGGCGCTGTCACTGGGTGTGTGTGCTAGTTTCGCTGCACATTCGGCTGCAGACTCCACTTGAAAGGCAATGTTGACTGCCTGTGACAACGACAGATCGTCGGACTCGAGTAACAGTCTTTCACGCACTCTCACGTTGTTTGTGTGCTCTATTAGTTGATCACGCACCATCTCATCTTGTAATGCACCGAACTTGCACGAACTAGCTAACCCCCTCAAATTAGCCACGTATTGATGCACTGACTCGCCGAGGAGTTGGTGACGCTGTCTAAAAATGAATCGCCGCAGGAGGGCACTTTGTGGGGCAGAGAAGTGTGTGCTTAACAGAGCCACAGCCTCATCATATGTTTGGATTGAGTCTGCTGTGCATAATGTCCCCAGAACACGCTGGCCCTCCGCTCCCAAGCAATGGGATAACAGTGCCTTTTTCCGAGCCGTACTCACAGTTTCTAGTCCAAGAGCAATGAGGTAGGTTTCAAAGGACTGTAACCAGCGAACCCATGGGATCGGGGGCTCACCAGGTAGTGCAAGGAAGGGAGGAGGTGGTGGAAGAGAGATTTCAGCCATCCTTGTCACCAAATGTTGCGTTTGCAGAGATAATCCAGAGACCGTCAGTGAGTTCAGTTCATGCTGCTTTTAATATGGCTGCCACACACACTTCCAGGCACAAGCAATCGAATACCTATACACAATACAGCTATCAAACTCCATGTGCTCAGGCCAAGGCAATCGAGTACCTATCACCAAATGTCAGACATAACATCCTCCTCATCTCAGTTCTAAAAGGAGACCCTTTATTCTGAAACTATGCCCCCGAGTTCTAGATTTCCCCACAAGGGGAAACGTCCTCTCTGCAGCACAGGACTAATTTACTGGGTGGTGGAGAGGGGAAGGGAATGGAATGGAGGAAACTTGTTGCAGGCTTTAGAAGTCTGCAGCAACTGAAGGTGGGAGCAGCTTCCTAGAGGCCCATTCTTAACCTCCAGCTTTTAGCAGAACATTCAACTGCTGTAATTTCTCACCAAAGGCTTCTGTTGTGATTTCTCAAGACTATTATCATGGCTTCCACTTTATTCATTGGTGACTCACAAGGAAGGAATCAGGTACATGGTGGTTCACTTACCTCCTGGATGAGATATGCCAGCGGAGAGATCGCTTGCTGGGATCACCGCATAAGAGATTAGCGTGTAAAGTTAAAGCACATGGGATTGTGGGCAAGGTACTGACTTGGATAGAGAACTGGCTGACAGACAGGAAGCAAAGAGTTGGCATAAACGGCTCTTTTTCCGAGTGGCAGGCAGTGACTAGTGGGGTACCGCAGGGATCGATGCTAGGACCCCAGCTATTCACAATATATATAAATGATCTAGACGAGGGAACTACATGTAATATCTCCAAGTTTGCAGACGATACAAAGCTGGGTGGGCGTGTGTGCTGTGAGGAGGATGCCAAGAAACTCCAGTATGATTTGGACAGGTTGGGTGATTGGGCAGATGTATGGCAGATGCAGTATAATGTGGATAAATGCGAGGTTATCCACTTTGGTGGCAAAAACAGGAAGGCAGATTATTATCTGAACGGCAATAGATTGGGAGAAGGGGAAGTGCAACGAGACCTGGGTGTCCCTGTGCACCAGTCGCTGAAGGTAAGCATGCAGGTGCAGCAGGCGGTTAAGAAGGCAAATGGTATGTTGGCCTTCGTAGCGAGAGGATTCAAGTACAGGAACAAGGATGTCTTGCTGCAGTTGTACAGGGCCTTGGTGAGACCACACCTTGAGTATTGTGTGCAGTTTTGGTCGCCTTATCTGAGGAAGGATGTTCTTGCCATGGAGGGAGTGCAGCAAAGATTCACCAGACTGATACCTGGGATGGCAGGAATGACGTATGAGGAGAGATTGGGTCGATTGGGCTTATACTCGCTGGAGTTTAGAAGAATGAGAGGGGATCTCATTGAAACTTATAAAATTTTAACAGGACTAGACAGACTAGATGCAGGAAGGATGTTCCCGATGGTGGGGGAGTCCAGAACCAGGGGTCACAGTCTAAAGATAAGGGGTAAACCATTTAGGACTGAGATGAGGAGGAATTTCTTCACCCAGAGATTGGTGAACCTGTGGAATTCTCTGCCATAGAAGGCAGTTGAGGCCAATTCATTACATATATTCAAGAAGGAGTTGGATATATTTCTTAAGGCTAAAGGGATCAAGGGATATGGGGAGAAGGCAGGGACAGGGTACTGAGTTTGGATGATCAGCCATGATCTCATTGAATGGTGGAGCAGGCTCAAGGGGCCGAATGGCCTACTCCTGCTCCTATCTTCTATGTTTCTATGTTTCTATGGAAAGGAGGCCGCCAAAAGCAGTCACCAGAGGGAGGCGGCAGTGGCACAAACCTCTCTCACCCCCAGGACAGAAGAAATACATTCATCTGATCAGGCTAGGCACTGTGCCTGACTCAGTCCCTCATAAACTCACCGGGGCCTGTAGACTCGCTGTGGGGTAACAGCAGGCTGGCCTCGTCCTTCAATGCTGCCTTATGCTCCTTTGTTCTCTTCTGTTCTCTTCCTCCATCAGGGGGACTCACATAGGGAAACTCTTGCTGGTCTATGGTATTTCTTACTGCGAGCAGGGGCTGAAATGTGTTGGGAACCAAAGTCCCTCACTCTGGCAGTGTGAAGTGCAGCCCGGTAGTTCCTCAACGTCTGAAATATGCAGGCAAACCCGAGATATGTGGAAAACTTGTCCAGGCACTGAGTATCTTCAAATGGATCATATCCACCAGTCAATTCTGTTTCTGACAATTGACACCTTGCAGATCTACTCATAAGTTACACCTGTGGAAATGGTGTCCAATGGGGTGGAAATGATTGGAGTCAGACGTCTTGCATCTTTCATCTCATTTGCGTGCGCACATTGGCGAAGGAGCAGAAATATGAAGTTACCCCTCCCAACCTGGCCAGAAACAGCTGCAACCCCTGAAAATGGAGCTGCCCCTTTCTCTGCAATGATAGTAGTTTTCCATTTGTAGCTGACTATGGGGGGTAAAATTAAAATTCGATGGGGGCACAGTACAGGCGACAGTGTTATGGTGCTGTCCCTGTGATCGTGCTGTCAGTGTGATCGTGCTCTCAGTGTGATCGTACTGTCCCTGTGGTCGTGCTGTCAGTGTGATCATGCTGTGCCTGTGGTCGTGCTGTCAGTGTGATCGTGCTGTCCCTGTGATCGTGCTGTCCCTGTGATCGTGCTGTCCCTGTGGTCGTGCTGTCAGTGTGATCGTGCTGTCAGTGTGATCGTGCTGTCAATGTGATCGTACTGTACCTGTGGTCGTGCTTTCAGTGTGATCGTGCTGTCCCTGTTATCGTGCAGTCAGTGTGATCGTGCTGTCCCTGTGATCGTGCTGTCCCTGTGGTCGTGCTGTCAGTGTGATCGTGCTGTCCCTGTGATCGTGCTGTCCCTGTGATCGTGCCGCCAGTGTGATCGTGCTGTCCCTGTGATCGTGCTGTCAGTGTGATCGTGCTGTCAGTGTGATCGTGCTGTCAGTGTGAACGTGCTGTCAGTGTGGTCGTGCTGTCCCTGTGATCGTGCTGTCCCTGTGGTCGTGCTGTCCCTGTGATCGTGCTGTCAGTGTGATCGTGCTGTCAGTGTGATCGTGCTGTCGCTGTGATCGTGCTGTCAGTGTGATCGTGCTGTCAGTGTGATCGTGCTGTCCCTGTGGTCGTGCTGTCAGTGTGATCGTGCTCTCAGTGTGATCGTGCTGTCAGTGTGATCGTGCTGTCCCGGTGATCGTGCTGTCCCTGTGGTCGTGCTGTCAGTGTGATCGTGCTGTCAGTGTGATCGTGCTGTCCCTGTGATCGTGCTGTCAGTGTGATCATGCTGTCCCTGTGATCGTGATGTCCCTGTGACCGTGCTGTCCCTGTGATCAGGCTGTCAGTGTGGTCGTGCTGTCAGTGTGATCGTGCTGTCAGTCTGATCGTGTTGTCAGTGTGACCGTGCTGTCAGTGTGATCGTGCTGTCAGTGTGATCCTGCCGTCAGTGTGATCGTGCCGTCAGTGTGATCGTGCTGTCAGTTTGATCGTGCTCTCAATGTGATCGTGCTGTTAGTGTGATCGTGCCGTCAGTGTGATCGTGCTGTCAGTGTGATCGTGCCGTCAGTGTGATCGTGCAGTCAGTGTGATCGTGCTGTCAGTGTGATCGTGCCGTCAGTGTGATCGTGCTGTCAGTGTGATCGTGCTGTTAGTGTGATCGTGCCGTCAGTGTGATCGTGCTGTCGGTGTGATCGTGCTGTCAGTGTGACCGTGCCGTCAGTGTGGTCGTGCAGTCAGTGTGATCGTGCTGTTAGTGTGATTGTGCTGTCAGTGTGATCGTGCTGTCAGTGTGGTCGTGCTGTCAGTGAGATCGTGCAGTCAGTGTGATCGTGCTGTTAGTGTGATCGTGCTTTCCCTGTAATCGTGCCGTCAGTGTGATCATGATGTCAGTGTGATCGTGCTGTCAGTGTGATCGTGCTGTCCCTGTGATCGTGCTGTCCCTGTGATCATGCTGTCAGTGTAATCGTGCTGTCAGTGTGATCGTGCTGTCCCTGTGATCGTGCTGTCCCTGTGATCGTGCTGTCCCTGTGATCATGCTGTCAGTGTGATCGTGCTGTCAGTGTGATCGTGCTGTCCCTGTGATCGTGCTGTCCCTGTGACCGTGCTGTCAGTGTGATCGTGCTGTCAGTGTGATCGTGCTGTCCCTGTGATCGTGCTGTCCCTGTGATCGTGCTGTCAGTGTGAACGTGCGGTCAGTGTGATTGTGCTGTTAGTGTGCTTGTGCTGTCAGTGTGATCGTGCTGTCAGTGTGGTCGTGCTGTCAGTGTGATCGTGCTGTCAGTGTGGTCGTGCTGTCAGTGTGATCGTGCTGACAGTCTGATCGTGCTGTCAGTGTGATCGTGCTGTCAGTGTGATCGTGCTGTCAATGTGGTCGTGCTGTCAGTGTGATCGTGCTGACAGTCTGATCGTGCTGTCAGTGTGATCGTGCTATCAGTCGGATCGTGCGGTCAGTGTAATTGTGCTGTCAGTGCGGTCCTGCTGTCAGTGGGATCGTGCTGTCAGTGTGGTCGTGCTGTCCCTGTGATCGTGCTGTCAGTGTGATCGTGCTGTCCCTCTGATCGTGCTGTCACTGTGGTCGTGCTGTCAGTGAGATCGTGCTGTCAGTGTGAACGTGCTGTCAGTGTGATCGTGCTGTCAGTGTGATCGTGCTGTCAGTCTGATCGTGCTGTCAGTGTGGTCGTGCTGTCAGTGTGATCGTGCTGTTAGTATGATCGTGCTGTCAGTCTGATCGTGCTGTCAGTGTGGTCGTGCTGTCCCTGTGATCGTGCTGTCAGTGTGGTCGTGCTGTCAGTGTGATCGTGCTGTCAGTGTGATCGTGCTGCCAGTGTGGTCGTGCTGTCAGTGTGATCGTGCTGTCAGTGTGGTCATGCTGTCAGTGTGGTCGTGCTCTCCCTGTGATCGTGCTGTCAGTCTGATCGTGCTTTCAGTGTGGTCGTGCTGTCAGTGTGATCATGCTGTCAGTCTCATCGTGCTGTCAGTGTGATCGTGCTGTCCCTGTGATCATGCTGTCCCTGTGATCGTGCTGTCAGTGTGATCGTGCTGTCAGTGTGATCGTACTGTCAGTGTGGTTGTGCTGTCAGTGTGATCGTGCTGTCAGTCTGAGCATGCTGTCAGCCTGATCGTGCTGTCAGTGTGGTTGTGCTGTCAGTGTGATCGTGCTGTCAGGGTGACCGTGCTGTGAGTGTGATCGTGCTGTCAGTGTGATCGTGCTGTCAGGGTGATCGTGCTGTCAGTGTGATCGTGCTGTCCCTGTAATCGTGTTGTCAGTGTGATCGTGCTGTCAGTGTTGTCGTGCTGTCAGTGTGATCGTGCTGTCAGTGTGATCGTGCTGTCAGTGTGATCGTGCTGTCAGTGTGATCGTGCTATCAGTGTGATCGTACGGTCAGTGTTGTCGTGCTGTCAGTGTGATCGTGCTCTCCCTGTGATCGTGCTGTCAGGGTGTTCGTGCTGTCAGTGTGATTGTGCTGTCAGTGTGATCGTGCTCTCAGTGTGATCGTACTGTCCCTGTGGTTGTGCTGTCAGTGTGATCATGCTGTGCCTGTGGTCGTGCTGTCAGTGTGATCGTGCTGTCAGTGTGCTCGTGCTGTCCCTGTGATCGTGCTGTCCCTGTGATCGTGCTGTCCCTGTGGTCGTGCTGTCAGTGTGATCGTGCTGTCAGTGTAATCGTGCTGTCAGTGTGACCGTGCTGTCAGTGTGATCGTGCTGTCCCTGTGGTCGTGCTGTCAGTGTGATCGTGCTGTCAGTGTGATCGTACTGTACCTGTGGTCGTGCTTTCAGTGTGATCGTGCTGTCCCTGTTATCATGCAGTCAGTGTGATCGTGCTGTCCCTGTGATCGTGCTGTCCCTGTGGTCGTGCTGTCAGTGTGATCGTACTGTCCCTGTGATCGTGCTGTCCCTGTGATTGTGCTGTCAGTGTGATCGTGCTGTCAGTGTGATCGTGCTGTCGCTGTGATCGTGCTGTCAGTGTGATCGTGCTGTCAGTGTGATCATGCTGTCAGTGTGAACGTGCTGTCAGTGTGGTCGTGCTGTCCCTGTGATCGTGCTGTCCCTGTGGTCGTGCTGTCCCTGTGATCGTGCTGTCAGTGTGATCGTGCTGTCAGTGTGATCGTGCTGTCAGTGTGATCGTGCCGTCAGTGTGATCGTGCTGTCGCTGTGATCGTGCTGTCAGTGTGATCGTGCCGTCAGTGTGATCGTGCCGTCAGTGTGAACGTGCTGTCGCTGTGATCGTGCTGTCAGTGTGATCGTGCTGTCCGTGTGATCGTGCTGTCCCTGTGATCGTGCTGTCAGTGTGATCGTGCTGTCAGTGTGATCGTGCTGTCAGTGTGATCGTGCTGTCAGTGTGGTCGTGCTGTCAGTGTGATCGTGCTGTCAGTCTGATCGTGCTGCCAGTGTGATCGTGCTGTCGGTGTGATCGTGCTGTCAGTGTGGTCGTGCTGTCAGTGTGATCGTGCTGTCAGTGTAATCGTGCTGTCTCTATGATCGTGCTGTCAGTGTGATCGTGCTGTCCCTATGATCGTGCTGTCAGTGTGATCGTGCTGTCCCTGTGATCGTGCTGTCAGTGTGATCGTGCTGTCAGTGTGGTCGTGCTGTCCCTGTGATCGTGCTGTCCTTGTGATCGTGCTGTCCCTGTGATCGTGCTGTCAGTGTGATCGTGCTGTCAGTGTGATCGTGCTGTCAGTGTGGTCGTGCTGTCAGTGTTATCGTGCTGTCAGTGTGATCGTGCTGTCCCTGTGATCGTGCTGTCAGTGTTATCGTGCTGTCAGTGTGATCGTGCTGTCAGTGTAATCGTGCTGTCCCTATGATCGTGCTGTCAGTGTGATCGTGCTATCCCTATGATCGTGCTGTCCCTGTGATCGTGCTGTCAGTGTGATCGTGCTGTCAGTGTGATCGTGCCGTCAGTGTGATCGTGCCGTCAGTGTGGTCGTGCTGTCGCTGTGATCGTGCTGTCAGTGTGATCGTGCTGTCCGTGTGACCGTGCTGTCCCTGTGATCGTGCTGTCAGTGTGATCGTGCTGTCAGTGTGATTCTGCCGTCAGTGTGATCGTGCTGTCAGTGTGATCGTGCTGTCCCTGTGGTCGTGCTGTCAGTGTGATCGTGCTCTCAGTGTGATCGTGCTGTCAGTGTGATCGTGCTGTCCCGGTGATCGTGCTGTCCCTGTGGTCGTGCTGTCAGTGTGATCGTGCTGTCAGTGTGATCATGCTGTCCCTGTGATCGTGCTGTCAGTGTGATCATGCTGTCCCTGTGATCGTGATGTCCCTGTGACCGTGCTGTCCCTGTGATCAGGCTGTCAGTGTGGTCGTGCTGTCAGTGTGATCGTGCTGTCAGTGTGATCGTGCTGTCCCTGTGATCATGCTGTCAGTGTGGTCGTGCTGTAAGTCTGATCGTGCTGTCAGTGTGACCGTGCTGTCAGTGTGATCGTGCTGTCAGTGTGATCCTGCCATCAGTGTGATCGTGCCGTCAGTGTGATCGTGCTGTCAGTTTGATCGTGCTCTCAATGTGATCGTGCTGTTAGTGTGATCGTGCCGTCAGTGTGATCGTGCTGTCAGTGTGATCGTGCCGTCAGTGTGATCGTGCTGTCAGTGTGATCATGCTGTTAGTGTGATCGTGCCGTCAGTGTGATCGTGCTGTCGGTGTGATCGTGCTGTCAGTGTGATCGTGCCGTCAGTGTGATCGTGCAGTCAGTGTGATCGTGCTGTTAGTGTGATTGTGCTGTCAGTGTGATCGTGCTGTCAGTGTGGTCGTGCTGTCAGTGTGATCGTGCAGTCAGTGTGATCGTGCTGTTAGTGTGATCGTGCTGTCCCTGTGATCGTGCTGTCAGTGTGATCATGATGTCAGTGTGATCATGCTGTCAGTGTGATCGTGCTGTCCCTGTGATCGTGCTGTCCCTGTGATCATGCTGTCAGTGTAATCGTGCTGTCAGTGTGATCGTGCTGTCCCTGTGATCGTGCTGTCCCTGTGATCGTGCTGTCCCTGTGATCATGCTGTCAGAGTGATCGTGCTGTCAGTGTGATCGTGCTGTCCCTGTGATCGTGCTGTCCCTGTGACCGTGCTGTCAGTGTGATCGTGCGGTCAGTGTGATTGTGCTGTTAGTGTGCTTGTGCTGTCAGTGTGATCGTGCTGTCAGTGTGGTCGTGCTGTCAGTGTGATCGTGCTGTCAGTGTGGTCGTGCTGTCAGTCTGATCGTGCTGACAGTCTGATCGTGCTGTCAATGTGATCGTGCTGTCAGTGTGATCGTGCTGACAGTCTGTTCGTGCTGTCAGTGCGATCGTGCTATCAGTTGGATCGTGCGGTCAGTGTAATTGTGCTGTCAGTGTGGTCCTGCTGTCAGTGTGATCGTGCTGTCAGTCTGATCTTGCTGTCAGTGTGTTCGTGCTGTCAGTGTGGTCGTGCTGTCAGTCTGATCGTGCTGTCAGTGTGGTCGTGCTGTCCCTGTGATCGTGCTGTCAGTCTGATCGTGCTGTCCCTGTGATCATGCTGTCACTGTGGTCGTGCTGTCAGTGAGATCGTGCTGTCAGTGTGAACGTGCTGTCAGTGTGATCGTGCTGTCAGTGTGATCGTGCTGTCAGTCTGATCGTGCTGTCAGTGTGGTCGTGCTGTCAGTGTGATCGTGCTGTTAGTATGATCGTGCTGTCAGTCTGATCGTGCTGTCAGTGTGGTCGTGCTGTCCTGTGATCGTGCTGTCAGTGTGGTCGTGCTGTCATTGTGATCGTGCTGTCAGTGTGATCGTGCTGCCAGTGTGGTCGTGCTGTCAGTGTGATCGTGCTGTCAGTGTGATCGTGCTGTCCCTGTGATCGTGCTGTCCCTGTGACCGTGCTGTCAGTGTGATCGTGCGGTCAGTGTGATTGTGCTGTTAGTGTGCTTGTGCTGTCAGTGTGATCGTGCTGTCAGTGTGGTCGTGCTGTCAGTGTGATCGTGCTGTCAGTGTGGTCGTGCTGTCAGTGTGATCGTGCTGACAGTCTGATCGTGCTGTCAGTGTGATCGTGCTGTCAGTGTGATCGTGCTGACAGTCTGATCGTGCTGTCAGTGTGATCGTGCTATCAGTTGGATCGTGCGGTCAGTGTAATTGTGCTGTCAGTGTGGTCCTGCTGTCAGTGTGATCGCGCTGTCAGTCTGATCGTGCTGTCAGTGTGTTCGTGCTGTCAGTGTGGTCGTGCTGTCAGTCTGATCGTGCTGTCAGTGTGATCGCGCTGTCAGTCTGATCGTGCTGTCAGTGTGATCGTGCTGCCAGTGTGGTCGTGCTGTCAGTGTGATCGTGCTGTCAGTGTGGTCGTGCTGTCAGTGTGGTCGTGCTCTCCCTGTGATCGTGCTGTCAGTCTGATCTTGCTTTCAGTGTGGTCGTGCTGTCAGTGTGATCATGCTGTCAGTCTCATCGTGCTGTCAGTGTGATCGTGCTGTCCCTGTGACCGTGCTGTCCCTGTGATCGTGCTGTCAGTGTGATCGTGCTGTCAGTGTGATCGTGCTGTCAGTGTGATCGTGCTGTCAGTCTGAGCGTGCTGTCAGTCTGATCGTGCTGTCAGTGTGGTCGTGCTGTCAGTGTGATCGTGCTGTCAGGGTGATCGTGCTGTCAGTGTGATCGTGCTGTCAGTGTGATTCTGCCGTCAGTGTGATCGTGCTGTCAGTGTGATCGTGCTGTCCCTGTGGTCGTGCTGTCAGTGTGATCGTGCTCTCAGTGTGATCGTGCTGTCAGTGTGATCGTGCTGTCCCGGTGATCGTGCTGTCCCTGTGGTCGTGCTGTCAGTGTGATCGTGCTGTCAGTGTGATCGTGCTGTCCCTGTGATCGTGCTGTCAGTGTGATCATGCTGTCCCTGTGATCGTGATGTCCCTGTGACCGTGCTGTCCCTGTGATCAGGCTGTCAGTGTCTTCGTGCTGTCAGTGTGATCGTGCTGTCAGTGTGATCGTGCTGTCCCTGTGATCGTGCTGTCAGTTTGATCGTGCTCTCAATGTGATCGTGCTGTTAGTGTGATCGTGCCGTCAGTGTGATCGTGCTGTCAGTGTGATCGTGCCGTCAGTGTGATCGTGCTGTCAGTGTGATCATGCTGTTAGTGTGATCGTGCCGTCAGTGTGATCGTGCTGTCGGTGTGATCGTGCTGTCAGTGTGATCGTGCCGTCAGTGTGATCGTGCAGTCAGTGTGATCGTGCTGTTAGTGTGATTGTGCTGTCAGTGTGATCGTGCTGTCAGTGTGGTCGTGCTGTCAGTGTGATCGTGCAGTCAGTGTGATCGTGCTGTTAGTGTGATCGTGCTGTCCCTGTGATCGTGCTGTCAGTGTGATCATGATGTCAGTGTGATCATGCTGTCAGTGTGATCGTGCTGTCCCTGTGATCGTGCTGTCCCTGTGATCATGCTGTCAGTGTAATCGTGCTGTCAGTGTGATCGTGCTGTCCCTGTGATCGTGCTGTCCCTGTGATCGTGCTGTCCCTGTGATCATGCTGTCAGAGTGATCGTGCTGTCAGTGTGATCGTGCTGTCCCTGTGATCGTGCTGTCCCTGTGACCGTGCTGTCAGTGTGATCGTGCGGTCAGTGTGATTGTGCTGTTAGTGTGCTTGTGCTGTCAGTGTGATCGTGCTGTCAGTGTGGTCATGCTGTCAGTGTGATCGTGCTGTCAGTGTGGTCGTGCTGTCAGTCTGATCGTGCTGACAGTCTGATCGTGCTGTCAGTGTGATCGTGCTGTCAGTGTGATCGTGCTGACAGTCTGATCGTGCTGTCAGTGCGATCGTGCTATCAGTTGGATCGTGCGGTCAGTGTAATTGTGCTGTCAGTGTGGTCCTGCTGTCAGTGTGATCGTGCTGTCAGTCTGATCGTGCTGTCAGTGTGTTCGTGCTGTCAGTGTGGTCGTGCTGTCAGTCTGATCGTGCTGTCAGTGTGGTCGTGCTGTCCCTGTGATCGTGCTGTCAGTCTGATCGTGCTGTCCCTGTGATCATGCTGTCACTGTGGTCGTGCTGTCAGTGAGATCGTGCTGTCAGTGTGAACGTGCTGTCAGTGTGATCGTGCTGCCAGTGTGATCGTGCTGTCAGTCTGATCGTGCTGTCAGTGTGGTCGTGCTGTCAGTGTGATCGTGCTGTTAGTATGATCGTGCTGTCAGTCTGATCGTGCTGTCAGTGTGGTCGTGCTGTCCTGTGATCGTGCTGTCAGTGTGGTCGTGCTGTCATTGTGATCGTGCTGTCAGTGTGATCGTGCTGCCAGTGTGGTCGTGCTGTCAGTGTGATCGTGCTGTCAGTGTGGTCGTGCTGTCAGTGTGGTCGTGCTCTCCCTGTGATCGTGCTGTCAGTCTGATCTTGCTTTCAGTGTGGTCGTGCTGTCAGTGTGATCATGCTGTCAGTCTCATCGTGCTGTCAGTGTGATCGTGCTGTCCCTGTGATCGTGCTGTCCCTGTGATCGTGCTGTCAGTGTGGTTGTGCAGTCAGTGTGATCGTGCTGTCAGTCTGAGCGTGCTGTCAGTCTGATCGTGCTGTCAGTGTGGTCGTGCTGTCAGTGTGATCGTGCTGTCAGGGTGATCGTGCTGTCAGTGTGATCGTGCTGTCCCTGTAATCGTGTTGTCAGTGTGATCGTGCTGTCAGTGTGATCGTGCTGTCAGTGTGATCGTGCTGTCAGTGTAATCGTGCTATCAGTGTGATCGTACGGTCAGTGTTGTCGTGCTGTCAGTGTGATCGTGCTCTGCCTGTGATCGTGCTGTCAGGGTGTTCGTGCTGTCAGTGTGATCGTGCTGTCAGTGTGGTCGTGCTGTCAGTGTGATCGTGCTGTCAGTGTGATCGTGCTGTCAGTGTGGTCGTGCTGTCAGTGTGATCATGCTGTCAGTGTGGTCGTGCTGTCCCTGTGATCGTGCTGTCAGTGTAATCGTGCTGTCAGTGTGATCGTACTGCCAGTGTGACCGTGCTGTCAGTGTGATTGGGCTGTCAGTGTGATCGTGCTGCCAGTCCGATCGTGCTGTCAGTGCGATCGTGCTGTCAGTGTGAGCGTGCTGTCAGTGCGAGCGTGCTGTCAGTGCGATCGTGCTGTCAGTGTGGTCGTGCTGTCAGTGTGGTCGTGCTGTCCCTGTGGTCGTGCTTTCAGTGTGGTCGTGCTGTCAGTGTGATCGTGCTGTCAATGTGGTCGTGCTGTCAGTGTGATCGTGCTGTCCCTGTGATCGTGCTGTCAGTGTGATCGTGCTGTCCCTGTGATCGTGCTGTCAGTGTGGTCGTGCTGTCCCTGTGATCGTGCTGTCCTTGTGATCGTGCTGTCCCTGTGATCGTGCTGTCAGTGTGATTGTGCTGTCAGTGTGATCATGCTGTCAGTGTGGTCGTGCTGTCAGTGTTATCGTGCTGTCAGTGTGATCGTGCTGTCCCTGTGATCGTGCTGTCAGTGTGATCGTGCTGTCAGTGTGATCGTGCTGTCAGTGTAATCGTGCTGTCCCTATGATCGTGCTGTCAGTGTGATCGTGCAATCCCTATGATCGTGCTGTCCCTGTGATCGTGCTGTCAGTGTGATCGTGCTGTCAGTGTGATCGTGCCGTCAGTGTGATCGTTCTGTCGCTGTGATCGTGCTGTCAGTGTGATCGTGCTGTCCGTGTGATCCTGCTGTCCCTGTGATCGTGCTGTCAGTGTGATCGTGCTGTCAGTGTGATCGTGCTGTCAGTGTGATCGTGCTGTCAGTGTGGTCGTGCTGTCAGTGTGATCGTGCTGTCAGTGTGATCGTGCTGTCAGTGTGATCGTGTTGTCAGTGTGATCGTGCTGTCGGTGTGATCGTGCTGTCAGTGTGGTCGTGCTGTCAGTGTGATCGTGCTGTCAGTGTAATCGTGCTGTCTCTATGATCGTGCTGTCAGTGTGGTCGTGCTGTCCCTGTGATCGTGCTGTCCTTGTGATCGTGCTGTCCCTGTGATCGTGCTGTCAGTGTGATCGTGCTGTCAGTGTGATCGTGCTGTCAGTGTGGTCGTGCTGTCAGTGTTATCGTGCTGTCAGTGTGATCGTGCTGTCCCTGTGATCGTGCTGTCAGTGTTATCGTGCTGTCAGTGTGATCGTGCTGTCAGTGTAATCGTGCTGTCCCTATGATCGTGCTGTCAGTGTGATCGTGCTATCCCTATGATCGTGCTGTCCCTGTGATCGTGCTGTCAGTGTGATCGTGCTGTCAGTGTGATCGTGCCGTCAGTGTGATCATGCCGTCAGTGTGATCGTGCTGTCGCTGTGATCGTGCTGTCAGTGTGATCGTGCTGTCCGTGTGATCGTGCTGTCCCTGTGATCGTGCTGTCAGTGTGATCGTGCTGTCAGTGTGATCGTGCTGTCAGTGTGATCGTGCTGTCAGTGTGGTCGTGCTGTCAGTGTGATCGTGCTGTCAGTCTGATCGTGCTGTCAGTGTGATCGTGCTGTCGGTGTGATCGTGCTGTCAGTGTGGTCGTGCTGTCAGTGTGATCGTGCTGTCAGTGTAATCCTGCTGGCTCTATGATCGTGCTGTCAGTGTGATCGTGCTGTCAGTATGGTCGTGCTGTCCCTGTGATCGTGCTGTCAGTGTGATCGTGATGTCCCTGTGATTGTGCTGTCCCTGTGATCGTGCTGTGAGTGTTATCGTGCTGTCCATGTGATCGTGCTGTCAGTGTGATCGTGCTGTCAGTGTGATCGTGCTGTCAGTGTGATCGTCCCGTCAGTGTGATTCTGCCGTCAGTGTGATTGTGCTGTCCCTGTGATCGTGCTGTCGGTGTGGTCGTGCTGTCCCTTTGATCGTGCTGTCAGTGTGATCGTTCTGTCAGTATGGTCGTGCTGTCCCTGTGATCGTGCTGTCAGTGTGATCGTGATGTCCCTGTGATTGTGCTGTCCCTGTGATCGTGCTGTGAGTGTTATCGTGCTGTCCATGTGATCGTGCTGTCAGTGTGATCGTGCGGTCAGTGTGATCGTGCTGTCCCTGTGATCGTGCTGTCAGTGTGATCGTGCTGTCCCTGTGATCGTGCTGTCAGTGTGATCGTGCTGTCAGTGTGGTCGTGCTGTCCCTGTGATCGTGCTGTCCTTGTGATCGTGCTGTCCCTGTGATCGTGCTGTCAGTGTGATTGTGCTGTCAGTGTGATCATGCTGTCAGTGCGGTCGTGCTGTCAGTGTTATCGTGCTGTCAGTGTGATCGTGCTGTCCCTGTGATCGTGCTGTCAGTGTGATCGTGCTGTCAGTGTGATCGTGCTGTCAGTGTAATCGTGCTGTCCCTATGATCGTGCTGTCAGTGTGATCGTGCAATCCCTATGATCGTGCTGTCCCTGTGATCGTGCTGTCAGTGTGATCGTGCTGTCAGCGTGATCGTGCCGTCAGTGTGATCGTGCTGTCGCTGTGATCGTGCTGTCAGTGTGATCGTGCCGTCAGTGTGATCGTGCCGTCAGTGTGAACGTGCTGTCGCTGTGATCGTGCTGTCAGTGTGATCGTGCTGTCCGTGTGATCGTGCTGTCCCTGTGATCGTGCTGTCAGTGTGATCGTGCTGTCAGTGTGATCGTGCTGTCAGTGTGATCGTGCTGTCAGTGTGGTCGTGCTGTCAGTGTTATCGTGCTGTCAGTGTGGTCGTGCTGTCAGTGTGATCGTGCTGTCCCTGTGATCGTGCTGTCAGTGTGATCGTGCTGTCCCTGTGATCGTGCTGTCAGTGTGGTCGTGCTGTCCCTGTGATCGTGCTGTCCTTGTGATTGGGCTGTCAGTGTGATCGTGCTGCCAGTCCGATCGTGCTGTCAGTGCGATCGTGCTGTCAGTGTGAGCGTGCTGTCAGTGCGAGCGTGCTGTCAGTGCGATCGTGCTGTCAGTGTGGTCGTGCTGTCAGTGTGGTCGTGCTGTCCCTGTGGTCGTGCTTTCAGTGTGGTCGTGCTGTCAGTGTGATCGTGCTGTCAATGTGGTCGTGCTGTCAGTGTGATCGTGCTGTCCCTGTGATCGTGCTGTCAGTGTGATCGTGCTGTCCCTGTGATCGTACTGTCAGTGTGGTCGTGCTGTCCCTGTGATCGTGCTGTCCTTGTGATCGTGCTGTCCCTGTGATCGTGCTGTCAGTGTGATTGTGCTGTCAGTGTGATCATGCTGTCAGTGTGGTCGTGCTGTCAGTGTTATCGTGCTGTCAGTGTGATCGTGCTGTCCCTGTGATCGTGCTGTCAGTGTGATCGTGCTGTCAGTGTGATCGTGCTGTCAGTGTAATCGTGCTGTCCCTATGATCGTGCTGTCAGTGTGATCGTGCAATCCCTATGATCGTGCTGTCCCTGTGATCGTGCTGTCAGTGTGATCGTGCTGTCAGTGTGATCGTGCCGTCAGTGTGATCGTTCTGTCGCTGTGATCGTGCTGTCAGTGTGATCGTGCTGTCCGTGTGATCCTGCTGTCCCTGTGATCGTGCTGTCAGTGTGATCGTGCTGTCAGTGTGATCGTGCTGTCAGTGTGATCGTGCTGTCAGTGTGGTCGTGCTGTCAGTGTGATCGTGCTGTCAGTGTGATCGTGCTGTCAGTGTGATCGTGTTGTCAGTGTGATCGTGCTGTCGATGTGATCGTGCTGTCAGTGTGGTCGTGCTGTCAGTGTGATCGTGCTGTCAGTGTAATCGTGCTGTCTCTATGATCGTGCTGTCAGTGTGGTCGTGCTGTCCTTGTGATCGTGCTGTCCTTGTGATCGTGCTGTCCCTGTGATCGTGCTGTCAGTGTGATCGTGCTGTCAGTGTGATCGTGCTGTCAGTGTGGTCGTGCTGTCAGTGTTATCGTGCTGTCAGTGTGATCGTGCTGTCCCTGTGATCGTGCTGTCAGTGTTATCGTGCTGTCAGTGTGATCGTGCTGTCAGTGTAATCGTGCTGTCCCTATGATCGTGCTGTCAGTGTGATCGTGCTATCCCTATGATCGTGCTGTCCCTGTGATCGTGCTGTCAGTGTGATCGTGCTGTCAGTGTGATCGTGCCGTCAGTGTGATCATGCCGTCAGTGTGATCGTGCTGTCGCTGTGATCGTGCTGTCAGTGTGATCGTGCTGTCCGTGTGATCGTGCTGTCCCTGTGATCGTGCTGTCAGTGTGATCGTGCTGTCAGTGTGATCGTGCTGTCAGTGTGATCGTGCTGTCAGTGTGGTCGTGCTGTCAGTGTGATCGTGCTGTCAGTCTGATCGTGCTGTCAGTGTGATCGTGCTGTCGGTGTGATCGTGCTGTCAGTGTGCTCGTGCTGTCAGTGTGATCGTGCTGTCAGTGTAATCCTGCTGGCTCTATGATCGTGCTGTCAGTGTGATCGTGCTGTCAGTATGGTCGTGCTGTCCCTGTGATCGTGCTGTCAGTGTGATCGTGATGTCCCTGTGATTGTGCTGTCCCTGTGATCGTGCTGTGAGTGTTATCGTGCTGTCCATGTGATCGTGCTGTCAGTGTGATCGTGCTGTCAGTGTGATCGTGCTGTCAGTGTGATCGTCCCGTCAGTGTGATTCTGCCGTCAGTGCGATTGTGCTGTCCCTGTGATCGTGCTGTCGGTGTGGTCGTGCTGTCCCTTTGATCGTGCTGTCAGTGTGATCGTTCTGTCAGTATGGTCGTGCTGTCCCTGTGATCGTGCTGTCAGTGTGATCGTGATGTCCCTGTGATTGTGCTGTCCCTGTGATCGTGCTGTGAGTGTTATCGTGCTGTCCATGTGATCGTGCTGTCAGTGTGATCGTGCGGTCAGTGTGATCGTGCTGTCCCTGTGATCGTGCTGTCAGTGTGATCGTGCTGTCCCTGTGATCGTGCTGTCAGTGTGATCGTGCTGTCAGTGTGGTCGTGCTGTCCCTGTGATCGTGCTGTCCTTGTGATCGTGCTGTCCCTGTGATCGTGCTGTCAGTGTGATTGTGCTGTCAGTGTGATCATGCTGTCAGTGCGGTCGTGCTGTCAGTGTTATCGTGCTGTCAGTGTGATCGTGCTGTCCCTGTGATCGTGCTGTCAGTGTGATCGTGCTGTCAGTGTCATCGTGCTGTCAGTGTAATCGTGCTGTCCCTATGATCGTGCTGTCAGTGTGATCGTGCAATCCCTATGATCGTGCTGTCCCTGTGATCGTGCTGTCAGTGTGATCGTGCTGTCAGCGTGATCGTGCCGTCAGTGTGATCGTGCTGTCGCTGTGATCGTGCTGTCAGTGTGATCGTGCCGTCAGTGTGATCGTGCCGTCAGTGTGAACGTGCTGTCGCTGTGATCGTGCTGTCAGTGTGATCGTGCTGTCCGTGTGATCGTGCTGTCCCTGTGATCGTGCTGTCAGTGTGATCGTGCTGTCAGTGTGATCGTGCTGTCAGTGTGATCGTGCTGTCAGTGTGGTCGTGCTGTCAGTGTGATCGTGCTGTCAGTGTGGTCGTGCTGTCAGTGTGATCCTGCTGTCCCTGTGATCGTGCTGTCAGTGTGATCGTGCTGTCAGTGTGATCGTGCTGTCAGTGTGATCGTGCTGTCAGTGTGGTCGTGCTGTCAGTGTGATCGTGCTGTCAGCCTGATCGTGTTGTCAGTGTGATCGTGCTGTCGGTGTGATCGTGCTGTCAGTGTGGTCGGGCTGTCAGTGTGATCGTGCTGTCAGTGTAATCGTGCTGTCTCTATGATCGTGCTGTCAGTGTGGTCGTGCTGTCCCTGTGATCGTGCTGTCCTTGTGATCGTGCTGTCCCTGTGATCGTGCTGTCAGTGTGATCGTGCTGTCAGTGTGATCGTGCTGTCAGTGTGGTCGTGCTGTCAGTGTTATCGTGCTGTCAGTGTGATCGTGCTGTCCCTGTGATCGTGCTGTCAGTGTTATCGTGCTGTCAGTGTGATCGTGCTGTCAGTGTAATCGTGCTGTCCCTATGATCGTGCTGTCAGTGTGATCGTGCTATCCCTATGATCGTGCTGTCCCTGTGATCGTGCTGTCAGTGTGATCGTGCTGTCAGTGTGATCGTGCCGTCAGTGTGATCATGCCGTCAGTGTGATCGTGCTGTCGCTGTGTTCGTGCTGTCAGTGTGATCGTGCTGTCCGTGTGATCGTGCTGTCCCTGTGATCGTGCTGTCAGTGTGATCGTGCTGTTAGTGTGATCGTGCTGTCAGTGTGGTCGTGCTGTCAGTGTGATCGTGCTGTCAGTCTGATCGTGCTGCCGGTGTGATCGTGCTGTCGGTGTGATCGTGCTGTCAGTGTGGTCGTGCTGTCAGTGTGATCGTGCTGTCAGTGTAATCGTGCTGTCTCTATGATCGTGCTGTCAGTGTGATCGTGCTGTCCCTATGATCGTGCTGTCAGTGTGATTGTGCTGTCCCTGTGATCGTGCTGTCAGTGTGATCGTGCTGTCAGTGTGGTCATGCTGTCCCTGTGATCGTGCTGTCCTTGTGATCGTGCTGTCCCTGTGATCGTGCTGTCAGTGTGATCGTGCTGTCAGTGTGATCGTGCTGTCAGTGTGGTCGTGCTGTCAGTGTTATCGTGCTGTCAGTGTGATCGTGCTGTCCCTGTGATCGTGCTGTCAGTGTTATCGTGCTGTCAGTGTGATCGTGCTGTCAGTGTAATCGTGCTGTCCCGATGATCGTGCTGTCAGTGTGATCGTGCTATCCCTATGATCGTGCTGTCCCTGTGATCGTGCTGTCAGTGTGATCGTGCTGTCAGTGTGATCGTGCCGTCAGTGTGATCGTGCCGTCAGTGTGGTCGTGCTGTCGCTGTGATCGTGCTGTCAGTGTGATCGTGCTGTCCGTGTGACCGTGCTGTCCCTGTGATCGTGCTGTCAGTGTGATCGTGCTGTCAGTGTGATCGTGCTGTCAGTGTGGTCGTGCTGTCAGTGTGATCGTGCTGTCAGTCTGATCGTGCTGTCAGTGTGATCGTGCTGTCGGTGTGATCATGCTGTCAGTGTGTTCGTGCTGTCAGTGTGATCGTGCTGTCAGTGTAATCCTGCTGTCTCTATGATCGTGCTGTCAGTGTGATCGTGCTGTCAGTGTGATCGTGCTGTCAGTGTGATCGTACTGTCAGTGTGATCGTGCCGTCAGTGTGATTGTGCCGTCAGTGTGATCGTGCTGTCCCTGTGATCGTGCTGTCGGTGTGGTCGTGCTGTCCCTTTGATCGTGCTGTCAGTGTGATCGTTCTGTCAGTATGGTCGTGCTGTCCCTGTGATCGTGCTGTCAGTGTGATCGTGATGTCCCTGTGATCGTGCTGTCCCTGTGATCGTGCTGTGAGTGTTATCGTGCTGTCCATGTGATCGTGCTATCAGTGTGATCGTGCGGTCAGTGTGATCGTGCTGTCCCTGTGATCGTGCTGTCAGTGTGATCGTGCTGTCAGTGTGATCGTGCTGTCAGTGTGGTCGTGCTGTCAGTGTGATCGTGCTGTCAGTGTGATCGGGCTGTCAGTGTGATCGTGCTGTCAGTGTGATCGTGCTGTCAGTGTGGTCGTGCTGTCAATGTGATCATGCTGTCAGTCTGATCGTGCTGTCAGTGTGATCGTGCTGTCGGTGTGATCGTGCTGTCAGTGTGGTCGTACTGTCAGTGTGATCGTGCTGTCAGTGTAATCCTGCTGTCTCTATGATCGTGCTGTCAGTGTGATCGTGCTGTCAGTGTGATCGTGCCGTCAGTGTGATCGTGCCGTCAGTGTGATCGTGCTGTCAGTGTGATCGTGCCGTCAGTGTGATCGTGCCGTCAGTGTGATCGTGCTGTCCCTGTGATCGTGCTGTCGGTGTGGTCGTGCTGTCCCTTTGATCGTGCTGTCAGTGTGATCGTTCTGTCAGTATGGTCGTGCTGTCCCTGTGATCGTGCTGTCAGTGTGATCGTGATGTCCCTGTGATCGTGCTGTCCCTGTGATCGTGCTGTGAGTGTTATCGTGCTGTCCATGTGATCGTGCTGTCAGTGTGATCGTGCGGTCAGTGTGATCGTGCTGTCCCTGTGATCGTGCTGTCAGTTTGATCGTGCTGTCAGTGTGATCGTGCTGTCGGTGTGGTCGTGCTGTCAGTGTGATCGTGCTGTCAGTGTGATCGTGCCGTCAGTGTGATCGTGCCGTCAGTGTGAACGTGCTGTCGCTGTGATCGTGCTGTCAGTGTGATCGTGCTGTCCGTGTGATCGTGCTGTCCCTGTGATCGTGCTGTCAGTGTGATCGTGCTGTCAGTGTGATCGTGCTGTCAGTGTGATCGTGCTGTCAGTGTGGTCGTGCTGTCAGTGTGATCGTGCTGTCAGTGTGGTCGTGCTGTCAGTGTGATCGTGCTGTCCCTGTGATCGTGCTGTCAGTGTGATCGTGCTGTCCCTGTGATCGTGCTGTCAGTGTGGTCGTGCTGTCCCTGTGATCGTGCTGTCCTTGTGATTGGGCTGTCAGTGTGATCGTGCTGCCAGTCCGATCGTGCTGTCAGTGCGATCGTGCTGTCAGTGTGAGCGTGCTGTCAGTGCGAGCGTGCTGTCAGTGCGATCGTGCTGTCAGTGTGGTCGTGCTGTCAGTGTGGTCGTGCTGTCCCTGTGGTCGTGCTTTCAGTGTGGTCGTGCTGTCAGTGTGATCGTGCTGTCAATGTGGTTGTGCTGTCAGTGTGATCGTGCTGTCCCTGTGATCGTGCTGTCAGTGTGATCGTGCTGTCCCTGTGATCGTGCTGTCAGTGTGGTCGTGCTGTCCCTGTGATCGTGCTGTCCTTGTGATCGTGCTGTCCCTGTGATCGTGCTGTCAGTGTGATCGTGCTGTCAGTGTGATCGTGCTGTCAGTGTGATCGTACTGTCAGTGTAATCGTGCTGTCCCTATGATCGTGCTGTCAGTGTGATCGTGCAATCCCTATGATCGTGCTGTCCCTGTGATCGTGCTGTCAGTGTGATCGTGCTGTCAGTGTGATCGTGCCGTCAGTGTGATCGTTCTGTCGCTGTGATCGTGCTGTCAGTGTGATCGTGCTGTCCGTGTGATCCTGCTGTCCCTGTGATCGTGCTGTCAGTGTGATCGTGCTGTCAGTGTGATCGTGCTGTCAGTGTGATCGTGCTGTCAGTGTGGTCGTGCTGTCAGTGTGATCGTGCTGTCAGTGTGATCGTGCTGTCAGTGTGATCGTGTTGTCAGTGTGATCGTGCTGTCGGTGTGATCGTGCTGTCAGTGTGGTCGTGCTGTCAGTGTGATCGTGCTGTCAGTGTAATCGTGCTGTCTCTATGATCGTGCTGTCAGTGTGGTCGTGCTGTCCCTGTGATCGTGCTGTCCTTGTGATCGTGCTGTCCCTGTGATCGTGCTGTCAGTGTGATCGTGCTGTCAGTGTGATCGTGCTGTCAGTGTGGTCGTGCTGTCAGTGTTATCGTGCTGTCAGTGTGATCGTGCTGTCCCTGTGATCGTGCTGTCAGTGTTATCGTGCTGTCAGTGTGATCGTGCTGTCAGTGTAATCGTGCTGTCCCTATGATCGTGCTGTCAGTGTGATCGTGCTATCCCTATGATCGTGCTGTCCCTGTGATCGTGCTGTCAGTGTGATCGTGCTGTCAGTGTGATCGTGCCGTCAGTGTGATCATGCCGTCAGTGTGATCGTGCTGTCGCTGTGATCGTGCTGTCAGTGTGATCGTGCTGTCCGTGTGATCGTGCTGTCCCTGTGATCGTGCTGTCAGTGTGATCGTGCTGTCAGTGTGATCGTGCTGTCAGTGTGATCGTGCTGTCAGTGTGGTCGTGCTGTCAGTGTGATCGTGCTGTCAGTCTGATCGTGCTGTCAGTGTGATCGTGCTGTCGGTGTGATCGTGCTGTCAGTGTGGTCGTGCTGTCAGTGTGATCGTGCTGTCAGTGTAATCCTGCTGGCTCTATGATCGTGCTGTCAGTGTGATCGTGCTGTCAGTATGGTCGTGCTGTCCCTGTGATCGTGCTGTCAGTGTGATCGTGATGTCCCTGTGATTGTGCTGTCCCTGTGATCGTGCTGTGAGTGTTATCGTGCTGTCCATGTGATCGTGCTGTCAGTGTGATCGTACTGTCAGTGTGATCGTGCTGTCAGTGTGATCGTCCCGTCAGTGTGATTCTGCCGTCAGTGCGATTGTGCTGTCCCTGTGATCGTGCTGTCGGTGTGGTCGTGCTGTCCCTTTGATCGTGCTGTCAGTGTGATCGTTCTGTCAGTATGGTCGTGCTGTCCCTGTGATCATGCTGTCAGTGTGATCGTGATGTCCCTGTGATTGTGCTGTCCCTGTGATCGTGCTGTGAGTGTTATCGTGCTGTCCATGTGATCGTGCTGTCAGTGTGATCGTGCGGTCAGTGTGATCGTGCTGTCCCTGTGATCGTGCTGTCAGTGTGATCGTGCTGTCCCTGTGATCGTGCTGTCAGTGTGATCGTGCTGTCAGTGTGGTCGTGCTGTCCCTGTGATCGTGCTGTCCTTGTGATCGTGCTGTCCCTGTGATCGTGCTGTCAGTGTGATTGTGCTGTCAGTGTAATCATGCTGTCAGTGCGGTCGTGCTGTCAGTGTTATCGTGCTGTCAGTGTGATCGTGCTGTCCCTGTGATCGTGCTGTCAGTGTGATCGTGCTGTCAGTGTGATCGTGCTGTCAGTGTAATCGTGCTGTCCCTATGATCGTGCTGTCAGTGTGATCGTGCAATCCCTATGATCGTGCTGTCCCTGTGATCGTGCTGTCAGTGTGATCGTGCTGTCAGCGTGATCGTGCCGTCAGTGTGATCGTGCTGTCGCTGTGATCGTGCTGTCAGTGTGATCGTGCCGTCAGTGTGATCGTGCCGTCAGTGTGAACGTGCTGTCGCTGTGATCGTGCTGTCAGTGTGATCGTGCTGTCCGTGTGATCGTGCTGTCCCTGTGATCGTGCTGTCAGTGTGATCGTGCTGTCAGTGTGGTCGTGCTGTCAGTGTGATCGTGCTGTCAGTGTGGTCGTGCTGTCAGTGTGATCGTGCTGTCAGTGTGGTCGTGCTGTCAGTGTGATCGTGCTGTCCCTGTGATCGTGCTGTCAGTGTGATCGTGCTGTCCCTGTGATCGTGCTGTCAGTGTGGTCGTGCTGTCCCTGTGATCGTGCTGTCCTTGTGATCGTGCTGTCCCTGTGATCGTGCTGTCAGTGTGATTGTGCTGTCAGTGTGATCATGCTGTCAGTGTGGTCGTGCTGTCAGTGTTATCGTGCTGTCAGTGTGATCGTGCTGTCCCTGTGATCGTGCTGTCAGTGTGATCGTGCTGTCAGTGTGATCGTGCTGTCAGTGTAATCGTGCTGTCCCTATGATCGTGCTGTCAGTGTGATCGTGCAATCCCTATGATCGTGCTGTCCCTGTGATTGTGCTGTCAGTGTGATCGTGCTGTCAGTGTGATCGTGCCGTCAGTGTGATCGTGCTGTCGCTGTGATCGTGCTGTCAGTGTGATCGTGCTGTCCGTGTGATCCTGCTGTCCCTGTGATCGTGCTGTCAGTGTGATCGTGCTGTCAGTGTGATCGTGCTGTCAGTGTGATCGTGCTGTCAGTGTGGTCGTGCTGTCAGTGTGATCGTGCTGTCAGCCTGATCGTGTTGTCAGTGTGATCGTGCTGTCGGTGTGATCGTGCTGTCAGTGTGGTCGTGCTGTCAGTGTGATCGTGCTGTCAGTGTAATCGTGCTGTCTCTATGATCGTGCTGTCAGTGTGGTCGTGCTGTCCCTGTGATCGTGCTGTCCTTGTGATCGTGCTGTCCCTGTGATCGTGCTGTCAGTGTGATCGTGCTGTCAGTGTGATCGTGCTGTCAGTGTGGTCGTGCTGTCAGTGTTATCGTGCTGTCAGTGTGATCGTGCTGTCCCTGTGATCGTGCTGTCAGTGTTATCGTGCTGTCAGTGTGATCGTGCTGTCAGTGTAATCGTGCTGTCCCTATGATCGTGCTGTCAGTGTGATCGTGCTATCCCTATGATCGTGCTGTCCCTGTGATCGTGCTGTCAGTGTGATCGTGCTGTCAGTGTGATCGTGCCGTCAGTGTGATCATGCCGTCAGTGTGATCGTGCTGTCGCTGTGATCGTGCTGTCAGTGTGATCGTGCTGTCCGTGTGATCGTGCTGTCCCTGTGATCGTGCTGTCAGTGTGATCGTGCTGTCCCTGTGATCGTGCTGTCAGTGTGATCGTGCTGTCAGTGTGGTCGTGCTGTCCCTGTGATCGTGCTGTCCTTGTGATCGTGCTGTCCCTGTGATCGTGCTGTCAGTGTGATTGTGCTGTCAGTGTAATCATGCTGTCAGTGCGGTCGTGCTGTCAGTGTTATCGTGCTGTCAGTGTGATCGTGCTGTCCCTGTGATCGTGCTGTCAGTGTGATCGTGCTGTCAGTGTGATCGTGCTGTCAGTGTAATCGTGCTGTCCCTATGATCGTGCTGTCAGTGTGATCGTGCAATCCCTATGATCGTGCTGTCCCTGTGATCGTGCTGTCAGTGTGATCGTGCTGTCAGCGTGATCGTGCCGTCAGTGTGATCGTGCTGTCGCTGTGATCGTGCTGTCAGTGTGATCGTGCCGTCAGTGTGATCGTGCCGTCAGTGTGAACGTGCTGTCGCTGTGATCGTGCTGTCAGTGTGATCGTGCTGTCCGTGTGATCGTGCTGTCCCTGTGATCGTGCTGTCAGTGTGATCGTGCTGTCAGTGTGATCGTGCTGTCAGTGTGATCGTGCTGTCAGTGTGGTCGTGCTGTCAGTGTGATCGTGCTGTCAGTGTGGTCGTGCTGTCAGTGTGATCGTGCTGTCCCTGTGATCGTGCTGTCAGTGTGATCGTGCTGTCCCTGTGATCGTGCTGTCAGTGTGGTCGTGCTGTCCCTGTGATCGTGCTGTCCTTGTGATCGTGCTGTCCCTGTGATCGTGCTGTCAGTGTGATTGTGCTGTCAGTGTGATCATGCTGTCAGTGTGGTCGTGCTGTCAGTGTTATCGTGCTGTCAGTGTGATCGTGCTGTCCCTGTGATCGTGCTGTCAGTGTGATCGTGCTGTCAGTGTGATCGTGCTGTCAGTGTAATCGTGCTGTCCCTATGATCGTGCTGTCAGTGTGATCGTGCAATCCCTATGATCGTGCTGTCCCTGTGATTGTGCTGTCAGTGTGATCGTGCTGTCAGTGTGATCGTGCCGTCAGTGTGATCGTGCTGTCGCTGTGATCGTGCTGTCAGTGTGATCGTGCTGTCCGTGTGATCCTGCTGTCCCTGTGATCGTGCTGTCAGTGTGATCGTGCTGTCAGTGTGATCGTGCTGTCAGTGTGATCGTGCTGTCAGTGTGGTCGTGCTGTCAGTGTGATCGTGCTGTCAGCCTGATCGTGTTGTCAGTGTGATCGTGCTGTCGGTGTGATCGTGCTGTCAGTGTGGTCGTGCTGTCAGTGTGATCGTGCTGTCAGTGTAATCGTGCTGTCTCTATGATCGTGCTGTCAGTGTGGTCGTGCTGTCCCTGTGATCGTGCTGTCCTTGTGATCGTGCTGTCCCTGTGATCGTGCTGTCAGTGTGATCGTGCTGTCAGTGTGATCGTGCTGTCAGTGTGGTCGTGCTGTCAGTGTTATCGTGCTGTCAGTGTGATCGTGCTGTCCCTGTGATCGTGCTGTCAGTGTTATCGTGCTGTCAGTGTGATCGTGCTGTCAGTGTAATCGTGCTGTCCCTATGATCGTGCTGTCAGTGTGATCGTGCTATCCCTATGATCGTGCTGTCCCTGTGATCGTGCTGTCAGTGTGATCGTGCTGTCAGTGTGATCGTGCCGTCAGTGTGATCATGCCGTCAGTGTGATCGTGCTGTCGCTGTGATCGTGCTGTCAGTGTGATCGTGCTGTCCGTGTGATCGTGCTGTCCCTGTGATCGTGCTGTCAGTGTGATCGTGCTGTCAGTGTGATCGTGCTGTCAGTGTGGTCGTGCTGTCAGTGTGATCGTGCTGTCAGTCTGATCGTGCTGCCGGTGTGATCGTGCTGTCGGTGTGATCGTGCTGTCAGTGTGGTCGTGCTGTCAGTCTGATCGTGCTGTCAGTGTAATCGTGCTGTCTCTATGATCGTGCTGTCAGTGTGATCGTGCTGTCCCTATGATCGTGCTGTCAGTGTGATTGTGCTGTCCCTGTGATCGTGCTGTCAGTGTGATCGTGCTGTCAGTGTGGTCATGCTGTCCCTGTGATCGTGCTGTCCTTGTGATCGTGCTGTCCCTGTGATCGTGCTGTCAGTGTGATCGTGCTGTCAGTGTGATCGTGCTGTCAGTGTGGTCGTGCTGTCAGTGTTATCGTGCTGTCAGTGTGATCGTGCTGTCCCTGTGATCGTGCTGTCAGTGTTATCGTGCTGTCAGTGTGATCGTGCTGTCAGTGTAATCGTGCTGTCCCGATGATCGTGCTGTCAGTGTGATCGTGCTATCCCTATGATCGTGCTGTCCCTGTGATCGTGCTGTCAGTGTGATCGTGCTGTCAGTGTGATCGTGCCGTCAGTGTGATCGTGCCGTCAGTGTGGTCGTGCTGTCGCTGTGATCGTGCTGTCAGTGTGATCGTGCTGTCCGTGTGACCGTGCTGTCGCTGTGATCGTGCTGTCAGTGTGATCGTGCTGTCAGTGTGATCGTGCTGTCAGTGTGGTCGTGCTGTCAGTGTGATCGTGCTGTCAGTCTGATCGTGCTGTCAGTGTGATCGTGCTGTCGGTGTGATCATGCTGTCAGTGTGGTCGTGCTGTCAGTGTGATCGTGCTGTCAGTGTAATCCTGCTGTCTCTATGATCGTGCTGTCAGTGTGATCGTGCTGTCAGTGTGATCGTGCTGTCAGTGTGATCGTGCTGTCAGTGTGATCGTGCCGTCAGTGTGATTGTGCCGTCAGTGTGATCGTGCTGTCCCTGTGATCGTGCTGTCGGTGTGGTCGTGCTGTCCCTTTGATCGTGCTGTCAGTGTGATCGTTCTGTCAGTATGGTCGTGCTGTCCCTGTGATCGTGCTGTCAGTGTGATCGTGATGTCCCTGTGATCGTGCTGTCCCTGTGATCGTGCTGTGAGTGTTATCGTGCTGTCCATGTGATCGTGCTGTCAGTGTGATCGTGCGGTCAGTGTGATCGTGCTGTCCCTGTGATCGTGCTGTCAGTGTGATCGTGCTGTCAGTGTGATCGTGCTGTCAGTGTGGTCGTGCTGTCAGTGTGATCGTGCTGTCAGTGTAATCGGGCTGTCAGTGTGATCGTGCTGTCAGTGTGATCGTGCTGTCAGTGTGGTCGTGCTGTCAATGTGATCATGCTGTCAGTCTGATCGTGCTGTCAGTGTGATCGTGCTGTCGGTGTGATCGTGCTGTCAGTGTGGTCGTGCTGTCAGTGTGATCGTGCTGTCAGTGTAATCCTGCTGTCTCTATGATCGTGCTGTCAGTGTGATCGTGCTGTCAGTGTGATCGTGCTGTCAGTGTGATCGTGCCGTCAGTGTGATCGTGCTGTCAGTGTGATCGTGCCGTCAGTGTGATCGTGCCGTCAGTGTGGTCGTGCTGTCCCTTTGATCGTGCTGTCAGTGTGATCGTTCTGTCAGTATGGTCGTGCTGTCCCTGTGATCGTGCTGTCAGTGTGATCGTGATGTCCCTGTGATCGTGCTGTCCCTGTGATCGTGCTGTGAGTGTTATCGTGCTGTCCATGTGATCGTGCTGTCAGTGTGATCGTGCGGTCAGTGTGATCGTGCTGTCCCTGTGATCGTGCTGTCAGTTTGATCGTGCTGTCAGTGTGATCGTGCTGTCGGTGTGGTCGTGCTGTCAGTGTGATCGTGCTGTCAGTGTGATCGGGCTGTCAGTGTGATCGTGCTGTCAGTGTGATCGTGCTGTCAGTGTGATCGTGCGGTCAGTGTGATCGTGCTGTCAGTGTGGTCGTGCTGTCAGTGTGATCGTGCTGTCAGTTTGGTCGTGCTGTCAGTGTGATCGTGCTGTCAGTGTGATCGTGCTGTCAGTGTGATCGTGCTGTCAGTCTGATCGTGCTGTCAGTGTGATCGTGCTGTCGGTGTGATCATGCTGTCAGTGTGGTCGTGCTGTCAGTGTGATCGTGCTGTCAGTGTAATCGTGCTGTCTCTATGATCGTGCAGTCAGTGTGATCGTGCTGTCCCTATGATCGTGCTGTCAGTGTGATCGTGCTGTCCCTGTGATCGTGCTGTCAGTGTGATCATGCTGTCAGTGTGGTCGTGCTGTCCATGTGATCGTGCTGTCCTTGTGATCGTGCTGTCCCTGTGATCGTGCTGTCAGTGTGATCGTGCTGTCAGTGTGATCGTGCTGTCAGTGTGGTCGTGCTGTCAGTGTTATCGTGCTGTCAGTGTGATCGTGCTGTCCCTGTGATCGTGCTGTCAGTGTTATCGTGCTGTCAGTGTGATCGTGCTGTCAGTGTAATCGTGCTGTCCCTATGATCGTGCTGTCAGTGTGATCGTGCTATCCCTATGATCGTGCTGTCCCTGTGATCGTGCTGTCAGTGTGATCGTGCTGTCAGTGTGATCGTGCCGTCAGTGTGATCGTGCCGTCAGTGTGATCGTGCTGTCGCTGTGATCGTGCTGTCAGTGTGATCGTGCTGTCCGTGAGATCGTGCTGTCCCTGTGATCGTGCTGTCAGTGTGATCGTGCTGTCAGTGTGATCGTGCTGTCAGTGTGATCGTGCTGTCAGTGTGGTCGTGCTGTCAGTGTGATCGTGCTGTCAGTCTGATCGTGCTGTCATTGTGATCGTGCTGTCGGTGTGATCGTGCTGTCAGTGTGGTCGTGCTGTCAGTGTGATCGTGCTGTCAGTCTAATCCTGCTGTCTCTATGATCGTGCTGTCAGTGTGATCGTGCTGTCAGTGTGATCGTGCTGTCAGTGTGATCGTGCTGTCGGTGTGATCGTGCCGTCAGTGTGATTGTGCCGTCAGTGTGATCGTGCTGTCCCTGTGATCGTGCTGTCGGTGTGGTCGTGCTGTCCCTTTGATCGTGCTGTCAGTGTGATCGTTCTGTCAGTATGGTCGTGCTGTCCCTGTGATCGTGCTGTCAGTGCGATCGTGATGTCCCTGTGATCGTGCTGTCCCTGTGATCGTGCTGTGAGTGTTATCGTGCTGTCCATGTGATCGTGCTGTCAGTGTGATCGTGCGGTCAGTGTGATCGTGCTGTCCCTGTGATCGTGCTGTCAGTGTGATCGTGCTGTCAGTGTGATCGTGCTGTCAGTGTGATCGTGCTGTCAGTGTGATCGTGCGGTCAGTGTGATCGTGCTCTCCCTGTGATCGTGCTGTCAGTGTGATCGTGCTGTCAGTGTGATCGTGCTGTCAGTGTGATCGGGCTGTCAGTGTGATCGTGCGGTCAGTGTGATCGTGCTGTCAGTGTGATCGTGCTGTCAGTGTGGTCGTGCTGTCAGTGTGATCGTGCTGTCAGTGTGATCGTGCTGCCAGTGTGGTCGTGCTGTCAGTGTGATCGTGCTGTCAGTGTAGTCGTGCTGTCAGTGTGGTCGTGCTCTCCCTGTGATCGTGCTGTCAGTCTGATCGTGCTTTCAGTGTGGTCGTGCTGTCAGTGTGATCATGCTGTCAGTCTCATCGTGCTGTCAGTGTGATCGTGCTGTCCCTGTGATCGTGCTGTCCCTGTGATCGTGCTGTCAGTGTGATCGTGCTGTCAGTGTGATCGTGCTGTCAGTGTGGTTGTGCTGTCAGTGTGATCGTGCTGTCAGTCGGAGCGTGCTGTCAGTCTGATCGTGCTGTCAGTGTGGTCGTGCTGTCAGTGTGATCGTGCTGTCAGGGTGATCGTGCTGTCAGTGTGATCGTGCTGTCAGTGTGATCGTGCTGCCAGGGTGATCGTGCTGTCAGTGTGATCGTGCTGTCCCTGTAATCGTGTTGTCAGTGTGATCGTGCTGTCAGTGTTGTCGTGCTGTCAGTGTGATCGTGCTATCAGTGTGATCGTACGGTCAGTGTTGTCGTGCTGTCAGTGTGATCGTGCTCTCCCTGTGATCGTGCTGTCAGGGTGTTCGTGCTGTCAGTGTGATCGTGCTGTCAGTGTAATCCTGCTGTCTCTATGATCGTGCTGTCAGTGTGATCGTGCTGTCAGTGTGATCGTGCTGTCAGTGTGATCGTGCCGTCAGTGTGATTGTGCCGTCAGTGTGATCGTGCTGTCCCTGTGATCGTGCTGTCGGTGTGGTCGTGCTGTCCCTTTGATCGTGCTGTCAGTGTGATCGTTCTGTCAGTATGGTCGTGCTGTCCCTGTGATCGTGCTGTCAGTGTGATCGTGATGTCCCTGTGATCGTGCTGTCCCTGTGATCGTGCTGTGAGTGTTATCGTGCTGTCCATGTGATCGTGCTGTCAGTGTGATCGTGCGGTCAGTGTGATCGTCCTGTCCCTGTGATCGTGCTGTCAGTGTGATCGTGCTGTCAGTGTGATCGGGCTGTCAGTGTGATCGTGCTGTCAGTGTGATCGTGCTGTCAGTGTGATCGGGCTGTCAGTGTGATCGTGCTGTCAGTGTGATCGTGCGGTCAGTGTGATCGTGCTGTCAGTGTGGTCGTGCTGTCAGTGTGATCGTGCTGTCAGTGTGGTCGTGCTGTCAGTGTGATCGTGCTGTCAGTGTGATCGTGCTGTCAGTGTGGTCGTGCGGTCAGTGTGATCGTGCTGTCAGTGTGGTCGTGCTGTCAGTGTGATCGTGCTGTCAGTGTGGTCGTGCTGTCAGTGTGATCGTGCTGTCAGTGTGATCGGGCTGTCAGTGTGATCGTGCTGTCAGTGTGATCGTGCGGTCAGTGTGATCGTGCTGTCAGTGTGGTCGTGCTGTCAGTGTGATCGTGCTGTCAGTGTGGTCGTGCTGTCAGTGTGATCGTGCTGTCAGTGTGATCGTGCTGTCAGTGTGGTCGTGCTGTCAGTGTGATCGTGCTGTCAGTCTGATCGTGCTGTCAGTGTGATCGTGCTGTCGGTGTGATCGTGCTGTCAGTGTGGTCGTGCTGTCAGTGTGATCGTGCTGTCAGTGTAATCGTGCTGTCTCTATGATCGTGCTGTCAGTGTGATCGTGCTGTCCCTATGATCGTGCTGTCAGTGTGATCGTGCTGTCCCTGTGATCGTGCTGTCAGTGTGATCGTGCTGTCAGTGTGGTCGTGCTGTCCATGTCATCGTGCTGTCCTTGTGATCGTGCTGTCCCTGTGATCGTGCTGTCAGTGTGATCGTGCTGTCAGTGTGATCGTGCTGTCAGTGTGGTCGTGCTGTCAGTGCTTTCGTGCTGTCAGTGTGATCGTGCTGTCCCTGTGATCGTGCTGTCAGTGTTATCGTGCTGTCAGTGTGATCGTGCTGTCAGTGTAATCGTGCTGTCCCTATGATCGTGCTGTCAGTGTGATCGTGCTATCCCTATGATCGTGCTGTCCCTGTGATCGTGCTGTCAGTGTGATCGTGCTGTCAGTGTGATCGTGCCGTCAGTGTGATCGTGCCGTCAGTGTGATCGTGCTGTCGCTGTGATCGTGCTGTCAGTGTGATCGTGCTGCCCGTGTGATCGTGCTGTCCCTGTGATCGTGCTGTCAGTGTGATCGTGCTGTCAGTGTGATCGTGCTGTCAGTGTGATCGTGCGGTCAGTGTGATCGTGCTGTCAGTGTGGTCGTGCTGTCAGTGTGATCGTGCTGTCAGTGTGGTCGTGCTGTCAGTGTGATCGTGCTGTCAGTGTGATCGTGCTGCCAGTATGGTCGTGCTGTCAGTGTGATCATGCTGTCAGTCTCATCGTGCTGTCAGTGTGATCGTGCTGTCCCTGTGATCGTGCTGTCCCTGTGATCGTGCTGTCAGTGTGATCGTGCTGTCAGTGTGATCGTGCTGTCAGTGTGGTTGTGCTGTCAGTGTGATCGTGCTGTCAGTCGGAGCGTGCTGTCAGTGTGGTCGTGCTGTCAGTGTGATCGTGCTGTCAGTGTGATCGTGCTGCCAGTGTGGTCGTGCTGTCAGTGTGATCGTGCTGTCAGTGTAGTCGTGCTGTCAGTGTGGTCGTGCTCTCCCTGTGATCGTGCTGTCAGTCTGATCGTGCTTTCAGTGTGGTCGTGCTGTCAGTGTGATCATGCTGTCAGTCTCATCGTGCTGTCAGTGTGATCGTGCTGTCCCTGTGATCGTGCTGTCCCTGTGATCGTGCTGTCAGTGTGATCGTGCTGTCAGTGTGATCGTGCTGTCAGTGTGGTTGTGCTGTCAGTGTGATCGTGCTGTCAGTCGGAGCGTGCTGTCAGTGTGGTCGTGCTGTCAGTGTGATCGTGCTGTCAGGGTGATCGTGCTGTCAGTGTGATCGTGCTGTCAGTGTGATCGTGCTGCCAGGGTGATCGTGCTGTCAGTGTGATCGTGCTGTCCCTGTAATCGTGTTGTCAGTGTAATCGTGCTGTCAGTGTTGTCGTGCTGTCAGTGTGATCGTGCTGTCAGTGTGATCGTGCTGTCAGTGTGATCGTGCTATCAGTGTGATCGTACGGTCAGTGTTGTCGTGCTGTCAGTGTGATCGTGCTCTCCCTGTGATCGTGCTGTCAGGGTGTCCGTGCTGTCAGTGTGATCGTGCTGTCAGTGTGGTCGTGCTGTCAGTGTGATCGTGCTGTCAGTGTCATCGTGCTGTCAGTGTGGTCGTGCTGTCAGTGTGATCATGCTGTCAGTGTGATCGTGCTGTCAGTGCGAGCGTGCTGTCAGTGCGAGCGTGCTGTCAGTGCGATCGTGCTGTCAGTGTGGTCGTGCTGTCAGTGTGATCGTGCTGTCCCTGTGGTCGTGCTTTCAGTGTGGTCGTGCTGTCAGTGTGATCGTGCTGTCAGTGTGGTCGTGCTGTCGGTGTGATCGTGCTGTCCCTGTGATCGTGCTGTGAGTGTGATCGTGCTGTCCCTGTGATCGTGCTGTCAGTGTGATCGTGCTGTCAGTGTGGTCGTGCTGTCAGTGTGATCATGCTGTCAGTGTGATCGTGCCGTCAGTGTGATCGTGCCGTCAGTGTGATCGTGCTGTCCCTGTGATCGTGCTGTCAGTGTGGTCGTGCTGTCCCTTTGATCGTGCTGACAGTGTGATCGTTCTGTCAGTATGGTCGTGCTGTCCCTGTGATCGTGCTGTCAGTGTGATCGTGATGTCCCTGTGATCGTGCTGTCCCTGTGATCGTGCTGTGAGTGTTATCGTGCTGTCCATGTGCTCGTGCTGTCAGTGTGATCGTGCGGTCAGTGTGATCGTGCTGTCCCTGTGATCGTGCTGTCAGTGTGATCGTGCTGTCAGTGTGATCGTGCTGTCAGTGTGGTCGTGCTGTCAGTGTGATCGTGCTGTCAGTGTGATCGTGCTGTCAGTGTGATCGGGCTTTCAGTGTGATCGTGCTGTCAGTGTGATCGTGCTGTCAGTGTGATCGTGCGGTCAGTGTGGTCGTGCTGTCAGTGTGATCGTGCTGTCAGTGTGATCGTGCGGTCAGTGTGATTGTGCTGTCAGTGTGATCGTGCTGTCAGTGTGATTGTGCTGTCAGTGTGATCGTGCTGTCAGTGTGGTCGTGCTGTCAGTGTGATCGTGCTGTCAGTGTGATCATGCTGTCAGTGTGATCGTGCTGTCCCTGTCCTCGTGCCGGTTTCCTTTTTTTATCTTCAGAACCAATTTCTTGTTTTTTGTTAGCAGCCTATTTTAGATGAAGAAATGAATTTTAAATTTTTTTTATATTATCTTACATCTGTTTCTGAAAAAGTCATTAGCAAAGATTTCAAAAGAATGAAAAGGGCTTGTTCTTATGATGTAATCATTAATAATTGTACTGCATTAATCGCTGTGGGCTAAATCTTTTTGGGGGCGCTAATGTCGCCACGGCACAACTTTTCGTGCCCCAGGAAAATTAGCGCCCCCGCAACCGAAATTGAGTGGTAGTGCCCCAAGAGGGAAGCGGGGCGCTACTGGAAGCGCCACTGACAGCGCGATCCGTGGCCCAGCTGGGCCCCCGGGGTTCAGGTGTGCCGGCAAAAGAGCCCGGCACTTCTCTTGAGCCGGCTCTCCGCGGGCGGGGCGGGGGGAATGTAAGGAGTCCGGGGGTGGGAGCGGTGGCAGATGGTGGCAGGCGGCCGGCAACAAAATAGGCCGCCCCGCACCTCGCCTTTAAATAGCGCCTCCCCGGCCGCAGGTAGGTCCCCCTGACCCCGTCGGACATAGCTATTCGGCGGTAAATCAGGGGGCGCTCCCGAAGCTCATGGCCGGGGCGCGTGCGGGGCACTGCGCATGGCAATGACGTCATCACCGGTGACGCTACCGGTTACCGCCGCCGCTAACCTCCCGCTGAATTTCGCAGGAGGCATTGGCGGCACCACGCCCAGGCGCTAGTTGCTTTGCGCCCCCTTAGCGCACTCTAGGGTGCTAACGGGAGGCGCAAAGCAACTGAATTTTTCCCCCTGTATCTTTTAACAAAATATATTTCTTATTTGACCATATTGCTCCAATAAGTCAGCTCAAGGTTATTTTTTCTGTAGATGCTCATAAAAATGAGCTACGATAATAGGAAGGAATGAATCATTCTCTCAGTTTTGTAATTCGTGATAGCATTGTGCAGTTGGAAGTCAGGTATTGCATGAATTAAACTCGGTGCTGAACACTCACTACGTGACAACATGTTTTCAATCTGTCAGCAGAAAACACGTTTTCATGCCTTTCTGTTTAATAAGCTTTTAATTCTCTTCATTATGATCTAAAGATTGGACAAATGAATACATGAAAAATTACATTATCTATTTAAATAGGGCACATTTTCTGATGTTGTTTGTAATGTAATATTTACATGTGTATATTGACAGAGCAAGCAACAACCCTTTTTTATTTACCATTCTGAAATGTAAAGGACTATAGTGCATGCTACCGCTAAAGTTGGCATGTGTGGAGCATAAGTCAGGCTAAATCATTTCAAAGTCACATAATATTATTAAAATCTACTTAGCTCCCTCTCATCATTTTTAAACTTTGCAATACAAGATTAACATTGCAAGAGTAACGTAGAGTAATAAAGATCCCACGGCACTATTTTGATGACTAGCAGGGGAGTTATCCCCGGTGTCCTGGCCAGTATTTATCCCTCAATCAACATCACTAAAACAGATTATCTGGTCATGATCACATTTGCTGTTTGTGTGGGAGCTTGCTGTGTGCAAATTGGCTGCCGCGTTTCCCACATTACAACAGTGACTCCACTTCCAAAACTACTCCAGTGGCTGTAAAGGGCTTTGGGACGTCTGGTGGTTGTGAAAAGTCAGTCAGTCTTTCTTTCTTTATTTTAAAATCAAGTTTTGCATATAAATTCACAGCATTCATCGTTGATGACTACAGCATTGAAGCATATTGGCGTGACACAAAGCCAGGATTATATGTTGTCTTTTGTGTAAGATTCACAAAATTTCTACATTTCCCCAAAGGTTATTATTAATAAAATGGACCCTGCATGGACATTTTAAAAAGGGTACCCAAAGATGGCGTCCGCACCTCGTGGCCAAAAGCCTGCAAGATTTTAAAAGCTTGGACTCTGTGGCACAAGCAGCCTTTTGGGGAAATCGAAACCAAAGCTGCACTTTCTGTGAAGAGAGACTTTTGTATTTTGAAAAGCAGATAGCAGGACTTTGAATTATGCATTAAGCCAAATCGCAGATGTAATGATATCAGCAAATAGTGATAGTATTTGCCTGTTTGATTGTGATGCCTTACCAGCATATTTGCCTGTTTGATTATTTATGCCTTACCAGCAGAGGGCATGTGAGAGAGACAGTTTAGTTTTAGTTTCGTTTTAGATGGATCTCTAAGATGGTGTCTCCTGTAATGCTGTTAACTGAGTTGAACAAACTTTAGATTCAAAGACATTCTCTTTCATAAATGTCTCGTCATTGAACCCACATAGAAATCAATACATGGTGTAAGAAGTGATTGAAAGAGATGAAGAGGAAAAATCTGAAGTTAAATCAGCTCTCCACATATTAGCAAGCCAAAAGAGAACATCGTTACTTACCATTGGAGACTAGCTAACGAAGTGAAAAAATGGAAGGTTTACACCCACTGGCAAAGCTTCAGTTGACAGGTAATGTGGCTGAAAATTGGAGAAGGTTCAAACAACGTTTGGAGTTGTATTTATCAGCAATCGGAGCTGACGAGAAAAGTGATAAAATGAAAGCGTCAGTGTTTTTACATGTCGTGGGTGATGAAGCGCTGGAGGTGTATAATAACTTCACATTCGCTGCTGATGGAGACAAAATGAAGCTGGATAAAATAATGGAACAGTTTGAGGCCTACTGCATACCTAAACGTAACGTGACATTTGAGAGGCACAGATTTTTCACATGTGTACAGAAAACGGGTGAGACTATTGATCAGTATGTGACTGAACTGAGAAACAGAAGCAAAACGTGTGAATTTGGGGGACTGACAGACTCGCTGATAAAAGACAGACTAGTGTGTGGTATTCCAGATAATGGTCTAAGGGAAAGACTGCTAAGAGAGCAAAATCTAGACCTGGGAAAAGCCATAGCACTGTGTAGGGCTACAGAGACTGTGAAGTCGCAGGCAAAGGAGCTGTTCAGTGACAGTAGCTGCAACGTGGATGCAGTGAGAATGAACGGACACAAACCGTTTAACAAAAAGAGCGCCAATGTGAAAAAAGAGGCGTGGCCAGCAAACAAAAATGAAAGGGGCAATCGAAAGTCATGTAGTCGATGCGGTACACAGCATCCACCAAAAAAGTGTCCAGCATATGGTAAAACATGCAATAGTTTCAAAAAAACAACCATTATGCCCGTTGCTGCAAGAACCAAGCGCAACAAAGCAAGGTCCATGCAGTAGATGAAAGCGAGATAGAGGAGTTCTATGTAGATGTTGTGTCTGAAAACAAAAAGGAAAAAAGAGACTGGATGTTGACACTAAAAGTGAATGACATACACATTCCATTTAAATTGGATACTGGAGCACAAGTTAATGTGATATCAGAGACTGATTTTAAGAAAATTAGACCCAGACCAAAGATACATGGAATAAAAGTGAAAGTGACAGGATACTCAGGTACTGATAAAGCAGTGAAAGGAAAATGCATTGTCAAAGTGACACACAAGGACAGAGAGCACACGCTAGCATTAATCATGGTGCCAAAGGATGTGCAAGCCATACTAGGTTTAATAGCCTGTGAGAGACTGAACCTGGTAAAGAGAGTCCTCATTGTGGAAAGCGAAGGAGAGACAGTCTATGATGAACTCATGAAAGAGTACAATGACCTATTTCAGGGTCTAGGCTGCCTTCCAGGAGAACACACGATCAGAGTAGATAAAAGTATGCCAACGGTCATACATCCATGCAGAAAAGTTCCGTTTGCTCTTCAAAAGCAACTGAAGGCAGAGTTGGACAGGATGGAAAGCCTGAACGTGATTCAGAAGATAGATGAGCCAACTGAGTGGGTGAGTTCCCTCGTCATTGTGGACAAAAAGAATGGAAAGCTCAGAATTTGCCTGGATCCAAGAGATCTAAACAGAGCAATAAAGAGAGAGCTCTTCAAGCTTCCTACACGTGAGGAAATCATGTCACAATTTGCAAATGCAAAGTATTTCAGCAAGTTAGATGCATCATCAGGATTTTGGCAGATGAAACTGGACGAAGCAAGTTCAAGACTGTGCACGTTCAACAGTCCATTTGGCAGATACAGATTCCTAAGGTTACCATTTGGCATTGCCTCAGCTCCTGAAGTGTATCACAAAACTATCCATATGATCTATGAGCACCTGGAGGGAGTTGATACATCAATGGATGACATCATAGTATGGGGAACCACGAGAACTGAGCATGACGAGAGACTGAAAAAAGTGCTGGAAGCAACAAGGAAAACAAACCTGAAGCTGAATAGAGAGAAATGCCAGCTCGGGGTGACAGAACTGACATTCGTGGGAGATATCCTTAGCAGTGAGGGCATCAGACCAGATCCCAGAAAGGTGTCCACCATTGAGAATATGCCAAAGCCACAATGCAAAAAGGACTTGCAGAGGTTTAATGGAATGATCAACTACATGGGTAAATTCATATCCAACCTCTCAGAAAAGATGGCGCCACTGAGACGACTAACGGAAAAGAACATAGTATGGGAATGGAATCATGAGCATGAGAAGTCATGGAGCGATCTAAAGAAACTGCTCACAGAGGAACCAGTTCTGAGGTTTTATGACCCAGTGAGACCCATCAAGATATCATCAGATGCATCACAGAGTGGGCTCGGTGCCGTTCTTCTGCAAAAATATGACTACTGGCAACCTATTGACAACCTTTTCTATTTGAGCATATCGCGTCTCCGCTCAATGACAGACGCGGAGACGCGATATGCTCAAATAGAAAAGGAGCTGCTCAGCATCACATACGCCTGTGAAAGATTTCACCAGTTTGTGTCAGGACAAGCAATCAGTGTAGAGACTGACCATAAGCCCTTGATTGCATTGTTCCAAAAGCCACTAAATAGCTGTCCGCTTAGAATACAAAGAATGATGATCAGGCTGCAACGCTATACACTGAATGTTGCGTACACACCGGGTAAGCTGATGTATACAGCAGACATGTTGTCCAGAGCTGTTGACCCAAGTGAGCCCGCAAACACCAAAATGGATGAAAAAGTGAACGCCTACGTGGACATGATCACAAGTGCACTGCCCATAGCAGATGCAAAAATGGAGCTCATAAAGACTGAGACAAACAAAGATGAAATAATGAGACGACTGAGGAAAAGCATCTTGGATGGATGGCCCAACATGAAGCAAGACTGCTCACCTGACATGGCAGAGTACTGGAACTGCAGGGCGGAACTATCACTGGTCGAAGACATCATCTACAAAGGAAGTAAAATAGTTATCCCAAAGAGTCTGAGAAAAGAGATGCTAAAAAGGATCCATGGAGGACATCTGGGAATCGAAAAGTGTAAGAAAAGAACACGAGAGGTGATGTATTGGCCACGAATCAACCAAGATGTGACAAATGAGGTGTCAAACTGCACAATATGCCTGAAATATTGAGCAAGCAATCCGGTAGAACCACTAAAGCAACACCCAGCGCCAGACAGACCTTACCAGAAGGTAGGCGCTGACCTATTTGTATTTCAAGGGAAGGACTATCTTGTAGTAACAGATTATTACTCCCTGTATCCAGAGGTTTGTAAACTGTACACCACCACTGCAGATGCTGTGATAACATGTATGAAAGCCATATTCTCCAGACATGGCGTGGCAAGCGAGGTCTTCACAGACAACGGACCCCAGTTTTACAATGCAAGTTTCCGACACTTTGCCAAAGAGTGGGACTTTGTCCACACAATGTCAAGTCCTCACTTTCCACAGTCCAATGGACTAGTGGAAAATTCGGTCCACACAGTGAAAAGACTGATGTACAAGGCAAAAGACAGTGGAACTGACTTCTTCCAGAGCATGCTTGTATACCGCACAACGCCGCTCGAGTGTGGTATGTCACCAACCCAACTCCTGATGGGACATCTGCTAAGGTCAAACCTACCCATCCCGGAGAACCTCCTAAAAACAAAAGAGGGGGAGAAAGTGAGGAAGTTCAAAGAACAACAGAAAGAAAAGCAAAAGTACTACTATGACAGAGGAACACAAAACCTACCTGAACTCCACGCTGGTGACCAAGTAAGGTTCAAAGACAAAACAAACATATGGACTCAGAAGGGAACTGTCCTGAGTGAAGTCCAACCAAGATCATACACCATTCAGACAGATGAGGGTGCTGTTCTGCGAAGAAATCATCGAGATCTTCTCATGGGACCAGCCACAGCAAGTCAAAAGACTGATACTGTTGAACAACCTGATCACACAGCAGGTCAAAAGACTGATACTGTTGAACAACCTGATCACACAACTGAGAAACCATCATCGGAGGCAACAACTCAGATTCAAGGACAATCAATCAGAAAATCCTCAAGACACGTGAAGCCTCCTGAGAGACTCATTGAGCAAGTTTAAGGACTCTTGTTATAGAAGGAAGTAATGTTATCTTATTCTCTCTTCAAGTTCTAGGTATTTACATATTTCATGTGAACACACAAAACAAGGTTAAAAAACCTTGATCATGATAATGATAATGTAAGTTCATTAAGTGTTACAGTTAAAATGCAGAGTAATACAAAGAAAACATGTTGTTAGATAAAAGTAAAATACTTTTGTTTTAAGAAAGGGAGATGTAATGATATCAGCAAATAGTGATAGTATTTGCCTGTTTGATTATGATGCCTTACCAGCATATTTGCCTGTTTGATTATTTATGCCTTACCAGCAGAGGGCATGTGAGAGAGACAGTTTAGTTTTAGTTTCGTTTTAGATGGATCTCTAAGATGGTGTCTCCTGTAATGCTGTTAACTGAGTTGAACAAACTTTAGATTAAAAGACATTCTCTTTCATAAATGTCTTGTCATTGAACCCACATAGAAATCGATACAACAGACAGACCAAAAACAGTTAGGCCTATACTTGAGGCCATCAAGTTGTTTGCATAAGTAATTGGAAGCAGCTCAAGGAAGCCATCGAAGCTGGGCAGGTCGATTAAGATGTATTAATAACAAAACAACTCGATCATCAGGCCAGTAGGTGCGATCACCGGCCATCTAAAAACAGTTAGTTTAGATTGCTACAATTATTTAAACTAGCCCGCCAAGATTGGGACAAAGAACTAACCTGATTTGGCACGCAGGTGAGGGCCATCTGAAAGAGTATAATTGTAGGCCCACTAGCAACCAAGTCACGCTCTGCTCTCTGCCCTTTCTCTTGGCTCCTGCTCCGGCCCCTCACCCTCGTGGCTGCTGTTCTTCACCCATCCCACGCTTGCCGCCTGGCCACTGCCCATGCTTTTCCCATCTCATCAGGAACGCCCGGCATTGCACCAGGTGGACACGGACAAACCAGGCCAGGCCAGGCGGGATGAGACGAGGCAAGGTGGTGAGGAAGACGAATTGGGAAGATGATTGAAGAAACGCTTTGAATAATTGGGCTTTCAATCCAGCTCACCTTCGACTATCTTCATGCAAACTCCAACTGCCGGCTGAGGAAGAGGAACCATCATCCCTGCGAGGTAAAGTACCCAAGCAGAGACTTTAACTTTGGGGTACTTGTACCTGGACGACGCCCTTGCAGCACCCCGAGACCACGTGATGACGGCAGGCCCCGGAGAGCACAAAGAGCAAACCCCAAGCCCCACCGCTGTTTGAATTCAGCAGATCTTTGATTGGTGAGCATGAATTCTGGCCCCTCATAGCTTAATCTAGTTAGGTATAAGGGGTGGGATAAGGATAAGGGGATTATTAAGATAGTTGTTTTCCCTCGATGTGCTGTGTGTTCCCCATTCCCTGTATAAGTATATAGTTATTTGTATTTGCCTGTAATTTTTATGCTAGTAACTTCTCGTAAGATTGTGTTAATTTTCTGTTTAATAAAATCTTGGTTTACTCACATCCAAACCACCTGTCTACTCGAGTCTTTTCTGTATCGCCGCCTGTACCTAAGTCCGGTGTCTAGAACCCAGGGGCGTGGGAGCGATTCGAACCGCTCACAAACAGTCAGGGGCATAACTGACTGGGCACACACGCCAACCCCACACCACCCCCCTACATTTGGCAGAAATGAGCTCTTGGCAGGATTGTCATGCAAGATTAATGAAACATCAATTCAGCACAATCTGAGACAATTCCAAGAAGTAATGGGGAGGATGACTGAATTTCAGAGACCATTATACCCCAAGCATTGTAAATGTTTACACTGTTGAGGCTGCCGCGGAACACGAATGGAGGCCGAACCGATCTGAGGAACACATGGCTTTTTATTACATTCTCTTGAGAGATGGCTGCCCCAGCTCTTCTCTCTGCTAAACCCGAAAACAGAATGAGGGCGACGCCCGCGCTTTTGTGTACACACTGAGGGCGACGCCCGCTCCTTTGTCATGCCTTAAAGGCAGCATGCTTCTTAAAGGCAAGGTGCCCGATTTATTGTCCACGGACGGAAAAGTGGATTGCACCCGTTTAGGTGGTGATCCGCCACACAGCTCCCCCCAGAATCCGCTTAGGAGGTGTGGACGAGACGGTGCGGCGGTCTGATGGGCCGGCCGGAGCGGCTCTTGTAGGATGCCGGTGGACGTGGAACGGCCGGGCGTGGAGCAGCCGGGTGTACTGGCTTGAGGGCAGGTCGGCCACGTGGCGGTGGATGAGCTACCGGGACCTGCTCACCGGGCTCCGAGTGTGCTGGCTTGAGTCAGTCAACCGACACTTTTTCAGTCCTGTCGCCCACTTGTAGGGCGAAAAATTTGTCCCCAGCCTGTTGCACTTTGTAGGGCCCGTCGTACGGGGGTTGAAGGGGTCCATGGTGGGCGTCGTGCCGGACGAAAACGAACCATGCCTGGTGCAGGCTTAGCGGGACGTGTGAGGTGGATTCGCCGTGCCGGGCAATGGGCACCGGGGCGAACTGTAGCGCCGGTGAGGCGAAGTCGTGGTGTTGCTGGTCGGCTGACCAGGGTGTCATGGCGGTGGGCAGGAACTCGCCGGGTACGCACAGTGGCTGGCCGTACACGAGCTCTGCTGCCGATGCGTGGAGGTCTTCTTTAACCGTGGAGCGCAGGCCGAGGAGGACCCACGGGAGTCGTTCGGTCCAGGCGCTGTCCTGGAGGCTGGCTCGAAGAGATGCCTTCAAGGATCTGTGGAACCGCTCACACAGTCCGTTGGCTTGGGGGTGGTACGCTGTGGTGCGGTGAATGGTCACCCCGAGATTGCGTGCGATGGCGGTCCAGAATTCAGAGATAAATTGCGGACCTCTGTCCGACGTCATGTCGGAGGGGACGCCGAACCGTGCGACCCAGGTGCTGACGAAGGCTCTGGCGATGTCGGCGGTGGTGGTAGAGGTCAGTGGAATTGCCTCGGGCCAGCGCGTGGTGCGGTCGACGATCATCAGCAAGTGCGTGTGGCCTTGCGACGGCGGCAGGGGCCCGACGATGTCCACGTGGATGTGGTCGAATCTATGTGAAGGGACGGTGAACTCCTCGAGGGGTGCTTTCGTGTGTTGCTGCACCTTGGCCCGTTGGCAGGCTAGGCAGGAGTTGGCCCAAGTACGCACATCCTTGCGAAGGCCGCGCCAGACAAAACGGTTGGCTACCAATTTGATGGATGCGCGGGCGCCGGGGTGGGAGAGGTTGTGGAGAATCTCGAATACCCGGCGGTGCCTGGACGCTGGAACGACAGGCCGAGGTTGAGATAGGGATATGTCGCACTTGACCGTGACTGCGGTCGGGCCGCAGGCGACGTCGGCCAGGCATAGCCCTGGTAGGTTGGTAGGTGCGGAGAGCAGATCAGGGTCCGTGAGCTGGTCTGCTGCGAGTTGAGCGTAGTCGACTGCCAGGTGTGCGGCGTGGATGGCGGGGCAGGAGAGGCAGTCAGCTACCACATTGTCTCGGCCGGAGACGTGTTGGATGTCCGTGGTGAACTCGGACACTGCCGCGAGCTGGCGCTGCTGCCTGGCGGACCAGGGGTCGGTTGTCTTAGCCATTGCGAATGTCAGGGGTTTGTGGTCGACAAACGCAGTGAAGGGGTGACCCTCCAGCAAAAACCGAAAATGGCGGACCGCCAGGTACAGCGCGAGGAGCTCGCGGTCGAAGGTGCTGTACTTGACCTCCAGGGGGCGTAGTTGGCGGCTGAAGAAGGCTAGTGGTTGCCAGGCGCCGTCGACCCACTGCTCGTACACGGCGCCGACCGCGTGGTCGGAGGCGTCCGTGGTGAGCGCTACTCTGGCATTGGGCCGTGGGTGCGCGAGCAGGGTGGCGTCAGCGAGCGTGGTCTTGGTGGAGTTGAAGGCGGCTGATAGGTCTGCCGTCCATTCGACCGCCATCTTGCCGCTCCTGCCCCGGAGGGCTTCATACGGGGGCCTCATGAGGGACGCCGCTTTGGGGATGAAGCGGTTGTAGAAATTCACCATCCCAAGGAACTCCTGGAGTCCTTTGATGGTGGTGGGGTGGGGAAATTGCTGGACGGCCTGCACGTTGGTGGGCAGGGGAATGGCCCCAGCATGGGTGATGTGGTGGCCGAGGAAGTCGATCTTGTCCAGGCCGAACTGGCACTTGGCTGGGCTGAGGATGAGCCCGTGGTCGCTGAGGCGCCCGAACAGGATGCGAAGGTGTTCGAGGTGTTCCTGCTTGGAGGAACTGGCTACCAGGATGTCGTCCAGGTGGACGAACAGGAACTTCAGGTCCCGAAGGACCGAGTCCATGAGCCGTTGGAATGCCTGGGCCGCGTTTTTGAGGCCGAAGGGCATCCGCAGGAACTCGAAAAGCCCGAAGGGGGTGATTACGGCCGTCTTGGGGACGTCCGTGGGGTGGACGGGGACTTGGTGGTAGCCGCGCACCAGGTCGACTTTGGAAAAGACTGAGCGGCCGGCCAGTCTAGCCGAGAAGTCCTGAATGTGCGGCACGGGGTACCGATCAGGGGTGGTGGCGTCGTTGAGGCGGCGGTAATCCCCGCAGGGGCGCCAACCCACGCCTGGTTTGGGGGTGATGTGGAGTGGGGAGGCCCAGGGACTGTTGGAGCGGTGGATGATGCCGAGCTGTTCCATAGTGGCAAACTCGGTCCGCGCGATCACCAGCTTGGCCGGGTCCAGCCTGCGGGCGTGGGCGTACACTGGGGGGTCTGTGGTGGGGATAAAGTGTTCCACTCCGTGTTTGGCGACCTCCGCGGAGAAGGTCGGGTTGGTGAGGGCCGGGAATTCGGCCAGGAGTGCCGAGTAGTCATCCGTGGCCCGGGCGTGGCACTGTGACGCCATGTCGGCGGGTTAACGGGGGGCCATGGTGCCCAGGATGGGGGACATGGTGTTCATGTCCATGAGGCGGTGTCGAGGGATGTCTACCAGTAGGCCGTGGACGCACAGGAAATCTGCGCCGATGAGAGGGGAGAGTACCTTGGCAGTGATGAACTCCCATCGTTAGCGGCGACCAGCGAGGTCGAGGGTGACTGTGCAGGTGCCGTACATCCGGATGTCCGAGCCGTTAGCGGCAGCCAGCGCCTGTCCTCGTTCACCCTTTTGGATGTCGAGGGCGGAGGCCGGGATGATGCTGTGCTGAGCTCCAGTGTCGCACAGGAACCGGCGGCCGGTTTTGTCATCCGTGACGTACAGCAGGGAGCCCGCGTGGCCCATGGCCATCGTGGGAGCTGGTACGGGGGCGGACTTGAAGGAGCAGGGAGGTGTGCATTGTTGTGCCCTGGCGCCGAACCGTGCGTGGTAGTAACAGTAGCCCGGGTTTGTGGGGCGCGAAGGCCCCGTGGGCCCCGTGGCTGGGCCTTGTGGCCGCGTGGTGGCCGGTGAGGGGCGCGCCCAGGCTGTGGCTGCCAGGTCCGGAGCGACGTCGCGGCTGGAGTGAGCGGACAGCAGCTTGTCGGCCTCGTCGGCCAGGGCTTCTAGGTCCGTCAGGCCGGACGCCACGATCGCTGGGCGGATGCTGGGAGGTAGCTGGCGGATGAACAGCGTGCGGAAGAGGGACCCGGGTGGGCTCTCGTCGGTGAGTGAGAGCCTGTGGGAGAGGAGGTTTGATGGTGAGGCGTCACCGAGGCCTGGAAGGTCGAGGAGGCGGCAGTTTCGCTGGTATGTCGAGGTCGTAAATTTTTTAAGGAGCGCGGCCTTAAGATATGCATACTTGCCCTCCTCTGGTGAGTTCTGCAGCGTTATCCAGACCTTCGTGACTGTGGAGCTACCGAGTGATGCGACGAGGTAGTCATACTTCGTCCCATCTGTGGTGATGTGTCGCAGCCGGAATCGGGACTCAGCTTGGAGGAACCAGGCTTCAGGCTGGTTTTCCCAAAACTCCGGCAGTTTCACGGAAACTGCGTTCGTGTCCGCCATTGCAGTGCTCGGAATACGTTCTGAGCGTCGGGGTCACCAATGTGGAGGCTGCCGCGGAACACGAATGGAGGCCGAAGCGATCTGAGGAACACATGGCTTTTTATTACATTCTCTTGAGAGATGGCTGCCCCAGCTCTTCTCTCTGCTAAACCTGAAATCAGAATGAGGGCGACGCCCGCACTTTTGTGTACACACTGAGGGCGATGCCCGCTCCTTTGTCATGCCTTAAAGGCAGCATGCTTCTTAAAGGCAAGGTACCCGATTTATTGTCCACGGACGGAAAAATGGATTGCGCCTGTTTAGGTGGCGATCCGCCACAACACAAAAATATGCTCTCTGTTTAATCAGATGACATACGATATGAATAATATTTTAGCTGGAGGTAAATCACCATGAGCGCGCGCACACATTCACAGAATTGTCTACACCTGACGATCTCCCGTGATTTGTACAAGTCAGACAATATTGGGGGCCATTTTCATCCTGTTTTCAGGCAACAACAGGATGGTAGTATGCTGAAAATCCTGGCACAGCACTTACCACTCTGCTCCCGCCAAATTCCTGGTCCCTGCTATTATGTTCATTAATAAATAAACATTCTTATTATGAATACAGCTAGCTTTTGCTAGACACTTTTATTGAGCACATGTGGACTAGGTACAGTATCTGTAGAGGCTTCCATCTTGACTGCTGCCTTGTGGGTAGCCTAGTGCCTCATGGGTAATGTAGTCTTAATATACATACAGCTGGGTAGTGTAGTCTTATACATACAGCTATATACAGCTCTACGGCTCCACCTAGTGTCCACTATAGAATGACATGTTATTGATCATTACATCCCCCTTTCTTTGAGGTTTAACAAAATCAATATCAATCAACTTTCAAGAAAACAATAAAGATAATATCAGTAACACTTTTGTTAGTGCTCTATAAACATAAACATTTTCAAAACAGTCAACACATTTTCAAAGCTTTACATTGTACTCAAAGATTAAGTCTATCAGGCTTTTTTACTTCACGTGTGGATCTTCTCAACACGGGTAAGTCTGATGTGTCTTCATGAGATTGTTCTGGCGGTGAATGACAAGATGCAGTTGCGGCATTGTCATCAATCTGCTCTTGAATAGTCTCTTGTGTTTTTAGGAGGGAACGGCGGTTCCTCCTGAGAATCTGTCCTTCCTCAGTTCTAACAGTGTATGACCTTGGTCTTACTTCCTCAAGAACTGTAGCTTTCCTGTTCCATGCATCTGGATCCTCAATCCTGACAACATCATCCCTTGTCAATGGTTTTAGAGTTTTGGATGACTTGTCATAGTATGATTTCTGTTTCAGCTTTAACAGTTGAAGTCTCTGTCTCAGTTCCTCACTTTGCTGTTCTTTTGCACAGCAGGGTAGCGTGGTGCGCAACTTGCGACCCATTAGTAGTTCAGCAGGTGAAGAACCACAGTCTAAAGGTGAGGCTCGGTAGCTCAGCAGGGCGAGATAAGGATCAGACTTGCTTTCTGTCGCTTTCTTCAGTAGCTGCTTGAGAACTTGAACACCTTTCTCTGCCTTACCATTTGACTGCGCATACAAAGGACTGGATGTGATGTGCTGAAAGTCATAATGTGCTGCAAACTGTTGCCACTCCTTACAGTTGAAGCACGGACCATTGTCGCTAACGGCAATCCTGGGAATTCCATGTCTGACGAAGATGGATTTCACATGCATTATGACATTGCTTGCTGTGGTGCTTGAGAGCAGCGCCATCTCAGGATAGTTAAAATAGTAGTCAATCACTATTAGATAGTTTTACCATTTAAATGAAAAAGGTCCATACCAACCTTTTGCCATGGTGCTGTTGGTATGTCAGCTACTATCATTGGTTCCTATGCTTGTTTGTTTTGGTGTTTCTGACATATCTCACATTTGCCTATCATGTTCTCAATGTCCTTATTTATGCCAGGCCAATAAACAGTGTCTCTTGCCCTCCTTTTGCATTTTTCAATTCCGAGGTGTCCCTCATGAATCCTTTTGAGCATGTCTTGACGTAGAGCCTGTGGAATGACTATTCTGTTCTGTTTTAGTAATAGTCCACTTGCGACACTCAATTCTGACCTTATGTGAAAATATTTTGGACAGGAACCTTTTGGCCAACCATGATGAATATTCTCTATTACTGTTTGTAATACTGTGGGCTAGATTTTCAGTATAGACAGTTTTGGGGCGCTAAGCTTAGCGCCCGCCCGAAGTTATCGCCCGCCCCAAAGTAGCGCCCCGTTGCCGGAAATTCAGTGGCTTCGCCCTAAGAGGTTGGTGGAGCGCTAAAAGAGGCGTTCCACTAGTATCTTTAGGCGCTAAGCCGGCGGTGGAGAGCGCAACACCCGAGCTCGGGCGCAGCGCACGGCAGACACTCTGGTGCCAGTGAGCTCTTAAAGGGGAAGGGTGCATGTATTTTTTTCAAATGCAAAGTCTGGGGAGAAAAGAGGAGGAGGAGGAGGAGGAGGAGGAGGAGGAGGAGGAGGAGGAGGAGGAGGAGGAGGAGGAGGAGGAGGAGGAGGAGGAGGAGGAGGAGGAGGAGGAGGAGGAGGAGGAGGAGGAGGAGGAGGAGGAGGAGGAGGAGGAGGAGGAGGAGGAGGAGGAGGAGGAGGAGGAGGAGGAGGAGGAGGAGGAGGAGGAGGAGGAGGAGGAGGAGGAGGAGGAGGAGGAGGAGGAGGAGGAGGAGGAGGAGGAGGAGGAGGAGGAGGAGGAGGAGGAGGAGGAGGAGGAGGAGGAGGAGGAGGAGGAGGAGGAGGAGGAGGAGGAGGAGGAGGAGGAGGAGGAGGAGGAGGAGGAGGAGGAGGAGGAGGAGGAGGAGGAGGAGGAGGAGGAGGAGGAGGAGGAGGAGGAGGAGGAGGAGGAGGAGGAGGAGGAGGAGGAGGAGGAGGAGGAGGAGGAGGAGGAGGAGGAGGAGGAGGAGGAGGAGGAGGAGGAGGAGGAGGAGGAGGAGGAGGAGGAGGAGGAGGAGGAGGAGGAGGAGGAGGAGGAGGAGGAGGAGGAGGAGGAGGAGGAGGAGGAGGAGGAGGAGGAGGAGGAGGAGGAGGAGGAGGAGGAGGAGGAGGAGGAGGAGGAGGAGGAGGAGGAGGAGGAGGAGGAGGAGGAGGAGGAGGAGGAGGAGGAGGAGGAGGAGGAGGAGGAGGAGGAGGAGGAGGAGGAGGAGGAATGATTGGTGCCCGGAAACATAAATAGACCGTTCAGAACAACACACAGCTTACTTCCACACAACACATGCAGAGTGCCTTTTGTACGAGTGCCCTTTAATTTGCGCTCCCCAGGGTGTGTTGCGTTCCATTTTACAAACGCTCTGGACGCCAGGCACACAATGGGGCGGTCCGACTGAAGTTTGGATTCGGGGCGGCCAAAGGGCGTTGCACGAGGATGTGACGTCATTTTCTGCGCGCGCATCCGGGCGGCCGCTAAACTTTGCGCCGGCGCTAACGGGCAACTTAATTTGGGGCGGGGCGCAAACTGCGCTGCGCCCAGGCGCTACACGCATAGCGCCCGAAAATCACTTCTCTTAAGGCGCTAACTGCTGGCGCAAGCAACTGAAAATCTAGCCCTGTATCTTTTACTGTTTCTTCTGCTATTTGCTTTGATTTTGTGTCTGACACGGGCAGCGCAGCAGTGACCATACTCACATGAACATCCATGTCTTCTTCAGTAGAGCTCACATGACTCATTGTGGGTGCTCGGGATAGTGCATCTGCTAACATTATGTATTTGCCTGGTGTGTAGATCAGTTCAAAGTCATATCTTTGCAGCTTCATCATGAGTCATTGAATCCTTGGAGACATCTCATTCAGGTTCTTTTTTATGATGGCAACCAATGGGCTGTGGTCTGTCTCAACTGTGAAGGTGGGAAGTCCATATATGTAGCCATGAAACTTTTCTAGTCCAACTACCAAGCCTAGACATTCCTTTTCAATCTGGGTGTATCGACACTCAGTATCAGTCATAGACCTGGAGGCATAGGCAACAGGCTTCCAATCTTCACCCTCTGCTTGTAGCAAGACCGCACCTAGGCCATCTTTTGATGCATCCGTTGACACTTTGATTCTTTTTGTTGGGTCAAAGAAGGTGAGTACAGGTGTGGTTGTCAGCACTGTTTTGAGGTTTATCCACTCTTGTTCATGTCTTTCTGTCCATGCGAACTCATTTGTTTTATGTAGCAGGTCTCGCAGACAGGCTGTCTTGGCTGACAAGTTAGGAATGAACTTTCCAATGAAGTTTATCATCCCCATGATGCGGAGCACTCCTTTTTTGTCAGTGGGTCGGGGCATTTTGAGTATGGCATTTACTTTTTCCATATCTGGCTCTATTCCTTTACCAGATAGATTATCTCCTAGGAAAGTGACTTCCTGGTCGCCAAACTGACACTTGGCTTTGTTGAGCTTCAGTCCAATCCGGCGTATGCTCTGTAGCAGTTTAGTCAGTCTCTCATTGTGTTCTTTCAGTGTGGAGCCCCAGATGATGATGTCATCAACATAGACCCGAACTCCTTCCAGACCATCAATTATGTGTTCCATCGCTCTATGAAAGATTTCAGATGCAGATATTATCCCGAAAGGCATTCTGAGGAAACAATACCTGCCAAATGGTGTGTTGAAGGTACAGTATTTGGTGCTCTCTTCATCCAGTTTTAGTTGCCAAAATCCTTGTGAGGCATCGAGCTTTGTAAAGTATCTGGCACCTGACATTTCACTGGTGATTTCTTCTATTTTTTGGGGGGGGAGGGAGCCAGGAGGAGCATGAATACTCTCACTGGCCCCACAAGAATCATTCCCTCTGCAGCCCACCCCACACCCCTAACAGAATTGGTCTGGCTTGGCTCCATGGAGGCGTTGTCAGGTTTCCCCGTCCCTGCCCAAATCGACTAGCTGCCTGTCCGTGCTCCAGAAATGTTGTGCAAAAATAATATTTACCTGTGGTAAGAGTCTTAAAATATTATTTTAGATAATAAACTGATAACAAATTAGTTAACTTTGATATCAAGTTAACATGCATAAAAAAGTTTTACTTTCCCACAGCAGCTAGAAACCAAATGTTATGTAAACAATAGGCCAGTGTCACTCTGGGCTGGACCTTGCCAGCCCTGGAGAGGTGGGTATGGAGGCAGGACTGATGGGAAAATAGCAGAATTTGGGGGCGGGTACCCAACCCGCCCCCAACCTGCCTCCATGCCATCTTGCCAGGAGGCGGGTAGCCATCTCGTTCTGTAAGGGGTGACGTGTGTGTGGTCAGCTTCACCTCTGACTCCCTGAACGGTTCAAATCACTCCCACTCCCTTGGTTCTAGACTTTGGACTTATTTAGGGGTTGTAATGAAATTGCAACAGACACCTGAGTTGGTCAAAAGAATTGAGATTTTTATTTTTGAGACAGGAAAATATACAATACAATAAATCTTATCACTCTAAAAGGGGGGAACACTCGGAATATTCAAGGGAGAATTACAATAAAAAAACAAAAATACCTTACCCTCTCAAACCCCACTATCCTAACTAGGTTGAATTCCAGAGGACCAGGAAATGCTCACCAAATGACTTTCTTGACAGATTGTAGAGGTTCGCGATTTCAGGGTTCTCTTTAGTTGTGGCGGTTGGGGGCTGCCGTACCCTCGATGTGGTGGAAGACTGCACCTGCATTGGGTCTTCAGTCTTGGTTTGTCCGCTGATGCGGTTAGCTGCGTAGTTGGATTTATCGGGTAAGTACCCAATTTTCTTTGGTTAGGTAAAGTTTTTAGAGTCTTTTGTGTCAAATCTTACCCGGGGTAAGTCAGACTAGCCTGTCGAGTGGAAACAAGTGCGTGATTTTTCGACTTCTCGGTGGTTGGTTTCTTGTTGGCCGCGGTGGCCCAGTATTACCGGGTTGGTGGCAATATTGGTAGTTGTTGGTTTCTTGGGGCCTTTGGTTGCCGCGATTTCCTTTTCCTTCTGTTTCGTTCTTCTTTCTTCAAGTCTCCGGTTGAACTGTACTGTCTTTCGAACGCAACGATGATGTTGATCCCTCCTGATGTTACCATGCTGTCTTGCCTTTGTTGAATTGAACTCCGATCTTTCTTCCTATCTGTTTCACTGAACAAGCAGGCCTCAATTATAATGTTTTGAGACCTGGCTTATCTGACCGCCAAATCTCTGGTTCTTTGTTAAATTTTGGTGGGCTCATTATTTTTAATATGTTTTAAATCCTCAACGAGCTTTGGGGATGGTCCATCTATTTTTAATTGGCTTTTGACTGGTTTCAGGATTGCCTTGAAACCAGTTTAAAATGTGTAAAGTGTTTTGGAAATCTTTCTAATTGGTTTTAAACTGCTGTTTGATTGTCTTTTCCTGCCATGGCCAGGTTCTCTTTGTTGACTGTTGGCATGTATTGTTTTATTCATGTTTTTGGTGGCTCTGTGAGTTTCAGTGGGAACAGTTTTTATTGTCTTTATGTAGAAAGGTTGGGGTGGCCCAGAACATTCCCAGACGATCCAATACTCAAACTGTCTGTGTTTCAGGGGCCCATCCCACCTCCCCTTTGTCACAGTTTTCCACAGGCCTGAACATGCCTTTTAAAACTAGCCAAATCTTCCTGAGGTTTCGATTTTAAGCCCCTTTGGCCCAATATTATTTCAAACAGTCCAATATCTTCTTTTCTTACTCTGGGGGAATTTGTATAATTTTTTGAGCCTTACAGTGCCAGGTCCCATCTCCTTGGAGGCAGGAAGGCATTACAGCCACTTAGCTGCCTGTTAGTTAACAGGCAGATAAGAGGATTACCCCCATTTTGCCCACACGTGCGGGCTTCCCAAAGGCTCCGAACCTTGCCAGGGTCACCAAGGCGAGCAGTGGGTCTGCGGGAGTCGGAGGGGTTCAAAAGTGTGCTGTGGAGGTGAGTGATGGGTGCAAGTGTGGGGAGGTGAGTATCTGAGGTAAGTGTAAAGTGTTAGAAAAAGTTTACTTACCTTTGTTTCTTCCTGCAGGCTTCAATCGGTGGGTATGCAGAGAGTCTCGCAACTGCGGTAGAGATGACAGATGGCCGTTGCATTCTCCAATGCAGCAAGCATCTAATTTCTACAAAAGAAAGAGGTTTGATGAGGTCTTGAATTCAAGAACTCATCAAACTACAGAGGAAGGCAGTGTTTGACAGCTTCACAGAGCTGTCAAACGATGACAATTCATCTGTCAAAAATTTTTGACAGATGAAACGTCATAAGTTGACGTTCTCTGTAACCGGCTTTCCCTTAATTGGCATGCTAAACCCGCTGGGCGGGCTTAACAAGGTCAATCAAGGGAAAATAACATTGGTTGGCCAGAAGTTGATGGAGGTGGGACTGAAACCCGATAAGTGGGAGTCCCGCCTCCAAAAGCTCCCCATTGACAAAATCCAGCCCTCTGTGTCTGTCTGCCTAGCTCTCAGCTTGACATGCTTTCTGAAGTAAAATTGAATAGCTTGGCCTAGAAATTCAGTCGCGTTTGCGCCCACTTATTGGCTATAAACTGGTTTGCTCCTGAAGTTTTTTATCGCCCGAAATTCAGATGGACCCTAACATCGGCGTTAGCCGGTAGCGCCGCGCCGGCACCGATGACATCATCGGTGTGCGCAGCGCCCCGGTTGCAATGCTATTCCGGCCCGATGGCCAAATTCAGTTGCGGCTGCCTCGCCCTTGGCAGCCGCAAACAGCGTTTGTGAAACGGGGTCTTGCAGCTCCGAAAGGCCGGCGCATAAAGGTGGAGCGGCGGCCGGCCGCTTTCCCGGCGGCCGCCTGCCCACACCTCCCTCCCCGGACTCCTGCACCACCCCCCCGCAGCATTGATGTCTGAGTCCCGCGAGCCCGGCACTTCTCCGTGGTGCCGGGCTCATTTGCCGGGGGAATCCACCGGTGATCTGACGGCTGCAGGCAGCTCCTCCTTAAGAGAAGGAGGAGGCCTGCAGTACCCCAGCCTGCCGCACCGCATCGGGTGCCGCAGCGGGAGCTGGATGCCTGAAAGTGACATTCATCGCCCCTAGCGAGGCAGCCAAACCCTGCAATAGCGCCCGCCGCCGTCTTGGCCCGTCACAACTGAATTTTAGGCGGGCGCTACGGGAATCCTGGCGGGCGCAAAATTTCGGGCGCAAAAGACCTGGCGGGGCCATACCGAATTTCTAGGCCCTTGTATTTGAAAGTTTGGCTGAAAACCTATTCAAATTCATCATCCAACTTACATTTAAATTCTTTTCAGAAACAAAGCTGAAAAATTGTTTTGTACAAGACACAATTTGACTTTTCCCGCTGAGCAGAATCAATGGTAGCTTAGAATTCAAACATGAAACAAAGGGAGATCTGTTAGTTTAAAATAAAAGAGTCACCTCATTTTTTCCGTGTGTATTTGCTCACCAAGATGGCTGTTGAGAAATGAAATGCATTGTTACTATTACACACAGTAACCACATCAAGTACACTTGCAGCAGATATGTCGTGACCCAACTGTGATGCTCAGCTTCTCTCGACCTGTTATTTGATCGACCTCAGCAGCAACTTCACTGTCACAACCCCACTCTCTGGCTTCCACAGTGTCTATGAGGTATTTCCAGCAATGACCTTTATTATCAATGTGGCCTGCTGATGCAGGATGGCTCCACTAGAGCCATTTAATGATAAGTTTGAGAACAAATTGTGCTGTGTGTCCAGATCTGCTGAGATTAAAAGCTGCCTGAATTAATTTCATGTCAGATCTTTAGCAGCTATCTCAATAATTAACTCATCTATCTGTGCTCAACTGAAAAGCTAGAATAAATGTGTTTGTGCAAAGTACAAGCACTGAACTGTTGAATGTTCAAAAAGCGATGTGCTGAGCAGAACGTTTTGTCAATAAGGACCTGTATAGAGTTCCAGCAGCCTGACAATGGGCTTCAGCAGCAGGAGCTCCAGCTCCTCGCTCATCAACTCCGTCAGTCTGCAGCGGTTAGTTGCCCTCCTCCTCTGAGTGCTCGATAGTTATTCCTCGTGGGATCTCACAATTATGGAGCATTCAGTAGACCACGCTGACCCTAGATACACTGGCCGGCTATTTGTAGGACACCCCATCAATTTGTCGAGGCATTTCAAACACTGCTTCGAGATGCTTACGGTGTGTTCAATAATGTGTTTGTCTTACTGTATTTGTGCTCAGCAGCTGTTTTCACATAAAAGAAAGAAAAAAAGACTTGCATTTATATCGCGTCTTTCCCCACCACCGGACATCTCAAAGTGCTTTACATCGAATGAAGTACTTTTAGAGTGTAGTCATTGTTGTAATGTGGGAAATGCAGCAGCCAATTTGCGCACAGTAAGCTCCCACAAACAGCAATATGATAATGACCAGATAATCTGTTTTTCTTATGTTGGTTGAGGGATAAATAGTGGCCAGGACTCCGGGGATAACTCCACTGCTCTTTTTTGTAATAGTGCCCACGGGATCTTTTATGCCCACCTGATGTTGGTTTAACGTCTCGTTCGAAAGACGGCACCTCTGACAGTGCAGCACTCCCTCAGCACTGCACTGGAGTGTCAGCCTGGATTTTTGTACTCAAGTCTCTGGAATGGGACTATGAGCCCACAACCTTCTGATTCAAAGGCAAGTGTGCTACCAACTGAGCCACAGCTGACACATGTCATAGAGATAGCATGAGCTAGAGTTTGAATGCATCCTTGGTCTCCCAGGAGCCATCCTTGGAGTCTTCAAATAAGGGGACCATGGTGAATTGTCTTAAAATGTTGCATGGAAAGTGGACATTGACCTGCACAATCCTGTGCTGATGGTCACAGTGTGAAGGAATAAGCCATATAACCTATTCAGAAAATCTTTTGAAAGAATTCCAGCCTTATTAAAACATGACAAACTGGGTTTGGAAATCTAGAAACCTAACTAAGAAATAGCTGTGAAAGCCATCTGGCTATTGAGATAAGATAGTTGTTGACACTGAATCAATAATCTTATTGAAACAGAAGGTTAAAGGCTCCGCCCGGCTGAACCTTTCAGAATGAAACAATGGTTCACCCTGGATAAGGTGTTCTGATTTACACTTCGTAAAGAAGCACATAAAAGTAAGAAAAATCTGCCTTCGTAAAAATTACATCAAGTAAAAAACCCACCTGCCGTAACACTGTTTTTTATGGTAAACTTAGAACACCTAGAGAGGAGACATAATTCTGTAATGCTACCAGCTGAGCTGACTGTAAGAATTGCAGGGGTCAGCAGAAAAATGACTAGAGATAATTAGCTTACATCAGCAGAAAACCTTAAAGGAAATACCACTGGAAAAGGGTATAAATATTGAACTCTCAAATGGGATAGTAGACTTGCTTTAAAGGGGCAAAGCGATTCTCAGCATCAGAGGCAGCTCTGTAAGTCTCCAACTCTTTGTACCTCGGGGATCAAAGGCATTTGATTTTGGTGGATATCCTGAATAGAACTTTAAGAACTGTAAAACTGTAGCAAAGTTAAGATTTGAAAGTAAAGTTCTCTGATAATGGGATTATAAGCTTTCTCTTTTTGGAACTGTTAATGTTGCGATTGACTCACCAACTGTAAATTGCTTGTCGGGTTCTTTAATAAATCTATATATTTTTAGAATTGTCTCACATAAGACTTCTGTATCAAACTCGCAAACTCAATCTCTGTGCACTCTTTGTCAAGGAGTTGCAGAATTCTGGGGGAGTTTTCTGGACCGTCATAATATCCGGAATGTTACAGTCTAGCTAAACTTATTAAAAGTGCTATCTGGAGGACGGTAACATTTTCAGGTTGTTCCTTTCCTTTAGGGAGGGATAGTCTGGACCTTTAGACCCAATTAAGCATCTTTAGGATTCAGCTATCTCAAGTTTTAGTTGAAAGTGAATGTCTGAGGAATACGCCTGATCTGGGGTAGCCCTAAAGGGGCTAGGACTAGTAATTATCCCTTCAACAGATAAGCTGAGTATAGATGGAGTGGTAGGCCTTGTGGTTCATGAAGGCATAGCTGTTGTGCGCAGGAGCCTGGAGGACCACATGGGTGTCATTAATTACACCCTGTACTTGGGGAAATTCTGCCATTTGGAAGAAGTGCACCGCCCTCTCATGTTGCCAGATGTCCATAGAGAAAGTAATGCTCTAGTAAGCAAGACACCCAATACATCTGCATAGATCAGATTGACTGATGCTGCTAATGTTTCCTGTGGCACCGTTTATTGAGCCTGAGGTATAAAAGCCAAGTGCTGTCATAACCTTGACAGCCACTGACAGTGCCATACGTGTAGTGGAGTTTGGCAGGAGGTCACAGAATGCGGTATAACTTTGCTGCAGCTTCTCTTCTGATTCGGAATCTATGAAGACACAGAGAAATCAGGTAAGGGCAGCTCTGCCTGTAGCTGGTGCAGACTGTCTGCCTCAGGTGCAGCCTCACCTGCCTGGAGTCTATCCTCTGCTCTTCCTCTTCATCCTCCAAATAAAATTAACGTACTGGGTTCCTATAAGCAAACCCATGTTCCTAATATAAATTGCATCAACTGGCAATGGAAGTGCCATTACTCTTCTAAGTGAAGAAGGTTTTAAGGAGGATTTTAAAGTAGGGGAGGGAGGTGAAGAGGTGGAGAGGTTTAGAGGAGGAATTGCTGACTGTCGTGCCTAGGCAGCTGAAGTCACGGCCACCAATGGTTGGGCAAAGGGAGGAAGGGATGGAAAAGAGACAATAATGAGAGGAATTGAGAGTTTTTGGGGGGTTTGTACTGCTGGAGCAGGCTACAGAAATAGGGAGGGATGAGGTCATGAAGGGATTTAAGCACAAGAGTAAGAATTTAAAATTGGTGGTGTTGGAGAACTGGGAGCCGACGTAAGTCAGCAAGGACATGGGGTGAGGAGTGGTGAGTGAGCGGGCCTTGGCCTGGATGGGATACGAGGAGCAGAGTTTTAGATGAGCTGAGGTTTACACAGCATGAAGACTGGGAAGCCGGCCAGTGCAACATTGGAAAAGCAAGCGGTGTGCCCATTCGGGAGCAGGCTCATGCGATTTTACCGGATAGGCACTATTAGCATGTCGCTTACCAATTTGCTGGCCAAAAGGGCCGGGTAGTCAGCAGAAAGTATCTGCCTGGCTGTTAAAATCAGGCGGCAGAGTCCACCACCAGAGGTCCAGGGTAATGGTTCGCTACAGGGTAAGTGCTCCAGGAGGGGTATCCCAGTCCGGGAAGGGAAGAAAGCCCAGGGAAGGGGAAACATAGAAACATAGAAACATAGAAGATAGGAGCAGGAGTAGGCCATTCGGTCTCTCGAGCCTGTTCCACCATTTAATGAGATCACGGCTGATCATCCAAATTCAGTACCCTGTCCCTGCTTTCTCCCCATATCCCTTGATCCCCTTAGCCTTAAGAAATATATCCAACTCCTTCTTGAATATATTTAATGAATTGGCCTCAACTGCCTTCTGTGGTAGAGAATTCCACAGGTTCACCACTCTCTGGGTGAAGAAATTCCTCCTCATCTCTGTCCTAAATGGCTTACCCCTTATCCTTAGACTGTGACCCCTGGTTCTGGACTCCCCGGCCATCGGAGGCCCCAGGTTTCCTTGTGGGGCCTGGAGAGGCACTCCTGGGCCTAACAAGGAAAACCTGTTCTTTAAAAAAAAATTAAAAGCTCACTTTACTGGACCTCTTCTGGTCCTGGCTGCTGTTCCCGATGGGTTTAGCCTGGCGGCGAAGGCGCCACTGCTCCCCCGCTTAGAACTCGGATGTTATCAGAGCCCAATCTGCATATTTAAAGAGGACCCAGCCAGCTTAGGGCAGGTGCCCTTTCTGCCTGCAACTTAAAGGACAGAAAGGGAATTTTAGTGATCGACAGTTTAGTGAGATTGGGGTGAAGAGAGCAGGAGACAGGTCTCATTGACAAGATGAACTCAGAGAGGGCATGAGGGAAGACAGGAGAGAAATAGAGGTTCAGAACTAGGGCTGGGGAGGTTTGGTATGGTGTACAAGGGGAGGGGATACATACAGAGAAACATCTCAAGGTGGTTGGCAGCAAGTAAACACTGAGCTGGATTGGTCTGGGAGAAGAGAAGGAGGAACAGGTTGTGAGAAATAGTCAGGATTATATTTTATTGGATATTAAAAAAAAAGAAATGAAGCATTGACATTTTGTCAGATGGGTTCTGTCAACTGAATGTTTCTTTGAGTCTTTGCTTTAAGCTTACATGGAAATATTTCATCATAGTGAAAAAAACGGAATTAATATTTTTTCGATGAATTGACCTTTTCTCTTATGACCTGGTAAGATGTGTTTTGTAGAAGTTATGGTTTGCTTGGCTTTTTTGATCATATTTCAGAATTTGAAAATGCAATATGACATATGATAACAATTCTATATTGTTTTGTTGCTTTTAAAAAAAAATATCTGTGATGGTTTTAGTCCCTAAAACCATCCATGGTGTCGCAAGTGACATTCAGAATTGTAATGGAAAATGAAGGAGTTGAAAACCACCTGGACCTTCTCAGCCTGGCGAGCAATGTAAGTGGAATTGGTGGCATCGCAAGCAATATTTCCATCGGTATCCGTCTATTCTTGGAGCTGAAGAAATGCAATTTTCCCTGTTCCTCATATCGCGGATGATCAAAAAGCTTTCAATATGTTAATAAAGACTGAGAAACAGGCGGAAAAGATTGATATGTTCTATGAATATTTTGAAGCCTATTATGCTCACATAACGTATGAGAGGCCTAGAGTGCAAGGGTTAAATGATAACAATGCACGATGAACCTAACATCCTTATCTAAAGCATATCATTTTGGAGATTTGTGTAAATCAGAGTTGAGGTTGTCTGTGAGGTAAGGTCAGTTGTAGTCAAAGAGAGGCGACTTGGAGATTTTCAATTAATATTACAAAAAGTTACAGATGTGCAGTTACAATTTAGAAAGAATTATTACTTCTCTCCTCTGCAGGAGAAACCTGTTTATGGAGATAGTTACAGCTAACTCTGATGATTAAAAAACAGAACCAATAGACTTTCAGTCCCATTCCTGGCATGACTCCATTACAAAGGCACAACATTTGATGTCTATGCATATAAATATAAAATGGGCATTGATTATTTTGGTCATTATTCCACAAAAAGGATTTCTTTTTTTTTAAGTTACTTTTAAATGTTGGGTTTTTAAAGCAAAGTGTATTCACACAAGAGAAAACGCTGGAAAAACTCAGCAGGCCAGGCAGCATCCGTGGAGAGAGAAACAGAGTTAACGTTTCAGGTCGTTTTTTTTTAAGAAGACATTGAGATGATAGGTGCATAAAAGCTACTGAAATAAGCTTTAATGTTGTTTCCCCATAAACCGTAACTAGTAACCAATTCTACAGCCTGTTTTTACAATTGATGAACCCCTCACACTCATTGTACTGGGACGTCTCTAGTCTCTTCTGGCTATGAACATAAGGAGGCTAAAAAAAAAACAGAGACACAGGCAGTCAGTCAGGAACAGCAAAGGCAGTCTGGTTTTAAACAGTAGCTGTGAAAGTAATCTTTACCTTAGGCTCAGGAGAATGCAGAAGGGTAGTTAGGAGTTATTGGGGGAGAAATTCAGTATCGCCCCGTTTGGGGCACAATTATCGGCCGGGCGCAAAGTTTAGCGCCTGGCACTAATTATCGCCTCCGACTGCAAACTTGGCTTCTGTCGCCCCTGGAGGTAATTGGAGCGCTAAATCAGGCGCTACACACCTCTCTTAAGGCGCTAACGCCGAGGAGCGAGGCGCTATCTCAGAGCACTGGCGAAGCTCATGTGATGTCAGTCAGCAATGGAACACAGACACACTGGCGCCAGCCAGTTCTTAAAGGGGAGGGTCGATCTTGCTCTCCATCCACACCTTTGCTCATTGCAGCCTTGAATCTCGGCCTGGAGAGACCTGTACACCAAATCTGCTGGAAAGAACAATGGAGAGGCCCAGGGAAAGATGTCAGAGTGCAGCCCCCACAGTCTCTTCTAAATTGATGCAAGGAAGATCAAATCAAAATGAACCTGCAAAGTGCTGCTCAGTACCCAAAACTCCTCAACACAACGTTGAATATCTCCAGAAGTCTCTCTCTCTCACTCAGAATGTGTGATGCAAAAATGTCGCTTAAAAAAAAGACAGGAACCGGTCGCCTTTAAATAGCGCACCTCCAATCCCTTCCCGACTGCAAAACGCTCCCCTCAACCTATCGTTGCTAGTGGCAGGCGGTAAGGCAGGGGGCGCCACTCAATATCCGGTCCGGGGCGCTACCGGGGCATTGCACGCTTGACTGATATCACGATCTGCGAGCGCAGGAGATTGTGCCACAAAATGTCGTCAATTCCACGAGCGGCACAAATATCGCCGCGCCCGGGCGCTAGTTGCTTTGCGCCCCATTAGCGCCCTCTTAAGGCGCTAACGGGAGACGCAAACCAACCAAATTTTCCCCATTGTACCTAAGGCAAGACTCTAAATTAGTAAGATAGCTCAAAATGTACTTTTTAAAATTGGCCTCACTTGATATATTCAGTCCAGTAGTAAAGGATATGCAGACATAAACTGTGATATATGTAAAGAATTATGTAAATGAAATTCACATCCTTTTTCCAGCTACTTTCCATGTTTTGGTAAAGAAAGCAGATATCCCCTCAAATTCAGTGAGCTTTATAATGATTTATAGCTGAAACAAAACCAAGAATTAATCACAGAAGTACTCCTAACTGTTTCTGCAGTATAATGTTGTTTAATCTGAATTATACATGAACTCTCTTGACTGAACAGTACATTAAATTGAAGAGCTGTATAGAGTGCATTGTGTAAAACGCAGAACTACAACTTGTATTTATAAAGCGCCTTTAACGTAGTAAACGCCCCAAATCGCTTCACAGGAGCGATTATCAAACAAAAATTTGACACTGAGTCACATAAGGAGATATTAGGACAGGTGACCAAAAGCTTGGTCAAAGAGGTAGACTTTAAGGAGCGTCTTAAAGGAGGAGGCAGAGAGAGAGAGGTGGAGAGGTTTAGGGAGGGAATTCCAGAGCGTAGGACCGAGGCAGCTGAAGGCACTGCCACCAATAGTGGAACGATTAAACTCTGGGATGCACAAGAGGCCAGAATTGGAAGAGCGCAGAGATCTCGGAGGGTTGTAGGGCTGCAGGAGAATACAAGAGATAGGGAGTGGTGAGTAAATGGAGGGATTTGAAAACAAGAATGAGAATTTTAAAATCGAGGTGTTGCAGGACCAGAAGCCTATCTCGGTCAGCAAGCACAGAGGGGCTATTTGAATGGGACTTGGTATAAGTTAGGATCCGGGCTGCAGAGTTTTGGATGAGCTCAAGTTTACGGAGAGTGGAAGATGGGAGCCGGCCAGGAGAACATTGGAATAGTCAAGTCTAGAGATAGCAAAGGCATGGATGAGGGTTTCAGCAGCAGATGAGCTGAGTCTGGGGAAGAGACGGGCGATGTTACGGAGGTGGAAGTACGCAGTCTTGGTGATGGAGTAGATATGTGGTCGGAAGCTCAACTCAGGGCCAACTACGACACCAAGGTTGTGAACGGCCTGGTTCAGCCTCAGGCAGTTGCCAGGGAAAGGAATGGTGGCTAGGGAACATAGTTTGTGGCGGGGGCCGAAAACAATGGCTTCGGTCTTCCCAATATTTAGTTGAAATACATTTCTGCTCATCCAGTACTGAATGTTGGACAAGCAGTGTGACAAATCAGAGACAGTGAAAGGGTTGAGAGAGGTGGTGGTGAGGTAGAGCTGGGTGTCGTCAGCGTACATATGGAACCTGAGGTCATGGTTTCAGATGATGTCGTCAAGGGGCAGCATGTAGATGAGAAATAGGAGGGGGCCAAGGACAGATCGTTGGGGGACACCAGAGGTAGCGGTAAGTGAGCGGAGAAGAGAACAGCAGTTCAATGCGTTACACTGCATGGGCTTGTCTAGATGAATATTTCACGATTTTTTCCTGAATTTAGAAAGAATTGTTGCTGCTTCCCTTTATAGGGAAAAGACTGTCTGTGGAATAAGTTATGACTGCCTTTCATAGAATGCTACAGCACTGAAGGAGGCCATTCTGCCCATCATGCCTGTTTGAAAGAGCTGTCCTATTAGTCCCACTCCCCCTGCTCTTTCCCCACAGCCCTGCAAATTTTTCCACTTCAAGTATTTATCCAATTCCTTTTTGAAAGTTATTAGCTCAAAATTTGTGGTCGCAGGCTTCCCGCGGGCGGATGCCTCCGACCTGCAAAAAAAATCTACGAATTTACCCGGTGGTCCAGGAGGTCCATAGATTCGCGCTCCTGGGCCTCTCTAGTTACCCGTGGGTAGAGGCCCACGTATTCCAGGGGTGCAAGCAGTTTGCAAGTGCCCCTGGGATCACGTGGGGCGGCCCAACCAATGAAAGAAGGGGAATCTTAAAAAATACATGAACACATGAAATAAGTAAAGAAAAAAAAATACATATTTAAAATTAATTAAAATGCCATTTCATTGAATATTTTAAACAAAAATTTAATTTTTTGAAAAAATGTTTTATATGTTTTAACGTGGCTATAAAATAATCTTATCTTATTGGACAGGGATTTTAATGTATAAATGAAGTGATAACATTTTATTTTTCTATTGTTTAAAACTGCTTTTACCAGGCGTAAGAATTTCACGGGCATTCGCTGGGCAGAAGTTGGGCAAATAGCGCAATTCTCCAGCCGCAGAGGCCCTTATCCCAGGCATGTGGATCATCTGTCAAGAAGACTCTTGACAGATCGCAAGTTCCGGGTTTTAGCGCATGCACCTCGCATGCCTAATCCCGGAACTTGCACGGCCGTTACGGGCGTCTGCGCACCTCGTACGCACCCGTAGGGGCCGCAAATTACGGCCCATTATTGAATCTGCTTCCACCACCAACATTTCAGGCAGTGCATTCCAGATCACGACTCCCTTCATGTCACCTCTGGTTCTTTTGATAATTACTTTAAATCTGTGTCCTTTGGTTACCAACCCCTCTGCAACTGGAAACAGTTTCTCCTTATTTACTCTATCAAAACCCTTAATGATTTTGAACACCTCTATGAAGTCTTGTCTTAACCTTCTCTGCTCAAAGGAGAACAATCCCAGCTTCTCTAATCTTGCCACACAACTGAAGCCCTTCATCCCTGGTATCTTTCCAGTATATCTCTACTGCACCCTCTCCAAGCCCTTGTCATCCTTCCTAAAGTGTGTTGTCCAGAACTGGCTGCAATAATCCAGCTGAGGCCTAAACAGAGTATTAAAAAGATTTAGCATAACTTCCTTGCTTTTGTACTCTATGGGTGCGATCTTGCCAGCTCTGGGGAGGCGGGTTTGGAGGTGGGACTGCCGGGAAAATGGCAGAATCTGGGGGTGGGTGCCCATCCCGCCTCCGTGCCATCTTCCCAGGAGGTGGGTAGCCGACCCGCGCCGGGTCCCGTCTCCTGTAGTTAACAGGCAGATAAGAGGATTATCCCCATTTTACCCACACAAGTGCGGGCTTGCCGAAGGCTATGAACCCTGCCAGGGTCACCGAGGCGAGCAGTGGGTCTGTGGGGGTTGGAGGGGTGCAAAAGTGCGCTGTGAAGGTAAGTGATGAGTGCAAGTGTGGAGAGGTGAGTATGTGAAGTAAGTGGAAAGTTTAGAAAGTTTTAGAAAAAGTTTACTTACCTTTGTTTCTTCCTGCAGGCTTCAATCGTTGGGGATGCGGAGAGTCTCGCATCTCCGCGGCAGAGATGACAGATGGCTGCTGCATTCTCCAATGCAACAACCATCTCATTTCTGCTAAAGAAAGAGGTTTGATGAATCTTGAATACAAGAACTCATCAAACTACAGGGAATGTCAGTGTTTGACAGCTTCACAGAGCTGTCAAACGATGACAATTCACCTGTCAAAAGTTTTGACAGATGAAATGTCCTATGCTGACGTTCTTTTTTTTTATACATTTATGGGATCAGGGCGACACTGGCAATGCCAGCATTTATTGCCCATCCCTAGTTGCCCTTGAGAAGGTGGTGGTGAGCCGCCTTCTTGAACCGCTGCAGTCCGTGTAGTGATGGTACTCCCACAGTGCTGTTAGGGAGGGAGTTCCAGGATTTTGACCCAGCGACGATGAAGGATTGGCGATATACTTCTAAGTCAGGATGGTGTGTGACTTGGAGGGGAACTTGGAGGTGGTGGTGTTCCCATGAGCCTGCTGCCCTTGCCCTTCTAGGTGGAAGAGGTTGTGGGTTTGGGAGGTGCTGCTGAAGAAGCCTTGGCGAGTTGCTGCAGTGCATCTTGTAGATGGTACACACTGCAGCCACGGTACGCTGGTGGTGGAGGGAGTGAATGTTTAAGGTGGTGGATAGGGTGCCAATCAAGCAGGCTGCTTTGTCCTGGATGGTGTCGAGCTTTTTGTGTGTTGTTGGAACTGCACTCATCCAGGCAAGTGGAGAGTATTCCTTACTTGTGCCTTGTAGATGGTGGAAAGGCTTTGGGGAGTCAGGAGGTGAGACACTCGCCACAGAATACCTAGCCTCTGACCTGCTCTTGTTGCCACAGTATTTATGTGGCTGGTCCAGTTAAGTTCTGGTTAATGGTGACCCCCAGGATGTTGATAGTGGGGGATTCAGCGATGGTAATGCCATTGAATGTCATGGGGAGGTGGTTAGACTCTCGCTTGTTGGAGAGAGTCATTGCCTGGCACTTCTGTGGCGCGAATGTTACCTGCCACTTATCAGCCCAAGCCTGAACGTTGCATGCGGGTATGGACTGCTTCATTATCTGTGGAGTTGCGAATAGCACTGAACACTGTGCAGTCATCAGCAAACATCCCCATTTCTGACCTTATGTTGGAGAGAAGGTCATTGATGAAGCAGCTCAAGATGTTTGGGCCTAGGACACTGCCCTGAGGAACTCCTGCAGCGATGTCCTGGGGCTGTGATGATTGACCTTCAACCACCACAAACATCTTCCTTTGTGCTAGGTATGACTCCAGCCAGTGGAGCATTTTCTCCCTGATTCCCATTGACTTCAGTTTTACCAGGGCTCCTTGATGCCAGACTCGGTCAAATACTGCCTTGATGTCAAGGGCAGTCACTCTCACCTCACCTCTGGAATTCAGCTCCTTTGTCCATGTTTGGACCAAGGCTGTAATGAGGTCGGGAGCCGAGTGGTCTTGGCGGAACCCAAACTGGGCATCAATGAGCAGGTTATTGGTGAGTAAGTGCCGCTTGATAGCACTGTCGATGACACTTTCCATCACTTTGCTGATGATTGAGTTTAGACTGATGGGGTGGTAATTGGCTGGGGTGGATTTGTGCTGCTTTTTGTGGACAGGACATACCTGGGCAGTTTACCACATTGTCGGGTAGATGCCAGTGTTGTAGCTGTACTGGAGCAGCTTGACTAGAGGCACGGCTAGTTCTAGAGCACAAGTCTTCAGCACGATAGCCGGGATGTTGTCGGGGCCCATAGCCTTTGCTGTATCCAGTGCGCTCAGCCATTTCTTGATATCACGTGGAGTGAATCGAATTGGCTGAAGAATGGCTTCTGTGATGGTGGGGACCTCGGGAGTAGGCCGACATGGATCATCCCCTCTGCACTTCTGGCTGAAGTGGGTTGCAAACGCTTCAGCCTTGTCTTTTGCACTCACGTGCTGGACTCCACCATCATTGAGGATGGGGATATTCTTGGAGCCTCCTCCTCCCGTTAGTTGTTTAATGGTTCACCACCATTCACGACTGGATGTGGCAGGACGGCAGAGCTTTGATCTGATCCGTTGATTGTGGGATTGCTTAGCCCTGTCTATAGCATGCTGCTTCCACTTTTTAGCATGCATGTAGTCCTGTGTTGCAGCTTCCCCAGGTTGGCACCTCATTTTTAGGTACGCCTGGTGCTGCTCCTGGCATGCTCTTCTACACTCGTTGAACCAGCGTTCGTTCCCTGGCTTGGCAGTGATGGTAGAGTGAGGGATATGCCGGACCATGAGGTTACAGATTGTGGTGGAATACAATTCTGCTGCTGCCCCACAGCGCCTCATGGATGCCCAGTTTTGAACTGCTAGATCTGTTCTGAATCTATCCCACTTCGCCTCCACAATGACTGTGCGGTGGTCATTGCTGCCAATGCTGTCATAGACAGATGCATCTGCGCCAGGTAGATTAGTGAGGATGAGGTCAAGTAGGTTTTTCCCTCTTGTTGGTTCACTCACCACCTGTCGCAGGCCCAGGCTGGCAGCTATGTCCTTCAGGACTCGGCCAGCTCGGTCAGTAGTGGTGCTACCGAGCCACTCTTGGTGCCCTCTGTAACCGGCTTCCCCTTAATTGGCCCGCTGGGCGGGCTTAACAAGGTCAATCAAGGGAAAATAGTGTGGGTTGGCCAGAAGTCGATGGAGGTGGGACTAAAAGCTGACAAGTGGGAGTCCCGCCTCCAAAACTCCCCATTGGGAAAATCCAGCCCAATGCTTCTATTTATGAAGCCAAGGATCCTGTATGCCTTTTTAACAGTCTGCTCAACTTGTTCTGTCACCTTCAAAGATTTGTGTACGTACACCCCCAGGTCTCTCTGTTCCTGCACTCCATTGAAAATTGTAGCATTTAGGCCTAGAAATTCAGTTGCTTGCGCCAGCCGGTAGCGCCTTAGGAGGAGGAGATGTTGGGCGCTAGGCGGCTAGCGGCCGGGCGCAGTGCGATCTGCGCCTCTCCCCAACTTCACTAGAGATTTAGCGTCGGCGCAAAGTCTTTGCGCGTGCTCAGCTGCGCGCGCAGATCCTGACGTAATTTCATCGTGCAACGCCCTTTGTGCGCCCCAAACCGGAACTTCAGTGGCGCCGCCCTTCTTTGCGCCTGGCGCCCCCAGCGACTGGTAGAGGGGAACGGTTCCCAGTCGCTGCGGGGTGCGGGGGGCGCTATTTAAAGGGGACTCCTCCTGCATTATAAGTGACAGCCATTTTGTGCCAATCCTTCTGTGTGAGAGACAAAGGCAGAGAGCTTTCTGCTTTGACTCAGCGCTCGCACAGGTACTCCTGGCTTCAGGCCAGAGCTTTGCACTTGGATTTCACTTTCAGTGCCATAGCCTTGAGTCGCCACATATACTGTAATGGGGGCTACAATGGGTGGAAACGTTGGCTTTCTGCATTGCATTCAAAGGGATCAGAGACGCCGTGAGAGAGTGCCAGTCATGGCCAGACGGAGAAGGGCCAACAGGTGTCGGCACAGGAGGCCTTACCCACCCAGTGTATACCGCCAGCAGTTCTCATATCTGAACATGTCTGAGGAGCAGTGTGTTCAGAGGCTGCGATTCAGAAGGGAGGTGGTCACTGAGATCTGCCACCTGCTTCGCAGAGATCTGCAGCCACAGCTGAGGAACAGGACGTCTCTGTCGGTGGCAGTGAAGGAGACGGTGGCTCTCAACTTCTATGCCACCGGCTCCTTCCAATCCGCTACTGGGAACATTGCCAACATCTCCCAGTTCGCGGTACATTGCTGCATCCGACAGGTGAACAATGCCATTTTCAGAAGGAGACATCAGTACATCTCCTTCCCCATGACCCTGGACAAGCAGCAAGAGCGTACAATGGGATTTGGAAGAATAGCGGGCTTCCCCATGGTCCAGGGCGTAGAACTGATGAACCAGCATTGGTCAGGCCTTGCTTCAGGGCTGCAGTGCGCAGGGCATGGCAGCCAGACAAGTCCACCCTCCCCCTTTAAGAGCTGACCAGCGCCAGAGTGTCTGCCGTCAATCAGCAACTCGCCGCACCTGCGCTGCGCCCGCCCTCGGGGGTATCGCCCCGGACCGCCGGCTTAGCGCCTAATGATAGTCGTGCATTGCCTGTTTTAGCGCAGCAGCAACCTCTTGGGGCGATGCGACTGAATATCGGCGAAGGTGGCGCGAACTTGCGCCGGGCGCAAACTTTAGCGGCCGCCCGACTGTAGCGCCCCGAACGTGGCTATACTGAATTTCTAGGCCTTAGTTTATAATGCCTCTACTTCATTGTTCCTACCAAAATGAATCACTTCACACTTCTCTGTGTTAAATTTCATCTGCTATGTGTCAGCCCATTTCACCAGTCTGTCTATGTCCTCCTGAAGTTTGTTGTTTTTAAGCAGCACCAAGAGTGCTTCAGTCCCATTCCTGGCAAGGCTCCCAGTGTGCCTCACAAGAAGATCCAACAAGCCAAGGTAACAGTAGCATAGTGGTTATGTTACTGGACTAGTAATCCAGAGGCCTGGATTAATGATCCAGAGACATAAATTCAAATTCTGGGGAGTTTAAATTCAATTACTTAAATAAATCTGGAATAAAAAGCTAGTATCAATAATGTTGTCCATGAAACTACCGGATTGTCGTAAAGACCCATCTGGTTCACTAATGCCCTTTAGGGAAGAAAATCTGCCGTCCCTACCTGGTCTGGCCTATATGTGACTCCAGACCCACAGCAATGTGGTTAACACTTAACTGCCCTTTGCAGTTCAAGAAGGCGGCTCACCACCACCTTCTCAAGGGCAATTAGGGATGGGCAATAAATGCTGGCCTTGCCAGCGACGCCCACATCCCATGAACGAATAAAAAAAAACAATGCTATTGGTTCAAAGATAGGCTTGTGTCCAGGGTCAGAAGGATTATACAAAATGAATGTAGCAAAAAGAAGCCTCTTGCAACTTCTGCTACCAGTTTGAAGTAGTGAATTAGATTAACGTTTTATTTCTTGAGCCTTGATTAAATGACGAGGTTTGTGTATATATATTATATATATATATGAATGAAGAAGGTTAGACTACTCACTGCAAGAGTAGCCCTCCTCATTTATTTGAGCGCATACAGAGCTCCCCTCCTGGCTTTCCTCTCTATCCACTGTTCAGTTATAATGTAAGTATTCTAAAAACAAGGCTAAAAGAAGACTATGTGCTGCCATTATTGTGGCTAGCTCCTCTAGTCTGAAAGAGCTGAGGAAGTGTTCCGGAGTGGGGAGGGGACATATTCATGCTCTGAAAGGTTAAAATATCCCTAGGTGTCTTTGTGCTCATAAAGAGGGGGAAGTTCCTATTTGTATACAGTGATTGTACTGCATTTGAAGAATGGGGGGGAAACTCTGCCTGTATGCTGGCATTCATCAGTGCGTCTCCTCCACTACAATCACTGCATTTGTTTCATTTCATGTACACTGCAGAAATAAATGCTTTGCAAAGATACTAGCGTATTGTTCAAATTGCGATTGCTAATTTTGGTAAACATTTGCTGTTATGCTGCTAATGGAGGTGTGAATCAATAACATTAACACTAACTGTTCCCTTTGCAGCAGTCTATTTTTTTTTACAGACTGTTATACTTGGAATAGTTCATCTGAGAGCAGGGGAGCAACATAAAATTGGCAACAAATTGGATTTATTCAGGATGTGTCGCTTATACACGTTATGGTTTTAATTCCAAATCTGTTACAAGTTTGATTTTTTTTTTTGAAGTATGCCATTAATGAGGAATTTACTTCATGGTTGCACTAATAATTCCTCCACTTAATATTGATCAACCTACAGTACATTAATTGTGGTCTGGAACCTAGAGGCCTAGAAATTCATTATAGCCACTTTTGGGGCGGTAAAGTCGGGCGGCCGCTAAAGTTTGCGCCCGGTGCAAATTCGAGGCCACTTCGCCGATATTCATTAGCTTCGCCCTAAGAGTTTGCTTGAGCGCTAAAACTGGCGATGCACGGCTCTCTTTAGGCGCTAAGCCGGCGGCCTGGGCGCTAACACCGGAAGGTGGGCGCAGGGCAGGTGCGGCGAGCTGCTGATTGACGGCAGACACTCTGGCTCCGGTGAGCTCTTAAAGGGGGAGGGTGGATTTGTTTTTTTGAAAGGCCGCGACTGCTGTATTTGTGTTGTTGGGGAGGGCTTCTCTCCATCAGTTTGTTATGTGGTACCGGCACAACAACAACAACTCCTCCTCCTCCTCCTCCTCCTCCTCCTCCTCCCCCTCTTCCTCCTCCTCCATCATCATCATCACCATCTTTGTCTCTCACAAAGTGTTGCAAAACGGCTGCCTTTTCTACTGCAGGAGTGCCCTTTAATTTGCGCTCCCCGCGGCCCGCCTCGGCTGTGTACCGTTCCACTTCACAGTCGTTCGGGCCGCCAGGCGCACAATGGGGCGGCGCGAGTGAAGTTCCGGTTCCGGGCGCACAAAGGGCATTGCACGACGAAATGACGTCATGATCTGCGCGCGCAAAGACTTTGCGCCGGCGCTAAATGTCTACTGAAGTTGGGGCGAGGTGCAGATCGCGCTGCGCCCGGGCGCTAAGCGCCTAGCGCTCGAGATCTGCTCCTCCTAAGGCGTTAACGGCTGGCGCAGCCAACTGAATTTCTAGGCCAGAGTGTTTACTGAAAAACTACTGAGGCATTACCTAAGCTGGCGGCAGTTACACAACAGCTCACAAATTCATATGTGGTTTCAAAATTGTGTTGGTAAAAATGTACTTGCTTCATTTAATAGAGTTATGGCCTCAGTCTCTCATGTATGCTGTTAGACAGGAGGGCTTCTGGGTCATGTTGGTCCCCTCTGCACCCGATGCATTATTTTTAGTGGAATGGAATATGGAACTATTGAACAATAAAACCAGCCACTGGAAGAAAAGCTAATTAAATCCATTTATTACACTTTATTAGTCATAAACAGTTCCAAAATATACACTTCACCTGGGCTCTATATCAAAGTACCTTTAATTCAACTGCCAGACTGTACAATGTGAATCAAATTAGAAATCTATTGACTGATCACTTCCATGCATACATTTTATAATTTACAGCTTGGAATTTGTTGCTACTTGCAAGTTATTGATTTTTTTTCCCTATTTTAAAGTCCACATATTGCAATAAATGAGGATTAACATTCTGCTTGCAGCCTTTAACATTTTATTATTGTTCAACCAACGTTGATATTAAATTTAAAATATAATACACAGTGCGATAAAATCAACTTCACTTATCAGATTCATATTTCAATTGATGAACTATTATGAATCTATTTATGTAAAATGAAACTCAAATAGCAACTGTTGCCATAAGAGTAAGTAAAGGTTAAACCACCCCCACTCCTACTATTTGAATAGTACAACTCAGGAAGTTCATTTGCATCATTTCCTGTTGTCGATTTTTTTTTGTGTCACAATAGATTGGAGTTTAATTTCCTCGGACAGATGTGTTTGTGTAAAGTTCCTTTGTGCACCCTTTTAATGTAGTTATTATTAAAATAAACAGGTTCATGACTTTCAAAATAGCACAGATAATAATTTTACGGAAATGCATGAAGTATTTTGTGGCAAAAAGAAACTAAACTCCGCCATTCTTAAACACACTGGGGTAGATTTTTTTGCCTTCAGCACTCCTGCCACAGAGTTTTGTGTGCCAAGATCAGAAAATTGGAGCATGCTGGCAAAGATTTTCCATCTATTTATAATGAAGCTCTGTGCTGGGTGTGCGGCAGATGAAAACATACCTTACATTTTTGATTCCCATATTATTTGAACAGGAACGGTGCACAGCAGGATTTGTGTCAGCGTGAACAAATAACTTCCAACCTCGGTGAATCTTGGATCAGTCCTAATTTCATCAATCTGGTGACTGTTCAATCTATGGAACAGACTCCCTAGGGGGACGGTAGAAGGAGTTAGTATTGATTCATTCAAATGTAAATTAAATAGATTTCTTTCAGAAATTAACATTTTGGGATACAGTATCTGATTAATTTGAGACATAACATGTGGTAAGTGCAGCGTGCTTGGAAGGGAAGAGGTGACTTTGGATCTATGGCTCCCAAAGCTCTGCACCATTGGGGTTTCCTCGTGTCATTTCTGGGTCTGTTGTAGACAAATTGATCACCCCTCAAGTCTCTGGAGGGAGGGTTGGAACCCACAGCCTTCTGACTCAGAGGTGAGAATACTTCCCCTGAATCAATGCTGAAACCTGTACATTTACCCTCAGACGCTCTTTCATGCCTCCATGTTGGGTTTCCTTTTATTTTGTTCTTGCCTGGCACTTCTTCCTTCACTCTCTCCAACCCCCCACCCCACCCCAGGCTGAAACAATGCATGCCTCCATATTTATGACTCTTGGTATCACATTCAGAATCTGGGATCAGTTCACAATCAGGTGCTCAAATTGTGACCTAGATATCTATTAAACTCAAAGTTCCATACACAAATGGCAGCAGTACAAGAGGTACTGTTCAGAACGACTCCAAAATCATTCCAACTTCATGAGTTTGAGGTTGATTTGAACCTGTTTCACTGCTGATATCAGCCTCAAAATGGGTTTGGTACCCTTACCGCCCTGCTAATCCCAACAGTGCGGCCGGCAACATTCATAAAGGTCCCGCCTGCTTCAGGTGGTAAGCCCCTCTTAATATGAAAATCGAAGTCCTAGGGATGGGCTGAATGACCTCCTTCTGTGCTGTACTATTCTATGATTCTATGACCCTAAAATTGGCATTTTAGGTTTGAACTGTGCGCATTCCATTCAGTTCCACGGGCGATAGCGACATGGAGGCCCAGCCAAGATAAGTTTAAAATTATTTCTGCACAGCCCAGAGGGGCAAGAGTGGCCCTACAAAAATAACCTGGGCTACCGCAGCCCTGGGCCCGACGCCCCCCCGCCCTCTGCGATCGTGAGCCCCCCGCCGCGCTTACCTTGCTGCCGGCCAGGGTGGCTCGATATTGCCCAGCCTTAATCCAACGAGCCGCATTGGGGCGCACATTTGGTGCTCTGCAGCTTACCTGCCCGATGTAAATAAAGCTGGGGCTTCAAAATCATCCGCCAACTCTTCACCGCGGGTACCGTCAATCGGCCAGCATGTTCCGCCGGTTGGTTGCCCAAAGGTCAACCAAAAAACATCTTTGAGTGTGAACGGCATCTGTCTTAAGACAAATAAGTAATGAAATGCTATAAAGTCATATAAACATGGTGCCAGTTACCTCTGTGGGAATGAAGGCCAAGTGTTTCAATTGCACAGTTGCAATTATAATGAATTAAGGAATGTTAATTAAGGAATCCATTTCTTTCTCTCTGACTAACGTGGCGTTGCATTTTTCATCAACTCTCTGCAGCTGTCACAAAGAAAAAAGACTTGCATTTATCTTCTTCTTAGGCAGTCCCTCGGAACCGAGGATGACTTGCTTCCACATTAAAAATGAGTTCTCAGGTGACTGATGAGTCCAATGCGGGACCAACAGTCTCTGTCACAGGTGGGGCAGACGGTGGTTGAAGGGGCGGTGGGTGGGGTGCTTGGGTTGACGTGCGCTCCTTGCGCTGCCTGCGCTTGGCATTCCGCTTGCTCCCGGCAAAGAGACTCGAGGTGTTCGGCGCCTTCCCGGATGCTTCTCCTCCACTTTGTGCGGTCTTGGGCCAGGGATTCCCAGGTGTCGATGGGGATGTTACACTTTTTCAAGGAGGCTTTGAGGGTGTCCTTGAAGCGTTTCCTCTGCCCATCTGGGGCTCTCTTGCCGTGCCGGAGCTCTGAGTAGAGCGCTTGTTTTGGGAGTCTCGTATCGGGCATGCGGACAATGTGACCCGTCCATCGGAGCTGATTGAGCGTGGTCAAAGCTTCGATGCTGGGGATGTTGGCCTGAGCAAGAACACTGACGTTGGTTGCGCCTATCCTGCCAATGGATTTGCAGGATCTTGCGGAGGCAGCATTGATGGTACCTCTCCAGTGCTTTGAGGTGCCTGCTGTACATGGTCCATGTCTCTGAGGCATACAGCAGGGCGGGTATCACTGCTGCTCTGTAGACCATGAGCTTAGTGCCGGATTTGAGGTCCTGGTCTTCAAACACTCTCTTCCTCAGGCGACCGAAGGCTGCACTGGCACACTAAAGGCGGTGTTGGACTTCGTCGTCGACGTCTGCCCTTGTTGACAGTAGGCTCCCGAGGTATGGAAAGTGGTCCACATTGCATTTATATAGCACTGTTCACAACCTCAGGAAGCCCCAAAGCGATTTGCAGCCAATGAAGTACTTTTTGAAGTGTAGTCACTGTTGTAATGTAGGAAACGCAGCAGCCAATTTGTGCACAGAAAGCTCCCACAAACAGCAACGTGTTAATGACCAGATAATCTGTTTTAATGATGTTGATTGAGGGATGAATATTGGCCAGGACACCATGGATAACTCCCCTGCTCTTCTTCGAAATAGTACTGCACTAGAGTGTCAGCCTAGATTTTTGTGTTCAAGTCTCTGGAGTGGGACTTGAACCCACAACCTTCTGACTCAGAGGCGAGAGTGCTACCCACTGAGCCACGGCTGAATAATTAAATTTATTCCCTTGTATGGGCAGAGGAAATTTTTCTCAAGTTTGAAAGAAGATACATTTACTATTAGAATGAAGGTGTTCATCTCTTTTCATAATTCAATCATTGCAGGAAAGATATGATTAAATGTACACATCACACCAGCTTGAAGACACCCTTGAGATTGCCTCTGTAGAACTATCTTGAATGCAGGAAAGGCTAGGACATGAAGAAACAATTCAGCCGTCTAGCATTCTAATTCTTGCATGATTGTGTCTCAGTGTATCTTGAAGACAGATAGGTTACAACCTAAGTTCCATTTAAAAGGTACAAATGAACATGCATCTCGCTCTCTCAAGATCTAGGGGAAGATGAAAGCAGGCCCAGTAAATCAAAATGAGGTTTAAAGAAAAAAGACTCAAGGCTGCAATGGGAATATCAGTGGCACAAGTTGATCACTGTCCCAGGCAAACAGAAAAGACTTTTGAATCATTGTCGAGCAAGAGGGCGGATTGATCAGTCATTGCTACAAACAGTTACCAGAATCAGACAGAATCATTTTAGGTAATGCTTACCTTGTCATCAGTTTTTTGCTATACCTTTTACCTCACACACTGCAGTGGCTGTTTCAATTTGGCAAGCAGCACTGCCTTCATAAGAACATAAGAAATAGGAACAGGAGTCGGCCATTTGGCCCCTCGAGCCTGCTCTGCCATTCAATAAGATCATGGCTAATCTTCTACCTCAACTCCACTTTCCTGCACTATCTCCATATCCCTTGATTCCCTTAATATACAAAAATCTATCGATCTCTGTCTTGAATTTATCAACAATTGAGCCTCCACAGCCCTTTGGGGTAGGGAATTCCAAAGATTCACCACCCTCTGAATGAAGAAATTTCTCCTCATCTCAGTCCTAAATGGCCGACCCTTATTCTGAGACTGTGACCCCTGGTTCTAGACTCCCCAGCATCTACCCTATCAAGCCCTGTAAGAATTTTGCATGTTTCAATGAGATCACCTCTCATTCTTCTAAACTCTAGAGAATATAGGCCTAGTCTACTCAATCTCTCCTCAAAGGACAATCCCCCCATCCCAGGAACCAGTCTGGTGAACCTTCATTGCACTCTCTATGGTAAATATATCCTTCCTTATATCTCACAAGGGCCCTATATAATTGCAGTCAGACGTCTTTACTCGTATACTCAAATCCTCTTGTAATAAAGGCCAACATACCATTTCCTTTCCTAATTGCTTGCTGTACCTGCACGTTAACTTTCAGTGCTTCGTGTACAAGGACACCCAGGTCCCTCTGAACACCAACATTTCCAAATCTCTCACCATTTAAAAAATACTCTCTTTCTATTTTTCCTACCAAAGTGGATAACTTCACATTTTTCCACATTATATTCCATTTGCCATGTTCTTGCCCACTCACTTAGCCTGTCTATATCCCCTTGAAACCTCATAGAGTCATAGAGTTTTACAGCACAGAAAGAGGCCCTTCGGCCCATCGTGTCTGCGCCGCCCATCCATCCCTGTCCAGTCTAATCCCATTTTCCAGCATTTGGTCCATAGCCTTGTATGCAATGGCATTTCAAGTGCTCATCCAAATGCTTCTTGAATGTTGTGAGGGTTCCTGCCTCCACCACCCTTTCAGGCATTGAGTTCCACATTCCAACCACCCTCTGGGTGAAAAAGTTCTTCCTCAAATCCCCTCTAAATCTCCTGCCCCTTACCCTGAATCTATGCCCCCTTGTTATTGACCCCCCCACTAAGGGGAAAAGTTCCTCTTTATCTACCCTATCTATGCCCCTCATTATTTTGTACACCTCAATCAGGTCCCCCCTCAGCCTTCTCTGCTCCAAGGAAAACAACTCCAGCCTGTCCAGCCTCTCTTCATAGCTGAGGCGCTCCATCCCAGGTAACATCCTGGTGAATCTTCTCTGCACCCTCTCCAAAGCAATCACATCCTTCCTATAGTGAGGCGACCAGAACTGCACACAGTACTCCAGCTGTGGCCTCACCAGCGTTTTGTACAGTTCCATCATAACCTCCCTGCTCTTATATTCTATGCCTCGGCTAATGAAGGCAAGTATCCCATATGCCTTTTTAACCACCTTATCTACCTGCTCCGCTGCCTTCAGGGATCTATGTACATGTACACCAAGGTCCCTCTGACCCTCTGTACTTCCTAGGGTCCTACCACTCATTGTGTATTCCCTTGCCTTATTTGTCCGTCCAAAATGCATCACCTCGCACTTTTCAGGGTTAAATTCCATTTGCCACTTTTCCGCCCATCTGACCAACCCGTTTATATCGTCCTGTAGCCGGAGGCTTTCCTCCTCGCAATTTACCACCCCACCAATTTTCGTGTCATCTGCGAACTTACTGATCATACCTTTTACATTTTCATCCAAATCATTTATGTAGATCACAAACAATAAGGGACCCAGCACCGATCCCTGAGGTACCCCACTGGACACAGGCTTCCAGTCACAAAAGCAACCTTCGACCATCACCCTCTGCCTCCTGCCACTCAGCCAGTTTAGGATCCAACGCGCCAAGGCACCCTGGATCCCATGGGCTCTTACCTTCTTGACCAGTCTCCTATGCGGGACTTTGTCAAAAGCTTTACTGAAGTCCATGTACACCACATCCACAGCATTTCCCTCATCCACCCCACTAGTCACCCCCTCGAAAAATTCGATCAGATTTGTTAGACATGATTTACCCTTGACAAAGCCATGCTGACTATCCCCGATTAATCCTTGCCTCTCCAAGTGGAGATTAATTTTGTCCCTCAGAATTTTTTCCAATAATTTCCCCACCACAGATGTTAGACTCACTGGCCTGTAATTCCCTGGTTTATCCCTGCTACCCTTCTTGAATAATGGTACTACGTTAGCTGTTCTCCAGTCCTCTGGTACATCCCCTGTGGCCAGAGAGGTTCTGAAAATTAGTGTCAGAGCCCCTGCAATCTCCTCCCTTGCCTCCCACAGCAGCCTGGGATACATCTCGTCCGGGCCTGGGGATTTATCCACTTTTTGGCCCGCTAAAACCGCTAGCACCTCCTCCCTCTCGATGCTAATATGTTCAAGTATGTCACAGTCCCCTTGCCCGATTTCTATGTCTGCATCGTCTTTCTCCATAGTGAACACAGATGCAAAAAATTCATTTAAAACCCCGCCTACATCCTCTGGCTCTACACACAGATTGCCACTTTGGTCCCTAATGGGCCCTACCCTTTCCCTGGTTATCCTCTTGCCCTTAATATACTTATAAAACATCTTAGGATTTTCCTTTATTTTGCTCGCCAGTGTTATTTCATGGCCCCTCCTCGCCCTCCTAATTTCTTTTTTAAGTATGCCCCTGCACTTTTTATACTCCTCTAGGGCTTCTTCTGTCTTTAGTCTTTTGTAACTGCCAAAAGCCCCCCTCTTATTTCTAATGCATTTTTGTATATCCCTTGTCATCCAAGGTTCCCTTTGCTTGTTGGTCCCACCCTTGACCTTTACAGGAACATGTTGGCGTTGTACTCTCTCTATTTCCCTTCTGAAAGTCTCCCACTGTTTTGATGTGGATTTTCCTATAAGCAGCTGCTCCCAGTCCACTTTGGCCAGATCCTGCCTTATCATATTAAAATCGGCCTTCCCCCAATTTAGAACCCTTATTTCCGGGCCGTCTTTGTCTTTTTCCATGACCACCTTAAATCTCACCGAATTATGGTCACTGTCGCCAAAATGCTCTCCTACTGACACTTCCACCACTTGCCCGGCTACATTCCCCAGAATTAGGTCCAGTACCGCCCCCTCTCTTGTAGGACTTTCTACATGTTGGCTCAAAAAGCTCTCCTGGATGCACTTTAAGAATTCTGCACCCTCCAAGCCTTTCACACTCTGACTGTCCCAATTTATATTGGGGAAGTTGAAATCCCCCACTATTATTACCCTATTATTTTCGCACTTCTCGGAGATTTGCCTACATATCTGTTCCTCTATCTCCCCCTGACTGTTTGGGGGCCTATAGTACACTCCCAGCAAAGTGCTTGCCCCCTTTTTGTTTTTAAGTTCTACCCATATGGCCTCATTAGAGGAACCCGCTAATATATCATCCCTCCTTACAGCAGTAATTGACTCCTTAATTAATATTGCAACACCCCCTCCCCTTTTACACCCCCCTCTGTCTCGCCTGAAGATTCTATACCCCGGAATATTGAGCTGCCAGTCCTGACCCTCCCTCAACCATGTCTCCGTGATAGCAACAATATCGTACTCCCATGTGTTCAACAACAACTTCAGTTCATCCACCTTATTTGCAAGACTCCTTGCATTAAAATAAATGCCTTCCAGCCCTGCCATATTCTCTTTTGCCTTCACATATTTGCTCTGCCTTCCCAGCTGACTTGTTTTTCCCTCTGTATTTGGCCGTAAATCACCCCCTACTATAGCTCCACTCTGTACCCCAACCCCCTGCCAAGTTAGTTTAAACCCTCCCCAGCAGTGCTAGCAAACCTCCCCGCAAGGATATTGGTTCCCCCCTGGTTCAGGTGTAAACCGTCCGACTTGTACAAGTCCCACCTTTCCCAGAAGCAGACCCAGTGATCCAGGAAACTAAAGCCCTCCCCCTTGCACCATCCCTTTAGCCACGCATTCATCTGTTCTATCTTCCTATTCCTATACTTACTAGCACGTGGCACCGGGAGTAATCCAGAGATTACAACCTTTGAGGTCCTGCTCCTTAATCCTTCACCTAGCTCCCTAAATTCTTGCTGCAGGACCTCATCCCTCTTTTTACCTATGTCGTTGGTACCAATGTGGACCACGACCACTGGCTGTTCTCCCTCCCCCTCCAGAATGCCCTGCAGCCGCTCAGTGACATCCTTGACCCTGGCACCAGGGAGGCAACAAACCATCCTGGATTCACGTCTACGGCCACAGAAACGCCTATCTGTTCCCCTTACTATAGAATCCCCTACCACTATTGCTCTCCCACTCTTTTTCCCCCCTTCCTGGGCAGCAGGAGCACCCCCAGTGCCAGGAAGTTGGCCGCTGCTGCCTTCCCCTGGTGAGTCATCCCCCTCAACAGTATCCAAAGCGGTATACTTGTTTGAAAGGGGGATGTCCGCAGGGGTTCCCTGCACTACCTGCCTGCATTTGTTGCTCCGCCTGATGGTCACCCCCTGTGCTGCCCTACCCTGAGGCGTGCACAACTCGCTAAACGTGTTATCCACGAGCCTTTCAGCATCGCGCATGCTCCAAAATTCATCCACCCGCAGCTCGAGCGCCGCAATGCGGTCTACAAGTAGCTGCAGCTGGATGCATTTCCTGCACACATGGTCATCAGGGACACTGGCAGCATCCCTGACTTCCCACATAGAGCAGGAGGAGCAGAGCACGGGTCTGAACTCTCCTGCCATGACTTCATAGAGTCATAGAGTTTTACAGCACAGAAAGAGGCCCTTCGGCCCATCGTGTCTGCGCCGCCCATCCATCCCTGTCTAGTCTAATCCCATTTTCTAGCATTTGGTCCATAGCCTTGTATGCAATGGCATTTCAAGTGCTCATCCAAATGCTTCTTGAATGTTGTGAGGGTTCCTGCCTCTACCACCCTTTCAGGCATTGAGTTCCACATTCCAACCACCCTCTGGGTGAAAAGGTTCCTCCTCAAATCCCCTCTAAATCTCCTGCCCCTTACCCTGAATCTATGCCCCCTTGTTATTGACCCCCCTACTAAGGGGAAAAGTTCCTCTTTGTCTACCCTATCTATGCCCCTCATCATTTTGGACACCTCAATCAGGTCCCCCCTCAGCCTTCTTTGCTCCAAGGAAAACAACCCCAGCCTGTCCAGCCTCTCTTCATAGCTGAGGCGCTCCATCCCAGGTAACATCCTGGTGAATCTTCTCTGCACCCTCTCCAAAGCAATCACATCCTTCCTATAGTGAGGTGACCAGAACTGCACACAGTACTCCAGCTGTGGCCTCACCAGCGTTTTGTACAGTTCCATCATAACCTCCCTGCTCTTATATTCTATGCCTCGGCTAATGAAGGCAAGTATCCCATATGCCTTTTTAACCACCTTATCTACCTGTTCCGCTGCCTTCAGGGATCTATGTACATGTACACCAAGGTCCCTCTGACCCTCTGTACTTCCTAGGGTCCTACCACTCATTGTGTATTCCCTTGCCTTATTTGTCCGTCCAAAATGCATCACCTCGCACTTTTCAGGGTTAAATTCCATTTGCCACTTTTCCGCCCATCTGACCAACCCGTTTATATCGTCCTGTAGCCTGAGGCTTTCCTCCTCACAATTTACCACCCCACCAATTTTCGTGTCATCTGCGAACTTACTGATCATACCTTTTACATTCTCATCCAAATCATTTATGTAGATCACAAACAACAAGGGACCCAGCACCGATCCCTGAGGTACCCCACTGGACACAGGCTTCCAGTCACAAAAGCAACCTTCGACCATCACCCTCTGCCTCCTGCCACTCAGCCAGTTTATGATCCAACGCGCCAAGGCACCCTGGATCCCATGGGCTCTTACCTTCTTGACCAGTCTCCTATGCGGGACTTTGTCAAAAGCTTTACTGAAGTCCATGTAAACCACATCCACAGCATTTCCCTCATCCACCCCACTAGTCACCCCCTCGAAAAATTCAATCAGATTTGTCAGACATGATTTACCCTTGACAAAGCCATGCTGACTATCCCCGATTAATCCTTGCCTCTCCAAGTGGAGACTAATTTTGTCCCTCAGAATTTTTTCCAATAATTTCCCTACCACAGATGTTAGGCTCACTGGCCTGTAATTCCCTGGTTTATCCCTGCTACCCTTCTTGAATAATGGTACTACGTTAGCTGTTCTCCAGTCCTCTGGTACATCCCCTGTGGCCAGAGAGGTTCTGAAAATTTGTGTCAGAGCCCCTGCAATCTCCTCCTTTGCCTCCCACAGCAGCCTGGGATACATCTCGTCTGGGCCTGGGGATTTATCCACTTTTTGGCCTGCTAAAACCGCTAGCACCTCCTCCCTCTCGATGCTAATATGTTCAAGTATGTCACAGCCCCCTTGCCCGATTTCTATGTCTGCATCGTCTTTCTCCATAGTGAACACAGATGCAAAAAATTCATTTAAAACCCCGCCTACATCATCTGGCTCTACACACAGATTGCCACTTTGGTCCCTAATGGGCCCTACCCTTTCCCTGGTTATCCTCTTGCCCTTAATATACTTATAAAACATCTTAGGATTTTCCTTTATTTTGCTCGCCAGTGTTATTTCATGGCCCCTCCTCGCCCTCCTAATTTCTTTTTTAAGTATGCCCCTGCATTTTTTATACTCCTCTAGGGCTTCTTCCGTCTTTAGTCTTTTGTAACTGCCAAAAGCCCCCCTTTTATTTCTAATGCATTTTTGTATATCCCTTGTCATCCAAGGTTCCCTTTGCTTGTTGGTCCCACCCTTGACCTTTACAGGAACATGTTGGCGTTGTACTCTCTCTATTTCCCTTCTGAAAGTCTCCCACTGTTTTGATGCGGATTTTCCTATAAGTAGCTGCTCCCAGTCCAATTTGGCCAGATCCTGCCTTATCATATTAAAATCGGCCTTCCCCCAATTTAGAACCCTTATTTCCGGGCCGTCTTTGTCTTTTTCCATGACCACCTTAAATCTCACCGAATTGTGGTCACTGTCGCCAAAATGCTCTCCTACTGACACTTCCACCACTTGCCCGGCTACATTCCCCAGAATTAGGTCCAGTACCGCCCCCTCTCTCGTAGGACTTTCTACATGTTGGCTCAAAAAGCTCTCCTGGATGCACTTTAAGAATTCTGCACCCTCTAAGCCTTTCACACTCTGACTATCCCAATTTATATTGGGGAAGTTGAAATCCCCCACTATTATTACCCTATTATTTTCGCACTTTTCTGAGATTTGCCTACATATCTGTTCCTCTATCTCCCCCTGACTGTTTGGGGGCCTATAGTACACTCCCAGCAAAGTGCTTGCCCCCTTTTTGTTTTTAAGTTCTACCCATATGGCCTCATTAGAGGAACCCGCTAATATATCATCCCTCCTTACAGCAGTAATTGACTCCTTAATTAATATTGCAACACCCCCTCCCCTTTTACACCCCCCTCTGTCTCGCCTGAAGATTCTATACCCCGGAATATTGAGCTGCCAGTCCTGACCCTCCCTCAACCATGACTTACCCCTTTAATTTCTTTAAAAATTTATTCAGTACCCCAGTTACAGGTATGCTCTAGGGCGCTTTATTTACCAACTATCCCCACTACACCACAGAAATTTAACACCACAGAATTCAAGCTTGTATTGAAAAAAGAGAAATACTCACCAACCAATCACCTACCTGCTCCCTGGTGACGTCACACACTGATTACTTTTTACCTCTCTCCCCGCTGCTGAGTTGGTATGCCTCGCCTCTCTCCGGTTTTTATACCGGTCTCACCACACTGCTCCCGACTGGTCTCGGGCCTCGCTGGTCGCCGGGTTTTCTCCCGAGCTCCTCCTCGCTGCTCCCGCTGGTCCCGACTGGTCTCGGGCCTCGCCTCTCTCCGGTTTTTATACCGGTCTCACCACACTGCTCCCGACTGGTCTCGGGCCTCGCTGGTCGCCGGGTTTTCTCCCGAGCTCCTCCTCGCTGCTCCCGCTGGTCCCGACTGGTCTCGGGCCTCGCCTCTCTCCGGTTTTTATACCGGTCTCACCACACTGCTCCCGACTGGTCTCGGGCCTCGCTGGTCGCCGGGTTTTCTCCCGAGCTCCTCCTCGCTGCTCCCGCTGGTCCCGACTGGTCTCGGGCCTCGCCTCTCTCCGGTTTTTATACCGGTCTCACCACACTGCTCCCGACTGGTCTCGGGCCTCGCTGGTCGCCGGGTTTTCTCCCGAGCTCCTCCTCGCTGCTCCCGCTGGTCCCGACTGGTCTCGGGCCTCGCCTCTCTCCGGTTTTTATACCGGTCTCACCACACTGCTCCCGACTGGTCTCGGGCCTCGCTGGTCGCCGGGTTTTCTCCCGAGCTCCTCCTCGCTGCTCCCGCTGGTCCCGACTGGACACAGCTTACATTCCCATGCAAGGAGGCAGCTAAAAAGATGCAGGGTCTAGTGAGGAGCCTATTTATTAATTTTGGAGCATTAATCAGGCTTCCACTGGCCACAACACAGCAATAATTGTCCACATTTTCCCTTTCTGCAAAATGTGGACTGCGTTATATTGGACATACTAGTCTGTACGCTTGATCTGTACTCGTTCAGGTTGTCACACAGCTTTTTACAATGATTGGATTACTTTCAAAGTGCAGTCACTGTTATCATGTAGACGAATATGGCAGTATGTTTGTTCACAGCAAGGTCCTACAAACAGGAAATGAACGAATGACCAATTAATCCGTTATTGGTCACAATGGTTCAGGGATGAATGCTGGCCAGAACACCAGAGAATTTCCTGCTCTTCTTTGAATAGTGCCATGGGGCCTTTTATATTCTCCCGAATCACTGGAACAGGCAGATGATTTAACATCTCATTGCAAAGATCAGGCACCCTACTATGCAGCACTTGCTCAGTACATAGCAACAGGAGTAGGCCAGTCAGCCCCTCCAGCTTGTTCCACCATTCAATTAGATCATGGCTGATCTGTACCTCAACCCCATTTACTTGCCTTTGTTCCATATCCCTTGATACCCTTATCTAACAAAAATTTATCAATCTCAGTCTTAAACATTTCAATTGACCCAGCATCCGCAGCCTTTTCGGGAGAGAGTTTCAGATTTCCACTGCCTTTTGTGTGAAAAAGCACTTCTTGATTTCACTCCTAAATGGCCTGGTTCTAGTTTGAAGATTATGCACTTCTGTTCTGGATTCCTCCACCAGAGGCAATAGCATCTCTGTATCTACTCCATCTAATCCCTTATCATTTTAAACACTTTGATTAGATCACCTCTCAACCTTCTAAACTCAAGGAAATACAAGCCAAGCTTCTGCAACCTATACTCGTCATTTAACCCTTTCAGCCTGTCCTGGTGAATCTGTGCTGTACTTCTTTTCAAGGCCAATATATCTTTCCTAAGATTCGGTGCCCAAAACTGAACACAGTAATCCAGATGGGGCCTGATCAAGGCTCTGTTCAGCTGAAGCATCACTTCTTCAGTTTTGAATTCTATTTTCTTGAGATGAAGGCCAACATTCCATTAGCCTTTTAGATTACTTTTTGTACTTGTGCACTAGCTTTTAGTGAGTTGTGTACATGGACAGCCAAATCCCTTTGCTCCTCTACAACTCCTAGTCTCTCGCCATTAACAAAATATTCTAATTTGTCTTTCTCAAATTCAAAGTGGATGACTTCACACTGCACCCCATTAAACTCCATTTGCCATAGCTTTGACCACTCACTTAGTCTCCCTATGTCCCTTTGTAATATCTTGCTCATAGCCACACAATTTACTGCACTGGTGTCAGCCTAGAGTAAGTGCTAAAATCCCTAGTGGGACTTTAACGTACATCCCTCTTGGAAGCAAGTGTGCAACCTGTTGAATTAACCTGATGAAGTGAAGCTCTGTACTATCAGCAGATCCTTATTGAATTAGTCCCTGTATGTTGATTCCATTGATTTTAAATGTCTGTTATGCTGTATAGTGTTGTAATGTCTACTTTACGAAGCATAATAACATAACCCGCATGTAACGGTTTAAACTTAACACACAATCCCATTTTTGCCTAGCTGTGACAAAGCATAAATCATTTTGACTTTATATTTTTGCCAGTAATTTTAGAATTTGTGCCTTTAATTTGTTCTGATTTTCTTGTTTGGTGAGAATCTCACTTGGTTGAATTTGTTAATTGAGAACATTTTAAAAGTTCATGACATTGAAATTATGTTAATTAATGCAAATAAGGAGACATTGATGGGGGCCAGATGGCTAATAATTAAAGACGGTTCATTAGCAAAAGACATTTGTGAGGTGCTGATTGTGATGACATCGGAAGATGTGTGGTCAATTTAGCGTGTGACTAATTCTAATTGTAGATAAGTTGTAAATGCTTATATTTATAAATATTGGGCCATAATCTGCTGTCAAAATAATGGTGAGGCTAATGGCGCTCATCATTATTTATGCGCAAATGGCACAGCAAGTTCAGGTGAGAGGCAGATGCACCATTAAACTCTAAAATCCAAAAATTGTTGCCCAAGAGGTGCGCGAAAACGGCATCTCGCTGTCTGGCTTCACATTGAAATACATTGAATGGCGTGAAGTTGCTGTATTTGCGCGGTAGATACGAACTCAATTAGCCTAAGAAAGTTAAGTCTTGTCTATTTCAATATAAGTACCCTTTTACCGATGTGGTAAGTGTTAATTACTGCCAGTCAACCTCTCTGGCACTGAAAATTAACTATTACAAATCTGGAGCCTCATTCCTTCAGGTATTAGTTGTTGTTGGCGATTTAAAAAATGTAAAAAAAAAGACTTTTCCTTTCTTTCTCTTAATCCAATCTTTCTTTCCCTCTTTTTTTCTCTTTCTGCACCTGATTTGACATGAATTCACCCACTCCAACTTACACTTCCTTCTCAGTCCTTGCACTGCTAATTTCACAATCTTTCAATCTGATTGGTTAAGGAGATACATAGCTGCTTGCCCTGTTTCCCTCGCTGCGACGTTATCAGCGTGCACTTTCAACAACTTGCCACGCAAAAGATTAAAAATTCTAAACGTGCAAGGGCAAGTCTAATGGCAGACGCCATTGGATGCCTTGCCACAGCAAATTATGATCCATTAATGAAGACAATAGCCACACCTAATGGGCAACAATTTAAATTCATCACCGCGAGCGCGGTTAGGAGAATTTTCATTCTGCAAAGAGTTGCAGGGCATAGGATGCTTTTCCACAAGGAATAGTTGAGGCAGAGGTCATTGCATCTTTTAAGGGAAGAGTAGATAAATCATTGAAGCAGAGAAATATACAGGGCCATGAGAAGAGAGCAGGGCAGTAGGATTAGTTTTGGATTGGCCTAGCAAAGAGGCAACACAGATACAATGGGGCAAATGGAATTTTTGTGCTGTAATCTTCTGTGGAAACATAGCCAATGCACAAAATAATCTGGCTTAATGGCTGCCAGGCGTACAATGAAGCATTGTACAGGTGAGATATACAATGGAAATAATGGGAATTACCAGCACAAGCTCCTGATGTACAACTCTCTGTAGCACAATATAATCTCGAACTGCAAGTCAGGGTCATTAAGAAATAAAATGAATAGAAGAAAAGATAAGTATATTTTAAAACCTTACCTTTTTGGCGGCAGCCTACGGCGCTCCCTTTAAGGGCTGTCTTTTATGCCACAGGTGGACCTGGCTTTCCTGACCGCATCTGACGCCTTCACTGGCTGTCTCAGGGCAACTCAGTATTGCAGAGGGGGGCTTCAAACAGGCATCCAGCACCTTATTTGTATGCCAACGTGGCAGGCAACGCACCGCTGGCTTGTGATGAGCATGTGCTTCTTGCCTGCCATATTGGAGGCTTAGCCGCTCGTTTAGCGCCTGAAATATGGGCGCGTCACCTTCGAATTTCTAGGCTTTGTGTTTTGGCCAGCCAGACATGGATTGCAACAGTGAAAATCTGTTTAGCAAGGAAATTCATGTTAAATAAATTGATAAGAATAATTGCAATGTTTTAACTACCTAATTACTAACTTTTTCACACAGTAAAGGAAAGCGCACATGAATATCTGAGATGCACATCTGGTTGATGCCGTCTTTTGTTTAGCTATTACCCGAACTAAAATCGTATAAAATGAACACTTTTGTCACAACTAATAGTGCACGCTTGTGTCTAAACTTCACTGGATATTGTTTATACATTCATTTTATCTTGCGTGTGACAGAAAATTCAATTGAAAAGCACTGCAAAGTTTTGGAAGCAGGCCGTCATGTCAGAACCTGAAATAGTTCGAAGTACGAATAAACACAATGCGGTCCAACTGAAGTCATTTAGTGCTTCAATTTGTTTTTTAAAATGCCATTTGATCCACTGGGGGGAATTTTAACATGAAAAAAGCAGCTGGATTGCAGGCGGGGGGACGTTAAAGTTTAAAAAAATCTAAATCCCACCTCCAACCTGCCCACTTTCAACTTTTACTCAGGCGGGATGGGAGGACGGGCAGCCAATCCGCTGCCAGGAGGGGGGTTGGCATTTTAAATATGACAACAAGGCCCTGAAGCCTCTGCTTTAACCTGCTTTACTGGTTTCACTGCAGCCGTCCGGGAATCCCGGGCCTTGAGATTCCCCCCAAGCTCACCCACCAGCAGCCCGCCACTCCCTGGGGTCAGGGATCGGACCCCCAGGGTTGGGAATCAGAAGCCCCTCCTAGGGTCGGCGATTGGACCCCCTGGGAATCAGACCCCCACACCCCTCCCCCCCACCAGGCTTGGAAACACCCCCCTGGACTGGGAACTGCCCCCCTCCCCACACCGATCGAACCCCGCACCTACCTGTTGGGACCCCCCCCTCGCCCGCTCTGGGTAGGTTGGAAACTTCAAAATCCAGCCCGTTTTGTCTGTGTTGCCTCTTTGCTAGATCAATCCAAGACTAATCCTACTGCCCTGCTCTCTCCTCATAGCATCCAGCCGCATTCTGGGCGGAGAGCAGGGGCAGGTCTAGTGCGTCTTGCTGTCAGTCAACATTCTCAACAATCACTCTGATGAAGTTAAAGCCCCGCTCGCAAATGTTGGGCAAAAACCTAGGAGCTGCACTAAGAGGAGCTGTGCCTGATGAACTCATGTCAGAATTCCAAGCTTTGGTGAAGGAAAAAGACAGCAAAGTATTACATTGTTCCAATGAAGCTCAACGTAAGCTCGAGGAACAGCACCTCATCTTTCGATTAGGCACTTTACAGCCTTCCGGACTCAACATCGAGTTCAACCATTTCAGATATAACCCCTGCCCCCATTTTTCATGCTGTATGATTTTTGCCATTCCCATTTGCAACATTTTATCTTTCCTGCCTCTTACAAAAGTACAGGATGTTCTTTCAATTCCTTCCTCCCCTCCTAAACACCCCACCCCCCTCCCCCCGTCGCTGCACCTGCTTAATCTGTTACATCTCCAGCTTTTTCCAGTTCTGATGAAGGGTCCCAGACCTGAAACGTTAACTCTGTTTCTCTCTCCACGGATGCTGCCTGGCCGGCTGAGTATTTCAAGCATTTTCTGTTGTTATTTCAGATTTCCAGCATCTGCAGTATTTTGCTATTGTAAAGTTTCATACTGATTGGTGGCAGATGTTTGTAAAATAAATACACATGTGAAATACATTTACCTGGATCGTGTGTAAGGAGTTTTCTACTAAAATTAGTGCATGTTGCTAAGAAGGTGTTGCCTGGTCAACGATTTCTATTGGATTTAAAAACAATTGAAAATCATCACTAAGAGTGAAGAGAGTGCCATAATGTGCCCAGTTTGAGCTGCCTGTTATTGGTTAGCCTTGCTTTCTTCTGCTGGCAGGGTGTGGTTATTACAAGCGGTCGAGCTAACCACAGTGACAACTCCCTTCTCCATGCAATGTTGCTGGTGTTTCCTGTTGCTGACGTCCAGCATTTTCATCCGTGTTACACACCTATTTGGCAGATAACCCATGAGCAGTAACCAAAAAAATAAAGCACACACAACGATCAAAAAAACATTTGGACACCAAGGGGGCAATTTTCCCAGCCCTGGGAAGGCGGGTTTGGAGGCGGGACTGCCGGGAAAATGGCAGAATCTGGGGGCGGGTACCCATCCCGCCTCCTACCCGCCTCCGTGCCATCTTCCCAGGAGGCAGGTGTCATGAATTTTATCATTCATGAAGAAATGACTCATGAAATAACACTGGGCAGCCAGCTGGTGGCGCCGTCCAAGGAGTATAAATACTCGGGCGTGGGCCCAGCTTGCCCAGGACGTTTTTGTAACCAGGAACTAGTGATGTAACTAGAATCTCATGGTTGTGAAACAGTTGATTAAAGTCTTGTTTTATATTCAAATCAAGTGCTTAGTAGTTTTCTTATGTCAGCGGGTACCCGATCCACGCCGGATCCCGTCTCCTGGAGACGGGAAGGGGATTACAGCCAATTAACTGCCTGGTAACAGGTAGTTAACAGGCAGTTAAGATGATTATCCCCATTTTTCCATCAGAGGTGCAGGCTTCGCGATGTCGAAAAACCCCACCAGGGGCAGCGATATTCAAGAAGGAGTTAGATATATTTCTTAAGGCTAAAGGGATCAAGGGATATGGAGAGAAGGCAGGGACAGGGTACTGAGTTTGGATGATCAGCCATGATCTCATTAAATGGCGGAACAAGCTCGAGGGGCCAAATGGCCTACTCCTGCTCCTATCTTCTATGTTTCTATGATTCTATGTTTCAGCGAGGCAAGCAGAGGATCTGCGGGGGTCGGAAGGGTCCAAACGTGTGCTGTGGAGGTGAGTGATAGGTGCAAGTGTGGAGAGGTAAGTATGGGAGGTGAGTGAAAAATGTTAGAAAAAGTTTACTTACCTTTGTTTCTTCCTGCAAGCTTCAATCGTTGGGGATGCGGAGGCTCCGGCATCTCCACAGCAGAGATGACAGAATGGCTGCTGCATTCTCCAATGCAACAGCCATCTGCTTTCTGCTCAGAAAATAGGTTTGGTGAGCCTTGAGTACAAGAACTCACCAAACAACAGAGAATGTCAGTGTTTGACAGCTTCTCAAAGCTGTCAAACGATGACAATTCATCTGTCAAAAGTTTTTGACAGATGAAACATCATACGCTGACGTTCTTTGTAACCGGCTTCCCCTTAATTGGCCTGCTAAGCCCGCTGGGCGGGCTTAACAAGGTCAATCAACGGAAAATAGCATGGGTTGGCCACAAGTCGATGGAGGCGGGACTAAAACCTGACAAGCAGCAGTCCCGTCTCCAATGCGCCCCCATTGGCAAAATCACCCCCCCCCCCACGCTTTTTGTCTCACCATTTTACCAACAAGCACACAAAAGCTAAAGTACACATAAATATGCTGGGTGAATATGAGTATTGAGATCACACACCCAACAACACTGCTTATTACTAATTTTTTATTTACTAATCAAAACTGCAATTAACCACAACTGGATTCCTAATTAGCCATATGTGGCTAGTGGCTAATGACACTGTTTTAAATTGATGGTCCCCTTGTCATTGACTCCCAAAACAGAGGAAATAGTCTTTCCTGATTATAATTGTAAAAACCTCAATTAAATCTCCTCTTGTCCTTCTCCACTCCAGTGGAAATAGTCCCAGTGGCTCAAGCATCTCCTTGTAACTATAGTGTGTCATCCTCGTGAATCTACGCTGTACGTTCGCTATGGCTTTACGTGCACAAAGCTGCACACCAGACACCATAGTGTGGCCTAACCATTGCTGTGTACAATGTTATCATAACTTCTTTGTTCTTGTACTCTGTGTCCCTTTACAACCCCAAAATGCTAGTGGCTTCTTTATGGCTTTATTTGATTTCAATGGAAAGAAAATTGGACATGCTCCTTAAGGGCAGGCAATCCATTCTGTCAGATTAAGAAAATTTACCCTATTTTAACCGCGTCATCACATCAGAGCCGCTACTGCTCAGCAAGCAGTCACTGCAGTCCAGTGAGAGAATATGACCCTTTCAAAATGAAAACTTCAATAAAAGTTGAAAAATCGCTTTAGAAACTGTCAGACAATGTTCCTCTGGTTAAAAACAACCTTTAGTGTAAAAAAAATTAAAAACCACAGCCAGATTGTGCCTTTAACTTCCATGTTTAAAATCACTGCACTCAATAACAGCAAAGAGCTTTGGGCCGTTTTGCGTGTCAGTGCTGAGGGTGATGTAATTTCCAATCCCCTTGCTGTGGTACAGGAAACTCTTTGGTATCCGGCACCTACGGGACCAGGATGGTGCCGGTTGTTTAAAAATTCCGGATAACGGAGAGGTATACCTACCAAGGTACGAGAGCCCCGTTAGACAGCACACCAGTTACACGGCCACAGATCCAGGAGTCCCTGTTACACGGCCACAGGTGCAGGAACCCCGGTTACACGGCCACAGATCCAGGAGTCCCTGTTACATGGCCACAGGTGCAGGAACCCCAGTTACACGGCCACAGATCCAGGAGTCCCTGTTACACGGCCACAGGTGCAGGAACCCCAGTTACACGGCCACAGATCCAGGAGTCCCTGTTACACAGCCACAGGTGCAGGAACCCCAGTTACACGGCCACAGATCCAGGAGTTCCTGTTACACGGCCAGGTGCAGGAACCCCGGTTACACGGCCACAGATCCAGGAGTCCCTGTTACACAGCCACAGGTGCAGGAACCCCGTTTACACAGCCACAGATCCAGGAGTCCCTGTTACACAGCCACAGGTGCAGGAACCCCGGTTACACGGCCACAGATCCAGGAGTCCCTGTTACACGGCCACAGGTGCAGAAACCCCGGTTACACGGCCACAGATCCAGGAGTCCCTGTTACACGGCCACAGGTGCAGGAACCCCGGTCACACGGCCACAGATCCAGGAGTCCCTGTTACACGGCCACAGGTGCAGGAACACCAGTTACACGGCCACAGATCCAGGAGTCCCTGTTACACGGCCACAGGTGCAGGAACCCCGGTTACACGGCCACAGATCCAGGAGTCCCTGTTACATGGCCACAGGTGCAGGAACCCCAGTTACACGGCCACAGATCCAGGAGTCCCTGTTACACGGCCACAGGTGCAGGAACCCCAGTTACACGGCCACAGATCCAGGAGTCCCTGTTACACAGCCACAGGTGCAGGAACCCCAGTTACACGGCCACAGATCCAGGAGTTCCTGTTACACGGCCAGGTGCAGGAACCCCGGTTACACGGCCACAGATCCAGGAGTCCCTGTTACGCGGCTAGGTGCAGGAACCCCGGTTACACGGCCACAGATCCAGGAGTCCCTGTTACACAGCCACAGGTGCAGGAACCCCGGTTACACGGCCACAGATCCAGGAGTCCCTGTTACACAGCCACAGGTGCAGGAACCCCGGTTACACGGCCACAGATCCAGGAGTCCCTGTTACACGGCCACAGGTGCAGAAACCCCGGTTACACGGCCACAGATCCAGGAGTCCCTGTTACACGGCCACAGGTGCAGGAACCCCGGTTACACGGCCACAGATCCAGGAGTCCCTGTTACACGGCCACAGGTGCAGGAACACCAGTTACACGGCCACAGATCCAGGAGTCCCTGTTACACGGCCACAGGTGCAGGAACCCCGGTTACACGGCCACTAATATACAGTAAAACTTACCTGAACCTACTCCTGAATTTTGCCGGCTAATAGAGATTTCCGGATATTTAGGTGCCGTTTAAACGAGAGTTTCCTGTAATAGTTTTTTGGTTCCTTTAAGCTAGTTCCAGCTTTGCTAATCCTACTGACATTCTTCATAAAATGGCATAACTTATTTAATCCGCTGGAAAGTACAGAAGAAGCACAGCCAATAGACAACCCTCATCGAGCAGCCTCATTAGTGCCACAATGGGTTGTTGTGTTTCTCCAGAATCCAGCAGGGGTAAGGTTGGATTACTGAAGATTAAATTAAATAACTGGATCAGTTTAGTGATACTCATTAAATGGCTGCATTGCTGGTGAGGTCAATCATTTCTTTTAACTGGTTCCCCTTCCACACCATGCAGTTCCATGAAGGGAGCAGGGTGAGTGAGCTGCTCCCAGTGCTATATTTGGCCAACCACCAGAACATGGAAACTCCGCATTTAATTTGGCCTGAACATGTTTTGGCTCCACTGTACATAAAATCTTCATAACTTGAACACCCCCATCACAACTGCCCTGCCTCCACCCCCCCATCATTTCCCCCCTCCCCCGCCACCCACCCCCCACTCAATGCTGTGATCTTGTCCAGGTGGGTCATTCTAGATAATCAAGAAAGAACAATGGCTATTTTCATTGAGTCCCAACCTTTAAAAATGAAACAGTTTGCTCATGTTACACAGAATGCCAGCCATGTAAAATATTTAAAAATAACAACAGGAAATGCTGGAAGCACTCAGCAGGCCAGGCAGCATCCGTGGAAAGAGAAACAGAGTTAACAGGCTGGATTTTCATTCAGAAGGCAGGAAGGAGGCGGGACTACAACTTTCAGGTTGTTGTCCCGCCTCCATCGAGATGCGGCCAATCCACGTGATTTTCACTTGATTGACCTTGTTGAGCCTGCCCAGCGGGCTCAGCAGGCCAATTAAGGGCCACCCGGCAACAGGTGACGTCACAGACTGAAATTTCATCTGTCAAGACGTGTTAACAGATGAAATATCAGTGTTTCACAGCTGTTTGAAGCTGTCAAACACTGACAGTCTTACTTCTAACCTGAGTCTTTCTACACAGACTCAGTTAGAAATCTCGCCGGCACTGAAAGCTGAAGGCTGTCACTTTTGACAGCTCGCAGCCATTCTGCTTTCTGTGCCGGCTGAATGATGGACTCCCGAAACCCAGAGGAAGAAAGGCTGTAAAGGTAAGTACAGGTAATTTAAACTTCTTTACACACTTTAGACACACCAAACACACTTACCTTTGCACTCATGCACCCATCACTCACCTGAACACCGACATCTCGACCCCTCCAAGTCCTTCAACCCGACGGCCCAACTCCTCTAACTTGGCGTGGTTTGGAGCCGTCAGGAATCCCACACGGCAACCTTCAAAATAGGGATTAGGCTAAAAACTGTCTGTTAACTACCTGTTAACAGGCAGTTAATTGGCACTAATCCCTTCCCGCCTTGGAAAATCAACCCCAACATTTCAGAACTGCTTAAAATCTGTTTCATTGCTAGCCTTTTCCAGTTCTGATGAAGGGTCCCAGACCTGAAACTCTCTTTCTCCACCGATGCTGCCTGGCCTGCTGAGTATTTCCAGCATTTTCTGTTGTTATTTCAGATTTCCAGCATCCGCAGTATTTTGCTAATGTAAAATATTCACTTCACTCGGTCTGGAGGGGACATGTCTGTTTATCTTGGTTATTTGTTAAGTTGATAGATTCAGTTTGGTAAGGGCTAGAAAAGTCTGTGCTACAACATGCTGATCCACTGGTGTCTTTGAAGATCTTTCTGAAGAGTCTGGCCTTTACAAGCTGAGGATTCTGCTTACTGATGCAGACAAATTAGTTTTAACCAAATATGGAAAGGCCAAATTATTCAAAACAGAAAGGATTTTCCTGAAACTCAAGATCTAAAAGTTCATTGCAGCCTCAAGAATTGGAACGAGGTGCAGGGTTTATTTCTGGCTTTCGAAGTTATTTTTCTGAAGCTCGTTGTTAAGCTGCTCAAGGGCAACTAGGGATGGGCAATAAATGCTGGCCTTGCCAGCGACACCCACATCCCGTGATCGAATAAAAGAAAAGGCTGAGCTGGTTTTGAAAAATGAATAGTGATGTGGGTTTGCCAAGGAAACTTTGGCAGGAAAAATCGTAGAGCAAGTTATTATCTTAATGGCAAGAAACTTGAAAGTACTGAAGTACAAAGGGATCTGGGGGTCCTGGTGCACGAAACTCAAAAGGTTAGTATGCAGGTGCAGCAAGTGATTAAGAAGGCCAATGGAATGTTGGCTTTCATTGCTAGGGGGATAGAATATAAAAATAGGGAGGTATTGCTTCAGTTGTACAAGGTATTGGTGAGACCGCACCTGGAATACTGCATACAGTTTTGGTGTCCATACTTAAGAAAGGACATACTTGCTCTCGAGTCAGTACAAAGAAGGTTCACTCGATTAATCCCGGGGATGAGGGGATGGACATATGAGGAGAGGTTGAGTAGATTGGGACTCTACTCATTGGAGTTCAGAAGAATGAGAGGCGATCTTATTGAAACATATAAGATTATGAAGGGGTTGGATCGGGTGGATGCAGGGAGGATGTTCCAGATGATGGGTGAAACTAGAACTAGGGGGCATAGTCTTAGAATAAGGGGCTGCTCTTTCAAAACTGAGATGAGGAGGAACTACTTCACTCAGAGGGTGGTAGGTCCATGGAATATGCTGCCCCAAAAAGCTGTCGAAGCTACATCATTACATAAATTTAAAACAGAAATAGACAGTTTCCTAGTAGAAAAGGGAATTAAGGGTTACGGAGAGCGGGCAGGAATTTGGACATGAGTCTAGGTTCGGATAGGTCATGGCCCTGTGGGTAACGGAGCGGGCCCAGGGGCCGTGTAGCCTGATCCTGCTCCTGTTTTCGTGTGTCTAATGCTGTTAGATTCAGGAGATAGTCCTGTCATAGTGGATTGGCGGTTAGGATCAGATCAGCCATGATCTTATTGAATGGCGGAGCAGGCTCGAGGGGCCAATTGGCCTACTCCTGCTCCTATTTCTTATGTTCTTATGTTCTAACCTAACTCCAAGGATTATTTGCATTTTGTGACTTCTTGGAAACAGAAAGTAAGAGAAAGAGAAGTTTGAAATAATCAGTATAAAAATTGTAGGTTGATGCAGCGTTCAAACATTGCTGGAATTGCTCAAACAATTTTGCGCTAACATATATCCCACATAACTAACACCACCCTAATAGTTACAATAATTATTCTTAATATGAGTTGTAAAGGAAACTAAAAGACATTAGTCTAGATATTACTGTCAGCATTACGTTTAATATTAGCAGTAATGTTAATGACGAGCAATGTCAGGAGTGTAGTACGGCACTTGCTTACCAAATTCCTGTTTGGAGAATTCTTACTTAGAGCGCCAATATTCTCACTTCCTGAAGTGGCCATTTAACCCAGCAGATTAGGCACTTAATAGTGAAGCAGCTCATACTGCAGTACGAATGCATTGCTCATTTGATGCAATTATCTAGAACAGGCATTCCTGGTGAGGCTGCAATGAGAAAGTAGAATGTTCTCATTTAAAAGTAGCAGGAAGAGCAAATGCAACAGATTTAATTAGATTGCAAGGGGGAAAAATTCAGTTGCTTTGTGCCTCCCGTTAAACGGGTGCAATGCAACTAGCGCCCGGGCGCGGAGCCACCAACGCCTCCTGCAAAATTCAGCGGAAGGTTAGTGGCGGCGGTAACCATTAGCACCCCGCGGCGCTGCGCCGCCGGCGATGTCGTCATCGCCATGCTCAGCGCCCCGCCCGTGATCTTCGGTAGTGCCCCCTGACTCACCGCCGGATGCTATGTCCGCCGGGGTCAGGGGGGCCTACCTGCGGCCAGGGCGGCGCTAGTTAAAGGGGAGGTGCCGGGCGGCCATTTTTGTTGCTGGCCGCCTGCCAGCACCTGCCCCCGTTGCTGTCCCCGGCCCCCGTGAAGCCCCCTGCGGGGTGCCAGCTGCTCTCTGTGAGCCCGGCACTCCTCTCGAGTGCCGGGCTCGTTTGCCGGGACTCCTGATTCCTGATGGCCCAGCTGGACCCCGGGTCGTGCTGCACCAGGCCCCTCCCCTTTAATAAGGGGAGGAAGGCCTGTAGTACCGTGGCACGCGCTGCGGTACGTAGTGCCGCGATATTGCCTCGCAGCGCCCCAAGAGGGACATGGGGCGCGTCCAGTAGTGCCCCTCCTCCCTCTCAGGGTGCTACCTGGGAAAATCGGCTGTGGGGTGCTAATTTAATCGGGGCTCTAAAAGTAGCGCCCCGGTGAAGTTAGTGCCCCAAAGGGGGCGCGACTCAATTTTTTCCTCCCAAGGCTTTAATGTACCCACCCCGATTCAAAATATTAAACATCTCAAAGCTATAGTAATTCTCCCAAGTAAAACTCTTAGTTTAGCCTTGCATCTGTGATTGAGAGTTTTCATGTGAGACTGGATGTTCATGGAGTGCTCTACAATCCCATTAGCCACCTTAGATACACTAAGAAATCACTATACCTCTCTCTGGTTTGAAGTCCACAATTAAATTAAATAAAACCGCTAATCACAAATAAGTTTCAAAGAAAATGCTCTGGGTTATTTACTCATTGGAAAGCTGATTTCAACGAACGCTCCTGCACAGACGGCTAAGCCACCTACCCAGACCTGGGGTGGTCCCATTTCACATGCGCTAACTGGGGTCCGATGATGTTGGGCCCTCGACAGCGACTTTACTTCGACCTGAGTGGGGAAGCCACCACAGTTTTCCCGCCAGGTGAAGGCCAGCGTAGAGAGGATCGGGAAGTTGAAGTGGCCCTCCAGGTAAGTTTTTTTTTAAACTTTCCTTTGTGGTCCTTCAGGCTCCTGCCTGTAACTCTTCCCCTTCCCTTTCATGAGACTCTCCCAGGAACCCCCTTCTCCGCACTTACCCGAGTGCCAGTCAATGACCAAGGGCCTTCCGATTTTCCGGAGGTTAGCAGCCACTTCCCACCCAGGCAGGAAATGATCCGGTGGCATGTTAATGAGGCCCTGCGGTTAAAATCACCATAGCCCCGTACTGCCATGGGTGGGCGGTAAACTAACTGAAACCAGCGGCTGCCCGCCAGAACCCCTCTGACAGTTAATTCCCCCTCCCCCTCCAGACATTGCCTGGAAGATACCAGGCAAGCATTTTATACTCCTTCAGTACATGGCCAACCTGTGAGAGCCTTGCTCATAGGAGCCCAAGAAGGGACAATTGTAAAGGTCATGGACAGATGTATAAGTGATCTGGTGCTCAACTCTAATTGTTTCCATCACCAGATGGGTTGTGAATCTTCTCACACTGAACAATAGGCTAAGAAAGCTTCCATTCTCATTGCTTGTCTATGGCCAGGCATATGTTCTTCAAGTACAATTAAAGAAGAAAACACTAAAAAGTCACCCTATTTACGTAGATATTGAGAGCGGAGTCCTCGTTAAAATATTATGGCCTCCATTTTAACCCCCCTCGCTCAGCGAGAATGGTGCATGGGAGGGGTTAAGATTAGGTCAAGTCCACTTACCAGCCTGAAGTCACTCCATTCCTGCCCAGCGCCATTTCATCTTCGCCAACTTTCAGGTCAGCCGTGGTTCCCGCTACAGACAGACGAGGGCCTAATTTAAATTCAAAAGTCACGGCCCGATGATGTAATTGGCGCTGCAACATGATCTTGACCAAATGTCAGGGGGGGTCCGACAGCAGAACCACGGCAGGAAGCGTTGACTGGCCAGAAAAGGCCAAGGTAAGTTTTAAAAATGTACTTCTGTGAGCTAGGAGGAGCAGGAGTGTGCCCCACAAGGAGGCCACAGGACCAATGACTTTGTAAGCTGTAAACTGCTTTTTTCTCACTCATAACACCCATGGCAATTTTACTGAAGCTGTCTTTGTCTTCTCAATATTCATGCAGGTGCTTAGCTGCCTCCTGATTGCAATTCATAGCTGATTAAGGAGATTAAGAGGATTACTTCTTTTCCCCTTTAATTGACCAGGCCACTTTATGGGAGATATAGCCCACATTTTAGCCCATAGACTGAAAATAACATCGGGAATAAACCAGCAGGAGTAAATTCTCCCAAACGGTTTCAGTGACCCATAGTTTATCCTTGAATAGCACAACAGCAGTAATTTTGCAATGTTTCTCATACACGTTCCATCATTGAAAAAACTGGACCCAGAGTTAAGTTGTTAATTGCTTGAATACATGGATTACTGAATGGCCTAGTCGATGCAATGGGCTGGATTTTCCACTCAGCAGTCAGTGCCTGGTTGATGGCAGCTGATACTTTCCTTTTCCGCTCCTGGTGCTAGTTGGCAAAATTAAATATGCTAATGTCTGCAAAGCCAACTTCACATATTGCTGCGGCCATTTTCTCAGCTGTTGCTGTAATGCTGTGGCAGAAAGCATTCCTCAAGCAATAAACAAGGATCATTCATTAAAGATGAAAGCTGTTTTTGCCTCCAGGAATCCATTGTTTTGTCTACTGCAAAAGGGCTTAGGAAATACAAAGTAAAATACTGTGACAAGCGATAAGGTGAGCCTTATATACAAACATTACCACAAAAGGAGAAGGTTAGTTTAGCAGTTCTGCTGCATTTCCCTTTTTGGACTCATCTGTCACTTTCTGCAGTACTAGGGAGCAGGGATGTATTTGAAATTTAGTGCTCACTTTTTTAAAAAAAAATATATTTTTGATGACCTTTATTGTGCTTAGCAAGGTGAAGGATAATGGAACAGTATATTTAAGGTACACAGTTTGCGTCAAACCCTCCCAAGTCAGGTATTGCACAGTGGACTGCGAGTAACCCTCCCTCTGCTCTCGGCTCCAGCTTTTGAATTGCATCCTCTGCGACACCAGTGTGATTGTTTTTACTATTTCCCAGAGCAGGGCATCCTGCGGGTTCATGGAGCGTCATAGGAACAGGAGTAGGCCATTCGATGAGATCGTGGCTGATCTGTATCTTAACTCCATCAACCCACCTTGGCTCCACGTCCCTTAATACCCTGGGCTAGCAAATATCTATCGATGTCACATTTCAAATGATTAATTGAGCTGGCATCTACTGCTTTTTGTGGGAGAGAGTTCCACACTTCTACCACCCTTTGCATGAAGATGTGTTTCCTAACTTCACTCCTGAACGGCCTGCCTCTGACTTTAAGGTTATGTCCCCTTGTCCTAGACTCCCCCCCACAGCGGAAAAAGTTTCTCTCTATCTACCCCTTCAATTCCTTTAATAATCCTAAAACCTCAGTCAAATCATCCCTTAACCTTCTGTATTCCACTGAATACAAGGCTAGTTTATGTAATCTCTCCTAATAATCTAACCCCTGGAGCCCAGGTAATATTTTGGTGAATCTGCGCTGCACTCCTTCCAAGGCCAATATATCCTTTCTAAGGTGTGGTGCCCAGAACTGTACACAGTGCTCCAGGTGTGGTCTAACCAGGGCTTTGTGTAGCTGTAGCAAAACTTCCTTCCTTTTATATTCAAGCCCTCTAGTTATAAAGGCTAACACTCCATTAGGCTTTTTGATTTTTTTTTGTACCTAACTACTGTATTTTAATGATGATCTGTGTGCATGGACCCCTAAATCACTGTTCCTAGCTTTTCACCATTAAAAATGCTAGTTAGTGCCAAATTAGGCACATTTTTGTTTTGTGGTCCTGTGGGCACTAGATGTGGATTGAGTCTGGCCAAACACATTGCACAGTGGACCCTTAACAGTTCGCGGAGAGAAATTTTCATTTAATCAGCCTGGGCTGCATTTGAACTCATGTCACATGGAGAGTTGACCTACATTGGTTCCCATTCCCCAACCCCCCCAAACTCTCCATTCATCTGACGTTTTGTGCACTGCCCACCCCCTCCCGTCGCCCTATTGGCTTCACACTGTAGAATTCCCTCCCTAAACCTCCCGGCTTTCTTCCTCCAAGACTTTCCTTAAAGCGACCTTGTGACCGTCACCCCTCCTAATGTCTCCTCCTTTGGCTTGACATCTGTCTTTGTCTGATTAGTCCCCTGTGAAGCACCTTGGGACGTTTATCTACATTAAAGACACTATATTGTTGTTGTTGTCTAACCCACTACACCCTCTCCACCATTAAGACTAAATCAACTATGGTGAAATGGTGCCATGATTGCCAACACTAACGACTTTCATTGAGCAATCAAATCCAGCCAAATGTATCAGGAGATTTGCTTCTTCTGTAGGTGGCAATCTAATTATAAATATAATCTTTTGGCACAGTTACTTCTTGTATGAGGAACAGTCAGCTAAAGCATGAGTAGAATTGCTGGCACTAAAAATGTACCTCCCACAGGAAATGTCTGCAGCTCAATAATCATATTTATATTTTCATACCTAAATAGAATAAGTCTAATAGCTATTTCCATTCTTCATAGAAGATTTGATCTGCTCTTAACATCTGGTACCAGCTGTACTGTGTGTTCAGTCAGAAGAGCAAATGATCAAACAGGAAATAGAGGGGGATTTGTCAGGCACTTTAAAGGCTATATATATACATATATACATGTGAGTCAGCATCCATATAGAAATGGAAATTGTTTTTGAGAAGCTCAAAATAGTCATATAATTTTTAGAAATTAGCAAAGAAGCAGAGAACCAGAATAAATCACCTTTAAATCCAAACCTTTGGCATATAGTTGGTTTTTCATAATGACACATTGCTGCCATCCACCAACAACAATGATCACCATGATTCTCACCTAGACTTAACTGGAAGCTGCTGGCTGACTTTATATCAGGCAATGGTGATAGAAAAATACCATTCTCAGTTGCTCAAGGGAGTTACTTGGTGCTATCAGTAGAGCAGGGATGGCCTCAGCACAAGGCCCTCAAGGGGGACAGTTGGCATTACTACTGACTAGTTTTCCAATTTCTTCTTTTTGCTCTGTGCTCCCCCTTCTTAGAGATCAGAACGTGGAGGATGCTCTTTTACCCACTTGGGTATATCATGGCTTGCTCCTCCGCACCCTTTGCCGAGTTAGAACCCTAACTTGTTAGGATATTAAAAACACAAGAGAGAGAAAGAAAGCTCCACAATTGCTAGCATTACATTCCAGGTAGCCTACTTACCCAGTGATGTAAGCTAACAAAATGCGTGTCACAACTTGTAAGGCCCAATTTTGTGAGAATGGGAAAAGATGAGGTTGAGCTGGCCCACGGCACAAGCCTATCAGCACGGCCGTTCAGGGAGTGGGCTGTGCTGAATTTTGTCACTCCCACTAATTTGAATAGACTATATGAAAATATTTCCCAGAGAGCTTGGTATGTAGCACACTTGGCCAGGAAGTGTAAAATCCAATAAAGAAGCAGCTCTTAAAGGACTGGCATTAAAGGAGAATGTATGGCAGTGACAGAAAAGTGGATTAGTTGTTCACAATGGCACAGTAGAGACATGAGGACATCACCACTCCATTTGGTGCTGAAGAGGTAGAGATTCTGCTGTTGGGTGTCCTCCTCCAGTAAAAGCACAGGTTTAAGCTGTGTGGGGGGAGGTTTCTGGTCAAATCTATGCTGTCACCCCTGTCCTTCATACCTGTCAGAGAATAAGGAAGAATTTTGTTGGTATGGAAGAAGGCAAAGGTTCACTTTTGCGCACATTTCTTGCGGGGCCCATCAAGCATGGCACAAATCTAAGATGGGGCTATTGCATCCACTGGGAAGTGCTATTTAAAGCATTGCACACACCTACATTCTTTTGCCATTTTCATTGCGACAAAACAAGATGGCTACTTTTCTTGCCAGCGTAAATGGTGCACACGGAACAGCAAACAGATGCTTAGGCTTCCAGCCCAAGAATCTGCTCTACCTTTAAGGGGTTTCTTAGTAGGGTAAATAGCCATTGATGTAGATGTAGGCCTGGCCTCACAAAAGCTATTCACCCAGCCCTGTGTTTCTGCTCCTTCCAAAAATATGGAAACCATGTATTGCCACATTATGAAGGTATAACGGCTGCTTCCTGGATAATAGCCATCTCGATCCCTCCAAGCCCTTCATCCCGACGGCCCGTCTCGCTAACTTGCTGTGGTTTGGAGCCATTGGGAATCCCACATTTCAACAATGAAAATAGGGATTAGGCTAAAAACTGCCTGTTAACTACCTGTTAACGGGCAGTTAATTGGCACTAATCCCTTTCCTGCCTCGGGTAGGCGGGTCCCAGTGCGGGTCGGGTACCTGCCTCCTTTGAAACTGGCATGGAGGCGGGTGGGGGCGGGATGGGTTCGTGCCCGATTTTGGGATTTTAACCCCCCACACGCCTCCAATCCCGCCTCCACGGCCCAATGAAAATCCTGCCCTATGCATCAAACGCAAAGCTGTGGGGATCTTGGTAAATCCTGGAAATGGCTAAAAGATTGACTGAAGGGTAGAAATCAATGGGTACTCGTTAGAGGAGTTATGGGGTGGGAGGAAGTATTGAGTGGGGTGCCCCAGGGTTCAGTGTTGGGATCGCTACTGTTTCTAATTTATATCAAATGGATTCAGAAAGCCAATGCAAATTAGTCAATTTCAACAACAACAACAACTTATATTTATATAGCACCTTTAACGTAGTAAAACATCCCAAGGCCCTTCACAGGAGTATTTTAAGACAACAAATTTGACACCGATCCACATAAGGATAAATTAGGGCAGGTAACCAAAAGCTTGGTCAAAGAGGTAGGTTTTAAGGAGCATTTTAAAGGAGGAAAGAGGTAGCGAGGCGGAGAGGTTTAGGCAGGGAATTCCAGAGTTTAGGGCCTAGGCAACAGAAGGCACGGCCACCAAAGGTTGAGTGATTATAATCGGGGATGCTCAAGGGCAGAATTAGAGGAGCGCAGATATCTCGGGGGGGGTTGTGGGGCTGGAGGAGATTACAGAGATAGGGAGGGGCGAGGCCATGGAGGGATTTGAAAACAAGGATGAGAATTTTGAAATCGAGGTGCTGCTTAACCGGGAGCCAATGTAGGTCAGCAAGCACAGGGGAGATGGGGGAACGGGACTTGGTGCGAGTTAGGACACGGGCAGACGAATTTTGGATGACCTCAAGTTTACGTAGGGTGGAACATGGGAGGCCCGCCAGGAGTGCATTGGAATAGTCAAGTCTAGAGGTAACAAAGGCGTGGATGAGGGTTTCAGCAGCGGATGAGCTGAGGCAAGGGCAGAGACTGGTGATGTTACGGCGGTGGAAGTAGGCGGTTTTTGTTATGCTGCGGATATGTGGTCAGAAGCTCATTTCAGGGTCAAATATGACACCAAGGTTGTGAACAGTGTGGTTCAGCCTCAGACAGATGTTAGGCAGGCAATAGTGAACTAAGAAGGGAAGTGGAATCAGACAAGGTAGCTCAGAAATTACAGAATGAGTTGGACAACTTATGTGGGCAGAAAAATGACAGATAAAATTGAATGCAGACAAGTGTAAAATGCTGAACATAGAACAGAAAAATAGGCGATACACATACTCTTTGAATTGTATTGAAACTGCTAAGGATGAGGTTGAAAGACCTCCAGGAGCCTTAGTAAGCTTGCCGCTAAACATGTCCAACCAAGGCAGAGTATCAACCAAGGCAGAGTATCAACCAAGGCAGAGTATCAATCAACAAAGCCAACAGAATACTAACCTACATAGTCAAAACAGTAGAACAAAAATCAGAGATGTCTGCGAGTAACTGCCCAGGGCTGTGGTCAGCACACACCGAAGTTGCATGATTTCGCGCAGGGTCTGAGTTAAATCTTTTCTCCATTGAAATGAGGCCCATTCATGCTGGTCGCTGCTTCACTTTTTGCCCCAAATTGTGTGCCCAGTTTTCCAGCCCTTACCCATTCCCAGCAATGTATTTGGATGATCTGAAGCTCTGTATAACTTGGAATTTAGAAACTTGAAGGTATACAATTGTAATAATTCTGTGTCATTCCAATCAGAGGTTACGTGGGCTATTATCAGTGAGGTTCTCCTATATACTGTAATAGGACCTAAACCATCTGACCCATGAAGAATTTGGTCCATATTCAACTTCAATTGTTTTTCAAAGGAAAAATAGGCAAAATAAATGGATTGTCTTGTAAATGAGATTCACTTCAGCTAGAATTCTTGTCAAATTTGATTGTGCTATGGGAACTACAACAGCAATTCAAATGCAAGTTTCTTCCTATCCATCTCAGTGAGCCTGAGCAGCCTTAAAAAATTCTCACCAGTGTTGATGCTCATTCCGTTCTGCATTACACCCTAACCTGCTCTGGGCTATTCTGCGAATTCAGATCCTTTTTAAATGTCAGACAATTGGAGAATATTTGATGCATACTGACGCCAATAATATAAGTGAATGAAGATAGTTTTATTCATAATTGCAGTTAAAACAAATGTTTACTTTCCAGATTTTTTTAAAGGGTGGTTCTGCTTTCTTTCTTTTGGCATAACTCACATGTAGAGATGAGCTCCCAATGCCCAAGCATCGACCTAATAAATATTTACCAGCCTACTAGTCTTCAAAGAATAACTCCTGCTGCATCAAAGCCCTTTTTTCTATTTGCCACAGTATCCCTGTAGCTTCTCACAGAACTTCCCATATAACGTGAGCAGTGAATACAAAATGTTCACTGTTCTCTTTTGCACTTATGTCTACATTAATGCACGAATACTGCTCTGGATGTATTGAATGCTGCAGAGAGGTCAAGAAAGGATAATACACCACAGCATGGTAGGACACTGAGAAGTACAGAAGATCAGAGGGACCTTGGAGTGCATGTCCACAGATCCCTGAAGGTAGCAGGACAGGTAGATAAGGTGGTTAAGAAGGCATACAGGATACTTGCCTTTATTAGCTGAGGCATAGAATATAAGAGCATTGAGGTTATTCTCGAACTGTATAAAACACTAGTTAGGCCGCAGCTAGAGTACTGCATACAGTTCTGGTCACCACGTTACAGGAAGGATGTGATTGCACTAGAGGGGGTGCAGAGGAGATTTACGAGGATGCTGCCTGGCCTGGGGAATTTTAGCTATGAGGAAAGATTGGATAGGCTGGGGTTGTTTTCTTTGGAACAGAGGAGGCTGAGGGGAGACCTAATTGAGGTGTATAAAGTTATGAAGGGCCTAGATAGAGTGGATAGGAAGGGCCTATTTCCCTTAGCAGAGAGGTCAATAACCAGGGGGCATAGATTTAAAGTAATTGGTCAGAGGTTTAAAGAGGATTTGAGGAGAAATTTTTTCACCCAGAGGGTGGTGGGGGTCTGGAACTCACTGCCTGAAAGGGTGGTAGAGTTAGAGACCCTCATCACATTTAAAAAGTACTTGGATATGCACTTGAAGTGCTGTAACCTACAGGGCTACGGACCAAGAGCTGGAAAGTGGGATTAGGTTGGGAAGCTCTTTGTCGGCCGGCACGGACAAGATGGGCCAAATGGCCTCCTTCTGTGCTGTAAATTTCTATAATTCTATGATGAGCATAGTCACAGAGGATGTCGTTCGTGACTTTGGTTAGGGCTGTTTTGGTGGCAAATTTGCTTTGTCTTTTATGCCAAATTACTGAAAATACTGAAAGCTGCTAAAACAAAAATAATTAAACTATTCACCTTAAACAGGGCCAATATACTTAAGATGCTAAGCCAGGTCTTTAGAAAGCAAACTTTATTATTCCACCTAGGATAGTAAATCCAGTACATAATGTAGCAATTAAGAGTATAGCCTCCTTTGTGTTTTAAAAGGAATTAAAAATACCGATGTGATTAAACTGGTCACCAGTAGTGGAAGTTTCTTCCATTATTAGCTTTAGTTTTGATTACAATCTAAAATGGGTTTAAGAGGAGTTGCAAAAAGTACTTATTTGGGGATTGTTAATGACTTGGAGGCCTTGTTAAAAACTTCTGCTTCGAAATGCCTGGATGGGGTGGTAAATGAAATGAAGGATTGGTAAGTAAATCTAAATCTGTCCTTAACTCAGTTGATCCATCAGCATTTTATTTACAGAAGATATCTGTGTGTGCATGTATTTGTAGAGCACATCAAGAGAAAGTAGAATTTTGGACGAGTTCTGATGGAATCAGGATGCAGGAAATGGCATTTGCAATTTACCACAGTAATCTGAAAAAAACGTAACCTGTTGATATGTGGATATCTGATCATATGAATAATTCGTTTCAGTTTTTTTTGGAAGAGACAAGCTGTTATGAAGAGATAGATTAATACTGGATGTACAGGGAATAAAAATAGAGAAATAAATTTACCTCATTTTATGCATCATAAATTCAACTGCAGGAAAATGGCTCTAGAGTGTCAAAAAACTTCTCTGACCATAAATGTTAGCTTGGCTGGGTTGATAGCACTCTCGGCTCTAAGTCTATATTCCAAATGTTTCATAAACAATCAAGATACATTCATATTTTACATTAATGTATCATATCCCCTAGTCATAAGTAACCAGTTAAGCACCCTTTGAAGGATATTTTGATAAGTTCAAAACCCCACTTCAGGACTTGAGCACATAACCTAGTTGACTATTCACAGCAGTACTGAGAAAGTGCTGCATTATTGAAGGTACTGTCATTTAGATGAGTCTTTAAACCTATGTGCCTGTTAAGGTGGATGTAAAAGATCCCAGCAACAGAAACAGAGGAAAAAAGCTCCTTCATTTCATTTGGTGTTTTGTGGAACCTTGCTTTATGCAAATTCGCTGGCGTGTTTGTCTCTGTAACAACAGTGACTGCACTTGGAAAATAATTCATTGGTTCTGAAATGCTTGGCACATGCTGCATGATAAGGCACTAAAAGAATGCCAGTTCTGTCTTAGAGAACAAAAGATACTCCCAGATTATCAAACGTTTGCATTTCCTACAAAAGGTTTTCAATTTCATTATCAAAGGTGACCTGGTGTACCTGCCTTCCAAAGGGCAGTCTCCAAATGCAAATTTATATTTAAATATAACTTGTATGCATAACTTCTACACATTTCTTTTTCCCTTTTACTGTCCATTTTTGGGCAGGGTTGATGTGCTAAATGGGGCGGTATGGCCTACCACTGCAATACCATCACAAAACCGTTTGATTGACACCTCATCCACCACTTTAAACACACACTCCCTCCACCACCGGCATACCGTGGCTGCAGTGTGTACCATCTACAAGATGCACTGCAGCAACTCACCAAGGCTTCTTCGGCAGCACCTCCCAAACCCGCGACCTCTTTCACCTAGAAGGACAAGGGCAGCAGGCACATGGGAACACCACCACCTCCAAGTTCCTCTCCAAGTCACACACCATCCTGACTTGGAAATATATCGTCATTCCTTCATCACCGTTAGGTCAAAATCCTGGAACTCCCTCCCTAACAGCACTGTGGGAGTACCTTCACCACACGGACTGCAGCGGTTCAAGAAGGCAGCTCACCACCACCTTCTCAAGGACAACTAGGGATGGGCAATAAATGCTGGCCTTGCCAGCGACGCCCACATCCCATAAGCGAATTTAAAAAAAAGAGTTGCATCAACATTCTCCTGCTGCAAACCTGCCAGTCTGCAATACTGCATTCCCCGAGCCTGCCCTCCCCTTCCCCACCCACCCCCTGTCGCAGGTAAATGGGGGTCGGTAGATATGGCCAATGTGCCTGCACCATTTCCCCCAGTTTCCGCCTCAAACCCAACTCTGACAATACCGACACGATACAAGTGGTGGTGTGAGCAGCACAGCAGTGTCCCTGAGGCAAGTACCATGTTGAGGAGACCATTTTTTTGATTGCAGAAGCTTTGCCTACACATTGATTTTTGGTTGGTTTTTGTTCTGAAACTTCCCTGAAGACTTCTGACAGTTTTGGGAATACTTGAGAAAGTAAATTTCTAGAGTGGGGGAAATGGATTTCCCAATGAGACTACCTCTATTCCTGTTATGAAGAGGAGGCTGAGACATTAGAAGAGGCTCCATTGAAGGCTCTTTGAGTGAGGCATCACAGGAGATGTTTATTTTCTACACGTCAATACCCATTCCACAGGATTTACAGAACTTAAAGAACATACAGGTATTTAGATTTCTATGCCCGCTAATGCTGAGAAGACTATGCTTCATCCCGGAGACTATTAGGGAGTTATACCAACTACTAACTGAAGACCTGTAGCTCACTTCCACCAGGATAACAGCATTGTCTTTAACATGTGCGATGGAGCTCTTAAAGGGACAGGTGCTTTCTTGCAAAATGTCTTTCAATTTTCAATTTTTTGAGTAGCTTTTTAGTTAGAGCTTTTAAAAAATATATTTTTGCTTTTTTCTGAACTTTTTTATTCTGGGGGAGTGGGATATTTTTGTTATTTATTTGTCGAAATGTTTGTTTCAGCTTACAGGGCTGTAGGGAGTGCTTACATCAAAAACAAAACAAACCAAATGTCTGCAAAGTTACAACTGGAATTAAAGAATTTACAAGAATGGAACAGGGATAAACAAAGAGGCTTTTACAAGACAAATGATCACAGGTGCCCTGGAACTGACACGTCATTGAATTGTAAGCTGCAGGCTCCCACGGCAGCCACCAAATCAAGTTAAAATTAAGAATGGGGATTGGTTTTAAAGCGCTTGAAATATAGTATAGTTGAAATAAGATGAAAAAAGGTGTACTGGAGAGATCAGAAGGCACCAGAGCCAGACTGCCTGCCTATTATGCTGCCAACCAGGTCCTGGCAAACATATCTGGCAGTGGCCAAGAGTAACTGCTTCTGAGTCAACAGGGAGGCCATTGAAAAGCTGTCTCATCTGTTGCAAGGAGATCTGCAGCCAACCTGTACCATAGTGAAAGGGGGAAAGAAGATGTCTGGGGGTTGGTGTGGAGTGCTGGTGCATGGTGGGGATTTGTCTCTGTGCAGGGAGTGGTCGGGAGGGGCGGTGCACAGCATTACCTCACATAATCGCGTAACTGGGCTGGCTACAAGATATAGAAACGTCAAGGATATAGAAATGCAAATGTTGCAAGACAAAGGGGATGCTCAAGATGTGTAACCGCCCTAGAAACCAGACGGCCTAACAATATCCCCAGGACAGTAAGTAGATCAGGAAGCAGACACGAAGTCAACAATTCTTGGGACTAGGAAGGGCCAGTAAACAAATGCTGATAAGAGCTAAAATGATGTCATAACGCAGAACATTCTAGAAGGTAGGCGGGAACAATGTATAGCTCATCAAACTGTATGTATAAATATCTACTAACTGCTGCAACAATGCAGAGAAGCTTGAGGAAGGCAGAAGCAGGCTGTCTCCCCACCTGTGGCCGCCCCACCGGTGTAAATAAAGGCTGTTTGGACCCTCGATCTCGGACTTGTGTTGAGTGATTTGAAATTACTCCACAACAATAGGATGGCATTTCACCCGGTCGTCCAGTTCACCGCTACTCTCAGCTTTTCTGCCTCTGCCTCCTCAGGTTAGCTCTGCAGTATCAGTTTATATTGTGCCCACAGATGTAACAAATAGGTACAGAAATTGCTGGAGATACTCAGCAAGTCAGGCAGCATCTGTGAAGAGAGAAACAGAGTTAATGTTTCAGGTCGATGACCCTCCATCAGTTCTGACGAAAGGTCATTGACCTGAAACGTTAACTCTGTTTCTCTCTCCACAGATGCTGCCTGACCTGCTGAGTATCTCCAGCATTTTCTGTTTTTATTTCAGATTTCCAGCATCTGCAGTATTTTCTTTTTGTAACAAATAGGTGACTGATGCATCGGTAAGCATAACCAGTACTTGGATCGCCTTTCCTACTGAATAAAAACAGAATGATGTGATGACATGGCTGTTCAATGTCACTACACTGCTGCATTTCCCGAGGTTCAAGTGGCCATTGATGACAGCCATGTGGATAGCCAGATACTGGGTTCCTGCTGTTCCTCTCCCCCACCACTCTCTTCTCCTCAGCCGTGCACTGTGACTCACAAAGTGCTACTTTCTCAAGCTTGCGAACTGCACCCTCCAGGATGTGCGTAGCTGTGCAGGTACTCGCAAGTGTTGATGAAAGAAGAGGCAGGGTGCTTGCAGCTGAGTGCATGCCCTGCTGCAGTACGGAGATATACGGCAAGCAAGGAAAGTGCAGTAGGGTTGTGTGAGGAATTGACATAGGCCACCAGTAAATGTGCAACGGGTTGACGGGCAGCCTTTTTGTAGCGTGCGTACTTGGGCTGTCCACCTGATATATGGTGCTGAAGCAAAATACTGCGGATGCTGGAAATCTGAAATAAAAACAGAAAATGCTGGAAATACTCAGCCGGTCAGGCAGCATCTGTGGAGAGAGAAACAGAGTTAACGTTTCAGGTCGATGACCCTTCGTCAGAACTGGAAAAGGTTGGAGATGGAACAGGTTTTTAAGCAAGTGCAGGGGCAGGGAAAGGGGAGCGGGGAGGAAACTACAAAAGATAGAACGGACACAGTCGAGGGCCATTTCAACCACGGTAGAGGGGAATCCTCAGTTGAGGAAAAAGGAAGACATATCGGAGGCACTAGTATGGAAGGTGGCATCGTCAGAGCAGATGCGGCGGAGACGGAGAAACTAGGAGAATGGAATAGAGTCCTTACAGGAAGCGGGGTGGGAGGAAGTGTAGTCCAGGTAGATCAAATCAAATCAAATCAAATCATTTTTATTGTCATTGTTAGTGCACAAGTGCAGTACAACGAAATGTAGGCTTGCGGCTCCTGAGAGTGTACATTTAGATTAAGACATTTAAACATTCAACATACATTTGGCTTGTAATACATTAACATAAACATAACCATAATAAAGTGCATTGGCAGATGTGCAGGCTTTAGAGTTTATTTGTGGAGTTCAGTAGGATGACAGCCCTGGGAAAGAAGCTGTTCCTAAATCTGGTCGTACGGGTGCGAATGCATCTGTAGCGTCTCCCGGATGGCAGGAGGGTGAACAGACTGTGGCTGGGGTGGGTAGGGTCTTTGATGATGGACCGTGACCTCCTTAAACAGCGTTTCTGGTATATGTGCTCTATGGTCGGTAGCTTAGTGGGAGTTAGTGGGCTTATAGTGAATGTTTGTCAATAGCCTATCCCCAGAAATGGAGACAGAGGAGTCAAGGAAGGGAAGGGAAGAGTTGGAGATGCACCATGTGAAGGGGAGGGAAGGGTGGAAATTGGAAGCAAAGTGAATGAAATTTTCTAGTTCAGGGTGAGCGCAGAAAACAGCACCGATACAGTCATCAATGTACCGGAAAACGATGTGAGGGAGGGGACCTGAGTAGGACTGGAACAAAGAATGTTCCACATATCCCACGAAAAGGCAGGCATAGCTGGGACCCATGCGGGTACCCATAGCAACACCTTTAATTTGGAGGAAGTGAGTGGAGTCAAAGGAGAAGTTGTTCAATGTGCGAACAAGTTCAGCCAGGCGGAGGAGGGTGGTGGAAGGTGGTCAGGCCTCTGGTCACTGCTGCCAAAACCATTATCACCTCTAGACTTGATTTCTCTAACACACTCCTTACCAGTTTCTAAGCTCCAAATTCTTCAAAACTCTATCACCCGCATCCTTCTTCTTCTTAGGCAGTCCCTCGGAACCGAGGATGACTTGCTTCCACATTAAAAATGAGTTCTCAGGTGGCTGATGAGTCCAATGCGGGACCTACAGTCTCTGTCGCAGGTGGGGCAGACGATGGTTGAAGGGGCGGGTGGGCGGGGTGCTTGGGTTGACGTGCGCTCCTTGCGCTGATTGCGCTTGGCTTCCGCTTGCTCCCAGCGAAGAGACTCAAGGTGTTCGGCACCTTCCCGGATGCTTCTCCTCCATTTTGTGCGGTCTTGGGCCAGGGATTCCCAGGTGTCAGTGGGGATGTTGCACTTTTTCAAGGAGGCTTTGAGGGTGTTCTTGAAGCGTTTCCTCTGCCCTTCTGGGGCTCTCTTGCCGTGCCGGAGCTCCGAGGAGAGCGCTTGTTTTGGAAGTCTCGTATCGGGCATGCAGACAATGTGACCCGTCCATCGGAGCTGATCGAGCGTGGTCAAAGCTTAGATGCTGGGAATGTTGGCCTGAGCGAGAACACTGACGTTGGTGCACCTATCCTGCCAATGGATTTGCAGGATCTTGCGGAGGCAGCGTTGGTGGTACCTCTCCAGTGCTTTAAGGTGCCTGCTGTACATGGTCCATGTCTCTGAGGTATACAGCAGGGCAGGTATCACTGCTGCTCTGTAGACCATGAGCTTAGTGCCGGGTTTGAGGTCCTGGTCTTCAAACACTCTCTTCCTCAGGCGACCGAAGGCTGCACTGGCACACTGAAGGCAGTGTTGGAAAGTGGTCCACGTTGTCCAAGGCCTTGTCGTGGATTTTGATAATCGGGGGGCAGTACTGTGTGGTGGGGGCAGGTTGGTAGAGGACCTTTGTCTTACGGATGTTTAGTGTAAGGCCCATGCTCTCATACACTTCGGTGAAGGTGTTGACAATGGTTTGGAGTTCGACCTCCGAGTGAGCGCAGACGCAAGCATCATCTGGATACTATAATTCGACGACAGTGGATGGGGCGACCTTGGATCTGGACTGGAGGCGACGGAGGTTGAACTATTTCCCGTTTGTTCTGTAAGAAACTCTGTGGAGAAATCCACACCTAGTCCTGTAATAAGCTCCATTTGCACATCACCCCTCTCTCACTAATCTACACTGGCTCTCTCTATTTCCTCACCCCTTTCTACCTTTACAAGATTCTTCAATCTTACATCCCCTCCTGTGCCCTCCAGTCTACTGACTTTAACTTCCTGTGGATCCCCATACCTCTGCTAAACTACTAGTGGAAGAGCCTTCAGCTGCCTCAGTTTGACTTTCCAAAAACTACCCCCCTCCCCCAAAAACCATCAGCCTCTATACCTCCTTCTCCACCCTTTAAAGACTTCTCAAAACGAATCTCTTAAACCAAGTTTTTGCCCATCTCTCTCAACTCTCTTACACTCTTTTCCTTCTCTGTGAAATGCCTACGGACATTTATTCTGCATTCAAAGCACATTATAAATGCAAGGTGCTGTTGCTGGCTACTGTAATGTATGTACCTTTAAGGGGGGAACTACTTTGTACAGCTCATGTATACTGTAGTACCGGCAGTGACCACACCTGTATATAACGCTGAGTAGTAATCTGTACAGATCAGTTGCAGTTTGAGCCACGTTGAGTAAACACCTATTGTACCGTTCTCCGCAGTCTGTGTCTTCTTATACATGGACATAACAGCTACACCTCTTGGCAGGCAGGCTGCACTGCTATTTTCTGAGGAGCGAGCACTGCAGTGACAAACAAACTCCTTCCACACATCTCATGCAGCAACACTTCCACTTTGCTATCCATCAGGCAGGGAGTTTGGGTGGTGTGTCGCTCCATTACCTGCCAGCCAGTGGATTTTTGATGGGACTTTTTTTGTTCTATATTGCCTTTGAAAAGGCTGAAAATCATTGCATTGCTTGGAAAGCCTAAAAAAGAACTTACCCCCCACACGCAGCCACTTACTTTTACATGGTCACATCCCTTTAAATCTGATGTGTAGCTCTTTAAGAGTTGATGATGGTCACAGTTCCATACTCCCACTTCCTCTCGGTGAACTCCCAACAATGGGCTAAATCCAGGTCAGCAGCTCACCTTGCATAGTTAATGAGGACAAACCCCAGAAGATCTAAGTCATCCTGAGAGAAAAGCTTGCAGTACTTGGGTGCCACTGGTTCAATTTTGGGATCAGAAAATAGGCCCCTGTGTTGCATATTCCTTATTAGTGAACATAAGAACATAAGAAATAGGAGCAGGAGTAGGCCATTCGGCCCCTTGAGCCTGCTCCACCATTCAATAAGATCATGACTGATCTGATCTTGGCCTCAACTCCACTTTCCCGCCCGCTCCCCATAACCCTGGACTCCCTTGTTTTTCAAAAATCTGTCTATCTCTGCCTTGAATATATTCAATGACTCAGCCTCCATGGTTCTCTGGGGTAGAGAATTCCAAAGATTCACGGCCCTCAGAGAAAAATTCCTCCTCACCTCCGTTTTAATTGGGCGACTCCTTATTCTGAAACTATGCCCCCTAGTTCTAGATTCCCCCCACGAGTGAAGTAAAACCTGAGCTCTCCTTTCAAGGCAACGCCTGCATTCACATCCTTGAGTTGAAAGGCTAGCACTTTTATATAAATGTCATTCAGGTTCCCTGTCTCCGATGGCATAGAAATCGAGCATAAAAAGGAAAATTACCGAACTTGCTTGAGAAACAGTTTTTAGTCCCCATTCCACAGATTTATCCCTTTTCCAAAACTATTAACCTGTCAGCCATTCATCAGTCTAAATTGATTGTGAGTGCAGAACTATTGGATTGTTCGCATGCTGACACTGTGCTTGATTCACTTAATCAGAGACAGTGATTGTATCAGCAGATCACAGGCAGCACACCGTCAGCAAGTCCATGAAATACAACTAATTGCTTTGATGAATCAAGGAGAAATGCTTCAATGCCCTTAACGGACAATTATGATATTCATTGGAACAAACTGAAATAGGTTCAAAACTCCAGTAACGGGGACTTTACAATTCATTTTGTTAATATAGCTATTGGTATAAAAGACTTATTAAAAATGTGTATGTTTTACACTATGGGGATTTGGGGATTTAAAACCATTAAAATCAGCCCAGCCCAGCCAGAGTTGCAGTTAATAAAGTCTTGAGCTATATTAGCATAGTGATACGCTTCATATATTTCAGTAAGGTTGCACTGAAAAAGTCAGTATCAGAAATTAGTAAAACAATTGCCATTGTGACTAAAGTACTATTGAAAGTGGAAATCATAGAAAGTATTTCCATTGTTCATGGAATACAAATCAAATTGTTATCATACAAGATAATTGGTTTGAACCCATCTAGAGAAGCACAGCACAAAGCAAAGATGATGCGAGATCTCAGGAATATAAGTGATCACTAAAGGTTAAAGAGAAGACAGAAGACTTTCAGAGAGCCTATAGAAATTTGCAAAATTATGAAGGGCACGGATGAAGTGGATCCAGACAAACTGCTTGCTATGATGAAAGGTTCAAAAACTATGGGACAAACCCAGTAACGTGCAAGTGAGTAGGACATTTGGGCAGAGCTATTGTACATAACAGTTAAGGGCATTTGGAATATGTTGCCTAGGAAGGATATTGAAAACGAATAGTATAAATGGATTCAAAGACAATTAGTTGGAATGTTTTTTTAGAGAAGAAGATTCAGAGATATGGGAGACAGATTTCTTCTGCACGAGATGTAGCAAAGTTGTAAACACTTTTATAAAGAAGGAATTTACAATTTTGCTACACCGAGCGTACAGAGGAAATTTTCACCCACGGTGGAGAGGTGCAGTTAAGATCAACCAAAAAGGGACCTACTTGTTGGTCCAAGTAGTTTCTTCCTGTTTCTAAAATATTCAGTTCCTAAAATCTTTGATGCTCACACTCAATGTTCTCTTTAATTTTTTGGGGGTGCGCGACTCCTTTAACGGGCTGCGTGGCCCATTCAAATTCCCGCGCATGGGCGGTTTTTTTTCTATTTAGAAACCGGTGCACCGGCTGTGTGGGAGCTCCAGACAGCTCCGTGGTCACACAGCTTAAAGGGAACATTGCTCACACCACAAATTCAGCGCACGCAAAAATAAGTATCTGTTGCTGAAAGATAACTCAGTTTAAAGAAGATCAATAGCTCCATACATTTCTGTAGTTGTGCACTGAAAATATCAGCATCAGAAACAAGTGGAATGATTGCTTTGTGACTAATGTACCATTGAAAATGGAAATCATAAAGAGTATCATTGTTAAAGGAAAACATGGTGGAATTTTACACCAGACATTATAACACTTTGCGTTCTTGGACAGATTTGTGTGCACCTTTGGAAGTAGCTTAGTGAGTTGCAGTGAATGGTGAGACATAACGGTACCCCCCACAATGGTGATGAGGGTGAAAGGAATGGCTTGGGCATTGTAGGGATGCTTTATGTTGTTGGTGTGGGGTGGTGCCACCCTGGCATATCATGTGGCAACCAGGGTGTACAGCATCAAGTGAAGTAAATCTGGCCATGGTGAGGCCATCCCTGGCCTCCCGGGCAGCAATGTGGTCGGGTGCTGAAGCCCTCTGTCCAGCAGCATCAGGTGATTGCGGAGAAGGTTGGTGGTGTTGTTGTTGGTCCTGCTGGTGTGCCTGGTGCTGCTGGTGTTGGGGCTGATCACGGCAGGATTCTGAGGACCAAGATGAGAGAGTATAAAGGGTACCCATGCTGATGGAATAGATTGCAGGTGAAGTAGAGATGACAGAAGCGATCTGTCAATGGTGAGAGAGGTAATGCGGTCAGACTGTTAAGACTTACAGCATGGTGAATCTGTTGTGGAAATGCAGTGAGGAAGAGATTGTGGCTGAGGGAAGATATCTGTGTAAGGTGGGAGCTTTTACTGTACATTTGAAGCTGTCAACTCAACAGCTGATTCAATGGCCACTGAACTCCCGGCTCAGCTTGACATATGTGGTCCGTGATCAGCGTGGACCCCGTGGCGAGCTGTCAAATGCAGAAGCTGAGCTGAAAATCATTCTTAAGTGGCTCTAAACATGCCACTAATTACCTGAATTGGGTCCCTCGCTGTGAACCCGCCGCTGCGTGTCGGGTCTGCTCAGCGCTGACAGACCCGACATCGGGAAAAGGCGAGTGGCGGCGGGTTCACAGTGAGGTCCCGACCCACTGGGGAAAAAAACACTTTCCGACCCGCCACCGATCACGCCCACTAATGACCCCTCCCCCCCCCCCTGCAAAATCCAGCCCTATGTCTCTAATTAATTTAACAACTTGGCATTTATCTGTCTTTCGGATGAGATGTTAAACCAAGGCACTGTCTGCTCTCTCAGGTGGATGTAAAAGATCCCGAGGCACTATTTTGAAGAAAAGCAGGGGTGTTCTCCCCAGTGTCCTGGCCAATATTTATCCCTCAGTTAACATAATAACAGATTATCTGGTCATTATCACATTGCTGTTAGTGAGAGCTTGCTGTGTGCAAATTGGCTGCTGCATTTGCTACATTACAACAGTGACTACACTTCAAAAGTACTTAATTGGCTGTAAAGCGCTTTGGGACATCCTGATCCTTTAGGTTAACAAAACAATGTCCCAAGACAACACTAAAGCATTGTGTTGCTGATAGTAACATCCATTTATTTTAATTTTAACATCTTCATTTTTGTTTTGACTTACTTGCTGCTTATCGATCTCCTTTACAATTTGGAATATTATGCTACCAGTTGCTACTTTTTGCTTACCAGTGATGTCTGTCCAGACAGGGATGTGTAGGGAGTAAATGGCAGCAGCCTGACTAACCTGGTGAGTGGAAAGTAGTCATCTCGATATCTGTCTCCATTGGAGAAAATAGAGAATATTCCATCAGTATGATACTTTGCTGAAGTCATTACAACTGAGGTACTTCAAGCACTTGTGAATTATAAATTGTTTCTCAACTCCAAAATAACTCAGTCATTCACTTCAATATTCCATTCAATACACCTTTCTTATTGTTTAATGTTGAAATATAATAGTGGAAAACATTTATACTTCCACAGAGATGAAGAAGGCTTCAGAAAGGTGACAGACATCTGGACTATTTTGATAGTTACACCCTGGGTTTAACAATGGCAATGCAATATGCAATAGTCTGATTACAGGAAACTTTTGTTTAACCAGAGGTTAAATGTCCGGAAAGCTCTATCCGCCGGCAAAATTCAGGAGTCGGTGCAGATAAGTTTTTTTACTTTTCGTCGCTTTTTTTCTCCAGTCAGGCTCTGCAAGCGTCTAGCTGAAGCTGTTGCTTAGCTACAGAGACGCTTGCAAGCTGCGCTGACTGTTTTGAAGCTGTTGCTAAGCAACAGGGTTTGTTGCTTCAGACGGAGCTCAGAAGCTCCGTATGTTTTAACATTGGCGCTGGTTTCTACGGCAGTTTTGATGGGGCGGCACCAGCTCGGTCCCGTCAGTGCCGGATACCAGAAAGTTTCCTGTAATATTTTCACACACAAGGATAATATCATTTTAATTCAACAATGATAAAATATCATTAGCAGGAACTATTTTAATAGCAATAATGGATGTTGTTGAACATAATAAAGTAGAGTTGTCTTAATCAGAAGTGCACCTGAGGTAGTCCTTGTATAAAAGTGATAGAACAGTTTTGATTTCAGGCGTACAGCATTTTGATAGCCTGAATTCAACCGATTTAATGAAAAGAGTGGGTACTTGCAGCATAAAAAAACAGAAACATTTTGTAAAAGTCCATTCCCATTGCTCAAAAGCCCACAGTAAGAAACAGGGCATCACTAATTGTCAGCATGGCTTCACACACACACACAAGATAAATAATGTAGGACTACTCTAGCTTCCCCGCATAACTAAGAATTCAGCTTCAACCACCACTGGGAAAAGAAAATAGTTACATTTATTTACTACCACACCCACACACTGCCATGCTGAAGAGGCAAAACTGCTCGCATGTCAGGAGGGACAACTTGTTAAAGGGATATTCACCTGTGAATCTGAAATAGTTGCAATCAGGTCAATTTCACAATTTTCAAAGGAATCTGAGTTAGCACAATTCAAGCCATTTAGAATTTTGAACTCATGTTAGGTGAGTCTGAAAATGGTTGAAGGCCCACTCCAGGGATGTTACAGGGATGAGATGTTAAACCGAGGCCCCATCTGCTCTCTCTACAAGTTCTCAGCTGGAAATTCCCAGTCGCAGAAGTAAAAAGGTTACGAAATGGAAGGGTGATGGATTTTTTAAAAATAATAATTTAATATTTTTAAAAGATCCTATGGTACTATTTCAAGGAAGAGCAGGGAGCCTATCCCCGGTGTCCTGGCCAATACTTATCCCTCAAGCAACATCACTAAAACAGATTATCTGGTCATTATCACATTGCTGTTTGTGGAAGCTTGCTGTGCGCAAATTGGTTGCCGCGTTTCCTACATTACAACACTGACTACACTTCAAAAGTACTTCATTGGCTGTAAAGCGCTTTGGGATGTCCGGTGGTCGTGAAAGGCGCTATATAAATGCAAGTCCTCTTTCTTTCTTGGATAGATTTGGAACAGTACTCACAAGATTGGCACCAATTCAATACCTGGTTCTTCAACTTCCTGGTACTCTTTGACTTCAGTTCATTCTCCACCCACCCCAACTGGGGACATCCTGCCAGTTTGTGACATCAACACCAACAGAATCATTTGCTATTCTTGTGAAAGTAACTTGTTTGGAAAGACTGCTCACTGTGGCTATTGCCTGTGTCAGATTCAGCCTCTTCTCACCCTCTATCCCTTTGTGTAAATCTAAGGGGATAAAACTGTTTTGAAACCTAACCCAACCGGTCTTTCCCATAATATTTTCTATACAGCAAAGTCTTTCTCAGTTTCTAGCTTCCTTAAGAATCTGACCATTTGCATGAATTTCACTTTCTCAGTATTTTCTGATCACACATGCATTCTAGAAAAATCACACAAAACCTGATCAAAAAGCCTACATTTGGAAAAACAGCCTTGAATATAGGCCGTATGAAATGTGAACACAAGGTGTTACACTGAAAATTCAGTTGGGGCACATGCTTATTACAACTTACACTGAAGGTAGAACTAACACATAAAATAAACGACACAAAAGCACAGTTTGCAGCTGTGATGGAGTTTGATAACCAACAATGGGGAATGGAGTCCTGTAGGCCTAACACTTATATTAATATGGGAAGGGCGGCGGGTGGGGGGGGTGGCGGTGGGGAGGCAGTGGAGCATTCTGTCTGGGACATTCTCCCCTGAAAGTTTTGACTTTTGACACTTGGGTGCAATGTTCCCTAATTTTTTTCTCCCGTGTGCGGTCCCTTTAAATTGCTGCGCGGCCCATTCAAATTTTGCGCATGCATGGTTCTTGCAATCCAAAAGCCAGCGAGCGGCCTGCGCAGGACCTCAGACACTGCATATCTGCGCGGCCGCGCAGCCTCGAGGGAACATTGCTTGGGTGCATTTCCCAGCATTTTCGAGCCGACTGTTTTTCTAGCTTTCAAGCCAAAAATAATTTATCTTGAGAGGGTTAGCAATATGATAATAAAATAGCAGTACAGACTTCAACAGAGCTTTGCAGAGTTGAATTCCTTTGATTGAGTATCCAGCTCCAGCGAGCGACTTTGTGAACTGAAATCTTTTACAACATAGGCCTACAATAATCCCAGCCAGAATTTTGAACTCATGTTAGGTGAGTCTAATCTATTGAGATCTGAAAATGGCATTTGATATTTAAATGGGTTAAAGAGAACCTAAAAGACAAAGTGACATTAAATATGATGCAATTGATCACCGGAAGATGCAAAAGGAATGAAATATCTTTAGTCTTAAGCTTCAGGACTACAGCATGTGCGTAGACCTATAATGGAAATTGAAAGCAACTGTGATATTTCACCTCATAAATTACACTTAAGTATTTAGCTGAGAAGACACACCAAAGTCAGGATTAGAGGAAGTTGTACAATTACAGCAGACTAATTGGCAAGTTTTAGGCTGTATTTACTGATGCTGCTTCACCATACAGGGATACGCAATCACATGCTTTAAACTCTGCCCAGAGCCTGGTCTGTTGCACCTTGAGCTTGTTATTTGCTGAAACAATCACTGAGGCATTAAACTGCCAGTTCTTGAGGGGACACTGCACTAATGTGTCCATCTGATTTCTGGTAGTCAAAGGAGGTTAGAAACAGATGGCATTATCACACTGAAGCATCCATCTGATCACTGTTAGTCTGGTAGGGACAGAGATGGGTGGACTCATTCCAGTGGTATTTCTGTGCAATCTGGAGAACAGAACACAAAATGCTGGCAGTTCTCGCCATCATGCTTAGCCTGGGAGAACTGTTCCATAATGTTACTGTGCAGTGTGAGTGATGCTGAGGAACATGGGTAAAATCGCTGAACAATTTTCAGTTCAATTTTACTTTTTGTGCATCAGGTTTGAATTGAGGATAGCAAATATCCCAATCTGGGGCTTTGAAAACCAAAATCATTCACAATGTCTGACAAAAAAAAAACAAATTCCCACCCCTATCTGTTATTATAAATCCGCTCAAATAATTTTTCAATGCAGTTTTGAATGACAGTTTTCTCACAACAGAAAATATTTTAAATGTGTTTTTTTGTTGCTGTAAAAGCGGGTTGTTTGTATCTGTAGACTGCAACATTCCATTAGTCTGAGGGTCAGTAAAGGGGCACTGTCCCTGTAAATCCGCAGCAGCATTGTACGGGGTTTAAGAGATATCACCAGAGAATTCTCATCTCAGGGAAAGCTTGTAAAGTATATATCTGTCATCCAGAGTCCCACTGGTGTAAATCACCTGACGTTTAAGCTGAGGGAACAAGACGACTCTAAATGCTGAATGTCCCTTGGACCTTTCAAAAATTCACTGTTTTCCTAATGCATAGCAACTAGAGAAATCATTTTTTGGGAGATTAATATTTTTATTAGATTGAAACAGAATTAAATGAGCACATGTCCGCTCAAACTACAAATATAACATTTTGTTATATTCCTTTGTAACCTTGTCACCACTTGTGCTTCTCCAAGGACTCAGTTGAATGATGACAGAAATGGAGAATGAAAGATTCTTGTCTTTTCAGTTTGTGACACAAGCTTTTTGTGTGTGGCGTTCCTTTTCTCAGGTTTATGCATCCTAATTAAGGGGAAGGATGACAGCGCTCGGAATCTTTCCCCCACATTTCATCTTAGCAACAACATCAATCACTGTTAGGCCTTGGATGACGCAGGTCAGATGTTACCCTGACAATGCACTTCAAATGGCAGTCTCAGAAGTGCAGTACCTCCATTTGCCACACTCCCACTGTTATGAGTAATCTAAGTGAGATTAATTATTTTAATTCTGTGCTATGTGTGACGACTGTCTTTGTTTTTCAAGTGGGGTTTTGTGAAGTAAGGCGCCAACATCATTCAGCACATCCCACTGAATCGTAGCTGTTGTCTTAACCATGTCACTGCAATGTAGGAAGATATTAATGGCCAAATGGAGGAGTGACAATACACTCAAAAGAGCAGCAATTTATTTTAAGAAATTTATATTTAAAGTCAGAACTATTCTTAAACAATTAGTGGCATTATGGTTTTGTGATATAAATTTCATGGTTAATATATCACCCAATCCTTCCCCCCCAGCAATGCACAATTTCTTTGTTTCAGCTGACATCATCACTAGAATAAGCGTGTTGTGAATGAGCGAAATGGTTTATAAAATTAGAATGATATGTCCTGCTGCACCTTTAAATGTGAACTGTTTGACTCCTATGATGATTGCTGCCCTCTGTGCATTCTCACTGTGAAGACGAACAGCTCTGAAACCAAAGAGCAAGACATGGTGTGATTTGGATCTGCAAGTCATGGTTCATGTAAACCTCCCACTGAGTAATCCAGGCTTTGTTGGCTTCTTGCGAGCACCTTCCGCATTCTAAATCATTACTGCTGGCATGATGAGTGGGAGATGTTATGGAAATTATCCACTTATTTGTTCCACTTACTTTTCTTACTGGTTTCACTTCTTATTTTCCTACAGCATTCACTGTGAAACCTTTTTCAGATAGGAGCATTTTGACAGTCTGTAAGTCGAAGTGTTGCAGTACAACTAAATGATATGAAGTGGATTTATAGCAAGGAGGCAATAATGTAATTTTCCCATGAGATTCAACATCCAGATAAGAAACTCCATTTAGCAACCCAACCAAAATATGTTGTTTTCTACTTAACTTACGTAAATTTCTCATTCAAATGAATATTTGCCATATACGGTTAGAGAGTTTAACAAGTGAATTGTGTGTACCGGGTATGTCAAAACAACCTGAGAATCTATCTTTGGGTTCCCTGTGTATAATTCCCAGCAGCAGAGCTGCACAGCCAGCTAAAACAACCCACAAGAGTTATTTTATTTGACCCATGATTAACATTAAAGATTAAATTAGCAATGACCTATACCACACACATGGGAGACATTTTCCTTTGTTTTATGCTCATGTCGACTGTTGCCAACTCAAGCAAATGGAGGAAGCTGTACTTTGCAGGCAGCTATTTTTCTCCTCAGCTTAGTTACAGTGAGAAAACAAATCACTTGATTAAACAGTTGCCTGTCCCAGCCCCATCAGGGGTGCAAACTTAGATTTAGGTCTGAACTAAACAGCACCATGCGCAGAAATCTTCACCTCAGTTCTCTCATTTATATCTTGAAGTAAAATAGCCTGTCACTTTAATTCTCCGCTCCACTCCCACTCTGACCTCTCCGTTCTCGGCCTCATACACTGTTCCAACGAAGCTCAACATAAACTCGAGGAACAGCACCTCATCTTTCGATTAGGCACTTTACAGCCTTCTGGACTCAACATCGAGTTCAACAATTTCAGACCATAACCTCGGCCCCTATGTTTTCTTTTTTCTCTCACATGGCAGCTGTCGATCATTCTGCCATTGCTATTTACAATTCATCTAGAGTCATCTTTTGTTTCTTAACTTGCCCCATTTCCTTTTGCCTTGCACCATCATCCCTTTTGTCTCTTAATCTCTCCTGCCTTCCATCCTATCACAGACCTTCCCTTTTGTTCTCCCCTCCCCTCCCCCCTTTCCCTGCCCCTGCACTTGCTTAAAAACCTGTTCCATCTCCAGCTTTTTCCAGTTCTGATGGAGGGTCATCGACCTGAAACGTTAACTCTGTTTCTCTCTCCACAGATGCTGCCTGGCCTGCTGAGTATTTCCAGCATTTTCTGTTTTTATTTCAGATTTCCAGCATCCGCAGTATTTTACTTTTGTGTTAAAAGTGTATACTTCTGGCCTATTTTGTAAAATGAATATGGTAGCAGTGCCGTTGAGCAAACAGTGCAACATATAAACAAATATAAATTGTGATGACGGAGACAGTGTGCTGTATAAGGACTTCACTTTGTTCAGTTGGTGCAAATGGGATTTTTTCCCCCTTAACCTCTATATTAATCAAAGTGAAGGAAGTCACTGGCAAGACAATGGAACATTTCCCTCCTTTTTGTCATCTAATGGGCTTCAGAAACACAAATCTTTAAAGATAGGAGGACAAGTTGATAATGTTGTAGGGAAAGGATATGGGACCATAAGTTTCATAAATAGGAGCACAGGTGTAATGCTAAACCGATACAAATCATTGGTCGGGCCACAGTTAAAATATTGAGGGTGAATTCAGCAGGTGGGCAGTTAAAATTGCCCCCGGTTACTTACCCACCGGAATGTCTCCAGGATCCCGCTGTCAGGAATTTTAACCTGCTCTCCTGATCTGGCGGCAAGAACACCTGCCCAAAGCCAGCGGAATCCTTCTTTGCGTATGCGTGTCAGATCCCAATGACATCATCGAGACCAACTGCAATTTTTTAACTCGAGCCTGAGCAGAAAAATTGTAACTTTTAAGAGGAAAGTGAATAAATATTTTAAAAACCAAAAAAGTAAAAGGATATGGGTAAAGGGAAGGGGAATGGGATAAACTGCCGAGCAATTTCAGAGAGCTGACGCACTACGATGAACTGAATGGCATCGTTCTGTGCCTTAAATCCTATGGTCCAATAATACTATGTCAAGCACTCCCTGTCATGAATCTTATCATTCATGAAGAAATGACTCATGAAATAACACTGGGCGGCCAGCTGGTGGCGCCATCCAAGGAGTATAAATACTTGGGCGTGGGCCCAGCTTGCCCAGGACGTTTCTGTAACCAGGAACTAGTGATGTAACTAGAATCTCATGGTTGTGAAACAGTTGATTAAAGCCTTGTTTTATACTCAAACCAAGTGCTTAGTAGTTATTTTACATCACTCCCAAATTAGACTTACCACTGCTTGATGTAAAATAATGCTCAATGTATTCTGCCTCAACAACAGGCATTGCATTATTGTTGCAGTATGACTTTTTCATTACATTTATGATTGAAGTGGTGTAAATCAGATGTAAAATTTTAGTGTAAAGCTTTCAAATGCTATCTGGTCCTGACCTGACCATGTCACCTCCACTGAGACCTACCTAAGGTATTGGTTTTAAAGAAGAGGAACGCGTTGATACAACGGTAAAATGAGAAGTCCGCCTATAATTCAATGTCTGAATGCTGCAGTATATACCTAGCTGCCGGTCCAACACAAATCCACAATTTGCTAATGCAACAGCCAGTTACACAAAACAATGCCCCAACAGGTTCCTGTGTATCTCAGTAATGTCGTCACACGAGCTACAAATCATTTTAGAAAGCATTCCGCCTGCAGACTATCAATATATGAGAATCTTGACATTATGAAGCTTACTAAGAAATATAGCTCAAAAACTAGAGTGGCACAATCCATCACATGTTCTCTCCAGCCAGGAGAGAGCTCAGGCCTGCTGGGCTCACTCATGGGCAGTTCATTCTTAGCGTTATCAGAGAGTGGCTGCCAGCAGAAGTTTTCTTCCAACATAAAAAAGATTCCATTGAGCTTTAAAAGTTCTCGGATGATCCAGTGAACCTTCTGGGAACTTAAGATGTGGCTTCACACTGGGCTGGATTTGTAGTACACCCAGACTGAAGCCCCAGTGATAGGAGATTACTTACTGATGCATTTAAGGGGAAGGTAGATAAGCACATGCGGGAGAAAGGAATAGAAGGATATGCTGATAGGGTGAGATGAGATGGGGTGGGAGGAGATGCGTGTGGAGCATAAACGCCAGCATAGATCAGTTGGGCCGAATGGCCTGTTTCTGTGCTGTAGACTCGATGTACTAGAGGTTGTCTCACAACTCTTGCTTTAGTGTGCGTGGGAGTCAGATTGCCCACTGTCCTTGTGTTATACTGCCACTTTCACAACTATGTGCACCTGAAAACGTTTTGGGAGTCAGATTGCCAACTGTCTCTAAGTTACAATGCCACTTTCCAAATACAAGCACCTGAAACCACTTTGCATTGTTGTTTATCAAAAATCAAAATTTCTAAAATTGGTTTCATCCACAGGAATGGTAAAAAGATCTGCATCCATTGTATTCTTGTATCCCCATTTGAATTGCTGTGCTCAGTGGCGTGAACTGTGCTCCTTATTTTTGTGCTAGAAGCAAATTTTGATATTGTGTCTCCTGAACCCTAAGCTCAGATTACTTATGGTTTGGGATAAAGCATAGAGAGCTCCAGATTTGAAAATAACAACTATAAAATGTAATAAGCTTCTGGCAGCCACTCCTTGGGGGCGATGTTCATATCTAGCATCAATTGGGCAGGCAGTGAATGGGGTGTTCACTCTGGCCACCTGAAAGAATTGGCATGGGGGCCTGTGCCAAGTTCATGGTCAAGCCTAATTAGTTTGCAGTCAGCAAGCTATCAGTGCTGATCGCATTCCCTACAGGCAGCTCGCCGATTGGCAGGTTGGAAAATCGGTGGGGTTGAGGATATAGAATGCAAAATATGGTAACAACTCGCTTCGCATAGCCAAGGACCCTGTCAATCTAAAATGGAGGATCCTGTCAGCATAAAATGGTGGTGAAATGTCGACATCGCTGAGTCACTTGCATATTGTAAGAAATGATCATGTTAACTCAAGAAACTGTGAAGGCAGCAGGAAGTAAAATAAAAGAAGCTAAACTGATCTGTGGCTGCTAATATGGCTGGCACCCACGATGTCACACCTTGCTGGTGGAAACAGTGTAGGGCGGAGTGCAGAGGTTATACAGACAATAGGCGATCAGAAAACACATTACCATGATTGCAAACGCATTACCATAATGATTAGGTGATCGTGAAACCATTACCAGGATATTTACTTAACTATAAACCATTCAGTGAAATGTGACTTCTTTGTTTCATACTGCCAGGCCAGGAAATCAAATTAAATGTATACATGTACAGCTCGGGATTGGTGCAGACTGTACGATGTGTTAATGTCTTCTCAAATGCAAGTATAATAATGTGGCACACTGTATGAAAGATTGCTTGCTCTGGTTTAACCTGTCGGACACTTCTGGAGTCAGGACTGTGCTGTATCAGAGTAAGTCTCCCGGGATGACGGAATAAAAACTGTTGAACTCAACCAGTACTCGACTCAGTGTTTGTACTGAACCAGATTGAGGACCAAAAGAATCCGTTTCAACAGGGTGACCATCAATGTTCCCTCTTTTTTTTGGGTGCGTGGACCCTTTAAGGGGCTGCGTGGCCCATTCACCGTTTTGCGCGGTGAAAAAGCCGGACCTGGACTGTACGGGACCGGCAGAGAGCAGCGCAGCTGCGCAGCTCATAGGGAACGTTGGTGGCCGCTATTTAAAGGCAGCCTGCAACACCTTTAAGGGGAGGTGTATTTTTCAATGGTGGATAATGGACAACGATATTGTGGAGCAGCAGGCAGCATGACTTCAATCAGGGCCCCCAATCGTTGCTTGAGGAGTCTAGTGGTTTGCTCGATGAGGGCTCTAGTTGGCCCACGGGTCTAATTGTAATACAGCTTGACCAGCAAGTGTGGGTTCCTGAGAGGTATCATGAGCCAAGTGTGCAAGGGGTAGCCCTTGTCCCCAAGCAGCCAGCCTCTCACCTGCTGTGCAGGGGTAAAGAGTGGGAGGATGAAAGATAGCCGCAGTATAAAAGCGTCATGGCAGCTACCCAGAACGTGAGCGAGAGACGTGCATGATGCGTTGCTGGTGGTCACGCACAAGTTGCACATGAATGGAGTGAGAGCCCTTTGCAAATTCATGAAGGCAGTGGGGTGGTGTGAAGGAGCACGTAGGGTGACATGGGTGTAGTCCATGACACCCATGGACTTGGGGGAACCATGCAATCTGTGCGAACCCCAGAGCTCTTCTAGTTGATTGTGGGGGAAAGTGAAGAAAGTGTTTTCTCTAGCAAACGTACCATCAGTCACATGCTTAACACAAGCATGAACTGCAGACTGATTGATGTTACTGATATACCCTGTGGCAGTCTCGAAGGAGCTGGAGGTAAAGAAATTTAGGGCTGCCGTGATCTAGACTGCAACAGGCACCACTGTGCCATCGATGGCAGTGGATTGAAATGTTGCAAGAGGTGATACAACTCAGTTACAGCCTCCCTGGAGGAACCTCATTAAGCACTGTTCCTCAAAAAACTTCAGGTTTGTTCTCTTGGGCCTATGCACTCTGTTGGGAGGTAAGGATTCCTGTGAGTACGCCTCCTTCTATCTAGTCTCTCTGCAGCTGTAGCTCTGTTTGCTCCTTCCTCTTGCTCAAAGGACCCCCCCACCCAGAAAAAAAGTGCTTTGCCAGAAGCCCCTTAAGAGTTTGGGACATCCTACAGCCACGACAAGCACTATGTGACCTTTTGCTACTTAGATGATTTCAATATAATACAAGCAAAATATCTCCCAAAACTTTCTAGCCCTTTACCTGAGAGCAGCTGAGGATCCCTTTAAATATCACTGAAAGTGACTCCTGACTTGTACCATCCATGGTTTGTCTGTAAGATCAGAAACTAGTGGCAGAGAAGGTTGAGAGGAGATTTGATAGAGATGTTCAAAATCTTGAGGGATCTAGACAGAGTAGATAGAGAGAAACTGTTCCCATTGGCGGAAGGATCGAGAACCAAAGGACACAGATTTAAGGCGATTGACAAAAAAACCAAAGGCGACGTAAGAATTTTTTTTTCACGCAGCGAGTGGTTATGATCTGAAATGCGCTGTCTGAAAGGGTGGTGGGGACAGATTCCATCATGGCTTTCAAAAGGGAGTTGGATAAGTACCTGAAGGAAAAACATTTGCAGGGCTACAGGGAAAGGAGTGGGACTCGCTGAGTGGTCTTGCAGAGAGCCGGGCAAGGGCTCGAGGGGCCGAATGGCCTCCTTCCATGCTGTAACCATTCTATGATAACGCGGGGCAGAAACAAAAATGGCATCTGGGGGGGGGGGGGGTTGTGACTACATCACCGATTTGCATTTATTCATTAGACCCCTGCCTGTTTCTACCGGGAGCTCTGGCCACTTAAATTGCAGTCGGGCTGAATAACAAAACAGGAAGACAACCAGCAGCGGGTTGGTGCTCCCCTTTCCCATGCAATTTTGGTCCTGCTACTGTGCTGCTTTTAGGCACAAACAGGATGGTAGCAACACACAAAATGTTCCCCCTTGTATATGAAAATGGACAAAATATCGACCATGTATGTGTGCTATATCAAATCTTACAATAGCCTTTTCATATCACATCTGCTTATTCCTAGCAAGTCCCTCTAACTGGGCTACGCATTATCCATCTAACTATAAAAATGTATTAACTGAGCAACTTGTATCATCTGTGAGGAGCAATAACACATTCTACATTTATTAAGGGGCATGTATTATCCAGTTTATAGAATTTAGCTGGGTTTTTAAAAATCAGACCTGGTTATGCTTGTAGAGATCCTTGCCATGGTTTATGCTCACTCCATTCAATTTTCATTGTGCATTTTTCTATAAGCTGCTAAACTTCTGGCCGGTGATTAACTATATAAGATTTTAAAATTAAGCCACAGATTTTAGTATCAGTAACGTTTGTCCATATTTCTGGATTTTTTTATGGGAGGGAAAACGTATTTGTAGATCTGTCAGTCCCTCTTAGCATTAATTATGGTGAGTCGGAGGATCCCTTGCTGCAGCGGGGAGGGGTTTTGTGGCGTGGGAGTACTTGCGAGGGCTGGTGTGTGTGGACTATTTGGAGGGCTCGGGTGCAGGAGCAGGGTGTACACAGAGGGAGCATTGGGCTGTAAAATCCATCTGAAAACCACAGCATGAAGCAAAGGCCCACTCTGGTCCCAAGTTTCAGAGAGAAGGATAGGCCCTTGCTGCAAAATGTTCTTGGTTCAAATTCCAACAGAGCAGAGAGAATTAAATGGGCAAATTAAACACTGTTGTTGTGAATAATTTAATGTTTACATCTTGGCTATACTGTGAGGTGAAAATTACATTAGGCCCGTTTTTCGGACCTGAAATGGGCACCGCACACGGAGCCCATGCCTCAAACCGCCAGGCCCAAGCCTGGCCCGAAATTGGACCTCAGGCCTCATTAACATTATTGGGTGAGCTGTCGTGCCTCCACAGGCAGCTCGCCCAGTTATGAAGATGAGCGTCAGACCACTTGCCTCGCCAGCAGCAGCCCGAAAGTAAATATCGGGGGGGGGGGGGGTGGGGGGAGGAGAACGGGTGGGGGAGCCAATTGCGGGCAGGCACTGACCCTCGGGAGGGCTGTGGAGCTGGGAGCAGCACTCCTGCTCTGCCTGGCTCCATATTACATTTTTTTAAAACATAACGTTTTTGGTGGCGGCCGCTTACTCGGTTGCATCCGCGCCAGGATGTTATCCATCTCGTCTGCTGATTAATGTTTGTAACTGCCTTCGCTCAGAGAGGATATTAGAGGTATTACAGAATAGCTGAATGGTGTCTGAGAGTAAGGCAAGGCATCATGAAGGGCTTTCTTGTGTCATGTAGATGGAGGGTAGCCTCTTCACTGGAAGAAGTTGGTGATGATCTCCTGCCCGCTGGCACACGATGCTGGCAGTGGGGTGTCAAGGCCCACCTGCTCTCTCTCTTAGACTTCTTCATCATGAGCAGGGTATTGGTCTCCAGCACTTGATAATTCCAATGGTTTGTTCAACAATGTTCCCAGTAGCGACCAAGGCCTCATTGAACTTGTTTTCGGTCTCTGGCTGTGGATTCCAAAAAGACACATTGTTGTGGCTGAGCAGTGAATGTTTCCCGGATTGCCTGAGAATAAACGCGTCATGGTTATTCCCTGAATCACCTGCATTGACATGTATAATGAGGTGGCTAACATCACTCACTATCTAGACATTCAGGAATGAAATCCTTTCTGTTGGTGAAGTTGATGGGGCTTTCAGATGAGGGCACTGTGCACTTGTAGGAATCCAGCCTTTTGGAAGCAGCTGATGTCTCTCTCTATATGCTTTACTGGAGCCAGTTGGGAGTGAATGAACTCAGAGTTGTGCCTAACAAGGCATCTGTGACATGTTTAATGCAGTGCTGTACTGTTGAATGACTAATGTCACTAGAAGCTGCCTGGAAGCATCATGATGCATAACAGCTTTGTGCTGTTGTCACCTTCACAGCCCAAGACACACCAGTGCCCCTGGTGGGAAGAAGATGCGTCAGATTCCAACAGATGGCTTAACTCCGTCACGGTGTCGAGGGGGGGAATGCTGCCTATTTGAAAAATCCAGATAGGATATCTGCGCTCTGTAAACCCAATGGCGTGGAGAGCTGTTGGTCAGAGTTATCTGCGTGCATGATTCCACTCTCTCCTGGCTTCCATCCTTTGCTCTTCCATGTCTTCATCATCGTTTTCCTCAAAGCACAGCAATAATGGGATCCCCCAGAGAGAAATCTATTATTTCAGTTTTCCGGGATTCCTTTAATTAGATTTCTCAATGTACCTTTATATGCTCAGAAACTGAAGCTTCAAAGTAGTGAACCTCACTCCCAGCTAAAAGAGTGTTGCAGTATTCTACTCCTGTCTGACCGTTCCCAATTCCTTCCCACCTGTGAGCGACCAAGCATGTCCAGCACTGCCTTTACAATGGCGGTAATCTTCAGGCCTGGTAAGTGGGAGGAAATGCAGGGAACTCTCAGGGGGCATTTGGTCACGCGTTCCTGCTTCATGTAAATACGGCAAAGTGTGCTTCCAATGGATGGCTCAGGGTGACAGCGGGGTCACGGGAGGGAAATCATTTTTAGAATCACAGTGCCCTCTCCATCCGGTTTTATTTGCCACACCATCTTTACAATGCCCCAAACTGGATGTTTTTTCTTAAGGAAAGTCCAGGCCTATGTCTCTCAAATTCACTACACTTCTGTTAATGTTTAACTGAGAATTTAAATAGTTTCTGGAGCAAACCCAGCTAATAGTAATTTATGTTGATAATGCTTCTGGCACCATGATAATTGCATAAAATTACATTTCGTGCAGCTGTGCCTCATCGCACCAGCTGTGTAATATTCAATGTTCCTTTCTGCTTCATTGATCTTTTCTGTAAAATCTGACACCAGTCTACAAATTATTTTTTACTTTGTGATTAGTTTGAGGATTTTGCACTAAGAGGACTTTAGCAAAGTTTCAAATGTTCACTTTAGCTCCCGCAAAGGTTTCCACTCACAAAGAGCCTCATTTACAAATGTTTAAAAATGATTCAAAATGGAAGTATTTATTCCTGTTAGCCTAATGAAGAAGGTGTCTGTGACTCTAGAGCAAGTCCTTGCTAGTTTACTGGGGGAAGTGGTATGTGGCACGTGATACATCTAATAGTCCTATGGGAAGGCGAGATGGTCTCTGACCTAACATTGGTGCAATGCTATACTGAAGAACATAGGAACATAACATAAGATGTAGGAGCAGTAGGTGGTCATTTGGCCCCTCGAGCCTGCTCCGCCATTCAATAAGATCATGGCTGATCTGATCTTGGCCTCAACTCCACTTCCCTGCCCGCTCCCCATAACCCTTCACTCCCTTACCTTTCAAAAATCTCTCTATCTCCGCCTTAAATATATTCAATGACCCAGCCTCCACAGCTCTCTGGGGCAGAGAATTCCAAAGATTCACAACCCTCTGAGAGAAAAAATTCCTCCTCATCTCTGTTTTAAAAGGGTGCCCCTTATTCTGAAATTATGCCCCCTAGTTCTAGATTCCCCGAGGGGAAACATCCTCTCTGCATCTACCCTGTCAAGCCCCCTCAGCATCATATGTTTCAATAAGATCACCTCTCATTCTTCTAAACTCCAATAAGTATAGGCCCAACCTACTCAACCTTTCTTCATAAGACAACCCCTTCATCACTGGGTTCGGAGGTTTAAATTCTAGATGGTCTACTATGCTTCTTAGTGTAACCAGTCTATAATTTGTTGGTGGAAATGAAGGGAAGTGAACCAATGAAAGATAAACCTAATTTCTGGACTGTTAAGTAGGATATAATGGCCTAGAAATTCAGGTGGTTAGCGCGGCATAATGTCGAGAAAGTATCCGCGGCGATGCCCGCTCTCCCACCAGCTGGTGGCAGGTCCCACGGCATCCTCCATTTTCGAATTCCCGGTAGCGCTGCCGTTATGAAGTATTGGCCTGCAAAGAAAAATGGCAGAGTGGTGGCGTCAGTTGGCATGCTATGCCAACTTAACGTCATCACGCCAAACTTCCACCCGAGCGCTGAGTTCAGTGTTGGGTCCTAAGCACGCCAGGTAAACCTAGCTTGCAAGCAGACTTAGAGGCGCTGTAAGCACCTCTTAAAGGGGCACACACATCTTTCAGGTAAGTTTGCATTTAAGCTTTAGGACTGGGGTTTTTGATTTTACTGAAGTAGTGGCTTGCTGCAATAGATGTTAAAAGTTTTTTTTAGGTGTGTAGGGAGTGCTGCTGGACGCTTGCAAGGCCTCGGATGGTAAAGGAAGGCCTGCAAATACTCAGCAGGTTAGGCAACATCTGTGGAAAGAGAAACAGAGTTCATGTCTCAGGTCAAGATGCTGCCTGACCTGCTGAGTATTTCCAGCATTTATGCTGTCATTTCAGATTTACAGCTTTCACTCACAGAGGGACAAGGAAAACACAGGAGAGGAAGAAGCCAAAGAACAAGACGCCGAAGAGGAGGAAGCAGACGAGGAGGAAGCCAGAGGCAGAAGCCAAAGAGGGGAAAGCAGAAGAGGCAGAAGCAGAAGGAAGGCTGCAACCCAGACAGCCCCTTCCTGGCCGGGATATCCGGAATGGAATCATCCGCCTGCGCTCCCAGTGAGTGCAGCCTCAATTCCCCTTTCAACATTAGCCCCACACCTTACCATCCCTCTGTTACTGACCATCACAGCATCCTCTTGGCCATAATGCTAAAATAAAAGCCACCACAAAGCAAATTTTCCAATCCAACTTTATACATCTATCCATCCAATATGACATCAAGAAATCAACTCATCACCCTTATGCATTCTCTTCGTGACTGTCTTGTGTGTGTCTTTGCCTATCCTACTGATGTCACGCAGTGCTACCCCAGTGGCTACAGCATGGCTGGTGGAAGGCTGCTGACTTTCAGTGGGAGACACTGCAGATGGCCTTGCTGGTCAACCTTGAGGAACTGGTGGCTGGGAGTGTGAAATCGAGTGACGGTGTTTCTTCTTCTTCTTCTTCACTCTCCTCTCCCTCTTCTTGGTCAACCACTGGCTGGGCAGGCTGCATTTCTTGGGTGTGTGAAATGAGGAAGGCACAAGGGCGGAGTTGTGGTGAGGGGAGGGCGGGAAAGCAACAGGTGCATGCCAGAAAGAGGGTAACGTATGAGGATACCCACATCTTGTATCCTTTCTGCCCCGCCACTGGCCAAGGGCTCAGCCATGCTCCTGCCAGGAATGGCTTGCACCATCTCCTTCAAAGGGGTGAGGTGAGGCTAGGAATGGGAGATGTACCTTGTGATTGGTACAGATTGTTGGTAGGTGAGTGATTGGGGGTGGGGGTCGTGCATTGAGCAGTGTGTGAGGCTAGTGATTCAGTTGGTAGGTGATGGCTTTTGAAGATGCATTCACTGATCTTGATCAGTGGTCTGAGGTCATGAAGTTTCTTTGGGCACTGGAGCCAGGTGGGGAGGGCGACACTGCTGGCAGTGATGGCCTCGGTGATGTACTCCCACATTATTCTTTCTGGAGGGCCTCCTGGCCCCTGTGGGTAGAGGGCCAGTCTTGCAGTGTTGACCCCCTGCACAAAGCTGGAGTGCTGTGTGCGAGACCCTGGGTGCCCCTTCCCTGGCTTGCTGAGCCATTTGTGTTGAAGCACTTCTCCCTTTAATTCATAGACCTTTTAATTGCCCACAATTCCTTGTGGACTCCACAGCCTCGCTCCCAGAGGCTGTTAGAAGCTGGAACGCCGCTCCTGGACGGGAACTTTGTCTTCCAGGCCTGCACTAACGCCACCTAGAGGACGTTATACAGTAAGATAGTGCTGGGCTAAAAATCTTTAGCCCCCAGCGCAAATTTTTCTCAAGTATCGCTGCGTCCATTTTCAGCGGCTGTTAACCCGAGTTACTAGAGACACCAGCAACTCTGGTGGTGGCATCGAATTTCTAGGCCAGTAAGTTTTGTGTCTATATAATATAGAATTGTACGATTCTATGGTCCTTTCTTGCTTTCTCGGATTGTAAAACCTGAGGAACAAAAGTAGCCATCAGTTCCAATTTGGGGGGCTGGCAACGCAGTACGCAGGAGACTAAAGCGGCAATGGCAAAGGGTAAGGAGAACCTCCAACTTGAGTGGACATCAGTGAGCGGTAGGAGCAGGGGATGAGTGCTGATCTGAGATTGTGGTAAGCATCAGTAATCCCTCTTCATTCCGTGGACTTCCCATGAGCAATATCACAGAAGATCTATTTCAATAATAAATATCACTGAGCAAAGAGCAAAAGATATTGTGGTGGACAACCTGGCAGCACTACCAGGGCAGCCATTGTTTAGGTGCTCTGAACATCTGCACATGAATGAGTTGAGTATGTTCAAGGCTGAGATAGATAGATTTTTGGACTGTAGGGGAATCAAGGGCAGGAAAGTGGAGTTGAGGACAAAGATCAGCCATGATCTTATTGAATGGCGGAGCAGGCTCGAGGGGGCCAGGTGGCCTACTCCTGCTCCTGCTTCTTATGTTCTTATGAGCTGATCTTGCTCCAAAAATGCAAGATCAGCGCATTTAAATATTTTTCTGGTGCTCTTTGCACATAGCGCATAACATAAGCTGGGATTGTCGGAGGGAGGACTGGAATTTCAAGCACAAACAGCCTGTGGCGGGATGCTGGTTGCCCATGGAGAGGAGGAGGATGGCGGTGATGGAGCACTTCTGCCATTTGGGACTAGACAAGCCTAAGGGTCACCTAGACCAAAAAAAAATATTTTCCTACTTATTGGATTTCCTGTTGGGAAGAAACGCTTGATGACTGGAGTGCTGCTTAACATTATCGGCAGCCTCCCTAATTTAAATATTTTTCAGGACCCTAATGAGCCTGGCACACAGTTGGTGCACAAGCTCCCAGCCCCCGTTGGGCTAACCAGCAACATTGGGTTGCATTGAGCCCAATGTATTTGCCTTGGGCCTCAGGCCTCTATACCTGATTGGGTGTCATGTCAGTGCCCCATTGTTGCGATATCGGCCCTATTTTTTTAAGCTGCCTAACGTGACACAGGAACTGAAATAGCTAATTCAGTCTTCAGAAAGTTATACTTGTAAACTGCAAAAATACAGGGGAGGTGGGATGTACAATATGAGAAGCTAAATCATAGCTTTAATAAAAAATGAAATAGGAAAAACAGTCAGTCTTATTGCAAGACACAAGTTACAGACACCATTGTATTTTCAACTCCATACTCAAGATTTCAGGCTCAACCACCGACGTTAAGTTTCATTTTTGCAAAGTTAGTCAGCATGGTAATAAAATAAATGAAGTGATTGTGATGATAAATGCTTCTTGCCCTGACATGCCAGCCTACATCTGCAACCAGCTTGATAACAAGCAATAACAACTTGTATTTATATAGCGCCTTTAACGTAGTAAAACGTCCCAAGGTGCTGCACAGGAGCGTTATCAAACAAAATTTGACACCAAGCCACGTAAGGAGATATTAGGGCAGGTGACCAAAAGCTTGGTCAAAGAGGTAGGTTTTAAGGAGGGTCTTAAAGGAGGAGAGAGAGGTGGAGAGACGGAGATGTTTAGGGAGGGAATTCCAGAGCTTAGGGCCTTGGCAGCTGAAGGCACGGCCACCAATGGTGGAGTGATTGAAATCGGGGATGCTCAAGAGGGCAGGATTAGAGGAGCGCAGAGATCTCGGGGGGGCTGGAGGACCCACCACCTCTGTCTCAGGTATTTTACGCTCTCGCTTGAGTTTAGCCTGCTCCCGCATTGTACTGCTGCAAAGACTGAATATAGTGATCACAGTAGGTTAAAATCTATAATAAGTCTATTTACATAGCAGTTGCGAATTGGATTTTGGTGGCATAGTGTCAAGAAAGAAAGGCTCTTTTTTTGGTTCTGTTAAGAATTATGACACTTTTCACGGTACAAATAGTGCTTCTGCCAAGCAAAAAGAGAATCAATTTTCTTTGGAATTTTCTGCAGAGATAGGAAACTATGGAGAAATTTAAGATACTGGGACTGTTTCCACCAGAGCAGAGAAGGCTAACAGGAGATTTAATAGAGGTTTTTAAAATTATGAAGGGTCACGATAGAGGGAATAGGGAATGAATATTTCTTTTAGTTGGGGTGTCAGTGATTAGTAGCCATCAATTTAAAGCTGCCACAGAGAGTAAGGAGAGAGATTAGGAGACATCTCTTTACACAAAGAGCATTTTGAGAATGGAATGCTTTTGCCACAGGGAGTAACTAAGGCAGAGAATTTGGCATCTTTCAACAGAAAAGTGGGTAAGTATTTGAAGCCAAGAGAAATACAGAGCTGAGGAAGAGAGCAGGGCAGTGTGATTAGTTTTTGGTTGTGGTAGCAAAGGGCTAGCAGACATGATGGGCCAAATGGCCACCTTCTGTGCTACAAATGTCTGGACCTGCATCTGTATGCATCTGCAACCTATAGAACTGTAGGCCCCGATATTAATGGTGATGCGGGGAGCTTGCCGACACTGCTCCCCCGCTCAAGCCTCTGGTTGATATTGGAGATTGGGTCCTGATGACATCATCGGACCCAATCTCCATATTTAAAGCAGGACCTTGCTTCCTACCTATGGGTGTCCTGCTCGCCTGCTCAAAAGAGCAGGTTAATATGGCGACATGGTGTGAAGGACGCGGGATGGGTAGGGGTAACTGATACCCATTATTTTAACTCCCCCCCAACCCGGTTTCCGTCAGGTGGGGTCAGTTAAAATCGGGGCCACAGTGTATGTTATCACAGCACTTTGGTAGCATAGGGGCACAATATTTGTCTGGATGTTAGCCCAAAGGCTAGAAATGATTGTTGGCGATATTAACAAATGATCACTTAGCACTTTTGTGTGACATTTCTGTCTCTATGTTAATGGAGGCATTAATCCATTTAAAATAAACTGATTAATATTTCTGTTAAAATAGCAGACTGAGGAATGTCACCCGACCCTGTTAAGTGTGCATCCACTAATATCGCTAAGAGTAATTTGTAGCCTCAAATCTGTCACAATGCTTGATATTCATTTCTCAGAGCAAGTCTTAACCATTTTTTCCAGGTCGCTGGGAGCAGGTGTTAGGAAGAGTGTCTCATTTGTGCAAGAATAAGAAGGAAAAATCTGGTTTAATCCACTCACCCCACTTCGACTGGGCTCATATCAGCTGATTGACTAGAAGTGTAGATGGCAGGTGAGAATGGCTGAGCTAGTTACTGCAGGCAGTAAAACAATTGGGACGCGAGGCTAGAAAATTCGTCAGCTTTTGCAGATGTTCACTGACGCTTTTTCTGAAAGCTGCACAGGGTTCTTCGTGCTGAAAGGGTGGGTACATCGCAAAAGTCAAGGACGAGAAAAGCAAACATGTCAACCTTGAAAACCTGACCAACAGGTTCAAAGAAAGCTGGCCCCGAACGTAAGCCGATGACAAGTGAAAACGGATTGTTACCTGAGTTTTGTAAGTTAAGCTGTAGGTGTAACCAATTCTCCTTCACTTGTACTGTGTGGGAACAAACTTAAGTACATGAAAGCCTGAAGGGGAAATACAAATATCAGAGGCGCAAAATTGTTCATTCATTTCTAGGAAGGTAGGCTGATTCAGAAAATTACATTTTTACATTCAAAATCATGGATTCCAGTTAACTTTAAATACTTTTGTACTTCGCAATTGATGGATCTTTTAATCTTAAAAAGGAAAATGAAAATAACATTTGTATTTTGAACAGACCAACTGCACCTGCACTCCCCAAAAAAGTTACTTTAAGATATCCACTTCTCCACCCTTTCACCCAGACACTTGATCCTCCTCCAACCCTCCCAGTTCATACTGATGCTCTTCTCTTTCTTCCCTCTATCAATTCAACCTCCCTCTCATTTCAACCTGGCACTCTTCACCCCCTCCAATGCATTTCAAGCTGGCACTTTTCTGCCAGAACCCCACCTGCTCAAGCGGGCACTGTTCTCCCCCGCCACCTCACCAAGTAGGCACTCTCGCTCCCCTCCAGTTAAAGTTCACACACAGTTACCCTATTTCCCCCCCCCCCCACCCATCAGGTCAAGCTGGCACACTTCTACCTCTTTAATTAATGCTACATTCTTCTCTCCCACCCCTCCATTAATGCTGGCATTCTCCCTCTCAGTTAAATTGGCACTCCTTCCTCCCCCATCCTAAAACACTGCTCCCAGCTTCTGTCCCCTTCACTTTCCCCTTTATTTCCCCCATCGCTCTCCTGTTCTGGCTCATCCAGGGCTTGATAAATAAAAGATCTTGCATTTATATAGTGCCTTTCACAAACTCAGGACGGAGGCAAAGTGGGCACAGGGATCGATCCCTGCGCCGGAACGGGTAGGCCCAAGGCCCACCCAATATTGGGCCTCGGTCTTTATTTATAGCAGACCAGTATTGCAGCAGACACCTGCTGGGTGTCTCCTGATAGCTCGCCATCAAAGGTCATTTGAATTGTGGGCCGCTGCACTGCTGGCAGAGGCCCTCAGATAGGTCTTACAAAAGAGGGGAGCGATCAGAAGGGGGAAACCAGGACAGGGGTCAGGGGAATGTTTGGGAGGGGTTTGTGGCAACGACCTGGAGCCGGGGGTGGGGGGGGTGGTGGCAAGCAGCAGGTCCATGGTTTTTGTGATATCCGAGTGGTAAGGTCAGACACTGAGATAAGCCAGACTTCAGGAACCAAAACTCAACTTTTTAATTACACGGTTTAGCAGAGAACATAGCTCTTACAGGCTGTAGCAAAGCACTTCTATATCTTACTGCACGAGCAAGACGGAGGATCAACCTCTGAGTCATACCCAGAATGCAATGCCACTACCTTAATAAGTGGTGTGCCAGGGCATTACCTTAAAACACTGGTAATTGTGATCCCTTACTATTTGTCTCCATCTGGTGGATAACTTAAGCATTACATCCCAGATTACTATATCCCCCCCTCTTATGTTTACAATAATTTCTTAACAACATTCTTAAAAAGTCCATAAGGAAACTTCTTTAACGATAGTCCATACTGAACGAATCTAGCAGGTCGTGATCAATCTCTCTGGCGGCTTGTGAGTCCTTTGTGAACGTCTAACAGTAAAGTCCCTGCTTGGTTGTGGTAGAGCCACCTGCTGCTCCTGAGCCGTACTCAGAGTATCTGACTCTGCTACGATGGTTTCCTCTTGACGAAGGGGTCCAGGTATAACTGGTTCTGTTCGTGGTGTTGGTACCACCAATGCATTTGGATAAGAACATAAGAAATAGGAGCAGGAGTAGGCCAATCGGCCCCTCGAGCCTGCTCCGCCATTCAATAAGATCATGGCTGATCTGATCCTATCCGCCAATCCACTATCACAGAACCATCTCCTGAATCTAATAGAATTAGACACACGAAATAGGAGCAGGAGCAGGCTACACGGCCCCTGGGCCCACTCTGCTACCCACAGGGCCATGACCGATCCGAACCTAGACTCATGTCCAAATTCCTGCCCGCTCCCCGTAACCCTTAATTCCCTTTACTTCTAGGAAACTGTCTATTTCTGTTTTAAATTTATGTAATGATGTAGCTTCTACAGCTTTTTGGGGCAGCATATTCCATGGACCTACCACCCTCTGAGTGAAGTAGTTCCTCCTCATCTCAGTTTTGAAAGAGCAGCCCCTTATTCTAAGACTATGCCCCCTAGTTCTAGTTTCACCCATCATCGGGAACATCTTCCCTGCATCCACCCGATCCAACCCCTTCACAATCTTATATGTTTCAATAAGATCGCCTCTCATTCTTCTGAACTCCAATGAGTAGAGTCCCAATCTACTCAACCTCTCCTCATATGTCCATCCCCTCATCCCCGGGATTAACCGAGTGAACCTTCTTTGTACTGACTCGAGAGCAAGTATGTCCTTTCTTAAGTATGGACACCAAAACTGTACGCAGTATTCCAGGTGCGGTCTCACCAATACCTTGTACAACTGAAGCAATACCTCCCTGTTTTTATATTCTATCCCCCTAGCAATGAAAGCCAACATTCCATTGGCCTTCTTAATCACTTGCTGCACCTGCATACTAACCTTTTGAGTTTCGTGCACCAGGACCCCCAGATCCCTTTGTACTTCAGTACTTTCCAGTTTCTTGCCATTAAGATAATAACTTGCTCTACGATTTTTCCTGCCAAAGTGCATAACCTCACACTTTCCAGTATTGTATTCCATCTGCCAAATCTCTGCCCATTTACTTAGCCTGTCGATGTCCCCTTGCAGGTTTTTTATGTCGTCCTCACTCACTACTTTCCCTCCCATCTTAGTATCATCTGCAAACTTTGATATGTTACACTCGGTCCCCTCCTCCAAATCGTTAATATAGATTGTAAAGAGTTGGGGACCCAGCACTGACCCCTGCGGAACACCACTAGTTACTGATTGCCAGTCTGAGAATGAACCATTTATCCCAACTCTCTGCCTTCTGTTAGATAGCCAATCCTCTATCCATGCCAGAATATTACCCCCAATCCCGTGATTTTTTATCTTAAGCAATAATCTTTTGTGTGGCACCTTGTCAAATGCCTTTTGGAAGTCTAAATACACTACGTCCACTGGTTCCCCTTTATCCACCCTATACGTTACTTCCTCAAAGAACTCCAGCAAATTTGTCAAACATGACTTCCCCTTCATAAAACCATGCTGACTTTGTCCTATTAAATTATGATTATCCAAATGTCCTGTTACTGTCTCCTTAATAATGGACTCCAAAATTTTACCTACCACAGATGTTAGGCTAACCAGTCTATAGTTTCCAGCCTTCTGTCTACTGCCCTTTTTAAATAAGGGTGTTACATTAGCAGTTTTCCAGTCTGCCGGGACCTTTGCCGAGTCCAGGGAGTTTTGGAAAATTATTACCAATGCATCCACAATCCCTACCGTCACTTCCCTCAAGACCCTAGGATGTAAGCCATCAGGTCCAGGTGATTTATCCGCCTTGAGTCCCATTATTTTACCGAGTACCACTTCCTCAGTGATTTTGATCGTGTTTAGCTCCTCCCCCCTTTAGCCCCCTGTTTGTCCAGTGTTGGGATATTCTTAGTGTCTTCTACTGTAAAGACTGATGTAAAATATTCATTCAGTGTTTTTGCCATCTCCATATTTCCCACCATTAATTTCCCGGTCTCATCCTCTAAGGGACCAACATTTACTTTAGCCACCCTTTTTCTTTTTTATATAACTATAAAAACTGGGGACCAACTTGTCCTCCAACATTTCCTCTGGAACCTCCAGTTCTATTTCCCTTTGTCTGGTCAGTATCTGATCCACATGTCTGTGTACTACCTGACCAGTTCCCACCATGACCGTATATGACACTGGACCGGTCATTGAGTCTATGATGCCAGGAATCCATTTTGGACCATAACTGAAATTCCTGGTAAGGACCGCATCACCTTCTCCAAAACTACAGCTCCTTGTCCTTCTGTCATGGTTCTCCTTTTGTTTGAATTGTCGGTTTTCCACCTTCCTTTTTAGATCTGGGTGAATCAGGTCAAGAGTGGAGCGTAGTCGACGTCCTAACAACAACTCAGCCGGAGAGTCCTGTGGTAGATTGATTTGTTGTATCCGTGTGTTAATAGAGACACTGAAGGCAGGAGTTAGTTTCACAGGTGTTTACTGAACAAAGTCTGGAGGTGAACTAACTGATACAACACAATATACAGGCTTATATAGCCCGAGTGGCCATTACCAGCATTACAGTACACAGGGGGCTCTTAAAGGCACATACACTACAATTCCTCCCCTTTTAGCCAACCAGTACATAATATTTCAAGTAATCATTAATTACATGTTACAAGAACAATAATCTACACATTGCTGCAGTTAATCAATTATAAGTCAGTCTCTCTGGAGGCTTCCTGGCTCGGTCCGGATAACGCCTCGGTGGTGTAGCCGTTTCTGGTGGTGTAGTAGGTTCTTTTGGCAAGGCTGATTCGGCTTGAATGCCAGTGTCGGGTTCATCTGGTTCCAGTATCACCGGATCGGAGGTAGATACTATGGGCATCTCTAATTCATCATTAGGCGTATAGAGTTGTGGTGTAGGTTGTCCCTTTTCGGATGACTCTATGATCTGGTCAGCATGGCACCTTATTATGCTTTCTCCAATGTCCACGGTATACATCAGCGGTCCTAGTCGTGTGCAAATAGTTCCAGGCTGCCATTTCTCGGTACGGTAGTCCCGGGCCAAAACTTGTTGACCTATCTGGAAGGTTCTAGTTGGCCTTTCATTTATGCCTTGAAATTACCGGTTCTCCACGTCCCTTCTGATGTTTGGCTTGATCAAATCCAGCCGGCATCTTAGGCTTCTATTGAAGAACATCATGGTGGGAGTTTGGTTTGTAACCATATGTGTTGCATTCCTGTATGCAAACAAGAAGTTATCTACCTTATGCTGAAGTTTTATGTCTTCATTACCCATGGCCTTTATGGCCTTCTTGAAGGTCTGGACAAACCTTTCAGCCAATCCATTGGTGGCGGGATGGTATGGGGCGGACGTGTAGTGCTTAACCCCATTGTTTTTTAAGAACTTCCTGAATTCTTCGGACACAAATTGCGATCCATTATCAGAACAGATCTGTTCAGGCAGCCCATTCCTGGCAAATATGGTCCTTAATACTGTGATGGTTTTCTCCGTGGTGGTGGAGGACATCTTTATTACCTCCGGCCACTTGGAGTGTGCATCAACCGCGATTAAGAACATCGAGTCCATAAATGGACCAGCAAAGTCGATGTGTACCCTTTGCCATGGAGATGAGGGCCACTCCCATGGATGTACAAGGGCTTGTGGTGGAGCGTTTTGGACCTTCTGGCATCCTAGGCAGCTCTTGGTCATTTCTTCGATGTCTCCATCGATACCTGGCCACCATACAAACGCCCTGGCTAGGTTCTTCATTTTCACTCCACCCAGATGCCCCTCATGAAGCTCCTTTAGCACTTTATCCTGGAGTTTGGGTGGAATCACCACTCTGGATCCACACATCAAGGTTCCTCGGCACACTGACAGCTGTTCTCTTCTTTGCGAGAATGCTGGCAACAGTGGTTCGCCATGTGCTGGCCATCCCTTCACTGTTAAATCGTAGACCCGTGAGAGAGTCGGGTCATTTCTCGTTTCCCTTTCAATGGCAGAATTTGTTACTGGTAGACATTCCACTATGGTAGAGTGGAACATCTCCACTGGGTCTACTGTAGGTGCCTCTTCTACCGTTGGCAACGGTAGGCGCGATAAACCGTCAGCATTCCCATGCTGTTTTGATCCTTTGTATTCTATGTCATATTGGTGTGCCCCTAGAAAAAGGAACCACCTCTGTAGCCTTTGCGCTGTCATAATGGGAACACCCTTTTTAGGGTTGAATATGGAGATGAGGGGTTGATGGTCAGTCAACAAGGTAAATTTTTGTCAGTGTAGGTAATGGTTGAATTTCTTCACTCCCCATACCAGGCTGAGTGCTTCCCTGTCGATTTGGGCATAGTTATGCTCAGCTGAGTTCAATGAGCGTGACGCAAAAGCTATTGGCCGTTCCGAGCCATCAGGGAATCTATGCGATAATACCGCTCCTACGCCGTAAGGGGATGCATCGCACGCCAGTCTGATTGGCAGTGATGGGTTGTAATGAGCCAAAACTTCCTTGGACGTGATTAAGTCTTTGCATTTATGGAAGGCACGTTTACAGTCTTCGCTCCATTTCCAAATTACTCCTGTTTGTAGCAGTTCATTAAGAGGGTGCAGAAGAGTTGATAAGTTCGGTAAAAATTTATGATAGTAATTTATCAATCCCAGGAACGACCTTAATTGTGAAACATTTTCAGGTGCTGGGGCTTTTATGACCGCTTCAATTTTTTCAGGTGACTTATGCAACCCTTCCTTATTAATTATGTGGCCACAATATGATATTTGTTTCTGGAAAAATTCACACTTGGGGCGATTTGCTCGGAGGCCCCGTTCTCTCAGCCTAGTGAGCACCTGCTCCAAATTGGCAAGGTGTTCGTTGTCGTTTTCTCCTGTTACAAGGATGTCGTCTAGGTAGCATTGAGTCCCCAGAATCCCTTGGAGGACTTGCTCCATACCTCTTTGCCAGATAGCTGGAGCTGATGCTACTCCGAAAACCAGTTGATTGTACTGGTACAGGCCTTTGTGTGTATTTATCGTGAGATACTTTTTAGAGGTCTCTTCAACCTCCATCTGTAGATATGCCTGTGCCAAGTCAATTTTGGTGAAACGTTTCCCTCCGGATAGTGAGGCGAAAATATCTTCTATCCTCGGAAGAGGATACTGTACCATGTGAAGGACCGGGTTTACAGTCACCTTGAAGTCTCCACAGATGCGAATTTTTCTCTGTTCTTCAGATTTATCATTATTCAACGTTTTCTTCATGACCGGGACGATGGGTGTTGCCCACTCGCTCCAATCTATCTTGGATAATACGCCTGCCTTTTCCAAATTCTCCAGCTCTGCCTCGACTGCTGGACGAATTGCGTATGGCACCGGCCTTGCCTTAAAAAACTTGGGAATTGCCGCATCTTCCACTTTTATTGAGGCGGTGATGCCTTTCAAGGTTCCTAGTTTCTCTTGAAACACTTCCTTGGCGTTGGCCAAGATGTCTTTTAATCATTCAGGTATGACGTCATCATCATTTTTTTTCTTACTGGTCACCGTCAGTGCCTGAATGGAGTGCCAGTCTAAACGTATCTTCCTGATCCATTCACGTCCCAACAGCGGTGGACCACCATCTTGTAGAACGTATAAATACAACTTCTGTATTTCCTTGCCGTTGTATACAACAGGCACCCTTATTTTTCCTTTGGGGTATACTTTCTGCCCCGTATATGTTTTCAAGATAATGGATGTGTCTTTTAAAGGTATATGTGAAAATAGCCGCTCGTAATCCCGTCGATTTATGACGGTCAGAGCTGATCCTGTATCTAGCTCCATTTTAACTGGGGACCCTGCTATCGTGAGGGTAACCCAAATGGTCCGGTAATCTTCTTTGGCAATTACATTATGTAATTTGAGACAGCTTAGTCTCTTGTTTCCGGAGTCGCTATCGCTCTTCTGGTCTTCGGAGCTACTGTCCGTCATCATTTGTACCTTTCTGTACTTTCCTTTATTGATTTTTTTTTCCCTGTCCGTGGATTTTTTTTGTCCAGATCGGCATACCCGTGCAATGTGTCCAATCTTTCCGCATTGCCTGCATGCTTTGTCCTTGAACCAGCAGTCCCTCTGGTCATGGGTGGATCTGCCGCAGCGATAACATCTCTCGAAACCCTGTGTCATTTCATGGGTGCCGAAGTCCTGTGTCTTTTGCTGTATCTCTGCAGCTCCTCTTGCGGCTGCTTCGTATGATACAGCCATACTGAAAGCCTTGTCCAGTGTCAAATCTTTCTCAGGAAGCAGCCTTTTCTGTGTTCCTTCACTTAGGAGACCGCAGACGAATTTGTCTCGAAGAGAATCTGCCAGTCCTGCCCCGAATTGGCAGTGCTTTGATAGCTTTCTTAATTCGGTGAGGTAATCAGCGTTACTTTCATTCTTGTGCTGATTCCTCTTGAAGAATTTGAATCGTTCCGCTATCAGCAGCGGTGTTGGGTTAAATGCTCCTGTAGGGTATCAACAATTTCCTTAAAATTCTTGTCCTTTGGTTTGGCTGGAGTGATTAAGTTTCGTAACAGCCCATATGTCTTTGCGCCCATTAGATTTAGAAGTACTGACGCCTTTTTATCATTTTCTATTCCATTTGCTGTGCAATATACCTCCACTCTTTCCACATATGTGGTCCAATCCTCTATATCATTATCAAAAGCATCAATATTGCCAGCCTTAGGCATCCTGGAAAAAAATGGCGCTTCCCGCGCTTTCCTTTCTTTCCTGCAGAAAAAATATGGCGCTCCCCGCACTTTCCCACCGCTGCTGCTGCTGACAATGCTGTTTTCCGCGGTTTTTAAAAAAAAATTTTTATTTACAGGTGGAGATTCGTTCCCGCCGGACTCTCTGGGACTTTTCCCCCCCTCTGCTAGGTCCGAACGCCGACCTGCTTTGCAGTGCCGGCCATCTCCCGAGTGCTCCCCCCATCTGTTTCTGCTTGCCTCCGCCTTCGCTGCTTGGCCTCGCTGCAGAGCCAGCCGATGGAGCCCCAGCCCACCGCCCAGGAAGGATTATTGCAGTACCTGCCACTAGCTCGTGCTTTTCTTCGACTTTGGACGTCTGAGGAATCGATGTCCTTGAGATGCTGCCGAATTGCAGGTAAGTCCATTTCCAATTCATCGCCACTGTTGTATCCGTGTGTTAATAGAGACACTGAAGGCAGGAGTTAGTTTCACAGGTGTTTACTGAACAAAGTCTGGAGGTGAACCAACTGATACAACACAATATACAGGCTTATATAGCCCAAGTGGCCATTACCGGCATTACAGTACACAGGGGGCTCTTAAAGGCACATACACTACATTATTCTGTAGCTGAACAGAACTCGTGACACCTTTGCTGCCAAACTCCCTTCCGCACTTTTTTTCATCATCTTCTTAAATGTTTGTACGGCTCTCTCCGCAAGTCCATTTGAAGACAGATGATATGGAGCTGAAGTCACGTGCACTATGCCATTGTTTCTCATGAACTCTTTTGTTCCTGTACTCACAAAACACGTGGCATTATCATTTACTACGATCTCCGGTATCCCTTGATTACTAAAACTCCTACGCAGGCAGTCTATAGTAACAGTAGATGAAGCAGAATTTACAGGATACACATCCATCCATTTGGAATGTGCATCAATGATTATGAGGAACATCTTTCCCATGAATGGACCCGCATAATCTACATGTAATCTTCTCCATGGTTTATCCGGCAACTCCCAGGGGTGGAGTGGAGCCGCTGCTGGTGCCTTCCTGTGTACTTGACAAGTGCTGCATGTCTTGACAAGATTTTCTATCTCCTCATCTAGCTTTGGCCACCACAAGTAACTCCTTGCCAATGCTTTCATACGCGAAACTCCAGGATGACACTGATGTAGTTGCACTAGGATAGACTGTTGTGCTGGCTGTGGAATAATCACTCGAGCTCCCCACAACACGCAACCATCCTGCACACTCAGCTCTGTCTTCCTGACACTGTAAGGTGTGAAATCAGTCCCTTCCGGATATTGTGGCCAACCCCTCATTACATATTCGTGGACTCTAGACAGTACTGGATCTTTACCTGTCCATGTCCTTACTTGTTCTGCGGTCACAATTGCCGTATCCGTGTCCTCCAACATCAAAACTCTGTCCTCTGGAGCTGCACGGATAGGTGTACCTGGTAGTGGAAGATGGCTCAAGGCATCTGCATTCCCATGGTACTTGCCCGCTTTGTAAACAATGACATACTCATATGCTCTCAACATCACTGCCCATCTCTGGATCCGGGGTGACACCATCTGTGGTACTGCTTTCATCTCATTAAAAAGAGATAGAAGAGGTTTATGATCGGTGCATATAGTGAATTTCCTACCATATATGTACTTGTGAAACCTCTGTAACCCAAACATTACTGCTAATCCCTCTTTATCTAACTGGGAATAGTTTTTTTCCGCTGGGGTCAGAGTTCGAGACATAAACCCTATCGGTCTTTCTGTTCCATCTTCCAAGCTGTGTGAAAGAACTGCCCCCACCCCGTAAGGTGAAGCATCACAAGAGAGAATGATGTCTTCCTCTGCATTGTAGTGAACCAACACATCCGAGGACAGCATCAGTTTCTTGGACTGTTCAAATTAAACCCTCTGTTCCTCTTCCCACTGCCACTGTGTCTCCTTGCGCAGTAGTTTGTGAAGAGGTGCTAATACTGTTGCCAAGTTTGGTAAAAACCTGTTATAATAGTTTAGCAGTCCCAGGTAAGCTTTTAACTCAGTCACATTTGTAGGTGCTGGGGCCTCCTGCAGTGCTTGTACCTTCTCCTTGATTGGATGGAGCCCGGTGGCATCCACTCTGTGTCCCAGGAACACGGCCTCATTCCCCAGGAAAGTACACTTACTCCTCTTGAGCCGTAACCCAGCCTTATCCAATCTTTGCAGTACCTCTCTCAGAGTGCTCAGATGCTCCTGGTCAGTTCTTCCCATCACCAGAATGTCATCCAGATAGATTGAAACATGTGGGATCCCTTGCAGTACACCCTCGATAGTCCTCTGGAAGATAGCTGGACTAGATGAGACACCGAATGGTAAATGGTTATAGGTAAACAAACCCTTGTGTGTATTTATGGTACATACTTCTTGGATTCCTCATCTAGTGTAATCTGCAAGTATGCATGACTCATATCCAGCTTCGTGAATTTCTTCCCTCCAGCCAGGTTTGCAAAAAGATCCTCAGTTTTAGGAATAGGATGCTGTTCAAGTTTAGACACCCTATTTACTGTCAATTTATAATCTCCACAGATTCTTACTGAATTGTCTGGTTTTAAAACAGGTACAATGGGAGCTGCCCATTCTGAACATTTTACGGGTTCCAGAATGTTCTCTCTCAAAAGACGGTCAAGCTCAGCCTCTACCTTCAGTTTCATGGCATACGACACAGGTCGTTGTTTAAAAAAACCTTGGCAGTGCCTCCTTGTCTACATAAATCTTAGCTGGGGGGCCATTAAATGTTCCAAGTTCTTCCTTGAACACGTTCTCATGTTCAATCAACACGTCTTGCAACACAATTGTTTGCCTCCCTCTAGTTGATTTATTGCTCCCCAATCTAATTTAAGTTCTTTTATCCAGCCCCGACCTAACAAGTTTGGTCCAGAACCCGATACTACAACTACAGGTAGCTGTTCCACGGTCTCCCTGTGTTGCACAGTTACAGTAGCTGTACCCAATGCCGCCACTCGTTCACCGGTATAGGTTTTAAGCTGCATAGAGCAAGACTTTAACTCTGGAACTTTTGCACGGTTCCACAATTTTGAGTACTCTTCCCTATTCATTATGGTAACACCACATCCGGTATCCACCTCAAAGTTCACCTTAGAGTCATTTACTATCAGTTGCAAAGTGATAGGATCCACTTTTGGAATGTCCTCTACCATACTATGCAATATGAACATGTTGTCTTCTTTCTCAGCTTCTCCCCTGATGTGATGTGCTCCCTGTTTTTTCACTTCTCTTACTAAGTTTTGCTTTTCTCCCCCTTTAGGTTTATATACCTCCAGGGTAGCTTTTGCTCTGCATGCACGTTTTATATGTCCTTGTTTCCCACACTTGTGGCACTTTTCCTCCAGAAGCCTGCATTCCCTTGCCAGGTGATCTCCATTGCATCTATAACATGCCTTTACATGCTCACGTTGTGGTTTCTGACTCATATTTAACTTGTGCACAACCGGACCTCCAACTTGCTTTGTCGTAGCCCAGTCTGAACCTTGTATTTCTTGTACATCACGGTTAGCTGTCTCTATTAATTGAGCAAGTTCCAACGCTTTTCCATACGTAAGCCCAGTCTCGGACAATAATCTCCTCTGCATTCGAGCATCCATTATCCCGCAAACAAGCCTATCTCTCAGCATGTCTTTCAAACTGTTCCCGTAATTGCAATCATGTGCCAGTTTTCTCAACACCGCTACATAATCCAATACAGTCTCTCCCGGTTTCCTGTTCCGCGAATTAAATTTGAAACGCTGTACAATCTCACTCGGTCTGGGATTGAAATGTTCCTTTAGCAAGTCCACTAAGTTAGCAAATGGTACGTCTCCAGGCTTCTCAGGACTGCATAAGTTTCTCATTAAACTATACGTCTGACTCCCCACGGAAGTGAGCAAAATAGCTCTCCTTTTCCCGCCATCAACTATATCATTTGCTACAAAGAAATGCTCCAGCAACTCACAGTATTCTTTCCATGTCTGCATCTGAACATCAAAAGCAGAGAGCTGTCCTACTATAGCAGCCATGATTCCTTTGATTCAGTGCTTTTCTTTTATTTCTCCTTCTTCAAGTTGAGATCTGTTAACCCTCATCGCCAAATGTGATATCCGAGTGGTAAGGTCAGACACTGAGATAAGCCAGACTTCAGGAACCAAAACTCAACTTTTTAATTACACGGTTTAGCAGAGAACATAGCTCTTACAGGCTGCAGCAAAGCACTTCTACATCTTACTGCACGAGCAAGATGGAGGATCAACCTCTGAGTCATACCCAGAATGCAATGCCACTACCTTAATAAGTGGTGTGCCAGGACATTACCTTAAAACACTGGTAATTGTGATCCCTTACTATTTGTCTCCATCTGGTGGATAACTTAAGCATTACATCCCAGATTACTATAGTTTTAATGTGGAATCGGGAGGAATACTCCACATTCAAGCAGGTATTTTCTAGAGACTTAACTTCTTGCTGGCAGCCTGCAGTGATCCCTGTAAGGGCCGCTGGTTTGGCCGCATGCAGACCTGGTTTTCCCGAGTGCTGCATTTAGGGAAAACCCATTTGGTAAAGGGGGCATCAAACAGGCGTTAGGCTCCTCAATTGCAAATGGAAACACCTGCTTCAGGCATGGGCCTAGGACGCCTCTTTTGATGCCTATACTAATATGGCAGGCGCACCTCCAGCTCAGAAGGGGGCGGGGGGGGTCTGATCCCAAACCCCAGGGGCTGTTCAATCCCCGGGTGGGAGGGGGGAGTTCGATCCCGGGGGGGATGTCCGATCCCCGGTCAGGGGGTGGGGGGTGCGGGCTGCTGGTGGGTGAGCTTGGGGAGCCGGGAGGAAGCACACCTGCTCCTCCCGGCCTACATGGATTGCTCCCTGAGGCTGTGCTCGCCTTGCTGCAGCTACCGGGTACCCTGAGGTTAAAGCAGAGGCTTCATTATCATATTTGAAGTGCCAACCCGCCTCCTGGCAGCGGGTTGGCTGTCTGCGCCGCCCCCCCCCCCCACCCCCCCGACCCGCCTGAATAAAAGTTGAAAGTGGATGGGTTGGTGGTCGGGATTTAGATTTTTAAAACTTTAACTCCCCCCCCCCCCCCGCCAACCCACCCGTTTTTTCAGGTTAAAATTCAACCCCGCCACCCTGTCAACATGCACACATGACAAATGGCCACTCGGGTGAGTAACTGAAATGCTGTCGGCAGCCATGGAACTGGGTGGAAAATTGGAGGGCCTTTCCCCACTTCTGATACCCTGCCCTTTGATTAGTATAAGGATTTGAAAGAAAAGAGCGACCTTGTTGGAGAACTGTCTGGGACCCTGCTAATTGCTCACTGTTTTGGCTGCAGGATGGTCCAGGATGCAGAGGAATCTGGAGAGTGGACAAAAAAAACTAAATCTGAGGAGAGAAAACCGAATGTTCTTTAAAATAGATGTAAAGCGAGTTTGTAATTTATGGGACAAAAATTAAGCAGTTGTAAAACAACTTGTAAGTTGGTAGTATCCTCACGGAATTTAAAGTCTCTTTTGAACATTGACCTCTGTGTTTGAAACTAATTGTACAATTTCATGTAAAAATTCACAACTATCACTTCCTATGAAGTATGTTCACAGTGACATCTGCCAAGTATAAATTTCAAACACGCACTCTTATCATCCTGCCCGCAATGTGTTGCCAAATCTCTGGCCCAATTCCAGTCTTCACTGTTCAATTGATCGTATTCCTCTTTCATCCTATTATAGTTTCCAGAGATGACTAGATCTGACATATTTTGGCGAGAGCTGGGAGATGATAAATTCACAGCATCTGTCTGAAGGAGCCCCTGCAGAGGTCCCAGTGACAACGGAGTTCTGCTCAGTTCAGCTGTTCCAGCGTCTTTCACTTGCTGTCTTCTAAAACTGATGTTGTTACTTTGGAAACCAAAACGCCTTCATCCTTTCCCTCTATTTCACTGCAAATGGCGAACCGCGATAATCTTATTCCCTGTTTTCAGATGTTTACATTGTTTCTCTGGGGGTTGTGCGAATTGTGGAAGACTGGTAGAACTAGTGTTGTAATTTTACATTTTTTTCCCTCTTTCGTGGCCAAGGCCAAGATTTTGCTCACCTTGGCAGGTCCGGTGCGGCCGGTGTCGGTGGCGGGTTGCAGTCTCGCTGCTGGCTCCATCCCGCTGCCTAAAATTAACTGACCTCAATGGGGCTTCTTAAGTCCGCCCAGCGCGTTTCCCAGCCCAATCAGATGGAGCGGGTCTGGTGACGTCATTCATGATGTGTCTTGAGCCGGTTTCCTTAAAGGGACCATGGCCACCTTTTGACGTTTGTGCTGTCAGTGTTCTACAGCTGAAATGCTGCAAACACTGACATTCACTGCACAGAGGCAGAGGGCTGCACCCAGGTTCCCCCATGACTCCCTCCATATGCTTATGGAGGGAGTCACAGCACACAGGGAGGTCCTGTTCCATTCTGTTGGGCGGAAGACACCTCCCCAGGAGACCAAGACAGCCTGGTTGCAGATTGCAGAGGATGTTACAAGCAGGGATGTAGTCAGGAGGACCTGGCTGCAGTGTCGCAAACGTTTCAATGATCTCATTAGATCAGGAAACGCTAGTACAAAGTCCCACTCAACCTTATCCTGCTGCGCCCCTCATCACATCCCCATCACTCTGCCTTCCCTACCCTACCCCACCCCTGCACATCCTTACTCACACCAACTTACCTTGCACCTCCACCCATCCCTCTCTCTCTATCTACATTATCACATCCCCATCTCACCAGCCACCCCTCACACTCACCCTCGTGCAATCATACCAACTAACAACACACAAGGGTAGGCACTTGGGTGTTTTAACCAATGTTCAAGAAAAGTTTCTGTTAATGCGCTGTCAAACATTGAAACCTTTATTTTTCAATACTTTGTGTTCTTGGACAGATTTGTGTGCACCTTTGGAAGTGGCTTAGTGAGTTGCAGTGAATGGTGAGACATAACGGTACCCCCCACAATGGTCATGAGTGTGAAAGGAATGGCTTGGACAATGTAGGGATGCTTTATGGTGTTGGTGTGGGATGGTGCCAACCTGGCGCATCATGTGGTAGCCAGGGTGTACAACGCCAAGTGAAGTAAATCTGGCCATGGTGAGGCCATCCCTGGCCTCTCAGGCAGCAATGTGCTCGGGTGCTGATACCCTGTGTCCTGTGCAGCATCAGATGATGGAGGAGAAGGTTGGTGTTGTTGGTGCTGCTGGTGTGCCTGGTGCTGCTGGTGTTGGGGCTAATCATGGTCAGATTCTGAGAACCAAGGTGAAACAATATAAACGGTACCCATGCTGATGGAATAGATGGCAGGTGAAGTTAAGATGACAGAAGCAATCTGTCAATGGTGAAAGAGGTTGTTCGAGTGAGGTGACACTGGATGGACAGTTTGCTCCAAACACTTGCAGCCTGCAGAAAGCTCAATCTGTGTTCCAAATGGAGTAAGCAGCAACTTCTGCACTTGGAAAGTGAACAGCTATGAGATGGGATCTTTTATAGCGCATTTCAAGCTGTCAACTAATCAGCTGATTCACTGGCCATTCAACTTCCACCTCAGGTTAACAGACGTGGTCCACAAGCAGCGTGGACTCCGTGGGCGAGCAGTTAAAGTTAAAAGATAAGGTTAAAACCATTATTAAGGGTATGTCAACAAACCAATAATTGCTTTAATTGGGTCACACGCCTCTACAGGTCGGATGGGATCAGAGATCACAGGCGTGCCATTGGGAAAGGTGCGTTGTGGCAGGATGACAGCGGGTTCCCAACCCGCTGTCAAAAAAAAAAAATCAAATTTCCCACCTGACCCGCCACCGATCCCGCCCGCTGACCCCCCAGAAAATTCCGGCCCAAGTGTGTGGTGGGGAGGGACCCAATTAATAAGTCTAGTGGCAGAGAATGGGTCTGATTACCCTGTGTTGTTGATAGGATCACTTTACATGGAGCGGGACGTCTGCATTTATTCCCTGGTATTTTCTCCAGGGTGTATAGTCCTGGGGACAATGGGTGTTTTGTCTCCTTTTTGAGGGGCACTTGCACACCAGCAGGCTAGCAAACCAACAGAGGAATAAGATTTCCTCTGTTTGCCATTTGTAGCAAAATTGTAAACATACATATAAAGAAAGAAAGCATTTACAGTTTTGTTTTAAATAACAAACGGAGGAACTTTCCCTCCAGGATTGGAAATGAAAGAGCTAGGGCTGGCGGCTGTTGTTTAGATTGGAGAAATATTGGAAATGGTGTATCCCAGGGGTCAGTGCTGGGTCTACTTTAGTTTCTCATTATATACAGATGATTTGGAGTCGGGCATTGAGAGCACAATATCAAAATTTGCTTAAGACACAAAAGTTGGGGTTTGGAAATGGTGACGTCAACTGTGAAAGACTCAGGAGCAGGTTAAAGGCAGGTCAGCAGAATGGACAGGCAGATAACAGATGCAATTTAATGTGGAGAAGTGTGAGGTGATGCAATCTGGTCAGAATAAAAAAAAATGAGAGTATAAACTTAATGGAAAGATGCTGAAGGGTTTGGAGGAACAAAGGCCCAAGGGGTACATTGCATAATTCTTTAAATGTGTGAGTGCATACAGATAAAGCCAACAGCATTTTGGGTTTTATGAATAGGGAGAAGAGAATAAGAGCAAATAGATTATTCTACAAAGCAGAAAGGGTGGGATTCATTTTGGATTGCACTAGGTAAGAGCTGGCACAGACGCAATGGGCCAAATAGCCTTCTGTACTCTAAACATCTATCATTCTATGTAAATTAAGTTTCAATTTTACAAATTTGAAAACTGCATGACCTCCAAAACAATATCTCAAGCAACCCTAAATTCCGATTCTAAGAGGTTGATGTGCTGATTCTCACTGGGGTAATTTTAAAGAGAGATGAAGCCGACTTCATGAAGTAATCAAACACCCACTAAGATAACCAGCAGACATTCTGCTCCACTGTGTGTTGGCAATTATTGCAGTGTGTTGTAATATTGTACCTTCTGCTGTTCTTTGAATTGCCCCGTGTTATCCTTCTTACATATTGAGCGTTTGTGAACCATTTTGCCTATATGCCATAGTCGCTATTCTATTAAACAAAAAAACTACAGATGCTGGAGGACTGAAACAAAAACAGAAAACACTGGAAACACTCAGCAAATCACTCAGCATCTGTGGAGAGAACAGACAAATTGATTTTCCGGTGCGGACCCTTCATCTGCCACTTTCTCCTGGAACAAGATTAACAATAACACATGAAAACGGACCTCAAAAATCTGTCTCCAGGTAAAGAAAGAAAGGCTTGCATTTATATAGCGCCTTTCACAACCACCGGATGTCTCAAAGCGCTTTACAGCCAATGAAGTACTATTTGAAGTGGAGTCACTGTTGTAATGTGGGAAATAAGGTACCAGCAGATAGCTGATGTAACAGAGAGGACAAGTGATCAATGGGCCCTATTTCATGAGAGGATGGAGCTATAAGGAGCTGCATACAAGAAAGGCTTGTGAGGGGAGTTCCAAATACAGGTTTAGGTGGATTAGAAAGCCATTGAACCACCGTGCATTGTGCGTGTTGAGGGTGAGCAGTGAAATGGGGTCCCTTGTTACCAAAATAAAAAGGAGAAGGCAGCAATTCTCATATCCTGCCTGCCCTCATCGAGTCTCTGAACTTGCAGGGTTTATAAAAGCTCTTTTTACTCTTTAGGGTAATCAAAGGTGAGATCAACCAAGATTTTACACTTTTTTTTAACTAATTGGTTTAATTAACATTAAGTTTTACAGATAGAGATTCATACAACCTTTAAATCAGGAGTACAACTCGAAACTCAGAACGGCCAAGTCTCCTGCACCGGAAGACTGAGAGGTTAATAATCCATTGACATCCTGCGTGGTGTTCTTCTGGTTGGTCTTGTGGACTATCTCTTCTTTCACTTTAGAATTATTGTTCTTCTACCATCCTTGCTGACAAAAATAAGCTTTTCAGTATCTTTCCATTCTCTCCCGTGGTTACACTGACTGATGCCACCAAAACAGCACCTCGTGTTTACGACGGTTTCTCACAATCTCTCAAGGCCTTCCAGACAGTCGGCAAAACACTTTTCAAATTGGTCAATCTTCCCAACATGACTACGTGAACAGTCAGTTTAACAGTTCTTTTAACCAAACTCAGTTCCTTTAGCAAGTAATTAATACAGGGTTCTAGTCAATCCTTTAGTTTCCTTAAAACTGGTATTGAAAAGACCAAAAATCCTTCAATTTTTTTCCACTGCTGATCTACTGGCCTAGGGGTGAGAGAAGTAAGTGCCACCTCTTTCCACATGCCCTATCAAACACTTTTACTGATTTTTCTCCCACGTGACACTCACAATCTTTCCCTGCGCGCCCTTATTTGTTCCATCAAGACTTCAAGGTTTGCATCAGAAAAATGATGAGCTCTGACCTTTGGCCTTTCTAGTGCTGCTGTTTCCTGAGCTGATGAGGGTACCGTGAAATAACTGGGCAACTGAGCGACCTGCTGGCCGTTCTGAAAATATTCTTGAAGCACAAAAATACTTTGTTTAGAATTCACAGCACACAAATGTTGGAGAAAAGAAAACCACTTACCCACTTTAAGTGGCGGCAGGTTTTTAAATCCGTCAGCAACCAGTTTCCTCCCTCCCCCTGCCCAGCGTTTTAAATGGGTTTTGTGCTCGAGGCCTGCCACACACTATGCTAATTAGCTGAATTCCAGAAGACTCACCAGCAGGTCGAAGCCCCACCCACTAGTATTCCAAACTCTTCACAGGACCTGAGGAATTTCAGGGTCATGGTGGGGGGGGGGGTAATTTTAACCCCCCAAAATGGGTGGGTAGTTAAAATGTTAAAAGTTAGAAACAGGAACGCAACCCGCCTCAAACTCTCCCACTTCCAGTTTTAATGGAGGTAGGATGAGGAGCAGGTGACCAATCCACTCACAAGACAGGTCGGCCATTGAAACCTTTTAAGGCTGCAACCCTTCATTTTAACAGGGTTTCTATTTTTAATCACGTTGGCTGGATTTCCCAGGCCTTGGGGAAACCCAGCAGGTAAAAGGAGGTGAGAAGGACCGAATCCATCAAGTAAGTGCCTTTACAGCACTGCTTGTGGTCCAGGAGGAGCAGGACTGTTTCCTCCAGGCCCAACAAGCTAACCTGTAAACTCCTCACCACCTCCGCAATTTCCCCGCGAACCCCCCCATCACTGACCCCATTCTCCCACTCTCCCCCGACCCCCCCCCCCCAATCTCTCACCCCAATCTCCGACCCCTTCCGATCTCTCCCCGGCCCCCCGCGATCACACCCGACCTTCCCAACAACGCTCTACCCACTCCCACCCCCGCGCTCCCTATCCCGAACAATCACTAAACCTACCTGCTCCTGGGCTGTGGCCTTGTGCTGTAGGATTTCCCCGCCCAACAGGGGGCCAAGCCTGTCAATCAGGCTGACTTCCGGGCGGGGAATCTGTTATTTTTTTTAAAACACGCACGCCCACAGCATTCGACCATAACTTCTCCCCCACCCCCAAACCCCGCCACCCCATCCGAAACCCTGCCCCAGTAAATATCGGGGCTGGCTATGATCTCTGGTTGAGAGTCAAGCTCACAACTGCTTAAATTAGCAGACCCCCCACCCCCATCATTAAACAAACATTTGAGCATCTATGCACTTCTTCCATTAACTACATTCTTATGATGTCAGTCTTAAACTGATTAATAGTTTCACACATACCACATTGTCAAGATTGATTTCTCCATAAAAAAAATCAATGCACCAACATTCGTCTTTGTCGCTGTGTCTCTTCGGGTTTGAGTTAGTGTGCAGTTTTGGTTTCCTTACCTAAGAAAGGATATACTTGCCATAGAGGGAGTGCAGCGAAGGCTCACCAGACTGATTCCTGGGATGGCAGGACTGTCGTATGAGGAGAGATTGGGTCGACTAGGCCTGTATTCACTAGAGTTTAGAAGAATGAGAGGGGATCTCATTGAAACGTATAAAATTCTGACAGGGCTAGACAGACTGGATGCAGGGAGGATGTTTCCCCTGGCTGGGGGGGTCTAGAACGAGGGATTACAGTCTCAGGATACGGGGTAGAACATTTAGGACTGAGATGAGGTGAAATTTCTTCACTCAGAGGGTGGTGAACCTGTGGAATTCTCTACCACAGAAGGCTGCGGAGGCCAAGTCACTGAATATATTTAAGAAGGAGATAGATAGATTTCTAGACACAAAAGGCATCAAGGGGTATGGCGGGAGAGCGGGAATATGGTATTAAGATAGAGGATCAGCTATGATCATACTGAATGGCGGAGCAGGCTCGAAGGGTCGAATGGCCGACTCCTGCTATATGTTCTAAACAATGAAAGAGAATTTCAGGAGGGTACAACAAAAAGATTCAAAATATTCAAGTAAGCAAAGATGGACAAAGCAGAACAGTTCTGAACGTTGTTCAGCTCTGTGAGTAAACTTCCAATCCACTTGCATAGAGCCTCGAGAAGTTTATTTCTTACTTTTGGATACAGCAGCAGTTCAAGCATAAAGAACAACATGATTTATACTGCAGTGTACCAGTAAGATGGCAAATGTCATTAAACTGCGATATTCATGATTAAATACCCATTGGTAACTCTCCAGCTCCAAGGTATTTGTGAAAAAGATCAATTACTTGCTTTCTATTTTTATTCACAGAGCAGATTCTCTTCAGACGGCTATGGTTAAGATTTAGACAGTGAAGGTAGACTTGTTAAATTGGTGATCCATTGCATTAGAACACTCATTAAGCAACTCTGCTTAAGAATATATCCACATAACTGTATTGATTTGTAACAATCAACAGTTTTCCCATTTATCTCTAAGAAACCTATACTCTGTGTATAATAATAACAATGTTTAAAGTGATTCTTTTTGCAATCAACATATAAACGATTCATACTGAAACAGCAAACATCTCCAATCCTGCCCTTCGCTGTGCTAATTCTTTCCTTCTTTCTAATTATTAGTCCAGAATATATCAGTTACTATTAACATACAAACACATACGAACATACGAATTAGGAGCAGGAGTAGGCCACTCGGCCCCTCGAGCCTGCTCCGCCATTCAATAAGATCATGGCTGATCTGGTTACTCCACACTCCCGCCTACCTCCGATAACCTTTCACCCCCTTGCTTATCTACCTCTGCCTTAAAAATATTCAAAGACTCTGCTTCCACCGCCCTCTGAGGAAGAGAGTAACTTATTTTTAATGAAAATATAGTATACCCTTACCATAACATCTTAATTGGGACCCAAATAGTTTTATGGTAGAACATATTTCATAGTTAGTGCCTCAGTTATTGGTATAGGTTGCTACTAGTCTTCCTTAGCAGGGTCAACATATTCAAAGAACATGTCTTACAGAAAAAAATAGAACAGTAAACAGATTTATCTAAAATGAAAGCGTGCATGGTTTAGCCTGAAGGCTGCACCGGGTGATCAAACAGGCTTCACCCTAACACAAGAGATTTAGTTATTGCATTAGATTGAATCAGTTGGTAGCACTCTTGCATTTGAACTAGAAGGTTGTGAGTTCAAGCTCAACACCAGTTCCTGAGTGCACAATCTAGGCTATGGGTGTGCTGCATTGTTAGAGGTGGACTCCTTCAGATAAGACTTTGAACTGAAGTCCCATCTGCCTATGGATATTAAAGACCCCAAGGCACTATTCAAAAAAGCAGAGTCTCTTGGTCAACATGCCACCCTCAAGCAACGCCTCCCAAAAGAGATTAACTGGTCATTCATCTCATTACTGCTTGTGGGATCTTAGCATGGACAAATACCTGCTGTGTTTGCTTACACAGCAACATTCACTGCATTTCAAACTAATTCATTAGGGGTAAATTTGAAAATCAACAGGGGTGAAAAACTGGTGGTATTAAGAACATGAAAAATAAGAGCAGGAGTAGGGCATACTGTTCCTCGAGCCTGCTCCACCATTCAATAAGGTCATAGCTGACCATCTACATCAACTCCACTTTCCCACCCGATCCCCATAGAATCAGCCACCACAATGGAAAGGAAAATCAGGCGGGATGTATAATGGATAGCTGATCCGATACCGCCAGTTTTACATCCCTGCAGAAGTCAACAGTTATCCCCATTATGAGTGAAGCACTGAGATACTTTTGAGAAATGTAATAAGGTGGGATAGAAATGTAAAACTTTCTTTTCTTTCTATTGCTTGTAATTTAATCATTTGTCTGTTCCCTTTTCCAGTATGGAAGTTACTCAGTCATACACTTGCTTCACTGAAAGTACTAATACAACTGTATATTGTTATAAATTAGCTCCCTTAAATACTCTGTGATCTGTATTAATCTACTATATAACTCAAGCATTCCTGTTTCAGTACAGAGCCTGACTGATTCTACATTGTAGCCTCACTGGAAGTGACCTGTACATGGTCTTTCATATCATTGCACTCAGCTATCTTTTCCCTTTTCTGGTGTATAGCCTGCATAATAATGCTAACCTAAGAACATAAGAAATGGGAGCAGGCGTAGGCCATTCTGCCCCTCGAGCCTGCTCTGCCATTCAATAAGATCATGGCTGATATTCGACCTCAACTCCACTTTCCTGCACTATCCCCATATCCCTTGATTCCCTTAGTATCCAAAAATCTATCGATATCAGCCTTGAATATATAATTGCAGCAAGACTTATTTACTCTTATACTCCAATCCTTTTGTAATAAGGGCTAACATACCACTTGTTTTCCTAATTGCTTGCTGTACCTGCATGTTAACTTTCAGCGATTCATGTACAAGGACACCCAGGTCCCTCTGAACACCAACATTTCCCAAACTCTCACCATTTAAAAAGTGTTCTGTTTTTCTATTTTTTCTACCAAAGTGGATAACTTTACATTTCTCCACATTATACTCCATCTGCCATGTTCTTGCCCACTCAATTAACCTGTCTATATCCCTTTGCAGCTTCTCTGCGTCCTCCTCACAACTTACTTTCCCACCTAGCTTTGTATCGTCAGCAAACTTGGATACATTACACTCGGCCCCCTCATCTAAGTCATTGATACAGATTGTAACTAGCTGAGGCCCAAGCACTGATCCTTAAACCTCATTAAGAATGTTGAGTTTCACTGTACTCAGCTATGTTCTCATATTTTAATCATCTGTTGCCCTATTTTCAGTGTAGAATCTATGAACCACATGCTATGGATTAATTAAATGGACAGTTTTATTGCAGTTCCCTGTAAAATAGAGGCTCAGCTTGATTCTAACACAATGCTCAGTCTGACTGTTGGTGGAGTCATAATATGAAGATTCACTTTGGAGGGACACATAGGGTTGAATTTCCATTGCGGAGTCGGGTAGGAGGCGGGACTACAACTTTCAGGGTTGTAGTCCCGCCTCCATCGAGTTCTAGCCAACCCACACGATTTTGACTTGATTGACCTTGTTGAGCCCGTCCAGCGGGCTCTGCAGGCCAATTAAGGGCCACCTGGCAACAGGTGACATCACAGATTGATATTTCATCTGTCAAGACCTTTTGACAGTTGAAATATCAGCGTTTCACAGCTGTTTGAAGCTGTCAAACACTGACGATCTGTACTCTAAGTTAATTCCTTCCTCTCTGGCTGATTTAGAGATCTCCCCGGAACAGAAAGCTGAATGCTGCAATTTTTGACAGCTCAAAGCCATTCTGCTTTCTGTGCCGGTGAGATGAGGGACTCCCGAGACCTGAAGGAAGGAAGGCTGTAAAGGTAAGTAAAGGTTAGTAGAACTTCTTTAAACACTTAACACACACCAAACACACTTACATTTGCACTCATGCACCCATCGCTCACCTGAACACCGGACATCTCGACCCCTCCAAGCCCTTCATCCCGACGGTCCGCCTCCTCTAACTTGGCGTGGTTTGGAGCCATCGGGAATCCCACACTTCAACATTAAAAATAGGGATTAGGCTAAAAACTGCCTGTTAACAGGCAGTTAATTGGCACTAATCCCCTTCCCGCCTCGGGGAGGCGGGTCCCAGTGTGGGTCGGGTACCCGCCTCCTTTGAAACTGGCATGGAGGCGGGTTGGGTGCAGGATGGGTTCGGGACTCCCGATTTCGGGATTTTAACCCCCACACGCCTCCAATCCCGCCTCCACGGCCCAATGAAAATCCTGCCCATAAAGTGCAATTGTTTGCTTTTATATATAATTTGCTTTATTTTGTGTTGAGCAAATTATTGCAATTTATTTGATCCCTGAAGTAAATCATTACATCTGTCTCTTTTGATCCTACCCACAGTTCAGTAGCAACCAGTGAGATAGCACTCTTCCATGCGATTATTGCTGTACTACATGCACAACACAAAACTACTGAGATGTTTCCAACCACTACACTGCAATGACAAGGTAGCAAATCAATACCACGAACATCTACCTACAAATTAAGCAACACTAGCAACCCCAGAGAAAAATAAAGCAAGTCTGTAAAATTACACCCTTAGTTGTGTCCATCCCAATTTACTCTTTCGATATTCAAGTCTGCTCCACCCATCTAAGCTCATCCTGCCCTCCTACCCCCCACATGTTATCTTACTTTAGAAGTTTCCATACCTCTGCTCCACACCTGCCTTACTAGATCATTTTCTTCAAGCCTCTGTTTCCTCTCATTGCTGCCCTGCTCTGATTTCTATTTATTCCCCCATTCCTGCTAATCCCTGTCTCCATCCCAGATAGCGCAGCATCCCTATCACATAACCTCATCAATCTGTTCACTGCTTCTGTGAACTAGTTATCATAATTTTTTTTCAAAACTTTTTAAAATTCACACAAAATGTATAAAAAGATGAGACATGAGATTGACTGTGACACATTCACAAATTAATTGCTGCTGCGTTATATGTTAATCCATCACCTCAAGATTTGACTTCTCCAATGCACTCCTAACTGGCTCCATGTATCAACCATCCAAAATCTTCAACTCATCTAAAACTCTGCAACCCATGTCCTTGCCCACACTAATCCCATACTCCCATTAACCCTGTCCTGTCAAAGCTTCATGTCCTTGCCCACACTAATCCCATACTCCCATTAACCCTGTCCTGTCATAGAGTCATAGAGTCATAGAGTTTTACAGCACAGAAAGAGGCCCTTCGGCCCATCGTGTCTGCGCCGCCCATCAATCCCTGTCCAGTCTAATCCCATTTTCCAGCATTTGGTCCATAGCCTTGTATGCAATGGCATTTCAAGTGCTCATCCAAATGCTTCTTGAATGTTGTGAGGGTTCCTGCCTCCACCACCCTTTCAGGCATTGAGTTCCACATTCCAACCACCCTCTGGGTGAAAAAGTTCCTCCTCAAATCCCCTCTAAATCTCCTGCCCCTTACCCTGAATCTATGCCCCCTTGTTATTGACCCCCCCACTAAGGGGAAAAGTTCCTCTTTATCTACCCTATCTATGCCCCTCATTATTTTGTACACCTCAATCAGGTCCCCCCTCAGCCTTCTCTGCTCCAAGGAAAACAACTCCAGCCTGTCCAGCCTCTCTTCATAGGTGAGGCGCTCCATCCCAGGTAACATCCTGGTGAATCTTCTCTGCACCCTCTCCAAAGCAATCACATCCTTCCTATAGTGAGGCGACCAGAACTGCACACAGTACTCCAGCTGTGGCCTCACCAGCGTTTTGTACAGCTCCATCATAACCTCCCTGCTCTTATATTCTATGCCTCGGCTAATGAAGGCAAGTATCCCATATGCCTTTTTAACCACCTTATCTACCTGCTCCGCTGCCTTCAGGGATCTATGTACATGTACACCAAGGTCCCTCTGACCCTCTGTACTTCCTAGGGTCCTACCACTCACTGTCAAAGCTTCATGTCCTTGCCCACACTAATCCCATACTCCCATTAACCCTGTCCTGTCAAAGCTTCCCTGGCTACCCCTGCATGCTGCTCTTTAAATTCTCACTGTTGTCTTCAAATCTCTCGATGGCTTCACCCCACCCGACCTTATGATCTCCTTCTGGCTTACATCCCACATCCATTCTTCACCTTGGCTCCCTCCAATTCATCATCAGAAGCTACTTGTTCAGTCACTATGCTGCTGTCACACCCTCCCCCACTTTATTTTTTAGAAACCTCCTCAAAACCCTCCTCTTCCATGTGCCTTTCATTCTCCATCCGAGTGTCTCCACTTCTCTCCCCCTTCCCCATATTTACTGCCCATTTTGTCCCTTTTCCTGCTTATTGTAAAACACTCTGAGGCTTCTCCCTACATGTAAGGAATGCAAGCTTATGTTCAATTTTTTAATTGTATAAATATTGTATCATACTGAAACCCATACAATATCCTTTCAATATTAATATTCTGAATTTGAAACATCCACTTTCAGTTTTAGAGACATTGGGGTAGATTACTGGAGGTAAGTTGTGGGGTGGGTGAGATGGGGGGGTGGGGGGTCGTGATAATGGAGGGCGGGGATCCAGGAGTGGCTCCGACCCTGATTATTTATGTGGGCCCCAGAGGAGCACTTGAAAATAATTCAAGAATGACTTTTGGCAGGTCTCTTCTCTTCCATCACCCATGGAACTGACTGGAGTCTGCACTGCGCAGGCTCTGTCCAGTTCCTACCTAAAATAGCAATTGGGGTACTAGTTACATCATAGGACCCCAATTTCCATATTATAAGGGACCTATCACCTGAATCAGGTGGGCGCTTTGGACACCCAGTGGTAAGGCTCCTTTGAAATGACACCGGCTGCATTAACGTGCTAACGAGGCGGTAAGGCTACCGACCCCATTTTGAGGCCATTACCGCCATGGGAGGCCACTCAAAATTGACCCATTGTCTCCCTAATACCCCTCCTTAGTTTTTCTGCTAGGTTGGAGGTTGATATTCTGCTGTACAGTATAAATAACATAAGTGAAAATAAATCTCATTCTTAAGGGTTTTTAATACTTTGTTAAACAGCAATGTGGCTCAGTTGGGAGCACTCTCACCACCGAGTCAGAAGGTTGTGGGTTCAAGTCCAGAGACTTGAGCACAAAAATCTCAGCTGACACTCCAGTGCAGTACTGAGGGAGTGCTGCACTGTCACAGGTGCCGTCTTTCGGATGAGATGTTAAACCTGCTCTCTCAGGTGGACGTAAAAGATCCCATGGCATTATTTCTGAAGAAGAGCAGGAGAGTTATCCCAATATTTATCCCTCAATCAACATAACAAAAACAGATTATCTGGCCATTATCACATTGCTGTTTGTGGGAGCTTGCTGATTGCAAATTAGCTGCCGCGTTTCCTACATTACAACAGGCTATGCTTCAAAAAGTACTTCATTGGCTGTAAAGTGCTTTGGGACTTCGGGTGGTCGTGAAAGGCGCTATATAAATGCAAGTCTTTCTTTCTTATGAAGAGAGTAGTTTCACAATCCTGTAGTTGAGATTTCAGACCCTTCATAATCCACCTTGACTGGGTTGCAAGGAGAACATTTCATGATAGATTTCGTGAACATTTCGTTCCAGGTCGAAAGCTTCTCCTGGATCAGTGGGTCACCCGATGGCAATCAGAATGATTTCTGTTGGCTTAACACGGACCCCCAGAAACTCACTGCAGTGGCTCCTAGCAAAGTTTGGGCGGCGCTTTTCACTGAATTTCTATTCACAAACTCAAGCACTTTATTTTTGTCACATATATTTTTCAAGTAACTAACACCGAAAAATACAAAATAAAAATTGGAGAAATCTGCTGACCGGCCCACTATTGAAAACTTCTACAATTGCACAACGAGCAGGTTGGCGTTGAATCTTGATTTTTTTTTTACAAAAACCCCATCATTGCTTTGCCAAGTGTTGCACTTGGAATAGATTACCCCCGACTAAGAAGGAACATGCAAAGTTGGAAGGATCGATGCGTGCACAAGGCAGCTGGAGCCGCCACGTAAGTCTGCCTGCTGGACTGCTATTTCCTGCATTCCTCGGTAGCTGGCACTCCACCCCCTCCGTAAGTCAGAGCCGGACGCAAGCAACACAGCGGCGGATCATTTGCGTTGGAGACAGGAGTCTGATCGCTTCTGGCGGAGCGACTGCACTGGCTTCGGGCGATATTTTGCTGCAACCGTTCCGAGGGCTGTCTGTGCCGGCGAGGACACACGGCGTCAGGGGAAACTTCGCCTGCATCCGTCATCTGCAATTGGGATTCTCGGGTCGATCTGTCCAAGGTGCTGAAACGCAGCCTGGCTCTTCGGAGCTGTTGGGCGGTGGATACTATGGGGCTCGCCGCTGAGAAGTTACATTGCAGTTTATAGCGCAATGGGACGTGAAGACCTTCACTCCTAATGTCGAGGGGCTTTCTTTTAGCTTTCAGTATGCGTGGCAGGGTTTGACGGAATGGGCCGTTTTCTGTTGTATATAAGATCAACTGTGCTACTGTTCTTCAGCTATTTAAACATCTGCCTGATCACAGCAGGTAGGTCGAACCATCCATCGTCTGGTGCCGCTTCCCCGCCCCCGCAGTGAGTTTGTCAAGAAATGTTCAGTTTGGTCCGCGATCATGTATTGAAGTGGCTGTCTTGCCTCAGGGATTGTTGTCAGTAAATGCAAAAAGCAATAACGGCCTTGGAGTGTTAAGCTGGCATCAGGTATGTGGTCAGCAGTCCGCTATATCCTGTCGTGGTGGGGAAACAGCGTGAATCCGATTTCCTAAATCCAGCCTTTGGCTCAGTCTCTTTTTTATTTCTGGAAATGAGGGCGAGTCCACCTTAAAAGAGTTGCTCCGTCTAATGGTCCTTCTTGTCTCCTATTGTAGGTCTGTTTTAAAAAAAAATTAAACCTCTGAATCTGTAAAAATGTCACTCATAGCTCTTCATCTTTGTATGTGGATGTGTATATGTTTTGCCTCCCTTGTAAAGGGAAGCTGAGTGACAACCTGATCTGGTTGGGTTTTAACCCTTCAAGGATGACAGCTTCCAATGCAGCAAAGCAAAATACTTGATTTTTTTAAAGCGAGTACTTATTTTTCTATTTACACAGAAATAGTCCATGCTTCCTTGTGCTTAGGCGGTTCTATCTTATAATAGCACAGCATAGTTTAAACCTAGATAACGTTTGTTAAGTTGCCAATTTTGAAAGCTGCAAAGGATATTTCGAACCGAACGGCTTTATCGACTTGGTGCTTATAACTTAAGCACATGTGCACTACAGTCAGCTATGCACAATTCAGTATAAGGCTTTTAGGAGGGAATACATATCAGAGAGTAGGTTTTCAAGAATAAGTCATACCTGTAACATTTCTATTACAAACCATCAAAATTATATGTTGTAGCTGAATTGCCTGCCTCTTATATCTTAAAATCTAAAACGTGAAGTGTCGCTCTGGTGCATTCTGACAGTATAATGAGGGGAGCAGTATAGCAAGATTCTCCTCACTGTTGCCAATTGCAGCATGTTGCATAGTTTTAGAGCAACCGAAAGTGCATGCTTGGTGGTGGTGACTGGTGGCGGAGGTTGTCGCATTATAATGAAGGATAAATCAATGGAGCAATACCTGTTTGTTATTTCCAATGCACTGCAGGATGCTAAATGACAAAGAGCAAGGTTAGCAGTCTAACAAGGTAAGTAGCATAGGTGGAAATGCAGGTAAGTGAGGGATGCAATGGAAGAGGGATGGTATGATCATTATTTTCAAGTGCTCATTGTTTTATCTTCTAACTATTTTAAAATATCCAGTTCAACATTCAATTTGTAACTCTTTATCACGAAATATATAACTCTAAGATTGTCAAAATATGTGTTATCATTACAGAGACAAGATCTGTATTTTAAGTTACAAGAGGTGCAACTGCATTTATTCCTTAAGTATTGGTGTTTTGTAATATTCATGCTCCCAACAGCTCACATCTCTGAGAAGAATATTTCATTGAACAAATGATGATCACACCATTTTTAATAGGAAATAAAGTATCATAATCCCAAAGGATTCTATTACTATCTGCCCTTAAAATAAAACTATTACATACTGTGATAAATGAGTGTACATGAATAAAAACTAATTGTTCATATAATATGCAAATTAAAGGCAACCAAATATGAAAATGCTTGGGATAGTGCCTTATTAATAGTTACAAGGTATTGGTTCAATGCATGTTTTTATTTGGTGTGCATGCATATATAAGATACATGCATATCATTGGTATCAACATTCATTGCCATATTGGAAAATAATGAAGCAGTTAAATTTTCTACATCAGAGTTAAGAGGTCTTACACTTAAACTGTAAATGCTGCTGGTACAGGCCTGATCCAGGTACTTCTAACACAAGCACCAATAGTGGCTGGGTATGAATACTGATTTGTTACTGGAGATATAAATTTAAATTTAAAAGTATCTCCATATAAAAGGAACAATAAATCATGAAAGATAATAAGCACTGCTAAACTGTCAATCATTTAATACATTTCATTTATCTGTAAAATTCAGAGACATTCATTATTAAGGGTCTGCACTGCAGCACTAGCAGAATCATGAACATCATTTCAGTTTTTAGAACACATGCTTTATATCCATAACATCTGCAAACGAATTTTTTTCTCAAATTTGACATTTTGAAATAGAATTAGAGAAACATATTGACTAAATAAACTTTCTTATAACATTTGTGAATCCCAAAACTCGATATAAAAAAATTATTTAGACACCAGTGGCATCACAATGAATCCAATGTATCACGATATGGATTACTGTGAACTTCCTAGCCTAAAGTAAATGTTGTGAATAATTAATTTTCAGCAATGCACAATATAAGTTATAAACAGTAGGCACAGAATACAATGTTTGTTTTCATTTGTAAAATTCATATTTACTACAGTTGTGGAAATACCATTATTATACAGATCTATATTGTTTCTGTGAATAAGCTTTGATAATGCATATGGCTCTGAGAGCACATTTATTTGTAAATGATTCATTTTTAATCCGAGATTATCTGTGATGCCGTATGACCTCAATACACTAGTGGTCAAGGGAGTCAACATAGGCTTGAACATTTGTCTCGGAGCCACATTTCCATGTGATATTAACTAAATGAGCAACTTTGATCTAGGAGTTATTAATATTCCCTAAGTAACATCAAAGCTATTAATGAAATGTTAATATTAGATTGAAGGTGTTGGAGGTACATCTCTCCTTTATGTCATCTTGTTGTATTTCCGTTTAAGTATAAATAATTCTAGTGCAGTTTTCAAAGGGGTAAGACCTTGGACGAATCTACCATGGCACTGGCATGCTGTACCGCAGGTACAGGAGCTCAACATGATGTACACAAGCACAATTGCTCCTTCCTTAATGTTAACATGTTTTTATCCTACAGTGAATATGTACGAACAAACAGTGGAATACTAGTACAAAAGAGGGCTGTCAATGTTATGATCATTACTATGCAATATTCTAGCATTCAAACCACATCCTATACATCTAGTATCACAGTTTTTAATTGAAAATGAATTATCCAATCACAATATATTGTTTTAATTGATTAAAAATATTCACAATATTTATGCCTGATGAGTAATTTTTAAAGACAATAAGATAATAACAATAGCTACAAATTTTAAATTGCAAAAGGACTAATTTAGCGTGAAATTTGTTCAAGCTAATTTGAATAATTTTATCTTTGAATTGCAGTTGTTGGCTATTGTATTGTTTAATGTGAGTTTCAATTGTACAATATCAAAGGAAGCCAGCCAGCATAAAATATTGTAGATTAGGCTAGTGCATCTGCCAAATAAATAATCAGCAGTGCAGCACATTTTGACTCATCCCTTAAAGCTATAGAATATTTACTCCAAACAGCTTAAATTCACCTCGTACAAATGTTGTAACTAGCATTTAAATCCTTACCCTGCTGAATAAACGAGAGTAGCTAACACAGCAAATGATGTGATTGGCACTTTAAACCAGTGCTGTGTTGAATAAATGGAACCCTCATATACTGTAACTAGTGTGTTAACCATTGCCCTGAAAAGTAAACAGGAGCTCCATAAATGCATGTTTATCTCTGTTAACTCATTTTAGTGAAAAGGCAGAGGCAGTAGTGTTTAAAGGGCTAAGTAAATCAGTATTTCAGGCTGTTTCTGAAGTGTATCCTGTCAACTAGTTGATGAGTGAGTAAAATGGAATAATATAATTATATAAAATATACACAACTTTTGAAAGAAAATAAGCAAAATGCAGAAAGTCACGTGTCTTTATAAAAGGACTCAGAACCACTTCAGCGCTGAAAGGGTGTGTGGCTGGTTTGCTTAGAGAACATTTATGAGGGGATTTTTATGTATTTAATTTGAAATTCATTCATTTAAGAAATGTGTAATGATGGACATTTAATTGGGTGTTTAATACAGAACTTTAAGTTTGGCAACATTCTCTGCTCACTTTATATAGGTATGAGATTTTATGTGACTACATTTAGCATCTTAATTTCAAAGTATAATGGCCCGGAATTTGCAGTCCAGATGACGGCGAACTGGCAGAGTTTGCTATCATTCCGCCTTTGAAACCGACCTCAGCTTCGGGTTTTGGCGCATATGCAGGCACAGGCGGAAATCCTGAAGTTGCAGTCTGTCATTCACTACTCTGACACAGGCTGCACTGTGCCCCCCCCACCCCAGCCACAGGGTAGTCAATCAGCGTAATCACTCAAATCAGGGAAACAGCTCTACCGCAGTAAATACGCTGTTAAATTCCCCACTAAAAGTTAGACCCAAAGGGATCAGATGTAACTGGAGTTTTAACAGCGTATTGATGGCTAAACAAAGGTTATGGCCCTGAAAAACTAATTTTCATTTTGAGCAGCGTGAAATTTATCCATTTTAATAAAAATAAAAAATTTTAAGAAACTTAAACATTTAAAAAAAAAAAGTTTGTTCATCTTTATTTCAGGTTTGCTTTTTCCCTATGTGAGAGCCCCAGTCTTTGTTTTGCTCTGTCTGTGAGAATTCTGTGTTTTGATTGGCTGCTTAGACAGCTTGTTGACATCACAGCAGCTCGCACTAGGGGACCCCCCCACTATACTCCGTTGATTTGAATTGAATGTCGGAAAACCCAAACTTCTCGACACAGAGATTGCAAGATCGTGGTGCGAAGGTTACTTCGGGGCCAGCGGCGAACGTCTTTACTTCACCGCTGACCGCAAATTCCGGGCCATCAAAATGTTGCTCCAGTAAATAGAAATTGGTACGAAATATAAGAATAATAGGAAATAGTTATAACATCTTAATCATTTACTCATCTGTGCTGTGAAGTTTGATGAAGCCATTATATGTTGATAATATTTATTCTGTATAATACAATGATTTGGTTAGTGGTGAAGAATATTGTTCTTCCCTCCCACAGAACATTCAAATCCATCTCAGACAGACGGGTGAAGGTCCTATCTCTCTGATGACAGTTGGTGATTTTGTCCATACAGTCTTTTATGTATTACCACTGCTCAGACTAGGAAGTTTACTTATTCAATGTCTATTTGACCAGAGTGAAACTATAGCAATGGACTGTAACATGGGATGTCGTAGAGAATCTGGTAATAATGATCTCATTATCTCACATCACTGTAATTCAAGTGTGTCAGCATATACAGCCTTAATTACACTGGTGTACGGAGGTCAGACTGACCATAATTGGCATCAATCTGACCTCTGTTCTACTGCATAATCAATGCAAATTACAGGTAATGAGTTATAACTAAAATAATGTAAATAAATCTCAGTTGGATTCACACCTTGTTCCAATTTTGAGCTGGTGCTAAATTACACTGTATGTAGGTTCCCTCCCAAATTAGCTTAGCCAAATACAGGATCTCTTAAAAAATCTTTACAACATTTTTAAACTACAACTTGCATTTATATCAACAATTTACATTTATATAGCACCTTTAATGTAAATGATTAAGATGTTGCTGCAGAGTTTTGGTGAGCTCATGTTTATGGAGGGTGGAAGATGGGAGGCCGGCCCGGAGAGTGTTGGAATAGTCAAGTCTAGAGGTAACAAAGGCATGGAGGAGGGTTTCAGCAGCAGATGAGCTGAGGCAGGGTCGGAGTCGGGTGATGTTACGGAGGTGGAAGTAGGCAGTCTTGGTGATGGAGCGGACATGTGGTCGGAAGCGCATCTCAGGGTCAAATACAACACCAAGCTTGTAAACTGTCTGGTTCAGCCTCAGACAGTTGCCAGGGAGAGGGATGGAGTCAGTGGCTAGGGAATAGAGTTTGTGGCGGTGACCGAAGACAATGGCTTTGGTATTCCCAATATTTAGTTGGAGGAAATTTGTGCTTATCCAGTAGTGGATGTCAGACAAGCAGTGTGACAAATTAGAGGCAGTGGAGGGGTTGAGAGAGGTGGTGGTGAGGTAGAGTTCTGTGCCATCAACGTACATGTGGAACCTGATGTGTTTACGATGATGTCGCCGAGGGGCAGTAGTTAAATGACAAATAGGATGGGGCCAATGATAGATCCTTGGGGAACTCCAACGGTAATGGTGCGGGAGTGGGAAGAGAAGCCATTGCAGGTGATTCTCTGGCTACAACTGGATAGATAAGAATGGAACCAGGCGAGTGCAGTCCCGCCCAGCTGGACGATGGAGGAGAGGCATTGGAGGAGGATGGTGTGGTCAACCATGTCAAAGGCTGCAGACAGATTGAGGAGGACGAGGAGAGATAGTTTATGACAGTCACAGTCACATAGGATGTCATTTGTGACTTTGATAAGGGCCGTTTCAGTACCGTGGCAGGGATGAAAACTTGTTTGGATGATTGAAATATGGAGTTGCTGGATTTGGGAGGTGACAGCACATTCAAGGACTTTGGAGAGGAAAGGGAGGTTGGAGATGGGGCGGTATTTTGCAAGGACAGAGGGGTCAAGAGTGGTTTTTTGAGGAGAGGAGTGATGATGGCAGATTTGAAGGGGAAAGGGACAGTACCCGAGGAGAGGGAATCGTTAACAATATCAGCTAACATGGGGGCCACGAAGAGAAGTTGGGTGTTTAGCAGTTGGGAATAAGGTCGAGGGAGCAGGAGGTGGGTCTCATGGACAAGTTGAGTCAGAGAAGGTGTGAGGGGAAATGGAAGAGAAACTAGACAAAAATGTGAGTTCAGGGCTAGGGCAGGAGGGAACCTTACAGGAAGTTTGGCCCGGTAAGCTAAGCGAAGGGAAGGAAGTGGCAGTGGCAGCTGAACGGATGGTCTCAATCTTAGTGACAAAGAAGTCCATCAGCTCCTCACACTTCTTGTGAGGGTGGAGGAGGCAGGGGAGAGGGGTTTAAGAAGACGGATTGTAGTGGAGAAGAGTAGCCGGAAGGTATCTTTGCATTTCAGGATGATCTTGGAATAGTGAGCCATTTTGACAGAGGAGAGCAGGACCCAATGGTGCTTTATGTGATCCAGCCAGATCTGGTGATGAATGGTTAAAGCAGTTGTCCACCATAAACGGATATATATATAAATAGCACCGTTAACCTAGTAAAATGTCCCAAGGCGCTTCATAGGACCGTTATCAAACAAAATTTGACACCGAGCCACAAAAGGAGATATTAGGGCAGGTGACCAAAAGCTTGGTCAAAGAGATAGGTTTTAAGGAGCGTCTTAAAGGAGGTGAGAGAGGTAGGAAGGTGGAGAGGTTTAGGAAGGGAATTCCAGAGCTTAGGGCCCAGGCAGCTGAATGCAGACAATGGTGGAGCAATGAAAATCGGAGATGTGCAAGAGGCCAGAATTGGAGGAGCGCAGGTATCTCGGTGGGTTGTAGGGCTGGAGGAGGTAGCAGAGATAGGGGAGGGGTGAGACCACGAAGAGATTTGAAAACAAGGGTGAGAACATTAAAATCGAGACGTTGCAGAACCGGGTGCCAATATAGATCAGCAAGCACTGGAGTGATGGGTGAACGGGACTTGGTGCGAGTTAGGCTATGGGCAGCAGCGTTTTGGATGAGCTGAAGTTTACGTAAGGTGGAATGTGGGAGGCCAGCCAGCAGAGCATTGGAATAGTCAAGTCTAGAGGCAACAAAGGCATGGATGAGGATTTCAGCAGCAGATGTGCTGAGGCAGGGGCGGAGACGAGCGATGGTTTGGAAGTGGAAGTAGGTGGTTTTGGGGATGGAGAGGACATGGGATCGGAAGCTCAGCTCATTATTAAACAAATAAATTGAAGACAAGATTGTAATGAATATTGTAACTTTCATTTTACTCGGTGACAGTTACATCAGCCAAATAATTGATCTTCTGAAATAAGGTGCTTTCTAAGCATGTTAAATTGAACAATAGAGGTTTGGGGATAGTTGAATATTCTGCTGTTTTGCTTGATTATCTTTGGTGATCAGAGTCTATTTATGCAGAAGTTTTCATCAGGAAGTTGCATGGGCCCAGTAATGTCCATGAAACGGAAGATTGTACATGATCTCCTGAGCTGAATAGCTTTTTTCTCCTTCATTTTTTTTCTTTTTGTGATAATGTAAAATACAGCGATCGCCCTGTTTTATTGTGAATGTACAAAAACTTATTTACATATTGCCCAGGTCTATCTGCCATGGGAGGACAGTGTGACGGAATGAAATTCACCCAGTTTTAAGTTGTAAGAGCTTCTGTCAGAATTTATAGCGAGGCCAAGGCACTCAAAAGTTAAAATGCAAGCTGTGGCAGCTATATTCAGAGCTTTCTTTTATCCCTTTGTCTTGTCAGCCAAATACACACATTGTCTCGAGACCTCACATGTTAAAGTACAGGGATTCCTAATGACTGGGTCATCAAGCTTTGTTTTCTAAAAGCTAATCTGGTGCACTTTTGTGTCAGCATTTCTGGGTATCCAGACATAAATTGCAAAAGGTTTTGTCGTGATCCGGACAAGGTAGACAAAATGTCCGTACAGATCTCCTGTTCCCCTCGTATTCAGCTGACAGCAATGTTTAACATTGATTACTGAGCAGCTAAGAAGAGACAGAGCAATCATCTGTAATGGTTGACCCACCAGGGGCTTTCCTGCTGGCAAGCACTTACCTATTAGGACACATCTTGTTTCTTGACGCATGAGTTGCTTTCAACCAAGTGTACAGGTTACTGTGGCAAGGTAGAACTCCACGCACAGGAATGTGCTTATGTAAAAACAACCTTAGCAAAGGAATGTTATTATTTCAGCAACAGAAAATGGTTGTACAAGACTTCTGAGAATTAAGAGCCTATTGTTATTTTAAATCTGTTTGCTTTCTCTAAATAAACATGAATTAGTATTTTTGTCCTGATCTAGCTGGTTTATATTGAGGCAATAGCAAAATACTGCGGATGCTGGAAATCCGAAATAACAACAGAAAATGCTGGAAAAACTCAGCAGGCCAGGCAACATCTGTGGAGAAAAAATAGAGTCAACGTTTCGGGCCAAACCCTTTGTCAAGACTGGAAAGGCACAGGAAATGAAATAGAATAAGAGGCCAGGCTGGGAGAGAACAAAAGAGAAATGAAGAGACATTAATAGATATTCAAAACGAGACGAGATGGTGATAGGACTAGTGGAGACAAAAGACGGCTCTAGATTAGGTGTGAAATGTGCTGGCAGAATGGGAGACAGCTGCCATGTGGGAGAGAAAAGGAAAAAAAAAGCGGGGGGGGAAGGGCCAAAACAAAGGTGTGGATAAAAATAAGCAAAAATGTAATGGGGGCCAATTTATATTGAGGCTTTGCAAAAGGTTCAGAAGAGGGACACAAGATTGATTCCCAGTCTAAAGCATCTTGGTTATTCAAAGAACTTGGGGCTAGAAATTCACCCACTTACCGCCACTCCGTAGCACCATGAAATGGTGAAAAAATGGTGGCTGCCGCTCTTTCGCCAGCTGGCGGCGGGTCTCACGGCGGCCGCCATTTTCCTCCCTCCTTTTGTGCTGCCAGTAACTGGCAGCGCCCTGGGAAAAAAATGGTGGCATGGTGATGTCAATCGGCGTGCAATGTCGACTTAACGCCACCACGCCGAACTTCGACTGTCACGCTGAATTCAGCGCTTGGTCCTAAACACGCCGAGTGCAGGCTGACAGTGGCGATGGCAACACCTCTTAAAGGGACACACACATCATTCAGGTAAGTTTGGATTTAAGCTTTTGGTTTGTTTTGTTTTATTTTATTGAAGTAGTGGTTTGCTGCAATAGATGTTTTAAGTGTGATGGGAGTGCTGTTGGACGCTTGCATGGCCTCGGATGGTAAAGGAAGGCCTCTGAGAAGACAGAAAATGCTGAAAATACTCAGCAGGTCAGGCAACATCTGTGGAGAGAGAAACAGAGTTCACATTTCAGGTCGAGATGCTGCCTGACCAGCTGAGTATTTCCAGCATTTTATGCTGTCATTTCAGATTTACAGCATCCGTTCGCAGAGGGAAGAGGAAGACACAGAAGAGGAAGAAGCCGAAGAGGAGGAAGTAGAAGGAAGGATGCAACCTAGACAGGCACTTTGTGGCCTGGATATCCGGGATGGAATCACCTGCCTGCTGTACCAGTGACCACAACCTCAATTCCCCTTTCAACATTTGTCCCACACCTTATCTTCCCTCTGTTACTGGCCATCACAGCATCTTTTTGGCCACAATGACGTAAAAGATCCCATGGCAAATTTCAAAGAAGAGCAGGGGAGTTATCCCCGGTGTCCTGGCCAATATTTATCCTTCAACCAACATAACAAAAAAAAACAGATTATCTGGTCATTATCACATTGCTGTTTGTGGGAGCTTGCTGTGCGCAAATTGGCTGCCGCATTTCCCACATGACAACAGTGACTACACTCCAAAAAGTACTTCATTGACCGAAAGCGCTTTGAGACGTTCGGTGGTCGTGAAAGGTGCTATATAAATGCAAGTTTCTCTTTTTTCTTTTTAATTGGCCTGGGTTTTTATTTGATTTTTCACCTCTCCCAGGAGATTACATGGCTTCCAGGTGGGGTGGGAAGTGCCTGTATTGTGATTCACAAGGCATCACAACTGTAGGAGCTAGGCTAGATGAACCAGTAGATCTTTTCCCGTCTGTTATTTTTTGTATGTATATTCATATGTTTAAAAGCCTTCTGCAACTGGTGGGCACTGTTTAATTGACATAGATAATAATATAATGATGTAGCATCAATATATGTTTCTCTTAGTTTGACTGTACCTTGTGTTCAAATTATTACATTAGTGGTGCCTCCTCAGATTAGTGGTGCCTCCTCAGATGAGAGGGCACTTGTAGACCTGTTTCTCTGCCGCAAGTTTGCAAGATAACATAACAAAAGTTACTCCATTGCAATAACGTGCATGATTAAATAGTAATAATAAACTTTCGGCACTGAAGCGGGGAGTTAATGATGACCTGCTCATTTAGGAACTCAAGCTATAGACTTACCCTTTAATTAACCTGACTTGCTTTAAAAAATGTTTTGAAAAGCCAGGCAAAATCCACACCCTAGTGTTTGATTTTAATTTACCTATTTTTCAAATTTTACTTTTACTTTCCATAAACGTCATCTTATTCCTGGGTGTTTGTAGTTATTGGACATTTCTAGGCTGCGATTTTGCCAGTGCTCAGAGGGCAGGTTCAGCTGTTAAATTTGAAATGATTGTTGGCGGGTTGGGAACCCACCACGAACCCGCCTCCATGTAAGTTTCCAAAGTGTCGGGTCTGCGATTTCAGAACAGACCCGACACCAAGCGGCGGGTGATGCATTTAAGATAGTTAACTGCTTGTTAAGTGCTTGTTAACTACTATTTTGCCAGTCTTTTTCTATTTTCCAACATTTTTAACAGGGTTCTTATCATTCAGAGATCACATCAGGTAAGTAGGTCGGGTTCTCCATGCCTCCCCATTGCTGTGAATAGGTGACAGCTGCAAAAGTGGTATGAAAGCTACCATTTCACAGCTGGTCACTTTTGAATGTCAGAAGCTTGAGCCTTCAGGACTTGGAAGACACTTTTGAGCTGTATGCAGTTTGGAAGTGTTTGGAGTAAACTCTCTATCCACTGTCATCTCCTTGGAGCAAGCTCTCTCACCAGTGACAGATCGCTTCTGTCATCTCAACTTCAGCTGCCATCTATTCCAGCAACATCGGTGCCCTTGAAAAAATCTCACCTTGGTCCTCCGAATCCCTCCACGATCAGCCCCAACACCAACATCACCAGGCACACCAACATCACCAACAACAACACCAACCTTCTCTGCAATCACCTGATGCTGCACAGGACACAGGTCATCAGCACCCGACCACATTGCTGCCCGGGAGGCCAGCGATGACATCACCATGGCCAGATTTACTTCACTGGACGCTGTACACCCTGGATGCCACATGATGCACCCCACACCAACACTACAATGTCCAAGCCATTCCTTTTACACACATCACCATTGCGGGGGATAACATTATGTTTCATCATTCACTGCAACTCACTAAGACACTTCCAAAGGTGAGCACAGATCTGTACAATAAGGCAAAGTGTTGAAAATAAATATTTCAATGTTTGACACCACATTACAGAAAATTTACATGAATGTTGCATAAGACACCCAAGTGCCTACTCTTGTGTGTTGTTAGTTGGAATGATTGGACTAGGATGAGGATGAGTGTGAGGGGTGGCTAGTGAGATGGGGAAGTGATAATGTAGATAGAGAGGGGTGGGTGGAGGTGCAAGGTAAGTTGGTGTGAGTAAGGATGTGCAGGAGTAGGGTAGGGAAGGCAGATTGATGGGGATGTGATGAATGGCACAGTAGGATGAGGTTGAGTGTGGATTTGCAGTAACATTTCGTGATCTACTGAAACCATTGAAAGGTTTGCGCCACTGCAGCCAGGTCCTCCTGACAACATCCCTGCTTGTGCCCTCCTGTGCAATGTGCATCCAGGCTGCGTTGGTGTCATGGGAGGTCTCTTCCGCCCATTGGAAGGGAAGAGAATCTCTCTGCGTGCTGTGGAGGGAGTCACGCGAGAGCCTGGGTGCAGCCGCGCACCTCTGTGCAGTTCCTGTCAGTGTTTGCAGCACCTCAATGCTGTAGAACACTGACAGCACAACTGTCAAAATGAATGTGGCCGTGGTCCCTTTAAGGAAACCGGCTGATGACGCGTCATCAAATGACGTCATGAGACCAGCTTCCTTTTAATAGGCCGGGAACCGCACCGGGCGGGCTTAACAACCCCTATTAACGGAAAATCCTTTTGACAGAGCAGCTGCAGATGGGAGCGGGACCAGAACCCGGAACTACCTCGCCCGCCGCGAACCTGCCTCCGCTGGGAAAATCCAGCCCCTAGTGTCCACTTCCAGAGTGAAATAATGAGCGAGTGCCTGGTCTCTTCAGTTTCACTGCTGGCCTGAATGCTGAATGCTAACAAGGCTTCATTCTAAATGTATAATGCCCATTCAGCAAGTTTATTTTTATACTTTTCATGAGATGATAAACTGATAGTTTGCTAAGCACAAAGCATATCCTTATAACAAAATGTCATTTGGAATCAGTGTTGAAATTAATGTGAGGGATGTTTCTTGTCAGGGGACATACAAGCAAATAAAGCCAAGAATGATTCCAAGTGTAATGGGGCCAAGTTATGAGGAAATATTAGATGTTCTAGCTCTACACTATATAATGAAGATAGTTAAGGGGATAGCCTTTGACGTAATAACACTCACTACGCACTTGGTTTGAGCATAAAGCAAGGCTTTAATCAACTTGTTTCAGAACATGGAGGTCTAGTTGTACTTCACTAGTTCCTTGTCTTACAAAATGTCCCTGGAAAGCTGGGCCCACGCCCGCGTATTTATATTCCTTGGACGGCGCCACCAGCTGGCCGTCCAGCGTTATTTCATGACTAGTTTCTTGATGATGGAGATTTAAAACATTCTTCCTGCCTAAAAGATTTGGAAGTCCGACGACTTCCTCTTAACGGATTAGGCGGACCACGAATAGCCACAGTCTTTTAGATTTTTGTTTATGGCTAGAAGGCACGTCTCCCCGGACCGTGTCTTGGTCCCTGGACCGCTTGATCCGTACCGGTGGATCGACAGGGCCCGTGTTGCTCTGATTGACTCGAGGGAGGCTGAGGAGATCGTGACTCCGGGTGCGGGTCCCCACAGGTGCAGAACTGGCTTCATCCTGTTTGATAGCCGGAGATTGACCGGTGTCCTGGCCTCGGGTGGCCATCCCATGGGGAGCGCTCGGCTCCCCGAGTGGATCCAGTGGGGCAGCTGGCAGATCTCTCGATGTCGCAGGTAGGGCGTCATCATCGGGGGAGCGCAGAGTGTCGGCATCATCTCCGTGGGCCCCTCTATCAGTTGGGTCCGTGGAACCGGCTGGACAGGGAGCCAGGTCCCGGAGCGAAACGGTGGACTCCCGGCCATCAGGGTACCGCACGTGCACGTACGTGGGGTTGACGTCCATGAGTTCTACCTCGTCGATGAGAGGATCATTTTTAGACGATCGAATGAATCTTCGGAGCAGCACTGGGCCGGCAGCTGCCAACCATGACGGTAGAGACGTCCCAAGGGTAGAGCGACGCTGGAAGCTGAAGAATCACTCGTGAGGTGTGACATTGGTAGACGTAGAAAGGAGAGACCTGATGTAATGCAACACGCCAGGGAGCATAGTTTTCCTCTGCTGGTCTGGTAGGTTGCGTGACCTCAGCGCAAGATGAACAGCATTCCAAATGATAGCGTTGTATCTCTCAACCTGTCCGTTACCGATGGGATGGTACGGTGTCGTTTTACTTGTGGCGATTCCCCGTTGGGAGAGATAACTTTTGAGTTCGCTTGACATGAAGGAGGGACCCCGATCACAGTGGATGAAATTGGCCATACCGCAAAGGGAAAAGACTTGATCAAGGCATTTGATCACTGTGGAAGTAAGCATATTGGGACAGGGGAAAGCAAAGGGAAAGCGTGAATATTCGTCCACCATAGTCAGTAAGTAGGTGTTTTGTGTTGAGCAAGGCAATGGCCCTTTAAAGTCAATGCTTAGTCGCTGCATAGCGTGTATGAGTGAGCCATCCGATGGACGGAAGAATTGCGGTTTTAATTCCACACAAATTCTACAGGAGGAACATGTTCTTTTCACATCTTCCGTAGAAAATGGGAGATTTTTAGATCACACAAAGTGCAACATACGGGTAACGCCAGGATGTCATAAGTCAGCATGAAGATCCGCAAGAGTCAAAGTTGACATAGAAGAGCAGAATGCCCGCGTGAGGGTATCCGGGGCCACATTCTCTTTGCCGGGTCGATAATGTATGGTGTATCCAAAGGCAGCCAATTCCATCCTCCAGAGTTGTATTTTGTTATTCTTGATCTTAGTGCGTTTCCGGTTATCCAGCATAAAGGCCACAGAGCGCTGATCGGTTATAAGTGTGAAATGGCGACGAGCGAGAAAATGACTCCATTTACGTACAGCTTTGATGATGGCTGTAGCCTCCTTCTCATCAGGAGGATAATGGAGCTCGCTACCCTGCAAAGTTCTGGACAGAAATGCAACGGGTCGACCACCTTGATTCTGTAATGATCAGTAACCTGTCATTCTGGAATGGTACACTAGGTGGTGCTGTATGTATATAAGAGTGGGCTACCCATGATGCACTAGGCTACCCACAAGGCAGCAGTCAAGATGGAGGCCTCTACAGATACTGTACCTAGTCCACATGTGCTCAATAAAGTGTCTAGCAAAAACCAGCCGTTCCCTCCTAAAAACACAAGAGACTATCGAAGAGCAAATTGATGACAATGCTGCAACTGAATCTTGTCACTCACCACCAGAACAATCTAACACAAATACACATACAGGCTCTCATGAAAACACATCAGACTTATCTGTGCTGAGAAGATCCACACGTGAAGTAAAAAAGCCTGATAGACTTAATCTTTGAGTACAAAGAAAACTACATTGAAAATGTATTGACTGTTGAAGATGTTTATGTTGTTATTGATTGATATTGATTGATACTGATTTTGTTTAACCTCAAAGAAAGGGGGATGTAATGATCAGTAACCTGTCATTCTGGAATGGTACACTAGGTGGTGCTGTATGTATATAAGAGTGGGCTACCCATGATGCACTAGGCTACCCACAAGGCAGCAGTCAAGATGGAGGCCTCTACAGATACTGTACCTAGTCCACATGTGCTCAATAAAGTGTCTAGCAAAAGCTAGCTGTTCTTAATAAAAACGACTAGTTATTAATGAACATAACAGATTCAAGGTAGCAGAGATCGCCACATCCGATGCATCGCACTCGACCACAAAAGGAAGATTTTCATCAATGGAATGAAGCGTGGCTTTTTCCAGTTGCCGCTTGAGGAGGTTGAAAGCTGAAATAGCCGTTGCCTCCAATGGAAATGACTTTGCGTGAAGCAGGGGCTGGATCTTGTTGGAGAAGTGGGGTATCCATTTCACATAATAGGTGAACATGCCGAGTGCCCGATGAAGAGAGCCGAGATTCGTAGGGGGAGGGAGCTCCTGAAGCGGACGAAGTCGCTCTGGATCCGGTTTGATGACATCGTTGCCCACCCAGTAGCCAAGGATGTTGACTGATGTTACTGATTTCACAGATTTGGACTCATTTAAGGTTAAGTTGTGACGACAGAGAATGTCAAAAAATTTCTGGAGGTTGGCATCATGCTCCTTCTAGTTATGACCAGCAATGGTGATATTATCCAGATATGGAAAAGTGTCCGTTAAGTTCTCCTGTTTGACTAGGCTATCCATTGCCCGTTGAAAGATGGCCACCCCATTGGTGACCCCAAATGGAAGGCGACAAAACTGGTAAAGCCGACCATTGGCCTCAAAGGCCGTATACTTTTTGTCAGAGTCCTTTAACAGTAGTTGATGATATACGCTCTTTAAATCAAAGGTTGAAAATACCTTGCAGTTAGCAAGGTTATTGAACATGTCATCGATGCGTGGTAGTGGGTAGGCATCCAAGTCGGTATACTGGTTAATAGTTTGCGAATAATCGATGCAAAGACATTTCTTGTGTTGCTTCAGAGGATTTTTGTCAATGACGACTTGAGCCCACCAGGAAGATGAACATGGCTCAATGATACCGTCAGCTAGAAGGCGAGAGATTTCTGCCTCGATAAAGGATCGATCTTGGCTGAAACATCGTGATTTAGTGACTATGGGCTTACATCGGGGGGAAAGATTGGCAAACAAGGAGGGCTCGTCGAGCGAAGCCGCCGAAAGCGCACAAAACGGTACTTTGGAAATAGTAAGCTCCAGCTTTGACCCTCCAAACTCGAAAGTGAGTCTTTTGTGTTGTTTCTGGAAATCCTGTCCCAGGAGCACATCACTGCATAGGTTCTTGAGCACCCTGAGCCGGGTTGAGAAATAAGTGCGGCCATTGAGAATAAGGTCGACAAGACAAAAGCCGGAAGAATTGGTGGTCAGTGTCGTCTGAGCCATTGCAATTTCCCTGTCCGAGGGGTAAATACGCAGTTTTAACTTACTGACAGCCCGCTCACTAATGATGCTGTCAGAGCTGCATGAGTCGATTAGTGTATTCAAAATGTGTCCGTTTACCGAAACTTTCATGGCTGCATGGGACAGACTTTGGGGAAAAACAGCTGTGATGGGAGGAGGGGCAGTTTTATCCTTGACAGCTGTAAACTTAGTAGTGGTTCTTGGGGGAGGAGCAGTTTTATAGATTGCAGCTGTAACCTTAGTAGTGGCTCTTGGGGGAGGAGCAGTTTTATAGATAGTAGCTGCAAAACTAACAGGAGCTCTCGACCGGTATACCTTAGAAAAGTGGCCTTTCTTGCTGCAATGATTGCAGGTTGCGTTACGAGCAGGACAAAATTTCCTATAATGGAACGCACCTCCACAGAAGAAACACTTCCTTCCAGATTGCCAAGATGCCGCTAGGGCGGGGTCGTCATCAGTGTAGGTTTCTAGGGTAGGGTTGTCATCAGCCAGGTTGGAGTCGTCATCCGTGAGGGCTTCTGCCCGAGGCCTATCAAAGGAGTCACTAAAAGTGATAGCAGCAGCCTGTGCACGTGGTGAAAGATAGGTATCTGCATTCCTCTTTGCTAAGTCCAGAAAACATGCCTGGTCATAGGCAGCCTGTAACTTGAGGGTTTTATTCTCCAACAGACGCTGACGTATGAAGGGAGACGCAATCCCATTAATAAAGGAATCACAAATTAACTCCTCCTGGTACTGCTCAGCTGTAGCAGCTTTAAGATTACAATCCTTGCTGAGCCTGCAAAGTTTCTGAAGGAATTCGTCAAGTTTTTCCCCGGGTTGTTGTCAAGTTGTGACCAATAGATGCCGAGCAAAAATTTCATTTGTGGACTTGACATATAGCTGCTGTAGTATTTGGATAGCGGCATCATAGTCTACACAGTCTTCGATATAATCAAACACATGAGGGGATACATAATTAGCAAGTATCTCTAATTTATCAGGAACATTTTCACCACACACCCTGAGAAAGTTGCTGAAAGTACGATACCAGTGTTTCCATACCTTAGCAGCTGTAAGTGAATTTGGGTCCAGGTCAAGACGGGCGGGTCTGAGTAGTTTCTCCATGATGGATCGATTACTTGTCTGAGTTCCCTTCTACGGTTCAAGTCGTAGCTGGCTGTTCCTGAAATCACCCAAAGCGTGGAGTCGATATCAAGTTGATTAAATTGACGTAATAAAACTCACTACGCACTTGGTATAAGCATAAAGCAAGGCTTTAATCAACTTGTTTCAGAACATGGAGGTCTAGTTGTACTTCACAAGTTCCTTGTCTTACAAAATGTCCCTGGTAAGCTGGGCCCACGCCCGAGTATTTATACTCCTTGGACGGCGCCACCAGCTGGCCGTCCAGCGTTATTTCATGAGTAGTTTCTTGATGATGGAGATTTATAACAGCCTTATAAAAGTCAAGCTTTATAAAATATTTAATGATGTAACTAATTGTTACAAAGTACTGTGGTTAGTAGGACCAGCAGACATAAATTTAAATTCGGGAAAAGTAAATTGAAAACAGATATTTGAAAGAATTCTTTTACTCCTAAGATGCTAAAGGTTTAGAATATTTATTCAGCATAGCAGTAGAAACAAAGATACATTTAATATGGAGATCAATGTAAGGCCGGGAGAATGAGGGTTCTCGGGAATCCAGCTTTAATGAGTCGGATGACCTTTTCTTGTCCTTGACTGCTTTAATTTTTTATTCATTATAGGAAATGAAATTATGAATTCAGCCACTGGGAATTTTAGTGTTGAGATACTGATTTTCAGATGGTCCAGTAAAGTCCATCGCACAACGGATTCTCATTATGTGCGATGGATTATCTGAATCCACATTTATCTGAATGTTCAGCTTTATATCAACTATGTGCTTTAAACACTTTTTCACAAAAAGCAGTACAGCTCCAGCTTAACCCAGATGAGATGATAACCTCTGTCATTAACAGATGTAAATCAAGAACTAGACACAACTTTTCTGGTTCTTGACATACTCCTGCCAGGTAATACACAGAAACAAAACCCAAACCACAGCATCACTGGTCCTACAAGACTGTGAATTCCAAGACTACAGTAACAATGACTGGACTTTTTTTTGTTTAAATATTACACTTTAGACAATCCAACAAACGTACGAAAGGGTAGCTGTGCATGTACCCTTTATCAACAGTTGTCAATCTTGGCGAGCTTGAACTCATGTTGGAGGATGAATAGCCATTCTCATCCCTTGAAAATGATATAAAACTGACCGATTTGGTTGGAAAATGAATCTTAATATTTAACAGTAGAACTGAGGCCAACAGCCCAGTGAACATTTGCTCACAACAAGGCTTATCTGTAACTATTAAAATAATATCTTCAGCAGTGACAAAAAAAATTCTTAGAAAAATGGGTACGAATACAACCATTCTCACATCAGATTGCAGATCCAAATATGGTATTGCTTTTTCCATAACTGTTTGGACTGATTCAGCATTCACTGCTTCAGGTGATAATCTGTTCAATAAGGTAATAACTCCAAGTGTGAAAAAGGTCATTGATAAATATCATTTATCTTATTTCCTGTGCACAATACTTCTGACTGGTCAGTTCACGTCTCTGACCACGGGCAGGAATTTAACTCAGGAGTCGGGTTGGAGGCGGGACTACAACTTTCAGGGTTGCAGTCCCGCCTCCATCGAGATGCGGCCAATCCACACGAATTTTACTTGATTGACCTTGTTGAGCCCGCCCAGCAGGCTCAGCAGGCCAATTAAGGGTCACCCGGCAACAGGTGACGTCACAGACTGAAATTTCATCTGTCAAGAGGTTTTGACAGCTGAAATATCAGCGTTTGACAGCTGTTTGAAGCTGTCAAACGCTGACAGTCTTACTTCTAACCTGAGTCCTTCTCCACAGACTCAGTTAGAAATCGCTCCTGCACAGAAAGCTGCAGGCTGTCACTTTTGACAGTTCGCAGCCATTCTGCTTTCTGTGTCGGTGAGATGAGGGATTCCCGGGACCTAAAGGAAGGAAGGCTGAAAAGGTAGGAAAAGGTATGTAAAACTTCTTTAATCACTTTAGACACACCAAACACACTTACCTTTGCACTCATGCACCCATCACTCAACTGAACACCGACATAGAAACATAGAAACATAGAAGATAGGAGCAGGAGTAGGCCATTCGGCCCCTCGAGCCTGCTCCGCCATTCAATGAGATCATGGCTGATCGTCCAAATTCAGTACCCTGTTCCTGCCTTCTCTCCATATCCCTTGATCCCTTTAGCCTTAAGAAATATACCCAACTCCTTCTTGAATATATTTAATGAATTGGCCTCTACTGCCATCTTTGGTAGAGAATTCCACAGGTTCACCACTCTCTGGGTGAAGAAATTCCTCCTCATCTCTGTCCTAAATGGCTTTCCCCTTATCCTTAGACTGTGACCCCTGGTTCTGGACTCCCCGACCATTGGGAACATCCTTCCAGCATCTAGTCTGTCTAGTCCTGTTAGAATTTTATAAGTTTCGATGAGATCCTCTCTCATTCTTCTAAACTCCAGCGAGTACAAGCCCAATCGACTCAATCTCTCCTCATACATCATTCCCGCCATCCCAGGTATCAGCCTGGTGAATCTTCGCTGCACGCCCTCCATGGCAAGAACATCCTTCCTCAGATAAGGCGACCAAAACTGCACACAATACTCCAGATGTGGTCTCACCAAGGCCCTGTACAACTGCAGCAAGACATACTTGTTCCTCTACTCAAACCCTCTCGCTACGAAGACCAACATACCATTTGCCTTCTTAACCGCCTGCTGCACCTGCATGCTTACTTTCAGCGACTGGTGCACAAGGATGCCCAGGTCTCGTTGCACTTCCCCTTTTCCCAATCTATTGCCATTCAGATAATAATCTGCCTTCCTGTTTTTGCCACCAAAGTGGATAACCTCGCAATTATCCACGTTATATTGCATCTGCCATGCTTCTGCCCAATCACCCAACCTGTCCAAATCATACTGGAGTTTCTCGGTATCCTCCTCACAACACACACGCCCACCCAGCTTTGTGTCATCTGCAAACTTGGAGATATTACATCTAGTTCCCTCATCCAGATCATTAATATATATTGTGAATAGCTGGGGTCCAAGAACTGATCCCTGCGGTACCCCACTAGTCACTGCCTGCCACTCAGAAAAAGAGCCGTTTATTCCAACTCTTTGCTTTCTGTCTGCCAACCAGTTCTCTATCCAAGTCAATACCTTGCCCCCAATCCCATGTGCTTTAATTTTACACACTAATCTCTTATGCGGGGCCTTATCGAAAGCCTTTTGAAAATCCAAGTACACCACATCCACTGGTTCTCCCTTATCTATTTTACCAGTTACATCCTCAAAAAATTCCAGTAGATTAATCAAGCACGACTTATCTTTTGTAAATCCATGTTGACTTTGTCCGATCCGGTCACTTTTTTCCAAGTACTCTGCTATTACATCCTTTATAATGGACTCTAGCATTTTCCCCACTACCGATGTCAGGCTTACCGGTCTGTAATTCCCCATTTTCTCTACAGTGGGGACATCTTGACCCCTCCAAGTCCTTCAACCTGACGGCCCGCCTCCTCTAACTTGGCATGGTCTGGAGCCGTCGGGAATCCCACACCTCAACATTAAAAATAGGGATTAGGCTAACCTGTTAACAGGCAGTTAATTGGCACTAATCCCCTTCCCGCCTCGGGTAGGCGGGTCCCAGTGCGGGGCGGATACCCGCCTCCTTTGAAACTGGCATGGAGGCGGGTTTGGGTGCAGGATGGGGTCGGGACCCCTGATTTCGGGATTTTAACCCCCTGCACGCCTCCAATCCTGACTCCATGGCACAATGAAAATCCTGCCTGTTTGGACTTGCGTTCTTTTATAATCTTTAATTGAAATTGAAAACCAATTTTAATTGCAGCCTGTGAGTTCAGGAAGCAGGTTAAATCTCTGAAAGTAAAGGTCACATTGAAACACTATTGATTCTATTGGCAGGAGTTTCCATTATTTTGCAGTCTTAGCTTCAGGCATTCTGCTGAATCAAGCAGTATTAGCTTCTCGTACGAAGTAATGCAGAGGCAATTAAAACATTTTTTTATTGTTTTTCTCCCTTTTCAAACTGCTCATCAGCACAAATCATCCTCCAGCTGGGAAGGCAGGATAGTGTGGACAGAGTGATTCTGTACCACTCTCAGTGCAGTCTAGGATTAGCTATGGGGAAGTGAGTTTCCACCAGAGGAAGCCAGACAATGTTATGGTTTCCCTTCCTTTGCAGGATTTCAATAAGATTTTTAAAGAAAGTTATAAGAATCTCAGGAAAATTCAAAAAAAGATACTCTCGCTCCTCCTTTAAGTCGCTCCTGGAAACCTACCTCTTTGACCAAGGTTTTGGTCACCTGTCCTAATATCTCCTTATGTGGATTGGTGTCAAATTTTGTTTGATTACGCTCCTGTGAAGCATAAATACAAGTTCTCGTTGTTACCCCCTTTGGTATCAATTACTCCTGCACACACTTCATTCATTTATTTCTCTATTGACGGATACCCATTGCTTTTCTGCATAAAATTAGGATAATTAAAATCAATCGTGATTCATTCCCTCCCTTCCCCTTATGAACTCTTGATGTGTTCAAATAAGAATTCCATTTCCTTTTCTTTCCTCTTGACTTGATGCATTTAGGCATTGAGCAGAGCCTACAGACCTTGCACAAGGATTGGAAGTGAAATATTTCAGGATTCTTTGGACATTCCTTGTGAATAATATATAATGTTCTGGTTTCTGTCCCAGTTAGACACTTGTACATTTAAGAGGTGCCGTCATTGACAGAAGCATGGTCCTCCCGTTAGTAATGAGGACTCTACAATATAAAGTAGGAGACGTCTCCAGACTCCCACTTTTTGTGAACCTTACAAGCTGCTCTGAGTCATCTAAATTCCTTCTTCTTCTGAGGCAGTCCCTCGGAACCGAGGATGACTTGCTTCCACATTAAAAATGAGTTCTCAGGTAACTGATGAGTCCAATGCGGGACCTATAGTCTCTGTCACAGGTGGGGCAGACGGTGGTTGAAGGGGCGGGTGGATGGGGTGCTTGGGTTGACATGCGCTCCTTCCACTGTTTGCGCTTGGCTTCCGCTTGCTCCCAGCGAAGAGACTCGAGGTGTTCTGCGCCTTCCCAGATGCTTCTCCTCCACTTCATGCGGTCTTGGGCCAGGGATTCCCAGGTGTCAGTGGGGTTGTTGCACTTTTTCAAGGAGGCTTTGAGGGTGTCCTTGAAGCGTTTCCTCTGCCCACCTGGGGCTCTCTTGCCGTGTCGGAGCTCCGAGTAGAGCGCTTGTTTTGGGAGTCTCGTATCGGGCATGCGGACGATGTGACCTGAAGTAACTAAAATTTGTGTTTAAGGTTTTGTTCATGTGCATTACGTTAACAGGAGGTAGTAAATTGATCAAAATGTCAGACGCCCGCTCCGTAGTTGCGATTAAGCGGGCTTGCTTGTACAAAAGGTTGTATATGTTTATATTTGTTTAACCACTGTCAAAAAGTTGAGAAACAAGACATAAAAGACAAGGTTAAAGGAAGTTTGTAATGTACAAAACTAAAATGGCTGTCTAGACAGGGGCGATCGGAACTAATCACAATCTACCTGTTTGTACAAAAGAAGTAACTTGAGCTTGCTACGAGAACAGGAACTGTTATCTTAAGAAAACATGTTACTGAACAAATCATCGGGCCAGGGACAAAGGGCGGTTGTTGACTAAGCCAAGGCCGCAGTCACAGAAGGTCCCGGAACCAACTGATAACAGAAATGTGATTAATGTCGTGCTTTATATTTGTCATTCAGACGTTGATAGCTTTGCACCCATCCTGAGGGCGGGATGCAATTTGTGTGTATAAATGTAAACATAACCAAGGTATCGGTGGAGTCGAATCTGAGAAGGGTCTCAGAAGGTTCTCCCCAGGCCCTCCCCAGGCCTGTGAAAATTAAAGGATCGTTTTGAACCATCGCTCGAAGTCTGTCATCTGTACCCAACTAAGCGTCGACCTTGTATATCACTTGGTCCGCTTCTGGCTTACATCATGACCCGTCCATCGGAGCTGATTGAGATTTAAATTTAATCACATGTTGCTAGTCAAAGGCAGGTTTGCATTGTCTTCTAACCATGAATGTGGGTATATGACCTGCCAATGAGCCTTGATTCAGGGCTACTACAAAATAATATTAAGTTGGGTGAGAGATGCACAGAGGTCACTGATCTCTATTTCTGAGTGCTACTCTCCCAGGACTTTGAATGCATATGTAAAATTGCCAATTGTCTATTTTTCTCCCTTGGATGAGACACAATCTACATATATATTGTCAGTTGGCACGACCAGTTATCAAACTGTGGGATTCACACAGCCAGCTGCGATGCCAGTGTAAATCTGTTGGATTCATTAAGAACGGCATGAACTAGGGTTCCTAACCCGCCCGGAATGACCGGGAATCTCCTGGAATCGGGGGTTCCTCCCCCGAGCGCTGCCTCCAGCAGCCCTGGAGATTCAGTGATTTAAATTTCCCACCGCTGTGCTCTCCCGCCCCACCGCCCTGCTTTGTGACGTCACCAGTTGCTGTTCGAGGAGTCTCCAGCTCAACGATTTCACCCGCAGAGAGCCTCAACCGCATGGAGGAGGCTGGAGAGTCGGGAATCGGGAGGGTTCAGAAATGGCAGGTTTCAGCATAAGTGGGGTGGGGGGTGGGGTTACTCAGTTTCCCCTGCTCACAGGTGACCTCCTAGTTCTTGGATTTTGTCGCAAGCTGCTGGCGTGAAACCACAAGCAAAAATATTCAATGACAGAGGACCCAATCTTTATAAGGTAGATATAATAACATTTGTAGAAGTCATGTGAACAAAGGTCACATGATTGAATGTCATGTGATTGGGAATCACATGGTCAGGTGTCAGGAGGTCAGAATATCATGTGACCAAACCTCCAGGAATGCCTCCAACCCTATCCTGGACGTAACAACAGAAAATGCTGGAAGCACTCAGCAGGCCAGGCAGCATCCGTGGAGAGAGAAACAGAGTTAACATTTCAGGTCTGGGACCCTTCATCAGAACTGGAAAAGGTTAGAGATGTAACAGGTTTTAAGCAGGTGCAGAGGGGAGGAAGGAATTGAAGGAACAGTCTGTGCTAGGGTAGGAGGCAGGAGAGATTAAACCCTATCCTGGACGTGCCCGGGTGGCCCTGGAGATGGAGCACGTGGTGTCCGCCGGCACGCTCGAGGCCTTCCGCGACCGTTGGGCACCGCAGGGACTGGAGTGCATCATCACCTTCGGAAACCAAATTTTAATTTAATTTGTTAATTTTCATTTGATGTATTTTTGTTAAGTTACAGTTTTTTGTTTATTGATCGCACCAAAAGAGCAGCCCTATCCTGTATCCCGGCCTTTGTGAATACAGCAGGTTTACATTGAGGTTGCCGACTGCTGTGGGAACTAGTGGCGCGAACACCCCATTGACAGCAAAGCACTGAGAGAGAGAATGGGCAGGATTTTCATTGGGCCGTGGAGTCGGGATTGGAGGCGTGTGGGGGGTTAAAATCCCGAAATCAGGGGTCCCAACCCCATCCCGCCCCCAACCCGCCTCCATGCCAGTTTCAAAGAAGGCTGGTACCCACCCCCCCGAGGCGGGAAGGGATTAGTGCCAATTAACTGCCTGTTAACAGGTAGTTAACAGGCAGTTTTTAGCCTAATCCCTATTTTTAATGCTGAAGTGTGGGATTCCCGACGGCTCCAAACCACGCCAAGTTTGCGAGGCGGGCCGTCGGGATGAAGGGCTTGGAGGGGTCAAGATGTCGGTGTTCAGGTGAGTGATGGGTGCATGAGTGCAAAGGTAAGTGTGTTTGGTGTGTCTAAAGTGTTTAAAGAAGTTTAAATTACCTTTTCTTACCTTTTCAGCCTTCCTTCCTTTAGGTTTAGGGAGTCCCTCATCTCACAGGCACAGAAAGCAGAATGGCTGCGAACTGTCAAAAGTGACAGCCTGCAGCTTTCTGTGCAGGAGAGATTTGGCAAGACTAACTGAGTCTGTGGAGAAGGACTCAGGTTAGAAGTAAGACTGTCAGTGTTTGACAGCTTCAAACAGCTGTGAAACACTGATATTTCATCTGTCAAAACCTCTTGACAGATGAAATTTCAGTCGGTAACGTCACCTGTTGCCGGGTGGCCCTTAATTGGCCTGCTGAGCCTGCTGGGCGGGCTCAACAAGGTCAATCAAGTTAAAATCACGTGGATTGGCCACATCTCGATGGAGGCAGGGCTACAACCCCGAAAGTTGTAGTCCCGCCTTCTACCCGACTCCTGAATGAAAATCTAGCCCAATGAGTAAGCTCAACAGGGGATTGTGTGACTCACGATGCCTTTATATTTAACAACTGCTATAGGGAGCAAAAGCAAAATACTGCGGATACTGGAAATCTAAAGTAAAACCAGAAAATGCTGGAAACACTCAGCAGGTCAGGCAGCATCTGTGGAGAGAGAAACAGAGTTAACGTTTTGGGTCGATGACCTTTCATCATCTTCAGGAGCGTGTTCAGGTACTGGGGAAACTGCTCTCTTTATATTGTGCAGGGAGGTTCCACAGCACCTGGAACAACAAAACTGTGCATGCAGCATCCTTTCCACATAGTTTATGCTTTTCCCTAACTCGGTCCTCATTTTCATTGAGGTCCTTTTGAGTTTCTTGGGGTTATCTTGTCATCTAGCACTTTTCCCTAATCCTGTGCCAGTATCTCAGGTATGATTATTTTATATTTCTGACTGACCGCTTCAAAATCAGATTTAAGTACTTTTTAGAACCATCAGTGACCTACTGTCTATATTATTAATCCTAAATGAAGAAATGCTCGAGATTCTTACCAGCCCCCTTCGATATGCAGTCAACCTGCTCCATGATGTTATTTACCTTAACTTACTTTAACAGCTAAACTACACAATTAACGACACCTTCTGCTCCCTACAAACACACCTCCAGCCACACATCTATGGAATTACACAGCACAATTACTCATCTTGATTCCCTTTATTTATTTAAAAGCTTGCATTCTGTGTACTCCTGCAAATCCTTGTCTCATTCTCCATAGAATGTGCAGCACGGAGACAGGCCATTCGGCCCAATTGGTCCATGCCAGTGTTTATGCACCACACGAGCCTCATCCCACCCTACTGCATCTAACCCTATTAACATAACCTTTTATTCCTTTCTCCCTCATTCCTTTATCTAGCTTCCCCTTAAATGCATTTATGTTATTCGTCTCAACTACTCCTTATGGTAGCGAGTGCCACATTCTAACCACTCCCTGGGTAAAGAAGTTTCTCCTGAATTCCCTTTTGGACTACCTTATATTTTTCGGCCCTAGTTTTGGACTCCTCCGCAAATGGAAATATCTTCTCTACGTCTACCCTATCAAACCCTTTCATAATCATAAAGATCAATATCCGGTCACCCCTCAGCCTTCCCACTTCTAGAGAAAAGAGCCCCAACCTATTCAACCTTTCCTGATGGGTATAACCTCTCAGTTCTGGTATTATCTTTGTAAATCTTTTTTAGACCTTCGCCAGTGCTTCTGTATCCTTTTTATAATATGGAGACCAGAACTGTGCACAGTGCTTCCAGTGTGGTCTAACTAAGGTTCGATACAAGTTTAACATAACTTCTCTGCTTTTCAGTTCTATCCCTTTAGAAATGAACCCCAGTGCTTGTTTTTTTTATGGCCTTATTAACCTGTGTTGCTACTTTTAGTGATTTGTGTGCTCATCTCCCTGATGTCGCCTCTACCTCTGACGCCTCATCTCAAAGTCCCATTCCAGATTCTTCAGTGATGTCTCATTATATAATTTCTGCCTTAACATTTCTTTCCTTCTCCTCCCACAACTATTGGCATTCTTCCAAGACTCCACAACTTGCTGCTACATGAATTTCCATTTCTCTGAAGCGTGACATATTTAGCTATTAACCTATCGATGAACATCCCCTCCTCCCTTATTTCCATACGCAATCTAAATCTCCTTTCAATATCACTACTTGTGTTTCAACGCATTTGTTACTCAAGAATCATTGTACACCGAAGCCATGCTTTCAGCGTCCTTTATTTTATATTCAATAAACTTTGCCCATAACTTTCCATTATTCCTAAAATTATATATTTAACAAAGTGATGCGCCATCAATTACTCAAAAGACTGAAGTTGAGCGAGTAACAATCAGGCTTTTATTAACTAAAGAATGAAGGTCTTGTCTCGAGTGGTCGACCCGTCCAGAATACTAAGGGACTGGGAGGTAGTCACTTATATACCTGGAATAGTGGGAGGAGTCAGCCGAGGCATGTCCAGACCTGTACCTAGTGGAATACACATACAGACACAGACAGGTATGACAGTGGTTTACCACACAAAGGCAGTATTTGCTGGAGCAGAGATCAGAAATAAAGCTGTACTCCCAATTCTCTGATGCACAGATGTTTTAGTTTTATCTCCCATTCACAATCTACGTGAGTGCAGTTTGTTGCTGGAAGGCGGGATCATGGAATCACCCCTGTTATCTCTTGAGAGAATTGATATAGAGAAAATAAATCTATTCAAGCCAGTTTAGGGCAAACCATAAAGTTCCTCCATGATCCCTGCAGGCTATCAAGTACAGCTTCAAGAAAGAAAGCACTTGCATTTATATAGAGCCTTCCACATCCTCAAGAGATCTGAAAATGCTTCACAGTCAATGAATTACTTTTGAAGTGTAGTCACTGTCCTGTACGCAAATGTGGAAACAATTTGCTCACAGCAAGGTCCTACAAACAGCAATGTTTTGCTGGTGTTTGTTGAGGGATAAATGCTGGCCAAGACACCAGGAGAAATCCCCTGCTGTTTTTCCAAATACAAGTTGAGCGTCTCAATTCCGCGATCCGGAATCCGGACTCTGGGACGATTGGTGGCAAGGGTCCGGAATCCGTAAAATGTTCCGGAATCCGAACACCCTGAGGGAGGCTTACCAAAAACCGGAAATAGCGCAACCTGGGCCCAGACATTTCCAGACTCGGCACGTGTTTCTGATGTCCAAAGTCCGGAAATAACGCAACGTGGGCTCGGGCGTTTCCGGACTTCGGACATCAGAAACACGTTCCGAAGTCTGGAAAAGCCCGAAAACCGGCTCAGCCTCGGTCCTGAGGTTGCCGGATTCGGGACGCTCAACCTGTAGTACAATGGGATCTTGTACATCCACCTGAACAGGTAGATGGGGCCTTGGTTTAAAATCTTATCTGAAAGGTGCCACCTCTGATAATGCAGCACTCTCTCAGGACTGCACTGAGATGTCAGCCTAGATAATGTGCTCATGTCTCTGGAGTGGATCTTGAACCCACGACCTTCTGATTCAGAAGGTAGAGTGCTACCAGTGAACTAATCTGGCACTGTTTAAATTCGTAAACGATTTTCAAACAGTTTTTGCTTTTATCAAAATAACTGAGTAATATGTTTTACTTAAAAATAGTATTTTAAGATATTGTACAAAGAGAAAGCAATTTATTGACCCAGCAGCCCAAGTCTGCAGTTTGAAATCAGTAGTCTGCCTCTCCATCTGTAGCCTCTCTCATGAAACATGTCCCTCGATAGTGATAGCAGCCTATCCCTCTTCCTGTGATCACGTTATTATTTATATTTGAAGTGAAACGCCTCCGAATCAACAAAAGCCTTTAAGCTTTCTCAGTCTGTTGAAAGTCTGTGTTTAACACTTGTGTAAATCCTGTCAGTGAGCCAAGTTCATAATTCCTCATATTTGCCAAGACAGAATGCTTTGCCAGGCTATCACATGGCATCACAGCGGAGAACTGATGGGATTCACCCAACTGAGGCAAACATGCTCAAATCCCGGAAACTGTACTCCACCTGAACCTTGGCGTCATTAATCCAGCCAGTGAGCTATTTAGTCTGTTAGGCTCCCATAGTACATCTGGGGGGAGAAATTCAGTTGTTTGCGCCACCCGTTAGCGCCTTAAGAGGGCGATAAGTGGGGCGCGATGCGACTAGCGCCCGGGCGCGGCGAGACCTGCACCTCTCACGAAATTGAGCGGACATTTAGCGGTGGCGCAAAACCGCAATGCCCGCTCAGCTGCGCGCGCAGCTCCTGACATAATTTCATGGTGCAACGCCCTTGGGGTGCCCCGAACCGGAAATTCAGTGGCGCCCCCCTCCTTTCCGCCTGGCGCTCCCAGCGACTGGTTGACTGGAACAGTTCCCAGTCGCTGTGGGGCTGGGGGGGGCACTATTTAAAGGGGGCTCTTCCTGGCTTCTTTGTGGTAGCCATTTTTGGACCACTCCTTCTGTGAGAGAGAGAGAGAGATTTGCAGAGAGACAAAGGGAGAGAGCTTTCTGCATTGAGTCAGCGCTCGCAGAGGTACTTCTGGCTTCGGCCCAGAACTTTGTAGTTGGTTTGCTTTTTCACTGGCATAACCTTGAGTGGCCACATACTATGGGGGCTGCAATGGGTGGAAACGTTGGGCTTCTCCATTACATTGAGAGGGCTCCGATGCGCAGGGTGTGGCTGCAATCCAAGATCGAACCTCCCCTTTAAGAGCTGACCGACGCCAGCGTGTCTGCGTGCAATCGCTAACTGGCCGCACCTGCGCTGCGCCCGCCCTCGGTGGTAGCGCCTCGCTTCTCCGGCTTAGCGCCTTAAGACAGTCGTGCAGCGCCTGTTTTAGCACTCCAAGCACCCCCTGGGGCGAAGCAGGTCAATTTAGCAGTAGGTGGCGATAATTTGCGCTGGGCGCTAAATTTCGCGCCCGCTCGAGTATTACGCCCCAAACGTGGCGATACTGAATTTCTCCCCCTTGCTCTTTTATTCTGTTGTTCACACGCACTTGTGAATTTTACCTGGCTGTAAATGTTCAGCTGGGATGGTGACCAGAACATTGTTTTAGGCTTTAGCTGCCAAACACATTTATGAAACAGTAATAGAATAACAGCAGTAACAAAACATATGCTTTACAGTAGTTGTTGAACTTCACCAGCTCCCTGTATATTAGAGAAAGATTAACAGTTCTTGCTAAAATGATGCTATAGTCACTTTTTTACATAGAGACTCTCAGATCCTTTCCTCACCTACTCCAGAAGTTGCCTGGCTGATCTACTTCTCTTCAAAGGTTCCAGTCAGAGGCTTCAGGCCAAGAGCACTAATTTGAAAAGTGCAGGCTGATAAATCTGTCAAAATAGTGAAAAGGGCTTCAACAATTTAAATAACCGCCTTTTAAACTCAAAAGGGGTTTCCATTCAAACGTATTTGAACAAATTACACAGATGTTTGTATTTAAATTAAGTGACTGGGCCCCTCCCTCAGACACTTGTTTTTCAGACGAACTTGCAGATTACTGCAACAAACTGTAACCAGCTGAGCTGGAACATTTTTCTGTGATTGAAGTTAGCTTTACCTCTTCCCCCCCCACCCACCCCATAAATTGTGACAGAATTAAAGAAGACAATATCAAGCTAAATATTAGGCAAAGATATTTCATTTCTGTCACACCCAATGCTCACCTTGCCTCAGGTAATAACAGGGGCTGAAAGTTCCTTCTCTATGGCCTCAAACCTTGTAGGTCATCACCGACTCCTATTGCTGCTCATCTTCCTCCAAACATTTAATGTTACAATGGCGGTGATGTGTTCACTAAAAGATTCCTCTTTGACTAGCTCCGTAACTTACTTCATGCTCTGCTCACCTCTTGAACTCTGCTGATTCCCACCGGTGCCTTTGCACCACCTTCAACTGTGTGAAATTAATACCGCGAAAATACAACAAAAATACAACAACCTCTCCCTCAACATCAGCAAAACAAAGGAGATGATCGTGGACTACAGGAAGCGGCAGGGGGAGGGACACACCCCAATCTACATCGAAGGGGCTGAGGTGGAGAGGGTCAGCAGCTTCAAATTCCTGGGTGAATTCATTACGGAGGACTTAATGTGGTCACATCACATCGAAGTCGTAACGAAGAAGGCATGCCAACGCCTGTTCTTCCTCAGGAGACTAAAGAAATTTGGAATGGCCCCCCAGATTCTCACCAACTTCTACCGGTGCACCATCGAGAGTATCCTGTCCAGCTGCATCACTACCTGGTATGGCAACTGCACCGCCACAGACCGCAAGGCTCTACAGATGGTGGTGAAAGCTGCACAACATACTATAGGAATTAAACTACCTGCTGTCCAGGATATCTACCCCGAGAGGTGCCGGGGAAGGCCCTGAGAATCATTAAAGACGTGAGCCACCCCAGCCACAACCTCTTCACCTTGCTCCCATCCGGTAAGGGATACCGAAGCATACGGTCTCGCACCAGCAGGTTTTGAAACAGCTTCTACCCCCAGGCCATAAGACTCATGAACGTATAATTTATTATTATTTATTACTGTTGTTTTATTTATTATTATTGTATTTCTATTAGTATTTTTATCATTGTTATGCCATATTTATTCCAATGTTGGGAGGACTCGTAAAAATCAACATTTCATTGTGCAGTACACACGTCTGCTGCATATATGACAAATAAAATTGAATTGAATTGAATTGAATTGAATTGAAAAATCAAGTAAATCCGGAATATATTTGCACATTCGCTGTTAACGAGCAAAAGAAAACCTGTTAATTCTGTGTAACGGTTCAAACTTTTCCTCCCAACACTGGCTCTGGTGTTCACAGCTTGATGGCAGTTTCCATATGCAGACCGCGTTCCTCATGAACCAAAACCTGTGTCTCTATTCATTGCCATGTATGGGCTAGCATGTCCAAATTTAACAATTAACCCCCTGATCATGGTGAATAGTGGATTCCACCATATTCTCCTGACAGCTTCGAGGTGGCAAAATGACCACAAAATCACAGGAGTTAAGGTTCAGCTAAAAAAGTTAGGCTATGATCTACTCATCTAATTTTCTGAGCCCTGTTCATGCTTTTCTCGTTGGTACTCCTGGCTACAAACATTGATAAATCGACGGTTGCATCCTTGCCTCCAGAGGGTTGGATTCAAATGCTCTTTCTGTCACAGACCAATCAGTCTGCTAAAAACTGTTACTAAAAAACCAAAAAAAATAGACACACCCTTCATAGACCATGAAAATCTGTCCCCTTCCCCCACCCCAGACTAGCAAATAGTTTTTAAAAAACAGCTATCTTTCATAGTATGATTCCAATCACAGATGACACCTCTTGCCTATCACCACCTGACAACAGGGAAAGTTATAATAGCATCACATTGAAATTCAAACCAGTAGCAAGTCTCAGACCAATAACCATGTCCGTCCAACTCAGCAAATGACCCGGCACTGATCCTATATTGTAGGTGATAATAGTCACAACTTAAGATGGTTAAATAACCTGGTGGGTGCTGCAATTGAGGCTGAACTTGGGTATTTGCAGTCTGGTTAAATCATAACTGACCTGGGAGTGCGTATTAATGAAAATTGGGGAAAATGCTCCAAGTCTATAACACTTTTTTCTGTTTCCTTTTCTCTCCGTTGTTAAAGGCGGCGATTCACCATTCTTTGTGTGTGAGCCGCGACAATGAGCATCTGCAGTTTATTCAACCATAGAAGGCTTCACAGATAACGTTGATCGTATCATAAGCATCGCACACACTCATTCGCACACACACACACACACACACACACACACACACACACGTATTCACACACGTGCATTCGATTATGCACACTTTCCAGCAGAGCTCATTCGATTGCAATCAGGAACTGGAACCCTACCTCCTTTTTCTTCTCCCTAGTCAGTTGTATTGCCCCATTCCACCCTAGCTGGGATCTACAAAACCAAACTGGAATTGAATCTGGGACCTTCCTGCTGTATAAGGCTCAATGCACTTACTGAGCTACCCAGGTCATACACAGAACACAGTTATACACACTTGAAAAAGAAATGTGACAATAATAATCCATCATAAATGAAATTTTTAACATGGCTATCATCTCATGAAATTTACACTGTAGTTAGGTAGGATATTTACTTTAGTTAGAGGTACTGACAATTTCACCTTCACACAATAGAAATATAGCAAATTTTCCCCGATAATGCTCTTTTGAAAAATGTACAAAATGGTGTTATATTTTAGAGGCCGTGCCTAGTACGGTATTTTTTTAAAATTAATCTAGGATGTATAAGTAATGTGCTTTATCAACTGCTGCAATATATCAGACAGTGCATTCAAACTCCACACATTTAGCATTGATGCAAAGCCTAAACGACTTTGCACCAACGCTAAACTTGGAGTGTAACCTGAGTGCGATGATCCGACCGACTCCAAAGCGAAGTGGAATGTGACTCTCTCCTACATGGAGTCTCACTCCACTTTATTCCTGTGGCTGGTTGGGTCCTAACACCAGATTTAGGTTTCATTTACACTATATTCTCACCAATGCTGCAGTTGTAGTGTAAATGTACCCTGTGATTGCAGTGAGGGAGAGTTCTATAACTCCTTTGTGTACTCTTGCTGTTTAAAGCATTTCCCTGTAATTTCCTAAACCATATTCAAAAAGGAGGTAGTTGAGATACTGGATGTGATAAAAATTGATAAAGAAGAGGTACTAGAAAGGCTGGCTGTACTTAAAGTAGATAAGTCACCAGGCCCAGATGGGATGCATCCTAGGATGCTGAGGGAAGTTAAGGTGGAATTTGCGGAGGTACTGGCCATAATATTCCAATCCGCCTTAGATATGGGGGTGGTGCCAGAGGACTGGAGAATTGCAAATGTTACACCCTGGTTCAAAAAAGGGTGTAAGGATAAACCCAGCAACTACAGGCCAGTCAGTTTAACCTCGGTAGTGGGGAAGCTTTTAGAAATGATAATCAGGGGCAAAATTAACAATCACTTGGACAAGTGTGGATTAATTAAAGAAAGCCAGCATGGATTTGTTAAAGGCAAATCATGTTTAACTAACTTGATTGAGTTTTTTGATGAAATAACAGAGAGGGTTGATGAGGGCAATGCGGTTGATGTGGTGTACATGGACTGCCAAACGGCGTTTGATAAAGAGCCACATAATAGGCTTGCCAGCAAAGTTAAAGCCCATGGAATAAGAGGGACAGTGGCAGCATGGATAAGAAATTGACTAAATGACAGGAAACAGAGAGTAGTGGCGAATGGGTGTTTTTCGGACTGGAGGAAGATGTGTCGTGGTGTTCCCCAGGGGTCGGTACTAGAACCACTGCTTTTCTTGATATATATTAATGACTTAGACTTGGGTGTAGAGGGTACAATTTCAAAATTTGCAGATGACACAAAACTTGGAATTATAGTGAACAGTGAGGAGGATAATGATAGACTTCAAGAGGACATAGACAGGCTGATGGAATGGGCGGGCACATGGCAGATGAAATTTAACGCAGAAAAGTGTGAAGTGATACATTTTGGTAGGAAGAACTAGGAGTGGAAATATAAACTAAAGGGTATAATTCTAAAGGGGGTGCATCAACAGAGACACCTGGGGATATATGTGCACAAATCAATGAAGGTGGCAGGGCAGGTTGAGAAAGCAGTTTAAAAGCATACGGTTATCCTGGGCTTCATAAATAGAGGCACAGGGGGTGATTTTCATTCAGAAGCCGGGAAGGAGGCGGGACTACAACTTTCGGGGTTGTTGTCCCGCCTCCATCGAGATGCGGCCAATCCACGCGATTTTAACTTGACTGACCTTGTTGAGCCCGCTCAGCAGGCCAATTAAGGGCCACCAGGCAACAGGTGACGTCATAGACTGAAATTTCATCTGTCAAGACGTTTTGACAGATGAAATATCAGTGTTTCACAGCTCTTTGAAGCTGTCAAACACTGACAGTCTTACTTCTAACCTGAGTCCTTCTCCACAGACTCAGTTAGAAATCTCACCAGCACAGAAAGCTGCAGGCTGTCAATTTTGACAGTTCGCAGCCATTGTGCTTTCTGTGCCAGTTAGATGATGGACTCCCGAAACCTAGAGGAAGGAAGGCTGAAAAGGTAAGTACAGGTAACTTAAACTTCTTTAGACACACCAAAAACACTTACCTTTGCACTCGTGCACCCATCACTCACCTGAACACCGGCATCTCGACCCCTCCAAGTCCTTCAACCTGACGGCCCGACTCTTCTAACTTGGCGTGGTTTGGAGCCGTTGGGAATCCCATACTTCAAGCTTTAAAATAGGGATTAGGCTAAAAACTGCCTGTTAACTACCTGTTAACAGACAGTTAATTGGCACTAATCCCTTCCCGCCTCGGGTAGGTGGGTGCCAGTGCGGGGCGGGTACCCGCCTCCTTTGAAACATACATGGAGGCGGGTTGGGGGCGGGATGGTGTCGGTACCCCCGAATTCGGGACTTTAACCCTCTGCATGCCTCCAATCCCGGCTCCACGGGTCAATGAAAATCGACCCCATAGAGTATAAAAGCAAGGAAGTTATGATGAACCTGTATAAAACACTGGTTCAGCCTCAACTGGAGTATTGTGATCAATTCTGGGCACTGCACTTTAGGAAGGATGTGACGGCCTTAGAGAGGGTGCAAAAAAGATTTCCAAGAATGGTTCCAGGGATTAGGGAAGCTGGGGTTGTTCTCCTTAGAGCAGAGAAGGTTAAAAGGAGATTTGATAAAGGTATTCAAAATCATGAAGGGTCTAGACAGAGTCTTCTTGGGCAGTCCCTCGGAACCGAGGATGACTTGCTTCTACATTAAAAATGAGTTCTCAGGTGACTGATGAGTCCAATGCGGGACCTACAGTCTCTGTCACAGGTGGGGCAGACAGTGTTTGAAGGGGCGGGTGGGTGGGGTGCTTGGGTTGACGTGCGCTGCTTGCGCTTGGCTCCCGCTTGCTCCTGGCGAAGATAGAAAGAAACTGTTGCCATTGGCGGAAGGGTCGAGAACCAGAGGACACAGATTTAAGGTGCTTGGCAGAAGAACCAAAGGCGACATGAGGAAAAACCTTTTTACGCAGTGAGTGGTTAGGATCTGGAATGCACTGCCTGAAAGGGTGGTGGAGGCAGATTCAATTGTGACTTTCAAAAGCGAGCTGGATAAGTACCTGAAGGAAAAAAATTTCAGGGCTACGGGGAAAGGCGGGGAAGTGGGACTAGCTGAAGTGTTTTTGCAGAGCGCCGGCACGGGCTCAATGGGCCGAATGGCCTCCTTCTGTGCTGTTACCATTCTATGAAATTACCTATGATATGAGTAAAACTACTTCAAGTATGAATGAAGATTTTTTTTAGTCTTATGAAAGGCCGTATGTGTAGGATAGAGAATATGATGCATGAGATCCAGTGAACACTGTAACATTAAATAGATTAGACAGGTCAAATAATGCAGTGTAAATAAAATATGAAAAATGAGCCACTTTCCTGTTTGGCAATTGAGGTCAATAGTCCCTGATGGTTTGATTTGTTTCAACCCCCATCCCATCGCCTCAGACCAATAATGACTTAACCTTTGCTGCTTTATTCTCTCTCTCCCCCTTTTCTTCAAAAAGCAGAATGATGTGTCTGTTGATGAGCATAGATATTGCTTCTGAAACTTGTTATAATGATTGCATTTACCTGTTGGAATTCACTGCTAAGGATTGTTCTCGCTGTGTTTGGTAGAATTATTTATTCCCTTTGTGTGTAATCCTTTCGCGTTTGGTGCCTGTCTGTTTATTGTTCAATGAAACGGCCCACTCAGCAGTGTAGCATATTTGTGCTTTTACATCTAGATAGGAATGAGTTGAAATTCCAAAGCTGCTCATCACATTAACAAATCCCTTCCTACCTGTCAGAAGTCTTGCTATTTACTGTATAATCTCCCATTCATCATCAAGGTATTAGCAATCAACCTCAACGTCTCCCGGTATGCAGTTTCTTTCCACTTGTCAGATTTATATTTTTCTCACTTTAGTCGTCTCCTTCAGGTAGGAAAGCAGCCTGATGTGATGCTCTCCAGCACCACGACTGGTAGTGCACAGTCATTAACTGACAGGAATCACACTTCAAGGAAGGTGGTGCTGATATTTCCATTTACTTTTCCTCTGAAGTGTCTCTCTAGTAGTATAGCTGCTAACTGCCGGAACTTTACTGCAGTGGGCTTGCAGATAAAATGAACAATGTACTTTGCCATACACAGACTTGTGATTATTATTTTCTTAATTCCAATGCCTTTAAATGCAAAAAATTATCAGAATCTGGAGAAGTTTTTGTCAGTAAAATGGTGACTGACAGAAGAAAAATTAGGAAATTTTGATTTTGCATAACAGACATAGATTTCCCACGAGTAAAGAATAAAAACAACATAAATCATTTTAAACTCCAAAATGCTTGACCAACCCTTTGTGGACATTGTGCAGCCCGGAAAGAAACAGCCACTACAGTGAATGTCCACAAATAAATGCAATGGGAATGACTGTAGGAAGCACTTCAGTGATGTCTTCCAATGATAGTATTGAATCCCAAAGAGCTACAGGAGTGGGCAATCACAAACCTTGAGGCCAGGGATCCTTGCAAAGGAAAAGGTGGCTGAACTATTGGAGCTCATATGGTGAGGTGGAAGTGTGCAAATGAGGATAGAGACATCATGAAACTCTCCAGATTCTGATAATTTTTTGCATTTAAAGACATTTGAATTAAGAAAATAATAATCACAAGTCGATGTATGGACCAACCACATAAATACTGTGGCAACAAGAGCAGGTCAGAGGCTAGGTCTTCTGCAGCGAGTGTCTCACCTCCTGGCTCCCCCAAAGCCTTTCCACCATCTACAAGGCACAAGTAAGGAGTGTGATGGAATACTCTCCACTTGCCTAGATGAGTGCAGCTCCAACAACACTCAAGAAGCTCAACACCATCCAGGACAAAGCAGCCCGCTTGATTGGCACCCCATCCAGCACCTTAAACATTCACTCCCTCCACCACCGGCGTACCGTGGTTGCAGTGTGTACCATCTACAAGATGCACTGCAGCAACTCGCCAAGGCTTCTTCGGCAGCACCTCCCAAACCCGCGACCTCTTCCACCTAGCAGTACAAGGGCAGCAGGTGCATGGGAACACCACCACCTCCAAATTCCCCTCCAAGTCACACGCCAACCTGACTTAGAAGTATATCGCCGATCTTTCATCGTCGCTGGGTCAAAATCCTGGCACTCCCTCCCTAACAGCACAGTGGGAGTACCTTCACCACACGGGCTGCGGTTCAAGAATGCGGCTCACCACCACCTTCTCAAGGACAATTAGGGATGGGCAATAAATGCTGGCCTTGCCAGCGACACCCACATCCCACAAACAAATGTTTTAAAAAGTATATTGTTCATTTTAATCTTTGTTAAATAGCGTCTCACATTACTATTGTTTTCCCATATTTACAATCTCATAATAAAGCTTTAATTGTTTGCTTTAATTTCATATTAACTGTAGCATGCTCTCAGTTTACATGAAGGACCTTCTAGAGTGATGCCCACAGCACAGACTCCAGACAGCCACAGTACGGATAGGGATGATGAACAGCATGCAATCCACTGCCACTTATGGATAACTTGGAGGATGCAAACTTTGCTGAGACAGGTGTGGTAGCCACAGAGTAAGAAGAGGAATGAGTCCTTGAAATGTCCGCAGGGAAGCTTAAGGATGCAAGAAAAAGATGATACATTACCACAGAGGACTTCAGTTGGGCTGGCATTCTCCACAAAACCACAGGAATGAGAGAATTTTGACATTATTGTGCAATTGTTGTCCAGACCAACATGGCAGAAATTCAGAATGAACTCTGATCAGGTCTCACCCATGTTGGTAGTAATTAGCGATACTTGCAAATAATCATGTAAGCTGGTTTTAGGCAAAAAAACAAGAAATCGGCTCTGTGATCAGCCTAAACATGGAACTCCACCCGACTCAACAGCCTGCTAAAATGCCTATAAAATCCCCTAACTAAAAGGGCCTGACACTGCTTCAAGTACCACTGTGACTGAAGGGCTCATGCCTCTCACAAATCCTGTGCAACTTAACAGCTCTGACTCTTTCCATTTGCAGCTGCACATCAAACAGTAATGAATTGTACTGAGTTGTTGCTGTCGAGATGGGACACAGAGTAGAGAAGACAAGTACTCAGCCAACACATCAGAAAAACATTAAAATGAACTTTTCGTTAAACTGATGTTGTTCTTAATACTACTTTGTCCTTGTCCTTCTTCAGAATTGAATTGGATGTTCCTCCTGGTGATTTGAATGAGTTACATTGGGTGACCAGCTCTTAGATGCTTCGTCATGCACAGACCTTGCAGTTTCATCTCCGAGACCTTTCCGTTGCATTGCATCTATTTTAATTTATGCAAGGTCCTCATTATGTGTTACAGCAGGATGGTCTTTGTCCCTCACAAACATTTTTAAGCAAGATTTTATGTTACACGGTTACCTGGGATTTATTCCTTTTTACTGTCAGGCGAAGTGCGGCTGGATTAAATCGCCCTGGTGTGGCTGCTTTGGGCCCATAACCTCTATCACCGGATTGTCATAAATTATCAGCTTGTGCAGATAACATGCCTCTCTGGAATAGCTACAGTGACGCCTCACTAAATAGCAGTGTTGTGTGGGGAGAATATTTTGCAGACTTTCTCAGAGGCACTGTGAGCGGTTTTTGATCCTCGCCCAATTGCTAGATGGACGGTTCGAATCGCCCCCTTCTTACGAAAGTTCTATACCCGGGAATTATTATTCAGCGTGTAAATGAAATAAGTCACGGACAGGAATGCTTTGGTGAAAAATCAAACTTATATTTATTTGGTCTAACATACACTGGCTAAAACATGCACTACTAAACGAAATCACTGTCCCTGTGGAGGATAAAATCCAGGTTACAAACAACATACATACAGTACAAAACTGGGGACTATAACAAGCAGTAATTCCCTTGTTGCTATGATGGACTCTAATTCCACCCCTACCAACGAATTATCCAGTCGCATAAGCCCCTTCACCTGGCTGAACCAAACGAAGCTCCCAATTGTCCCAGACTTAGGGCCATTAATCCAATCACGGAATACTCATGGGTCCGATGATGACCCATCACTGATTAAGCACCGGAGTGCTTAGAAACAAAAGGATTTTAAAGATTGGCGGGAAAGATAGGGGTAGCCAGACTCCTATAATGATAGATCCTTTCCCACCATTCTTTCTCTCTCGCTCCCACTCCAACAAGATCAACCTAACAAGAAGTACCAGAGAAGCCGCTGAGCGGAGCGACCGAAACCGACCGCGTGTGGGGGTAAGCATAATCTCGAGTATTCCAAGCCGGTAACCCGATATCCCAGGTGAGCTGGGTGAACTGTAAGGGCTCTCAGAAGTGAAGTTTTTGGGCTATTATCTTTGGTCTTTGTGTTGGGAAAAACTGGCTCCTCTTCGGCTGGCAGAGGCTAGTAGGTTCATTGTTCTGCTTCTCTTCTGAGATGGAGGTGAGAAGTGCTTTTGCATATTAGAGTGGCTTTCTAATAAGGGCGAACCCATACATTCTAGATGACTGACAGTTCTTTTGTCACAATAGCAAAACACTGCAGATGTTGGAAATCCGAAATAACAACAGAAAATGCTGGAAAAACTCAGCAGGTCAGGCAACATCCGTGGAGAGAAATTTGAGTTGACGTTTCAGGTCGAACCCTTCTTCACAGCCAACTGCCATGCGTTCTCTGGAGTTTTAACAAACCAGTCCCCCACGCATCTGCACAGGGCGATCCCACCACAGGGAAAACACCCTCAGCCCATAAAGTCCACAAAAATATTCTCGACTGAGTCCATGCTTCAAACAGAGACTTTGCGATCTCTTCAGCACATTGAAAAGTATCAGTTGATCTGGCAAAAGATCAAACACATCTTCAACATGTGTAAGGTTGATAACTGTATAAATAGTTCTGTATGATTGATTGTATCTATAGTGGAAAGGTTATGATGAATAATTAGGGAAGTGATTGACTGTGTTTGTGGCTATAGTAGGATTGTTTTAGGAACTAAATATATCACATAACCCAGGATGACCAACAGCCATGTTTTAGTATCCACCTGTTCTTTGACAAAGCATTTCATTGTCTAAGGAAGAACCAGTCTGTACTGGCTATGTACACAACCTTACAGATGTTATGCACCTTTGAATATTCAATAATAATAAATATTGTGAATAGTAGCCATGTTCTTTGCAAGCTAACCTTGAAGTACCTCATCTGTATCAAGCATTTGGGTATGGAGGAGTCATCAAAATAAAGGAGTCAAATATGAATTCATGGTCAACATCACACAGTACCCTTGGAAATACAGCAATGGCAGCCATTGGGATTCCAATTGTGGCTGTTTGGTTCTTGGGAACAATGTGCCTTCCTGAGCAAGGTACCTGAAACCAGCTGCATGAAATATCACATAGTTGTCTGATATAATCCCGCCATAATCCCTAAAAATGCCTAGAAGGAGCCTGTAGCATAAAAATTAATAGCAGCTGTCATCTTCATGGCAAATGACAATGCAGGTAAAATTCCAATCTGAGATTGTAATTTACTCTGGGATTCCTCATGTCAGTCAATCACAGCTATTCTGCAGAGCCTGAATCTTCTTTTGAGTTATGGCTTCCGGTAAGAGCCAGATAAATCAACATCGGCCATTGAATTCTGTTAGAAAAGTACTTCCCCAGATTTTTTGTGTCCTTCTTCAGCTCTTGCTATCATATCAAAAATTATTAATGTAATTGCCAGAGTTTGTTCTTCACAGCAATTTATAGTGCTCTACTGTTATCAAGAACAACTTCAACATAAATACCAGTTATTAGAACTGGACTTTTGTCACTGAATATTGCATATGAACTTTTTTCCCTACCATTCTGTCTCCTAACTATAAGATCAATTGGCTTTTAATGACTATGCCATTTAGCATTACCTCTGGTGATAAGCACTGAGTAGCAACTTAAATCCTGGTGAACGTCCGTATGTGTATTTATCATTCCAAAAATGTGCTATAGCACAGGGTACTTATTATATATTTTTTAAAAGGTACTTACTAATTGATGGGGCACCTGAAAAATGGCAGGAACCTGAGTGGATCACAGGATGTTTGGAAAATGCATAGATGTGAGGACATGATGAACATAAAAGGGATTGAAAAATGACAGGGACTGGAGAGCATTTGAAGAATGACATAAAACATAGACAGCAGTTGGTAAAGCGATTGGATACTTGAAAAATCACAGGCTGTTTTGAGAAAATATATAGTATGAAAAATTGTAAGATGCTTGGAAAATGTTTTTTGTATTTTGCTCTGACATTATTGAGTCACCACAACTTCCTTTGTTCATAAGTACAATATAACTACTAGATAACTACAAACCTAATCCAAGTATAATTAATAGACCAAACCACTTCCCACTGACTTGTCTACCTATATATCAAAAACCTTGCTTAGGGCAAATGCTCCATTGAAACCAGCTCTGTAAACATTTTCAATGGGAATTCCAATGTTAAAATGTCAGCACTTGCCAGTAACTATTACCTGCCATGCCATTAGGTAGTACTCCAATGGGAAAGTCAATTTTAAATGATACTAGGTAGCCATCTAATGGGAATTCCAGTGTGCATTGAAAACAATGAGCTGTCACACCACTGTAAAACATGAGAATTCTTCAATAGTCAGAAGTTCTGGCATAGAGATTGAATAGATGTTGGGAATGGATCAAACTCCATGGGGGAAAAATTCAGTAGCTTAGCGCCTCCCATTAGCACAGCAGATGGCGCTAATGGGGCGCCAGAGCAGTATCGCCGGGGAGCGGCGAATCTAACGCTGCACGTTAAATCCCACCACCCCCCACCTCCACAGCACCATCACAAACAGTTATCGCCAGGAGCCTCAACGCCAGATGGATCATGACATCAGTGAGTGTGCAACGCTCCCTGGGCGCCCGATCTGCAAAATTGATTGTCACCACCTACCTTAGCGCCAGGAGGAAACAGTGATGGGGAGAGTTGGCATGAAGCAACAGGAAGCTGGCTCCAGGGACGTTATTTAAAGGGATCATCAGTAATGAGTCGCAGCTGTAGGTTAGTGGAGTTTCAGTGCTTTCTTGTCAGTTTCACATAGAGCAACAGTGTGATTCCATCATTTCATCGTTATTTAGTATCAGGAGTGTTGTGGCAACTAAAAAGTAGCTACATATATTCTTAAAAAAATCAAACTGCTACACTTGGTTACATTAATGGGGGCTGTACTGGTAGTCGACCTTGCCCTCCAGGATCTATGGCAAGGGAGCGAAGGCAGTGAGAAAAATGGGAATATGTGCCCAAAGGGAGGAGGATGGCCATCAGGGCTCTCAACATGGGGCCTTACGCTCCGAGAGCACTTCGCCTACCTTCAATTAAGTGAGGAGCAGTGTATTAGAAGGCTCCGCTTCACCAAGGAGGTGGTCACAGAACACTGCCATCTCCTGCAACCAGACCTCCAGCCTCAGATCAGGGCAACCACGGCTCTCTCAGTGGCAGTCAAGGTCACAGTCATCTCAATTTCTTCACCAGTGGATCCTTCCAGTCTGCAACAGGAGACATAGCTAACATCACGCAGTTCGCCGTCCATTGCTGCATCCAGGAGGTCACAGAGGCTCGGCAAAGTAGGAGTAGGGACTACATTTCCTTCCCCATCACCAAAGAGAAGCAGGACTAGCGTGCATGTGGCTTTGCCAGGATAGCATGATTCCCCATGGTGCAGGTCGCCATTGACTGCACCCACGTGGCTTTGTGGGCACCACGTAACAATCCTGAGACCTTCGGTAACCGCAAAGGCTACCACTCACTTAATGTACCGTTGGTGTGTGACCACAGACAGCAAATCCTCAATGCCAGTGCCCACTATCCTGGCAGCAGCCACGATGCCTTCATCCTGTGCCAGACCAGTGTGTCACCACGTCAAGCTCGTGGCTGCCTGGTCGGAGACAAGGGCTCTCCGCGCTCCACCCGGCTCATGACTCTCCTCCTCAACCCCAACACTCCTGCCCAGCAGTCATATAATGAGAGCCATGCTGCCACCAGGAACATCATCAAGCAGACCATCGACCTGCTGAAGCAACGGTTCTGCTGCCTTGATCCTCGGGAGGAGCCCTCCAGTACTCAGCTGAGCAGGTGTCCCATTTCGTGGTGGTCTGCTGCATGCTCCACAACTTGGCCATCATGAGGGCCCAGCCCTTGCCACCAGGGATTGTGGGACCACCTCAGGAGGAGGAGAAGGAGGGAGAGAAGGAGGAAGAGGAAGAGGAGGAAGAGGAAGACGAGGAGGGCGAGGAGGAAGAACAGGAGCGAGGGAGGAGGCAGCCACTCAATCAGCCTTCCGGAAGGGCAGTCCATGATTGCCTCATCAGACTGCAGTTCGAATGAATTAAACCCCAGATCCCCGTTGCTCACCACATCCCCATCATTCCATCCCTGTTGCAGGCCATATAACAGCACAAAGCTGAAATGAGACACACCACAAAAGAATCCAAACTGAATTAGTCAATTTATCAACAATCAGTGAACACATATTTACAACAGCAATATTAACTATTCACCCTTGTGCAATCCCTTAGTGCCTCTTGTTACATAGGATTACATAGGATATACGGCACAGAAACAGGCCATTCGGCCCAACCAGTCCATGCCAGCGTTTATGCTCCACTCAAGCCTCCTCCCATCTTTCCTCATCTAAATCTATCAGCATAACCCTCAATTCCCTTCTCCCTCATGTTTGTCCAGTGCCTCTACATCCTTTTTATAATATGGCGATCAGAACTGCACGCAGTACTCTAAGTGTGGTCTAACCAAGGTTCGATACAGATATTGCATAAATTACCTACTTTTCAATTCTATTCCTGTAGAAATAAACCCTGGTGCTTGGTTTGCATTTTTAATGGCCTTGCTAATCTGTGGCACAACGTTAAGTGATTTGTGTATTTGTACTCCGAGATTCCTTTGTTCCTCTACCCCACCTAGACTCGCACCCGCCAAGTGATAAGTGACCTCCCTATTCTTCCTACCATTTGCCAATTATTTGCCCATTCTGCAAGTTTATTAATGTCCTCCTGTAATTTGTTGCAGTCCTCCTCAGTATTGACTCTCCTCGCAATTTGGTATCATCCGCAAATTTAGAAATTGTGTTTTTGATTCCAAAGTTTAAATCGTTAATGTAAATTGTGAACAGCAGTGGTCCCAGCACTGATCCTTGTGGAACACCACTACCCACCTTCTGCTACTGTGAATAGCTACCCTTTACTCCCACTCTCTGCTTTCTGTCTTGAAGCCAGCTAGCAATCCATTCTGCTACTTGTCCCCTGACTCTGCATTCGCTGACCTTATTCATTAGTCTATTATGAGGTACCTTAACGAAGGCCTTTTGAAAATCTAGATAAATTACACCTCCTGCATTACCATTGTCTATTCTCTCTGTTACCTCTTCAAAAAATTCAATGAGTTTGGTCAAGCAAGGTTTTCCCTTTTGAAATCCATGCTGACTATTCATTATTATACTTTTTGTTTCTAGATGTTCTTCTATTCTCTCCTTTAGTAGGGATTCCATTATTTTTCCTACCACCGATGTTAATCTGACTGGTCTATAATTCCCTGGACATGTTCTATCCCCCTTATTAAATATCGGTATTACATTAGCTATCTGCCAGTCCTCTGGCACTACACCTTTTTCTAATTAATTACTGTGCCTTTGCCCTCTCTAGTGCTCCTACGAAGTGTTGGCCCAGTGGCTGCAGCAGGGCGGGTGGAAGGCTGCTGAGTGTCCGTGCGGGAGACTTCAGATGACCTTGGGGGACGCCCTCGACCAGCTGTGGGCCTGGAAGACCCGGCAGTAGCCTGCACCACCTCAGCATGGGTGGCAACAGTCTGGGCTGGCTGGATGACGGGCAGCGACAAGGGCAATGGCGGAGTGGCAGTGGTGGGAGCAGGAATGCTGTCATCCTGAGAGAGGACAGCAGCTTCCTGCTCCACTGAACCACTGCCACTCCCCCCGGGGCAGCACCTCAGCATCCCTAGCAATCTGTTGGCCTGCTGCAACACCGTGAAAGCCCTGGTCGGCGGTGGTAGACCCAGCCATGATGGCAACAGTCAGAGCTTGCGTGGCATCAAGCTGAGACTGCATGAGAGCAGTCTGAGATTGAATGCCACCAGGCATAGACTGCATTACAGCATTAAGACGTTGCGTCGCTTCCACCTGTGCTGCAATGGAAGCTGCCAGATTGCCCATTACATGCGGCATCAGGTCTGGGTCGCACAGTCTCTCTGGGAGTCTACCATCCTTTGCAGACTGGAAATGATGGGCTCCATGGTGTGCGCAGAGCTTTGTTCAATGTTGGAGGCGGACTCCTCCACGCTCCTTACCATTGCCGAGAAGCTCTCGGGCGCACTTGCCATTGCACCTATCATCTCCGTGTGCATGCCCATCACCCTCCTTCTAAAGGCCTCCAATCGAGGTCCTCATCTGTCTCCTGTGCAGCAAAACTTGTGCGCGAACTCGCCCTCTGGGGAGCTGGCCCCCGCGCTACCCTTTCCCCCTGGCCTTGTTGCAGCCCATTCGTCCCCAGTGCCTCACCCTGTGGAGATCCCACTACAGGAAACTTTGTGCTATCTGGCACCGACGGGACCGAGCTGTTGCCGTCCCATCAAAACTGCCGGACAAACCAGCGCTAATGTTGAAACATACGGAGATTTTGAGCTCCGTATCTGGCAACAAACCCTGTTGCTTACTTCTAAACAGTCGGCTGTACCTTGCAAGCGTCTCTGTAGCTTAGCAACAGCTTCAGCGACACCTTGCAGAGCCTGACTGGTGAAAAAAAAGCAACAAAAAGAAAAAAAACCTAACGAAACGGCTGCTGATTTTTGCTGGTGGCTCGAGCATTCCAGACAGTTAACCTCCGGATAAACCAAAGTTTCCTGTACTATACTAGCCTCTAAAGAACGCGTAGTGCCAGTATCTGAGCTGGTGCCTGCGGGTGAGCGATGTAGCGACGCGGTGTGTCCTTCCTCCTCCTCTTCTCATGACTCGCTCTCTACCGTGCCCTCAGGACAGGCTGCTCAGGTGCTTGCTGATTATCTGAAAGCATTAAGGCACAAGATTCGGGTTAAGGTGAGGGGAGGGGGGCAGGAAGAGAGAAATTACTGCATACAGCATGATTAGCTGGAAAGTACGAAATGCTTGTGGGGTGAGGGGGAAGTCGGATGTGAGAAGGAGTAGGGATGAACATACCGTTGTTGTCTCCAAGGGGGTCAACGTCACCAATGGCCATGGCGCCCACCACCTGGCCCCCCAATAATCTGCAGCACTCTATTCTCCAGCGCAGACAGTGGTTAGGTGTCGGCTTGTCCCCAGCCTGTGCACTCCTGCTCCCTCCTGTTGTGAGCCACCTTGGCCTGCAAGATAAAGGAAAGTGTGTGATTGAGTGTGGAGCAATGTGTTTGGGTGATGTGCCTGCCACAGTTGAATAGCTGTCATTGTGTGCAAGGTGTGAGATGTGGGTGTGAGTGTTGGTAGGTAGAGATTGTTGATGAGTGAGTGCTGGGGGTGTGGTGCTTTGGGCAGTGTGTGAAGAGTGTGGTTCAGATGGTGGTGTATAGCATTTGGTGAAGCATTCACTCATCCTGACCACCCAAGTGATGTCGTTAAATATCTTCTTGCACTGTGTGTGGGTCCTGGGGACTACAGTGCTGCCCGAGATGTGCTGCGCTACCTCCCTCCACAAGGTGCAGAAGGCTTACGGCGAGAGCCTCCTGCCACTTGCCGGGTAGAACACCGCCCCCTGTCTCTCCACAGCGAACACCAATGCCCCCAATGTTTGATCGCTGAATCTGACTGCTCTGTCCCTGGGGCGTGGATCTGCCATGAGCGCACCTGGTTCAGTCCTCCGGCTCCTTCTCCTTCACCTGCTGCTGCTTGCTGAGGCAGCTGCACAGCCAGCAATGCTGAGAACGAGGTTCTGCAGCATCAATGACCCTCCCCTTTAAGAACTGAAAAAAGCCTGTGGCAATCATGACTTGTGATTGGACTGCACCTGATATTGGCCCACCCTTTAAGCCCAAGCTCATTGGCATTACACTCAAAGGCCTAGAAATTCGGTGGGCTGCGCCACCAATTAGTGCCTAAAGAGGGCACTCAGTGGTTTTAGCACCACTGGCCACGCCTCCCACGATATTTAGCTGGGGCGCTAATGGCGGCGTTAGCCTGTTGCGCTGCGCCGCCACCGATGACATCATCGGTGTGCGCAGTGCCCAGCTACCGCCCCGATCTCGATATTCGGTAGCGCCCGCCTCTGTAGCGCCGTTCGCAACTCGCGCCCGGTTCACGGGGTCTACCTGTGGCGGCAGTGGCGCAAATTAAGGTGGAGGTGCGGGGCGGCCATTTTTTTCAGCGGCCACCTGCCAGCACCTCCGTCCCCGGCCTCCTGATCTCCCCCCGCGGCAGTGCCAGCTGTTTTCCGAGAGCCCGGTACTTCTCCTCGGTGCCGGGCTCTTTTGCCGGCACTCGCGATCTCCGATCGCGCTGGTGCAGGCCCCTCCCCCTTAAGAATGGGAGGAAGGCCTGCAGTACCGCAGCGTGCCGTGCCGCAGCATGTGGCGCTGCGGCACGTTGCGCTGCGATATTCAGTTTCAGCGCCCTAAGAGGGACGCGGAGCACCTCGAGCCTCGCCCCGTGTCCCTCTTGGGGCGTTCAAGCTGAATTTCCAGCGGTCGAAACTGCTCCGATCGCTGCGCTAATTCCGGCGCCCAGGCGAGCTTGGCGCCCCGTTTGTGGCTCCACTGAATTTCTCCCCCTTTAAAGACTTAAATTAGTGTTCCATTCATTTCTTTGAGCAGTGAGAATGAATTTTGCGTGCAGTCGAAAGCATTAGCACGTGGCACTAATTCTCCAACTTTTTTCGTGATACCGCCCATTCAATACACCTTGAGACTACACTCAGTTTACTCAGGAACAAGAGAAGACTTACATAATGCATCCAAAGAAATGGTTGCATTCAGAAAAAAGCTGAAAACAACATTTATTGTATTGTTTGACTGATCTAAAGCAGAGCATTTGGATAAGATAGATTGCAGGCTTGTAGACTTTATAAAAATATTATACTGTTTAAACATTTTGCTTCTATTTTTGTTTCTGTGAATTTTTAAAAAATATATAAATAAATGTGGTTAATAATTTAAAGGGGGAGAAATTCCCCTGGAGCGCCAGGCGCTAACCTTTTCAAACATTTGAGAAATTCCCATTTTTTGCTTCAAGAGGGAAGCGAAGCACTAAATCTACTTGCTTCTTGGAGCACAAGAGGCGGGGAATGTCCCGATCCAGGGCGATGTGCTCAGCAGCGCCACGTGTGGCGTTGCAGGGGCTCTTCACTCAATTAAAGGGGAGAGCTCCCCGCTGCGAACACTGCATTTTTTTTGGCATCTGCTGGAGCAACGGGGTGCGGGCGTGTCGCGCAATCAGCCGGGCTGACCAATCGCAGCACTCAGCCCGCGTCCGGTGCTTAGAAGTTGTTATTTTTTAAATCACCGTTTTTTTCATGTCGGCCGGCCAGCCACCGTGCCTTTAAATGGCGCCCCGCGAGCGGCCGGCCTCACTGTTCGTGACCCCGGCAGCAGTCGGTAATATTGCCCGGCACTGCTGCGGGGCGCAAAGGGGAATTTTTCTCCCAAGGCGCTACCAGGGCGCTGCGTCCGGAGATGTGGCCTAGAAATTCAGTGGCCTGCGCCACCAGTTTGCGCCCAAAGAGGGCACTCAGTGGCTTTTGCGTCACTGGCCACACCTACCGCGATATTTAGCGGGACGCTAATGGCGGCGTTAGCCTGTAGCGCTGCGCCGCCACCGATGACGTCATCGGTGTGCGCAGCGCCCCGCTATCGCCCTGATGGCCATATTTGGTCGCGCCCGCCTCTTCAGCGCCGGCCGCAAATAGCGACCGGTACGCAGGGGCCTACCTGTGGCGGTAGTGGCGCTAGTTAAGGTGGAGGTGCGGCCGGCCGCTTTTTCGGCGCCCGCCTGCCCGCACCTCCGTCCCCGGCCTCCTACACCACCACCCCGCCCCCCCCGCGGCATTGCCGGCTGTTTCCTGAGAGCCCGGCACTTCTCCTTGGTGCCGGGCTCATTTGCCGGCACTCGCGAGCGGGGATCGCGCTGTTGCAGGCACCTCCCCCTTAACAGTGGGAGGAAGGCCTGCAGTACCGCAGCCTGCCGTGCCGCAGCGTGTGGCGCTGCGGCCCTTAGCGCGCTGAAATTCAGTTTCAGCGCCCCAAGTGGGGCGCGGGAAGCCTCGTTTAGCGGCCCGTTTCCATTTGGGGCGCAGAAATTGAATATCCGGATGGCGCAAGTGGCTCTGCTCGCAGCGGTAATTCCGGCGCCCAGGCGAGCTTGGCGCCCCAAATGGCGCCCAACTGAATTTTTAGCCCCATATGGTGACATGATCTCTGGGCGCAGAAGATCGGGGCGATACCCGGTAGCACCGCTGCTAACCTCCCACGGAATTTCACAGGAGGCGCGGTCAGTGCCTCGGGAGGGGGGGAGGTGAAAAGCCATTTGTGCCCGTACTGGAGGCGCTAGCGATGGGACTTTCGCCCCTTTAGCCTGTACAGAATAGCCTAGCATTGCGATTTTCTGCCTTCTGGATTGATGGGATGTGCAGAGGGCATCCCACACGCTCTCCAGCAAGCAGTTTACCATGATTGGAGTTCATTGCTGGAGCTGGCTACACTAACGGTGCAGCAGAGAGAATAAGAGATGCAGGCTTAAGTTCATAAGTGAAACAATCTACTTAAAGAAACTGTTTTACTACTGGAACAGAGTGCTACATAAATGTATGCTGTTGTTAGAACAGTAACATCATTGCCATGAAATGATGGGACACATGATCAATCTCCCAAGTAGCCGAGGTCTATTACTGAACCACATTGCTCCCTGCAGGAGTCAAGTGGAGGCTGGAGCCTTCCCTGCAGAGATAAATAATCGAGGAATTTATCCCAAAACCACTCTTATAAGAAATGTATTTCACTTTCACTGTTCTTATGTATTTTTTTTGAAGAAAATTTGGAATTTGGGCAGTTACATTTGGTGACTGACATAGCAGAGCAATGTAATCTGATACATGCACCATTGCTCAGATTCAAGGGCTACCATGAGAGAAGATACCACACCAATTGTACTTCATCAGTTTAGGGCCGCTTTATAAACAGCATCATCGGAGCCTCAAATAACCACTGACGCTTAAAGGTCACAGATGCGTGAAACAAAATTTATAGGGAGTAGAACAATTGTTGATGTTCGGACCTGATACCGATCAAGTTGCTAAGATAGGTAAGCAGCACACAGCTGGTCTATTACTCATTTTGGACTATTTCGATGCTGATATTGGTTTCTTTCGGTGTAGATATTTAAAAAGAATAAAAATGCAGTGCTAATTTAAAATGAGCTTAAGTTAAGAAGAACATCAGGTGAAATTGAGATGGTTTGATGCCATATTTTCAATGATTCAATGGTTCCAGAGTAATCCAGTTCTGAGATACTTCAAAGTGATTTCCCAGGACCATTAGGGAATGAAATAAGTAGTCGTTGAGATGCAGCTCTCATCAAGACCTAGAGAATGAATTACAAAGTGACAGTGAAATGCATGGTCCAAATTGTGAAATTAATATACCTGTACATGAAATGTTTCTACATGCTGTAAATGTAATCCAACATTACTTCAGGGCTAATTCTGATGCAGTTAAAATGTAATTTAATTTACACCATTGTAAGAATACAACTTTCAATGCAGTAGTGAAGGTGGTAGGCTTCAGCAGCTAATTAAATCCTAGTCATAAACCAGTTAATGATGTTAATGCACTGCAAATTCAACCCTTGACAATTTTCAATCAGCCAAATTTTGTATTAGAAATAACGGTGAGGCTAACGGCGTTCACTGTTATTAAAGAGATTACAAAATGCTACAGTTCAGAGGGATCTGGGGGTCCTTGTGCATGAAACACAAAAAGTTAGCATGCAGGTACAGCAAGTAATCAAAAAGGCAAATGGAATGTTGGCCTTTATTGCAAGTGGGCTGGAGTATAAAAGCAGGGAAGTACTGCTAAAACTGTACAGGGTATTGGTGAGACCACACCTTGAGTACGGCATACAGTTTTGGTCTCCTTATTTAAGGAAGGATATACTTGCATTGAAGGCAGTTCAGAGACAATTCACACGGTTGATTCCTGAAATGAGGGGGTTGACTTATGAAGAAAGGTTGGGCCTATACTCATTGGAATTTAGAAGAATGAGAGCATTATTGAATCATATAGGATACTGAGGGGGCTCAACAAGGTAGGTGCAGAGAGGATGATTCCCCTCATGGGAAATCTAGAACTCGGGGACATAGTTTCTGAGTAAAGGGTCGCCCTTTTAGAACTGAGATGAGGAGGAATTACTTCTCTCAGAGGGTTGTAAATCTGTGGAATTCTCTGCCCCAGAGAGCCGTGGAGGCTGGGTCATTAAATACATTTAAGGTGGAGATAGACAGATTTTTGCAAGATAAGGGAGTGAAGGGTTATGGGGAGTGGGCAGGGAAGTGGCTTTGAGCCCAAGATCAGCCATGATCTTATTGAATGGCGGAGCAGGCTCGAGGGGCCAAGTGGCCTATTCCTGCTCCTATTTCTTATGTTCTTATGTTCTTAAAGTGTAAATCGGACAGCAACATCCGGCAACTACACGCGCAGTTAAGTGCGGAGATCAGGAAGTTGTTGTCCAAGTTGTCCTGCTCTTCCAGAAGCTGCACAAGAATAGTATCTCTAACTTACAGTAAGTTCCAGTGCAAAGTCCCATAGAAAGCCTGTGAGCGAGTGCAAGTGTAATGAATGGCTGGCTCCATTTGTTTGCCACTGAGAGAAAAATCCAGCCCAATAAGATATTGGGCCGTATATTCCGATGCCTACGGGTGGGTACGCGCTGTGTACACACCCATAGGGACATCGGAAATGCCGGTTTCAGGCATGCGAAGCGCATACGCTGAAAACCGGTATTTCCGATCTGTCAAGAATCCTCTTTGCAGATCGGACGCCTGCCCTGGAGAAGGGCCTCTGCGGGTGGAGAGTTCCGCTTTCTGGAAAACCTCCGCCCGCAGAAAACCCTTAGAATTTCTTACGCCTGGTAAAAGCAGGCGTAAGGCCTGCTTTTACCAGCATAAGATTTGAAAAAAGTAAAAAAAAATGTTTTCACTCATTTATCATTTAAAAATACTTTTAAAAAAGGTAAGTTTATTTTTGGCCCTGTAAAAAACTTTATTATTTTTTTCAAAAAATTAGATTTTTGTTTTAAATATTTAATTTATTGTAATTTCAACTAATTTTTAAAATATGATTTTTTTACATTTATTTAATGTTTTACAGTGTTTTTTCTTTGATCTCCATTCATATATTTGACAGGTCTATCTGTCAAGTGTATGAAGGGAGATTCCCTTCTTTGATTGGCTCTCCGTGGCCCACGTGATCCCAGGGACGCTTGCTAACTGCATGCACCCCTGGGATACGTGGGCCCTGCGCACTTCGAGTTTAGAGAGGCCCAGGAGCGAAAGTGTAGGCACCTCGGGAGCCCTCCGGTAAGTTCGTAGATTTTTTCCAGATCGGAGGCCTCCGCACGCGGGAAGCCTCCGATCGGAAAATACGGCCCATTATTTCTGCCAGGAGACAAGTGCAAAATTGCCGGTTTAAATGTCAGAAAAGAAACACCACAGGGAAACAGAGGTGAAACTTCTCTTGAAAGAAATATTGAACAAATTATTTTATAAATAATTTACATTTTTAGGTTAATAATACGAACTTTTTCGTTTTATTAGTACTCAGTAATCTGTAGTCCAACCTGAAAAGTTTTGTTCTGGTGATTTATATTGCCACAGGCATGAAAAAATAGAATTAGAAAATAATAATTATTAGAAGCACGATATGTATGTACATCTTTTTGTGGAAATGAGAAGTGTCACTTTTCATCAAGTCCAAAACCAGTCAGGGGATGTGATCTTGCCTTGAGTTCTGTGATTTACTTTGCTGATGAAAATTCATCAGAATCCTCATTTAGCTCGAAAGCCAATGCCTTCACATCATAAGACTTAGGTGCAATTTTCCAACCCTCGGCGGGTCCGGACCCCGCTGCTGGCTCCATCCTGCTCTGTGAAATGATTTTCCCCTGATTGAGCTTGTTAAGCCCCGCCCAGTGCGTTTCCCAGCCAATTAGAGGAAGTGGGTCTGGTGACGTCATTTGATGACGTGTCATCAGCCAGTTTCCTTAAAGGGACCATGGCCAAATTGATTTTGACGGTTGTGCTGTCAGTGCTCTACAGCATTGAGGTGCTGCAAACACTGACAATCACTGCACAGCTGTACAGGGCTGCACCCAGGCTCTCCCATGACTCCCGCACACAAGGAGGTCCTCTTCCCTTCCCATGGGCGGAAGAGACCTCCCATGGAGATTAACACAGCCTGGTTGCACATGCATAGGAGGACACAAGCAGGGATGTGGTCAGGAGGACCTGGGTGCAGTGCCGCAAATGTTTCAATGATCTCAGTAGATCACGAAACGTTAGTACAAAGCCACACTCAACCTCATCCTGCTGTGCTTCTCATCACATCCCCATAATTCCCTACCCTACCCCTGCACATCCTTACTCACACCAACTTACCTTGCACTTCCATCCATCCCTCTCTATCTACATTATCACATCCCCATCTCACTAACCACCCCTCACACTCGCCCTCATCCTAGTGCAATCATGCCAACTAACAACACACAAGGGCAGGTACTTGGGTGTTTTCTGCAATGTTCATGTAAAGTGTCTGTTAATATGGTGTCAAACATTGAAAGCTTTATTTTCAACATTTTGCGTTCTTGGACAGATTTGTGTGCACCTTTGCAAGTGGCTTAATGAGTTGTAGTGAATGGTGAGACATAACGGTACCCCCCGCAATGGTCATGAGTATGAAAGGAATGGCTTGGGCATTGTAGGGATGTTTTATGGTGTTGGTGTGGGGTGGTGCCAACCTGGCGCATCATGTGGCAACCAGGGTGTACAGCGTCAAGTGAAGTAAATCTGGCTATGGTGAGGCTATCTCTGGCCTCCTGGGCAGCAATGTAGTCGGGTGCTGATGTCCTGTGCAGCATCAGGTGATTACGGAGAAGGTTGGTGCTGCTGGTGTGCCTGGTGATGCTGGTGTTGGGCTGATCATGGTGGGATTCTGAGGACCAAGGTGAGAGAGTTTCAAGGGCATCAATGCTGATAGAATAGATGGCAGGTGAAGTAGAGATGACCGAAGCGATCTCTCAATGGTGGGAGAGGTAATGAGGTCAGGCTGGATGGAGACTTGTGTAAAGACTTGCAGCATCTTGAACCTGTAGTGGAAATGCAGTTTAGAGAGGCTAATGGTTAAGGGAACATATCTCAATCAGCTGGGAGCTTTGACTTGACATTTGAAGCTGTCAACTCATCAGCTGATTCAATGGCCACTGACCTCCTGCCTCAGCTTCACGGATGAGGTCTAGGCACAGTGGGAAACCAGTGGGCGACCTGTCAAATCCAAAAAGTTGGGGAAAACATTGTGGCTGTAAACAAGCTACTAATGATTTTAATTGCCTACCCCGCCGTTGCGTGTCACTCAGCGCTGGCAGACCCAACATTTGGTAAAGGTGCATGGCGGCGGATTCACAGTGGGGGCTCAACCTGTGGGGAAAAACTTTCCCACCCGACCTGCCACCGATCGCGCTCGCTGACCCCCCGCAAAATCCAGCCATTATGCAAGTGCAAAAATGGTCTTTTATTTTAAAAAAATCAAACATAGTTGTTTCTGGACTGCCTGTTTAAAATGGGACAGGTGGCAAACCTAGTGCAATCAATGTATTTATGTTGGTGCTGCCCTGTTTGCTGGATACTACTACGGATATATTGGATGGAGCAATAGAAAACCCATATACATCCAGGTGTCAGAGAAGTGAAATTTTATTTGTTCTGTTGGTTTTTTTCTGCCATAAGTAACATGGTTTGTTTTGGTGTTTTGCATAAGTAATATTTCATGTACGATTTACACAAGAGGGTTGAAAATTGTGCATGATTTACCAATGCAAGGATGAATGTGGCTTATGATTGTTCTGTTTCGTTACAGCTCTGTTCTGTCTTTGTGTCAAAGGTTCAGTAAAGGCTCACTCAGCAAAACAGCACCAAATCCACCAGATGGGATTGGTATTATATCTTTGTAACAGAAATATGTATCCTTGAAATAAATTTCCATCCATTTGTTAATTGGTGAATCACACCTCTACGGCGATTTAAAAACATCTATATATTCTTCAAAACAAAAAGTATATTCTGAGTTAAGATACTAGAGTCAGATGGAAGTTATCCAAATCTTTTCTATCTCACTGTCACAAAAATATCAATTCATTTTGGACCACAAGGACTTATTTTGTGAATTACTGATCAGACGGTAATCTAGAGGCAGTCATGATACTGTCACGGAGAAACTTAAATATATATCATTTTATACATTTATCTCTTGATAAATGAGATGTGCTTAGGAAGACTAAATCGAACAAAAACTGCTTTCAGATATGACACTGACTTGGCAATTCTACTTTGAGTATGACAGTGTGACAAATGGAAATGTCACACTAACACAGCAGAGGTGTTCTTCTAAGACGAGGATTAAGTTACACGCTCTGTACAGTGTGAGGGGAGTGTGTGACGTATTTGTCTTGCACTGTACCTGACTTTGAAATACTTAATTCCCAAGCACTGTCATCCCTCATTTTTGGTAAGAATAGAAAAAAAAAACAAAGAACAGTTTAATTTTGATGGAGGTTGTGCAAATTCAAACTAAAAGGACGATTTTGGTGAACAGTGAGTGGGGAAACCATTCTTTTAAATTAGATTTCAAGAGCGGCAAGTGAAGAGACTTGTTTTAATTTGGTTCTTTTCTCCAATTATAGACATACCAGCGGCTCCCGTCAATGTCACCATCCGGCATCTGCAGGCCAACTCGGCGGTGGTATCATGGGAGGTTCCTGATGGAGATGCTGTTATTGGCTATGCTATATCACAGCAGGTATTATTGTATTTGCTTGATCAGTACTTTTGGATTCTAATTCCTCCCCACTCTTGTGTTGCAGTTGTTCCTCAACATCTTTGTTGTACTGTGGAAAAAAAACAAGAAGTATGAAAGTACCTCCAAAAGAGTTTTTTTGGGGGGGAACAAAATCCAATAAATGTGCACCATGGTAAGCTGCAACCTCTGAATGGCGAGTGCGCTGCAACACAACGTAGCCCGGTGACATAGATAGCATTTTCTTAACATTTTTGTAAGAAAATAAAGCGCCTCGTGCATTCACAATTGCTATTTCCGACATTGCCTCAGAAAGGTTGCTATGGCTTTTGGTGTACTATAACAGAGAGCAAAAATTCAAAGTAGCTCAGTAATTCCACGTTATTGAATATTAGTCAAGCTGGTAGATTTTAAAATTTGACCATTTTTACTCTATCTAGATCTTCATCATGACAATGAATGTCTGCTGCAGTCTCAGCATGGTATAAACATTGTGAAATTTGGTAGTTTTACCAGGTGGAGAGACACCACCGGCGCACCGTGGCTGCAGTGTGTACCATCTACAAGATGCACTGCAGCAACTCGCCAAGGCGTCTTCGGCAGCACCTCCCAAACCCGGAACCTCTTCCACCTAGAAGGACAAGGGCAGCAGGCTCTTGGGAACACCACCACCTCCAAGTTCCCCTCCAAGTCACACACCATCCTGACTTGGAAATATATCATCATTCCTTCATCGTCACTGGGTCAAAGTCCTGGAACTCCCTCCCTAACAGCACTGTGGGAGTACCTTCACCACACGGACGGCAGCAGTTCAAGAAGGCGGCTAGGAACTAGGGATGGGCAATAAATGCTGGCCTTGCCAGCGACGCCCATATCCCATATGAATTTTTTTTTAAATTGCTGGCACAGCCCTGAATCATTTACATAACACAATGGAAAATGGTTCTGAAATGTGTCCATTTTTTTGGTGTGTGGCAATTGCGACTGAACTCTGAAGTATAGCCAGATACAAGAGATGGGCCTTGTCTTTGACCAACTGAAAATATTCCTGGGCTACCAAATTTGATGGCAATAAATTTCTTCCCCCTGCATAATTAGCATCCAAAGGTAGATTGTTTGTATAAAATCTTTAGACAGGAGTGATCTACTTAGCTGAAAGCAACTAGTTTTCAATTACTGTCATGTCATTAAGATCAGGATGGATATTGTTCATCTCCCCAAAAGTGCCTAAAAGTTCAAGTTTCTGTTACTCAACTTACTGTCCCCAAGCTCAAGGGCAGAGAACTTCACAACTAATGATGGGCAGAACTCAGAGTAACCCCGAGGGTCTGTTGGACTTGAGAATGGTCTCACTTTCAGCATTATCAGCCAGGGAGAAAGTGATGAATGAGGGACCTGCTGCATGAGCAAGCCTGGATGACTATTAACTGGAATGATTAATGTTAAAAAGACTGCTTAAATAGATTTTTTTCAGGGCTTCTGAACAAAGGTTCTGATCTTCCTGTGAAACATAACAAAAATATGCAACAATATTATCGGCTCTGCCACAGAATCCAACAGTTTGATGTAGAGCTGCTTTATTGTCAATATTAGTTTCAATTTTAAGGTTGTCTTTGATTTAGCAATATTCGGTTTTATTGTAAAGTGTATGAAATACCAATAACACAAGGTACTCCAGCTATAAATCCTGCAAACGACAGATAAATATGGGCTTATATAGCATTGAGGCAAGCTCCACTGTACACAACATAGAAACATAGAAGATAGGAGCAGGAGTAGGCCATTCGGCCCCTCGAGCCTGCTCTGCCATTCAATGAGATCATGGCTGATCATCCAAATTCAGTACCCTGTCCCTGCTTTCACCCCATATCCCTTGATCCCTTTAGCCTTAAGAAATATATCTAACTCCTTCTTGAATATATTTAATGAATTGGCTTCAACTGTCTTCTGTGGTAGAGAATTCCACAGGTTCACCACTCTCTGGGTGAAGAATTCCTCCTCATCTCTGTCCTAAATGGCTTACCCCTTATCTTTAGACTGTGACCCCTGGTTCTGGACTCCCCCACCATCGGGAACATCCTTCCTGCATCTAGTCTGTCTAGTCCTGTTAGAATTTTATAAGTTTCAATGAGATCCCCTCTCATTCTTCTAAACTCTAGCGAATATAAGCCCAATCGACCCAATCTCTCCTCATACGTCATTCCTGCTATCCCAGGTATCAGTCTGGTGAATCTTCGCTGCACTCTCTCCATGGCAAGAACATCCTTCCTCAGATAAGGATACACAAAACTGAATGTGTAAATTAGAATGCATTACAAATAGTGTGGTAAAATTGGACTTCATTCAGAGGAGTTGGTTTTCAATTCCAGCCTTGACTAATATCCTATTCCATTATCCACTCTGGATGAATTTTACCAGTGCATGAGCAGGCCTTGAGATGGGGAAGCATTATTATTGAGAGGGGTAGAGAAAATCCAGATCCACCTTGCTGCACGTCGTGTATCTTAAGTTGGATGATGAAGTGACAATAACAGTAGCCATGGAGTAGTTGACATCCCCACATTATCCGGCTCACCTATTCGAAAGAGGATGGCATGGAGACAGAAATATAATTTTAAAAAGATGCAGAAACTTGAAGAATTGAGATGTAAAAGGACTGCCTGCTGGGAGGGCAGTGTGCCCGGATAACACTTTAATAAGTGCAGTCAGTGGAGTGACTCACTCAACGTGCCGCATTCTCTCTGAATCATTTGCAGTCCCTGAAATAATTGTGACACCTGTGATGGGGCATTCATCACACATGGGATGGCTGTTGGAGGTTCATCTAAATTCTGCAGAGAATTGGAAATTTAATGTTTGCCCTTAGGACGTGCCAGCTACGACGAGACGGTACACAAATATGATTTTTATGAGCCTTTCCTAGAGAACTCCTTTAACTTTTTTAATTCTTATTCCTTTCACACATATACTTGGTAGGCCTCTACACAAATTTCCATCATTCTCTGCTGCCCAATTTAAGGTGGGATTGAGTAAATGAAGCCAGCCTCTAGGGTCCATTAGCACTTAGCACAATAAACTTTTCTTCAGTGCAGTCACTCATCTGATTCAATCATTTTCCATTTTCTTTTAAAAGATTAGAAAATAAATCAGTCCACCCTCAGACTCTGTACTTTATTGAAATATTTGCCAGTCAGATCCTCTGTATTTTGATAGAAGACTTGGCATGTACTGCTGCCCTGAGAAACAGCAGGATTAGGCAAGTTGATTCCAGTCATTGCAGTTCCACTGGGCCCTGGATCTGTGGCCCCTCTGATCAGTTGGTCTGAGGGCAGCTATCAGATCCTGAAAGCCCTGGCAGACAGCGGCGTGCAGTGTGGTGGCCATGGTCTGGAAGCCGTGGTGCAGGCCGCTCTCTGTTCTCTCTCTCATTGCCAGCAGGGCTGCAATCTGTGCTTCCATGGAGGTCGAGGTGCCAAATCGTGTCTGGCTGCTTCTTAGCTGGGAGCCTAGTGCAGATTTCACTGAAGCTGCCAAATGTTCCATTGCTTTATGCAATTAAGAAAAAGCTTCCCTGATGTTGCAAAATGAGAACAATAGACTCGAGAGTTACACCTGTCATTCACTACACATCCTCGGAGACTGACCTCAGAAGCCTGCACGTAGGTACGATGTTCCTCAAATGTCCTTCTTTTCAGGGGAGTACCCATGAGTTTCTGCATCTGTTTAAGGAGTGCTGGTTGGCTGCTTTATGTAGAATTCCTCTGGGTGGGACTTGTACATTAGGGTCCTATGTATGTATTTAGGGATGGGCAATAAATGCTGGCCTTGCCAGCGACGCCCACATCCCATAAACAAATTTAAAAAAAATAGGATCCTGATTTGCATAAATCAATGAGACTTCCTGCCATTTCAGCCCTAGGAGTTTTCAAGATATTATGGGGAACTGACAGGGTAGATGGAGAGAAACTGTTTCCATTGGTTGGGTAATTTAGGACATGTGAACATAGCCTAAAAATTAGAGCCAGGCCTTTCATGAGTGAATTTAGGAAACACTTGCAAAGACTGGTAGAAGTTTGGAACTCTCTTCTGCTAACTGCAGTTGATGCTGGGTCAATTGTTAATTTTAAATCTGAGATTGATAGATTTCTGTTAACCAAAGGTAATAAGGGATATGGGGCAAAGGCGGGTATCTGGAGTTAGGTCGCAGATCAGCCATGATCTCATTGAATGGCAGAACAGGCTCAAGGGGCTGAATGGCCTGCTCCTGTTCCTGTGTTCCATGACACAGCAGCACAAGCTCATTCACAGGGGACAGCACTAGATGAATATGCATGAAGACCACTGACATGCAAATCGGAGTTTCTGGCAGGCATGAATAAAACTAGAAACATACCACTGTTCATCAGAAGCTACCAAGATTTTAAAAAAATCCTGCTCTCATTACCTGTGGAATTCAAAATCCTTCTGGATTCCCTGTGGGACTTCCATTTTACAAGCCCCTTTAACATTACTGTTGCCTTTAATACCCAGGCAGTGTTCGGACTTCCTTCTCCTTGATCCAGTGGAGCCCCCATGTTAACCGTGTGTGCCTGAACAATGCTAGTCTGCCCAACGGGATGTTTGGACCACTGAGAATGCCCTCATGGTGGAGACCTCCAGAGCACTCCAAACAAATTGCCCCCCCCCAGACAGCGCCTGTCCTACAACATCCACCATCTAGAGTGCTAGAACATCATGTAGACACTCACCAATAACATGGCACATCCCTCCAAATGCAATCTCTACATTGACAAGGAGGCACAGCTCTATCTTCTTGGACTCCAGTTTGTGTGTAGACTCGAGAAGCACCGTGGTATGAATGATGTCATTAATGTATCTGGCAACAAGCAGCAATATTGCTTCATGTTAATGAGTTGCATTGGAGGGGAAATCTAGATGATTAAATGTGAATGTGGTGATAATTATTAAAAGCTACAGCAGTTCCTCCAACTGTTTATTCTTGAGCTTATTTTATTTATCTACCATAACAGAGGCATTATGCAGTCAGGAAACAGATGTGAACAAATAAATCTCAGTCAGTTGTTCTATTGTTGTCCCCTCTGGAGAGTGATGATAACAATTATATTCCATGAAACTGAAATTAAACGCAATTCAAAGTTAATGGAAATCAAATATTTAAACTGATATGTTCTATGTTTTGACTTTTTTAGAATATTCATGACTATCTGTCACATTGTAATCTCAGGAGTCTTGTGTTCCCTGTGTGCAGTGCTGAAAGGTTTTGCACAGAAACGACATAAACAGCCTCAATCCTTAAAAAATCCCTGAATATTTAACAGGGCAGAGGGAAATGCTATAACTGCAAGCAACGAAGCTAAAATAAATGACAATATGCTGCTAGCATCTTTCATTTTCAGGGTAAATTCTCCTCTTGGAAAATTCCCAGTTTAGTGTACTGCTGTACACAGCTATCTATATGATGCATAATTGCAGTGTAACCTTACATGCACAGTAACTCCTCTGGCTATGTAAAACGTGTGTATAGGTGATTACCATGAGAACCTTACTTAACCAGACTTTAGAGGTGACAGTTCAACCGTTTCCAAAGAAAAAGTTAAAACCTGATTCTGCTGCTCGGCCCATTGCTACTGGTCTCCCCGCCCCCCCCGCCCCATCTTGCAAACTGACTTACTTCTCCAGTCTGGATCTAACCAGTGAATTAATTGCAGAATTGAAATAGCACTTATTGGTATTAAGGGAATGTCTCTCAATTCTCAAACTCAAAGTAATGCATCATCCCATTGATTTTGTTATAAATGTTCAAAGTGTAAATTTGTCATTCAACCTTAACAAGTATACTTTTTATTTCTAGAAAAAGGATGTGCGAATGCTACGCCTCATCCAGGAAGTGAATACCACAACCCGTTCCTGTGCACTGTGGGATTTAGAGGAGGACACTGAGTATATTGTCCACGTTCAGTCGATTAGCCTGAGTGGCGTGAGCCCAGCTAGTGACCCTATCTCCTTTAGGACCCCAAAGGAAGCTGAGAATTTGGCCTTAAAAGGTAATGGTAAATCTATACGCGCTAATAGAATGACAAAGTGATTGAAGCTCACTCTGGCTGCATTCGGCAACTGAATATTACAATTCTAAATAACTTGCAAAGACTTTTAATAGAGTTTAGTTCTGTATATGTAATTAAATAATGTAAATACTCATCCGGTTAAGTGACTTTACATCGGCAGAGGTTTTTATTGTAATCCTCATTGCTGAAGCACCATCGGATAACATCTAAACTTTCCCATCAAATACGGGCTCAGAGGGAATGGAGATTTTGTAAAACTTTGAGAAGACTAAAAAATTGCTAAAGGCGTGGATATATGCAGTTTGCTGTTTAACAGGAAATACTCCTGGAGACTGATGGAGGACAACTGCATTTCGTTTTTCTTAATTAGCAAGGTAAGGAATAGTGTCCTGTAGTTTTAATTCCCTCCTCCGTGACCTCTACTACCAAGAAGAACAAGACCAGCAACATTGCGGGAATGCCATCACCTCCAAGTTCCCCTCCACTTCACACACCATGCCGACTTGGACACATACTGCATTTCTTTCTTTGCCACTAGGTCAGAATCCTGGAATTCCCCATCTAACACCAGTGTAGGAGCACCGTCACCACAAGGGCTAGTTCTCAAGAAGAAGGCCCACCAACATCTTCTCAGTGCAAGTAGAGATGGGCAATAAATGCCCACATCCCAAGGACAAATTAACAAAATCAAAATTATTGGCATGTAGAGTAACATCTCCAAAGCAGATATGGTCCTCCAAACAAAAAGATCAGGGTTACTTTCCAGTTCCTGAATGGAAAGGCATTTTCGCTAGATTTTAGACATTTTGTAAGAAAAACCAGATAAGCATTTGCCACTGGAAAATCTACAATGATACTACAAATCTTTCCTGTGGGAAATTAACAACAACTTGCATTTATATCGCGCCTTTAATGTAGAAAAACATTCCAAGGCATTCAACAGAGGCTTAACCAAAACATTGAAGGTGAGCCAAAGAAGGAGATATTAGGAGGGGTGACCAAAAGTTGGTCAAAAGGTAGTTTGTAAGGAGGATAGAGAGGTGGAGGAATATAGGGAGGAGATTGCAGAATGAAGGGCCTAGGTGGCTGAAGGCACTACCATCAATAGTGGGGTGATGGGAGAGTGGATGCACAAGAGGCTAGAGTCAGAACAGAGAGTGCTGCAGGAGGTTACAGAGATAGGAAAGCGCAAGGCCATGAAGGGATTTAAACACGAAGATGGAAATTTTATATTAGGGACATTGAGGGACTGGGAGCCAATGTAGGTCAGTGAGGACGGGAATGTTGGGTGAGTGGAATGGCGCAGGACAAGATATGGCAGGGGAGTTTAGGATGAGCTGAAATTTACAGAGGATGAAGGATGGGTGACCAGAGAAGAGAGCATCGGAATAGTTGAGTCTGGAGGTGACATAGATGTGGGTTTCAGCAGCAGATAGGCTGAGGCAAGGGCAGAGTTTGGCGAGGTTACAGAAGTGAAAGTAGGCAGTGTTTGTGATGGCGAGGACATGGGCTCAACTTGGGGATGAATAAGACACTGAATTTGCGAACAGTTTGGTTTAGGCTAAGACAGTGGCCAGGGAGGGGGTGGAACAGGTGACAGTGCTACACTGCTGGAGATGTTCTAGCTATCATCAGATAGGCAAGAGTAAAACTAAGCAAGGGCAGTCAAACTGAGTTAGACTGTGGAGGAGAAGCATTGAAGGAGGAGGATGTTATTAACCTTATCAAAGGTGCAGAAGTATCGAGATATCAAGGAGGATGAATGATGAGGCACCATGGTCACGGTCACAGAGAACGTCAATTTGTGACTTTGGGACTATTTTGGCACTGTGTCAGGCATGGAAACCAAATTGGAGAGATTTAAACACCTGAAAGGTGGGAACAGATTTGGGAGGCAACAACATGGTCAAGGACTTTGGAGAGGAAAGGTAGGTTGGAGATGGGTCGGGAGTTTGCAAGGACAAAGGAGTTCAGGCTGGTTTTTTTTTGAGATGTGAGTTACGATGGTGGTTTTGAAAGGAAGACACAACAGCAACTAAGGCGAAGGAACCCTTTACAATGTCAGCTACCATGGGGGTCAGGAAGGGAAGTTGGGTGGTCAGAAGTTTAGTAGGAATAGGATCAAGGGAGCAGGGGGTGGGTCTCATTGAGGAGATGAACTCGGATAGGGCTTGGAGGAAGATGGAAGAGGAGCTAGAGAGAGTCCTAGAAGTAGACAAAAAGAAAAGACAAAAAGTAATGGAGTATTAGAGAGCATTCCATAGGTAGAATCTAGCATAGGTGTACCTAATTCAATATGAATTGGTAGTTTAGATGAAAATCATGTTTCAAATTTTAGTCATATTTTAAATAGAAGGTTATATAACAAAACTACAGGCTGCATGCACTTAGTACACTATAATAGCAACTTATCCAGAATACACTAAAAAGATCCAAAAAATGGGATTGCATGGATCCCATGTTCCCAGCTGAATTTATCTACAATTAAATTTTTTAAAGGTTTGTGAATTAGCTATGAAAATTGGCCACTTTTTAAACAAAACTTTATACCACACAGTACACTCTTGGTAAGTATTGCTCTCATGTAATATTACTTTTCTGGTTTAACATTAAATGTTGGACTTCATTAGGCGTTGGTTAAGGCAGCTTTGTGATGATTCTTCTACACCAACCAGTCGTACAGGGAAGCGAGTTCAGCTGTACATGTCTTCCGTGATTGTGTTCAGTTGACACTGTGCTGCAATATCCCTGTGGATCCTGCTACAATAATGTACGCCAGCAATAATAATAAGCAAAATGCACTACAAGTAATTTCCAACAAAGCAGGTGGTTTATTACCGGTCAAAAAAGGTGTACTGATGGTTCGGCAACACTTTAAGCTGTGATCCTCTTTTTGCTGTAACTGTATTTAATATTTTATTCTATGTTGTACATTTTCATATTCTTGCCAATAAAGCTCCATATGAGACCCATTTCATATCTAACTGGGTTGCGTAGTACAATTATATATAATATATATATATCCTTGAAAAGTCTTGTAAAAGAAATAACTGCTACCCAAGAGGTGGATGCTGTAATAATATAACAGTTTTTTGACAAGCCCTTATATATTTGCCCTGTCTACCAAGCTGACTTGTTTTTTTCTCTATAATTGGCAGCACATCCCCCCCTATTTCAGCTCCCCTCTGTATCCCATCCCCCTGCCAAGTTAGTTTAAACCCCCCCCAACAGTGCTAGCAAACCTCCCCGCAAGGATATTTGTCCCGCTCTGGTTCAGGTGCAACCCGTCCGACTTGTACAAGTCCCACCTTTCCCAGAAGCAGGCCCAGTGATCCAGGAAAGTAAAACCCTCCCCCCTACACCAACTCTTTAGCCACGCATTCATCTGCTCTATCCTCCCATTCCTATACTTACTAGCACGTGGCACTGGGAGTAATCCAGAGATTACAACCTTTGAGGTCCTGCTCTTTAATCTGTTACCTAGCTCCCTAAATTCTTGATGCAGGACCTCATCCCTCTTTTTACCTATGTCGTTGGTACCAATGTGGACCACGACCATTGGCTGTTCACCCTCCCCCTCCAGAATGCCCTGCAGCCGCTCAGTGACATCCTTGACCCTGGCACCAGGGAGGCAACAAACCATCCTGGATTCACGTCTACGGCCACAGAAACGCCTATCTGTTCCCCTTACTATAGAATCCCCTACCACTATTGCTCTCCCACTCTTTTTCCCCCCTTCCTGGGCAGCAGGAGCACCCCCAGTGCCAGGAAGTTGGCTGCTGCTGCCTTCCCCTGGTGAGTCATCCCCCTCAACAGTATCCAAAGCGGTATACTTGTTTGAAAGGGGGATGCCCGCAGGGGTTCCCTGCACTACCTGCCTGCCTTTGTTGCTCCGCCTGATGGTCACCCCCTGTGCTGCCCTGCCCTGAGGCGTGAACAACTCGCTAAACGTGCTATCCACGAGCCTCTCAGCATCGCGCATGCTCCAAAATTCATCCACCTGCAGCTCGAGCGCCGCAATGCGGTCTGCAAGTAGCTGCAGCTGGATGCATTTCCCGCACACATGGTCGTCAGGGACACTGGCAGCTTCCCTGATTTCCCACATGGAGCAAGAGGAGCAGAACACGGGTCTGAGCTCTCCTCCCATGACTTACTCCTTTAATTAATTAAAAAATTTATTCAATACCCCAGTTACAGGTATACTCTAGGGCGCTTTATTTACCAACTGTCCCCACTACACCACAGAAATGTAACACCACAGAATTCAAGCTTGTATTGAAAAGAGAGAAATACTCACCAACCAATCACTTACCTGCTCCCTGGTGACGTCACACTTGGATTACTTTTTACCTCTCTCCTCTGCTGTTGATTTGGTACGCCTCTGCCTTGGCGCCGGTTTTTATACCGGGCTCACCTCCTCCGCTGCTGCTCTCCCCCGAACTGGTCGGGCCTCTGCCTTGGCGCCGGTTTTTATACCGGGCTCACCTCCTCCGCTGCTGCTCTCCCCCGAACTGGTCGGGCCTCTGCCTTGGCGCCGGTTTTTATACCGGGCACACCTCCTCCGCTGCTGCTCTCCCCCGAACTGGTCGGGCCTCTGCCTTGGCGCCGGTTTTTATACCGGGCTCACCTCCTCCGCTGCTGCTCTCCCCCGAACTGGTCGGGCCTCTGCCTTGGCGCCGGTTTTTATACCGGGCTCACCTCCTCCGCTGCTGCTCTCCCCCGAACTGGTCGGGCCTCTGCCTTGGCGCCGGTTTTTATACCGGGCTCACCTCCTCCGCTGCTGCTCTCCCCCGAACTGGTCGGGCCTCTGCCTTGGTGCCGGTTTTTATACCGGGCTCACCTCCTCCGCTGCTCTCCCCCGAACTGGTCGGGCCTCTGCCTTGGCGCCGGTTTTTATACCGGGCTCACCTCCTCCGCTGCTGCTCTCCCCCGAACTGGTCGGGCCTCTGCCTTGGCGCCGGTTTTTATACCGGGCTCACCTCCTCCGCTGCTGCTCTCCCCCGAACTGGTCGGGCCTCTGCCTTGGCGCCGGTTTTTATACCGGGCTCACCTCCTCCGCTGCTGCTCTCCCCCGAACTGGTCTGGCCTCTGCCTTGGCGCCGGTTTTTATACCGGGCTCACCTCCTCCGCTGCTGCTCTCCCCCGAACTGGTCGGGCCTCTGCCTTGGCGCCGGTTTTTATACCGGGCTCACCTCCTCCGCTGCTGCTCTCCCCCGAACTGGTCGGGCCTCTGCCTTGGCGCCGGTTTTTATACCGGGCTCACCTCCTCCGCTGCTGCTCTCCCCCGAACTGGTCGGGCCTCTGCCTTGGCGCCGGTTTTTATACCGGGCTCACCTCCTCCGCTGCTGCTCTCCCCCGAACTGGGAGTGTACTATAGGCCTCCAAACAGTCAGGGGGAGATAGAGGAACAGATATGTAGGCAAATCTCAGAGAAATGTGCAAATAATAGGGTAATAATAATGGGGGATTTCAACTTCCCCAATATTAACTGGGATAGTCAGAGTGTGAAAGGCTCAGAGGGTGTAGAATTCTTAAAGTGCATCCAGGAGAGCTTTTTGAGCCAGCATGTAGAAAGTCCTACAAGAGAGGGGGCGGTACTGGACCTAATTCTAGGGAATGTGGCCGGCCAAGTGGAAAAAGTGCTAGTAGGTGAGCACTTTGGTGATAGTGACCATAATATGGTAAGATTTAAGGTGGCCATGGAAAAGGACAGGGATGGGCCGGAAATAAAGGTTCTAAATTGGGGGAAGGCCGATTTTAATAGGATAAGGCAGGATCTGGCCAAAATGGACTGGGATCAGCTACTTGTAGGAAAATCCGCATCGGAGCAATGGGAGGCTTTCAGAAGGGAGATTGAGATCATACAATGGCAACATGTTCCCGTAAAGGTCAAGGGTGGTTCCAAAAACCACAGGGAACCTTGGATGACAGGGGATATACGAGAATGGATTAGGAAAAAAAGGAGGGCTTTTGGTAGATACAAAAGGCTAAAGACGGAGGAAGCCCTAGAGGAGTACAAAAAGTGCAGGGGGATACTTAAAAAAGAAATTAGGAGATCAAGGAGGGGCCATGAAATAACACTGGCAAGCAAAATAAAGGAAAATCCGAAGATGTTTTATAAGTATATTAAGGGTAAGAGGATAACTAGGGAAAAAATAGGGCCCATTAGGGACAAAAGTGGCAATCTGTGTGTGGAGCCGGAAGATGTAGGAGGGGTTCTAAATGAATTTTTTGCATCTGTTTTCACTATGGAGAAGGACGATGTAGACATAGAAATAGGGCGGGGGGACTGTGATATGCTCGAACATATTAACATCGAGCGGGAGGAGGTATTGGCGGTTTTAGCTGGCCTAAAAATGGATAAATCCCCAGGCCCGGATGAAATGTATCCCAGGCTGCTGTGTGAGGCAAAGGAGGAGATTGCGGGGGCTCTAACACATATATTCAGGACCTCTCTGGCCACAGGGGATGTGCCAGAGGACTGGAGAACCGCTAATGTAGTACCATTATTCAAGAAGGGTAGTAGGGAAAAACCGGGGAACTACAGGCCAGTGAGCCTAACATCAGTGGTAGGAAAATTATTGGAAAAAATCCTGAGGGACAAAATTTGTCTCCACTTGGAGAGGCAAGGATTAATCAGGGATAGTCAACATGGCTTTGTCAAGGGAAGATCATGTCTGACTAATTTGATTGAATTTTTTGAGGGGGTGACTAGGTGTGTGGATGAGGGTAACGCAGTGGATGTGGTATACATGGATTTCAGTAAGGCCTTCGATAAAGTCCCGCACAGGAGACTGGTCAAGAAGGTAAGAGCCCATGGAATCCAGGGTGCCTTGGCACATTGGATACAAAACTGGCTTAGTGGCAGAAGGCAGAGGGTGTTGGTCGAAGGTTGTTTTTGTGACTGGAAGCCTGTGGCCAGTGGGGTACCACAGGGATCGGTGCTGGGTCCCTTGCTGTTTGTGGTCTACATTAATGACTTGGATATGAATGTAAAGGGTATGATCAGTAAGTTCGCGGATGATACAAAAATTGGTAGGGTGGTAAATAGCGAGGAGGGTAGCCTCAGTCTGCAGGACGATATAGATGGGTTGGTCAGATGGGCGGAACAGTGGCAAATGGAATTTAACCCGGAAAAGTGCGAGGTGATGCACTTTGGGGGGACTAACAAGGCAAAGGAATACACAATGAATGGAAAGACCCTAGGCAAGACGGAGGGTCAGAGGGATCTGGGTGTGCAAGTACACAGATCCCTGAAGGCGGCGGAACAGGTGGATAAGGTGGTAAAAAAGGCATATGGGATACTTGCCTTCATTAGCCGAGGCATTGAATATAAGAGCAAGGAGGTTATGATGGAGCTGTATAAAACACTGGTTAGGCCACAGCTGGAATATTGTGTGCAGTTCTGGTCGCCACACTACAGGAAGGATGTGATCGCGTTAGAGAGGGTGCAGAGGAGGTTCACCAGGATGTTACCAGGGCTGGAGCGCTTCAGCTATGAAGAGAGACTGGGCAGGTTGGGTTTGTTTTCCTTGGAGCTGAGGAGGCTGAGGGGGGACATGATTGAGGTGTACAAAATTATGAGGGGCATAGATAGGATGGATGCTGAGGAGCTTTTTCCCTTAGTAGAGGGGTCAATAACTAGGGGGCATAGATTCAAGGTAAAGGGCGGGAGGTTTAGAGGGGATTTGAGAAAGAACTTTTTCACCCAGAGGGTGGTTGGAGTCTGGAACTCACTGCCTGAAAGGGTTGTGGAGGCAGAAACCCTCACAACATTTAAGAAGCATTTGGATGTGCACTTGAAATGCCATAGCATACAAGGCTATGGGCCAAATGCTGGAATATGGGATTAGATTAGACAGGGCTTGATGGCCGGCGCGGACACGATGGGCCGAAGGGCCTCTATCCGTGCTGTATTACTCTATGACTCTATGACTCTATGAGAACTAAAGATAAAGCGGTTAAATTGAATTACTTCTGCTCCCGTTTAGATGTGCTATAAATCCATTTTATGAACCTTGTGAGCATTCTATATTACTTCTGAATGATAAAGCAAAGAAATACTGATATCAAGGCAACTGTTACATTCAAACAGAATATGTACTGTGGATGGTAGACTTTAGCTAAAGTGATATAGTAATCAATTAGAAGCTTGCATTGTAATGAAACATGCAAGTCACTGCCAGTGTCTTCCAATGAAGTGTAGAATTCATTTCTTACTTCTATTCATTCATCTCACGTAATCACTTAGGGGGAAAAGTTGGGTCACGCCCCCTTTGGGGCGCTAACTTCGCCGAGTCTTTTAGTGCCCCACAAAAGTTAGCGCCCCCACACCGTAAATTGAGTGGTAGCGCCCCAAGTAGGAGGCGAGGCGCTACTGGAAGTGCTCCCCCTCCCTCTTGGAGCGCTACCATTCAATATCGCGGCGCTACGCACGTCGGCATGTAGTGCCGGGATACTACAGGCCTCCCTCCACTGATTAAAGGGGAGGGGCCTAGCGCTGCGCGCACCGGGGCCCTGCTGGACCACTGGGGAGCGGGGTGCCGGCAAAAGAGCCCGGCACTCAAGAGGAGTGCCGGGCTGACCGATCGCGGCCGGCACCTCGCATGAGCAGGTGAAAGGGGGCAGGTGCTGGCAGGCGGCACCAAAAAAATGGCCGCCCAGCACCTGCCCTTTAATTTGCGCCGCCACGGTTGCAAACACGGCACCCTGGCCCTGTCGGACATAGTGTCCGGCGGTAGGTCGGGGGCGCGAGCTAAGTTTGCGGCCGGTGTGCGAGCGGGGCGCGGAGCGTTGCGCACAGCGATGACGACATCGCCAGAGGTGAAGTGCCACAGGCCGCTATTGGCTACTGCCGCCGCGAACCTCCCGCTGAATTTTGCGGGAGGCGTTAGCGGCGCTGTGCCCAGTTGTTAGGTGCTTTGCGGGCACTAACAGGAGGTGCAAAGCAACCCAATTTTTCCCCCTTCGTTTCTTTAAATAAATTTAAATGATCACCAATTAGTATGTTTAATGTGCAATCAGCAATAAGGTGAGTGTCACCTCTGCCGAAGATGCCTGTGCTATTGTTGCTCTAATATCTCTGGTAATACTCTCCAAAATGGAAGTCTTTCAGATTTCATTGAAGGGCAAGCCCTTGATGCACTGAGGTTCTTGATTTGAATTAAACATTGATTAACAATTAAATGGTAAATGATGTTAATGCAGAGGCAATCTAAAATACAACTTTACCCATGAATATAAATGGTGTTTAATGTTCCACATTAAACTCATAGGCCTTGAAATTACGGTGTGGCAGACTGCTATACAAATACTTCATGAAATTCGACTTTGTATTTTATCAGGGACATTCATTTTAAACAAACTAAAATAACACATTTGCCTGAAATTCTTATATTTATTAATTATTCCTGCACTAATATCCCACGGCATTACTTCAAGGCATATAACTAGAAGAACAAAGTAACAGAGGCCCAACCAGTCCCCATCCACCACCACCCTCCTCCGCCTGGCTGAACTTGTTCTCACATTGAACAACTTCTCCTTTGACTCCACTCACTTCCTCCTAATCAAAGGTGTTGCTATGGAAACCCGCATGGGTCCTAGCTATGCTGCCTTTTCGTGGGATAAGTGGAACATTCTTTGTTCCAGTCCTATTCAGGTCCCCTCCCTCACCTCTTTTTCTGGCACATTGATGACTGTATCAGTGCCGTTTCCTGCTCTCACCCTAAACTAGAAAATTTCATTCACTTTGCTTCCAATTTCCACCCTTCCCTCACCTTCACATGTTCCATCTCCGACTCTTCCCTTCCCTTCCTCGACTTCTCCGTCTCCATCTCTGGGGATAGGTTATTGACAAACATTCACTACAAGCCCACTGACTCCCACAACTACGTGGACTACACTTCCTCCCACCCCGCTTCCTGTAAGGACTCTATTCAATTCTCCCAGTTTCTCCATCTCCGCCGCATCTGCTCTGAAGATGCCACCTTCCATACCAGTGCTTCCGACATGTCTTCCTTTTTCCTCTACCATGGTTGACACGGCCCTTGACCGTGTCTGTTCTATCTCCCGCACTTCTGCCCTCACCCCTGCCCCTCCCTCCCAGAACCACGATAGAGTTCCCCTTGCCCTCACCTTTCACCCCACCAGCCTCCACATTCAACGGATCATTCTCCGCTATTTCCGCCATCTCCACCGTGATCCCACCACCAAACACATCTTCCCCTCACCTCCCCTTTCAGCATTCCGAAGGGACCGCTCCCTCCGTTACACCCTGGTCCACTCCTCTATCACCCCCAACACCCCTTCCCCTTCGCCCGACACCTTTCCATGCAAGCGCAGGAGATGCAACACATGCCCTTTTACCTACCCCCCCCCCCCCCTTCCCACTGTCCAGGGCCCCAAACATCCCTTCCAGGTGAAACAACGATTTACTTGTACTTCTTGCAATTTAATTACCGTATTCACTGCTCACGATGTGTTCTCCTCTACATTGGGGAGACCAAACGCAGATTGGGTGACCGCTTTGCGGAACACCTCCATTCAGTCCATAAGGGGGACCCCGAGCTTCCGGTCGCCTGTCACTTTAATTCACCGCTCCACTCCCACTCAGAGCTCACTGTCCTCGGCCTCTTGCATTGTTCCACGGAAGCTCAGCGTAAGCTCGAGGAACAGCACCTCATCTTTCGATTAGGCACTTTACAGCCTTCCGGACTCAACATAGAGTTCAACAATTTCAGATCATATCCTCGGCCCCTATCATATACTGTATATATTTTTCCACACTTTTTGTTTGTGTCTTCTTTTCTTCTCTCCCACATGGCAGCTGTCTTTCATTCTGCCAGCGCAACTTACACTTCATCTAGAGCCATCCTTTGTTTCTTAACCCGTCCCATTACCATCTCCTTTTGCCTTGAATATCTCTTAATGTCTCTTAACCTCTCCTGCCTTCTATCCTATCACAGACCTTCCCTTTTGTTCTTTCATCCCCTCCCCCCTTTCCCAGCTCCTACACTTGCTTAAAAATCTGTTCCATTTCCTGCTTTTTTCCAGTTCTGACGAAAGGTCATCGATCTGAAACGCTAACTCTGTTTCTCTCTTCACAGATGCTGCCTGACCTGCTGAGTTTCTCCAGCATTTTCTGTTTTTATTTCAGATTTCCAGCATCTGCAGTATTTTCTTTTTGTGAAAGTAATTCCACTATCCTTCCCGCAATCATTCCTCATGCATGTCACAAACACAGGCAACATATGAGGCACTAATCCATACCCCACCCATGACCTTATAATCTTGATGTTTGTGAACTGATTGAGAATCAATGTAAATCAACATTACCTAAAGTGAATGCAAACCCTGTTTGCTTTGATAGAGTAAACTCAGCTACGAGAATTGTGTTACTGATTTCGCATTAACAGAATTATGCAAATTTATAGCTGTTCTGATGAAACTCTTGACACAAACGGCGTATTATTGAACTGAGCCATACAGAGCAGGTTCAGTCCCTGTGCTGGATCTGACTCAGCTGTGCCAGCAGAGGAGGTGCTATAATTAGCCTCGATGTTCCCAGGCCATGGAGGGAAAATAACTGGCCAGGATTTCCATTCCTGATCACCATCCAATGACTACTGCTGGAAATTGACACGTGCAAACATCTGGTAAGACTAGGATTGGGCCCAATGGTAATGTTCCCCATGGTTGAATACCACCGGCACTCACTGCCAAGACTCACACAGGAAGAATGGCCACATTCATCCCCAATTTCCTTCGCTTTGCCATTGGCGGCCGTGCCTTCAGCTGCCTGGGCCCTAAGCTCTGGCGTTCCCTCCCTAAACCACTCTGCCTCTCTACCTCTCTCTACCTCTCTCTCCTCTCTCTCTCTTCTCCTTTTATATCGCTTCTAAAAACCTATCTCTTTGAACAAGCTTTTGGTCATCAGACCTAATATCTCTTTATGTGGCTCGGTGTCAATTTTGTCTGATAAGGCTCCTGTGAAGCTCCTTGGGACATTTTGCTACGTTAAAGGTGCTATATAAATGCAAGTTGTTGTTGTACGAGGCACCCTAGAGCTGAAGGCAGTAATCACCATCTTCAGAAAAGGAAGGAGAAGGGTAGAAAGAGAAGGCAAAGTTTTTTAAAGCAATGCCTAAATGAACTTTACATAGATCAGACACATAGTAGAGATTACAAATGTACATTATTTATATAAAGCAAAGGGCCATTAATTAATATTCAACATTTTGTAATGTAAAGAAAATTCAGATGTTGTAGGACAGGACTGAATAGTTGAGTGTGGTTAGAGTATTTTAAGAAAGAAAGAACTTGCATTTATATAGACCCTTCATAAGCTCAGGACATCCCAAAGCACTTCACAGCCAGTTAAGTATTTTTGAAGTGTAGTCACCGTGGTTATGTAGGGAAATTTACGCACAGCAATGTCCTTCAAACAGCAATGAGATAAATGGCCAGATCATTTGTTTTAGGTGTAGGTTGAGAGACAAATATTGGCCAGGACTCCCCTGCTCTTCTACAGAGTACCATGAGATATTTTACACATATTATCAAATACAAGCTTCTGTGTGTTTAGTCTTGCAATTTTACATTAATTTATTCATATTTTGAGCAGAAATAGACAGTTGTTATTGCATTATTACAGATTTGTTTGCTAGATTAAGATTCCTAGATAAATATATTTAGGGAAACAGTTGCTTATTGCAGTTTAAACAAGTTAATTGATCCTGAGTCATTCTGAAATGGGCCATTTTTTAAGTGGAGTATTATTCTACATAGTACCGCCATTTATTGAACCTTAGTCTTGTGCACAAAACAGCAAGAGTATTCCTCTCGCACTGAAGACTTCAGTGAATCCAGTTACCAGGGAGAGCAACAGAAGTGAGGCTAGCAGCCAGGGATAGTGGCAAAACCAATCCACTAATGAACCAGGGGAGGGGAAAGCAGGTTTGGAGATCCACAAATGAAAGAACTCTGGATTGAAAACTGAAGCATCCTCAGAAGGCATATTTGAAGATTTTACTAAGCAGGCAAGATTGTGAAAGGCCTAAGGAAAACAAAGACCATTTAACAAATCCAGTGTAAGTAGCAGTGAGCCAAGAAGTGGAACAGTGTCCCAGACTGCTTTAACCTCTGCTTGCAAACTAAATATTTTGTCTGTGCAACGCATTTGTTAAGCTCTGGTAGAATTGCTGCAATGCTGAAGACACTTCACACATGTTTTTGGTTTGTTAGCTGTCATAAGCAAGCTGAAATATCTCACAACATTGACCCTGGTGGTTCCTGACAGTGCAAAAGGCTAGAAGAATTTTCAAGAGGAGCAGTGTGTGAAGCTTTGCCGCTGACTTGTTATAGAATACTGCAGCGGTTCTTGCATTCATGGTATAAAATAGCAACCTACCTTAAGTGTTCACAGCTCTCGTGTTGCTGTTCCACTGTCTTAGAGGTAACAACATTCCTGGCAGGTCCACTTGAAATTCCTCAGTCTGCTATTTTAAGACAGGCACTACCTTATTTTATGTCTTTGTTAAAATATAAAAGAATATCACACAAATGTGTTAGTGCAGCTGTTACTAATATCACAGTGCTATTTCAACCTGATGACCTTCAATAACTCCTTTCAGCGCCTCAGTGAAAAATCAGTGCAACATCACTGGAAGTGGTCTCACTTAGGTTATCAAAAATCAAGGTCAAGCCATCATAGGAAGCATATACTGCACTTTTTTGACCTAATGAAAATCTTCAAATATTTTCTTGTTGGGTGCATACAAGCACATTAGCACTGTATAATGGATTGTGCTACACTTCCGTCAGTACTTTTCCAGTGAATATTTGTTTTGTTGGAGACAATTCTTACTTTTCTCATTGCATCATACAGCACATTAGTGCGGTGAGCAGTGCAGGTCATTTATAAATTCATTTTTTCTGATTGCTTCATTTTAGTTTTACTGCTCTCTGTAAGAACTCAACTAAATTGATGCTCACATATAAATCAGATTATTATCAAGGTTATGCCTCATCACACAGGATTGCTTATGCAAAGTAGAGGGCTATTACATGCCCATGAATCCACTAATGTATCTAAAACCTTGCAGATAGCAAGAGAAGGCTCATCTCTGAGTCAAAATGTTTCCTCACTCGGCCATGCTGATGCACCAAGCAGACCTTGGGCACGTCTACAAAGCGAGAGAGGGGAAATTAGAGGGCAAGTCACCATCGCTGTGTTCATCCCATTGTAGGGCAACTTTTTAGATAAGTAATGTCTGTTGAATATTAAACATGGTTTGGGTCACTGATGCATTCATTTAATTCACACTGTCCCACAATAGTTGCAAACCCAGGTTATTTATCACTTGGCAGAACAAAGATAATGAAGCATTGCTACTCAAACATCTATAATATATATTTATTAAGAATGTTGATCATTTGAACATGAAATATACTGTAACCTACAGAGTGATGTTAGATTAGATTACATGATTAACATGTCCAATCCACTTTAGTTTATAAAATTACTGGTTGATCCACCATGGCTTTGCACAAAGGGCCATGATATTTACAGGGAAGGAACAGATTTCCATCTGTCATGGATGGGGTTAATATCGAGGCCTAAGACTTTGTAGACTGGAAGCACAAGAGTTTTGATATACTAGTCATTCTCCATGGCTTTGCACCAGAGTCAAGACCAAGGCCGAGTAATTGGCTTTACACCGGGAACTGAAGCAAAGTGGGCTGTGCGACCCGAGCAGACGCCTGAAGATGAATGCACAAAGCCCCCTTCCAAATTGTGCCTCGAAACTCATTTCCATAAAAATGGCGGGCAGACGACCCGATACAGTTAGTTGGTTGAGGCCTTCTCAAAATCAGCTGGCACGAATGCCAAGCCGGATGCAGGCAAGCCCTAGATGTGGGGGAAGGGACAAACGGGAGAAGGGTGGGTCGACAGCGGCCCGCAGTATTGCTGTTGCTCCTCCTGGCACCACACTGAGCTAAGTAAAAACTAAAGGCTGGAAATTCATTATAGCCCAGGAAGGGGCGGTATCATTAGAAAAGTTTGAGAATTAGCGACAGGCGCTAATGCTTTAGACTGCACACAAAATTCATTCTCACTGCTCGAAGAAATGATTGGAGTGCTAATTCAAGTCTTAATGGCCTAGCTCATAGGCGTTGCACTTAAAGGGTGGACCAATATCGCGTGCAGTCTAATCTCAACTCATTGCAGGCTTTTCCCAGTACTTAAAGGGGAGTACATTGATACTGCAGCACCTCATTCTCAGCATTGCTGGCTGTGCAGCTACCTCAGCAAGGAGACGCACAACAAAGTGAAGGACCCGGAGGACTGAAGCAGGTCCACCTCAGTCAGGTGGTCAGGGTGATTGAATGCTTCAACAAATGCTATATACCACCATCTGTACCACAAGCTTCACACACTGCCTAAAGCACCACCCCCCCCCCCCAGCACTCACCCACCAACAATCTCTACCTACCAACACTCACACCCATATCTCACACCTTGCACACAATGACAGCTATTCAACTACGGCAGGCACAAGGGTCATTAGTTATTAGAATTAATTTGATATGTTTATGCATACATTCGTTAATGGAGTTTGTAATATTTTGTGGTATCTCTCATTTCACCTTTGCACCCAGGAGAACACTGTGATATGGCATGACACAGTGATGGTATGATGGGTATGTGGTGAGCAAAAGGGATCTGGGGTTTAAGTCATCCTGGTGTGAGGCTGGAGGTTTGTTTGGAGGTGATGGCAGAGTTCTGTGACCACCACTTGGTGATGCGAAGCCGTCTAATACACTGCTCCTCGCTTAATTGAAGGTAGGAGAAGTGCTCTCGGAATACCCTTGGAGGTTAAGGCCTCCTGGTGAGAGCCCTGCTGTCCCTCTTCATCCCTCTGCGCACATGTTCCGGTATTTTTCGCTGCCTACACTCCCTCCACCATAGATCATGGAGGGCGAGGTGGCCAGTACAGCCCCCATTAATGTTGCCAAGTGTAGCAGTTTGAATCTATGACCAATAAATGTAGCTACTTTGTAGCTGCCAGAAGACTGCTGATACAAAAGAAGCTTGAAATTACTCATAGAAATTGTTCAGTTGGTGAAACGGACAAGAAACCACTGAAACTAACCTGCCCTGACAGCTACGAGTGATTAATGCTGATGCCTTTAAATAATGTCACTGGAGCCGGCTTCCTGGAGCTGCAACACCAGCTCTCCCTGTCGCTGTCTGGTCTAAGCGCTAAGGTAAGTGGTAACAATGAATTTTCCAGATCGGGCGGCCAGTGAGCATTGCACACTCACTGATGTCACGATCTGCCTGGTGTTGAAGTCCCCAGCGGTACCTCGTACAGGTGGCGCAATGGGGGGGGTGGTAGATTTGCCGTGTGGCGCTAGATTCACCTCGCCCCAGTGCTACTACATCAGCACCCCATTACCGCCATCTGCTGGCGCTAATGGGAGGCGATATGGTACCAAATTTTCCCCCCGAAGAAACTACGCTCCAATGCCAGGAATGACTGGAATTAAATATCCTCATTTAAATTATCACCCTCCTAATTGGCCTTTAACAAAGGAGTAACATGTCAAAATCTTTTATTTAAATCTTCAGAGCAGCATTAAACAGTCCACTGACACACATTTCACCATTGTTTGCACGCATCTAAATTTGCATTAAAATGATCAAACAGAACAAAATATGGCCCTAACTTCCCATTCCCTCCCCTCTGTTCTTCTGCCCTGTTGCTTCTATTATGCCTTACTGAAATCCTCATCATTTCCCTGCTTTCTCTCTCTAAATTCAGAAGAGACAAGTTTCACGTTGCAGGCAACTTGGCCCCAGTATTGTTTCCTCAATCTCTCTGTGAAGGATGGAGATGAACTTGGGAGCAGATATTCTTAGGGAAAAGGAAGCAGATGGTGAAGGACAACAGAGAGGCGGCAGGGAGGGGAAGAAATTGGGAGAGAAATCTGATGTAGCACTAGCCACAGGCTGCATCTGCTAAATATAGTAAAATCATCAACCTGTTTACAAAGTACACATTTTACCAAATTTGCGACACTTACTGCACAGAATAAATCTTTCTCCTTGTATGTGTAATGTCTTCAGTATATCTTTACATCTCTATCATCCTACAGCCAATATTCAGCATTAAAAATTTTCAATAAGTAATTTTCCTGTACTCATTATGCAATGTAATGAGTGTTTTCAAAGATTCTTCATGCTCCTTGATGTAAACAGTAACTTCAGTCATTCCAATAAATCCCAGGGTAAGATGTTGGATGTTTTTTCAGTAGTTAGATGGTTTTATTAATTGACTCCCAATTTTATCTGATGTCTCTGTCACTCACTTAGCTGTTTGATCTCTGTCTTACAGATGAGGTGACAGCAGAGATGATGCAGCGACATTATACACAACTAAGGACGGGCGAGATGATCATTATTGTGGTTGTTCTAGTCATGTGGGCAGGTGGGTGTTTGCTCTACATCTGTTTTCCTCTTGGAATTTGAGGAAATATTAAATTGTTTTTGTTTAGCCTGCTATTCAGTCTGGCAATGTGAGAGGATGTGTGTTTTTTTTCATTTCAAATTCAAAGGAAGCATTGTTGAGCACTTAGGGAATATCACAAACAATGTTACAAATCACTTCATTCAATATTTAATAAGCTTTTATTGTCCAGTCATGTAGGTTATATGTTTACAACCCTTTATCAGCTAGGGTTGAGCCCTGCATAAACCCAACAATTAACACGTTCTTTATGTGTAGCCAATTGCACCACTTATAATTATTAGACGGTTACAAGACCCCACTGTTAACCCTACTCCATACCTTCCCGTCACTAAGACTACATAATTCACCATCCACATTTCCCGCCTCATTCCTACTCCCTCCCCTGTGCCAAAGCCTTTCTCTCTTCCTTTGTCTCCTCTAAATTGCACTTCTGAAATGTTCTCCTTGTCAGTCTCCCATGATGCACCTTAACTTCAATTTGTCCAAATCTCTGCCACCCATATCCTATTCTGCTCCCCATCAACCCTGTCTTCACCAACCTTCAAGTGACCCAAACAAACTGAATTCAAAATTCTCATCCTCTTATAAGTCAATCCACCGTCTCGGTGGTAAACTACTTCGCTTTATACAACGGCCCTGTGATGAATACATTAGTTCTGTGTCCTTTTCGACCATGATAATAAATTCATTCCAACGCAACTTGTTTTGTATAAATACGACACCATGGTTGGGTATCCCTTTTAATGTACAAATACATGGCTGCTAAATTATCTGAGCCACGAACAGCTATATTGATATATCTCCGTCTGTCAAACTGATTTACAAAGACAAGCCATTGTCCCATTACTAACAGACTGACTGGGGGGCATTGTTCAGATGACCACTTCTATCATGGTTGGCCCTCATATCCATAATACTAAAACAGCGCTCACAGGCAGCTCGCCGGTCAATCCAGGCGGGAAATCCAGGGGCTCCGCCGTGGATTCAAGCCAGAAGTAATGAGTTAAAGGGTAGGGGGGAGGGGGACAATTACCCCCACCGTCTCCTGTCATCCCATTTGAAACTTAGTGAAGAGAGAACAGCCTCCAATCTAGCTATTAAAAAAAGATATAAAGTCAGAAATTACATTATTTGTCACATATATAAAAATTAGAGTATATGGACCGAATGATGTAATTCCAACTTTCTTATATCTTACTGATTAATATGAAGTAGGTTATCAGAAATCTATGGACAGGTTTCACTTTACAATGGAATGCACCAGAGCTTAGGGAAACTGAGGAAAACATTTCTGCAACTTTACGAAGAACATGCAAATACAATTTTATTTTTGTATGGCTATTCAACTGCTAGCTGCAGAACATTTAAAAGAGCCACATCACCTCAGTTAAGTTGCACCATTACAAAGCAAACAATGGCGTTTCTATTGCAAACAGTAGAATTTAAAAGACATACAGATATCAAAGACAAAGAAAGAAAGATCTTGCATTTCATGGCCTCAGGATGTCCCAAAGCGCTTTACAGCCAATGAAGTACTTTTGAAGTGTAGTCACTGTTGTAATGTAGGAAACGCGGCAGCCAATTTGTGCACAGCAAGCTCCCACATAAGGTCCAGATAATCTGTTTTCTAGTGATGTGGGTTGAGGGGTAATTCTGGGCCAGGATATGAGGGAGAACTCCTCTGCTCTTCCCTGAAATAGTGCTATGGGACGGGGCCTCGGTTTAACGTCTCATCCGAAAGACGGCACCTCCGACAGTGCAGCACTCCCTCAGTACTGCCCCTCCGACAGTGCGGCACTCCCTCAGCACGGCACTGGAGTGTCAGCCTAGATTTTGTGCTCAGGTCCCTGGAGTGGGACTTGAACCCACAACCTTCTGGCTATTCACGGACTAATTGACGTGATAAATAAATGCTAAGGAATTCTGCTGCCATGCTCAATGAATAGGAAGTGGACTGTGGCTCCTTTGGCTTCTCCTACAGGGGTTATCCCAGCATGGTTTTGTTATTCATATGAACTGATTGATAATTTCTCCTTTTCTGTTGTCTGCTAGGTGTGATAGCCTTATTTTGTAGGCAATATGATATTATCAAAGACAATGAACCTAACAATAATAAGGACAAAGCCAAGAGTTCTTCAGAGTACAGCACACCAGAGCACCCAACAGGAGGGCTACTCCGCAGCAAGGTAGGAGGAATCACTGGCTGCTATAAATCTAAGAACGTTTAAATCCCGTATACACAGGCAGAGAAAACATGTCAACAGATAACAAGGCTGAATGCAATTAGTGTCTACTTAAGAAGCAAAATTGTGAATTTGTAACAATTTGCATTTATCAGGAATTTACTCATGTCAGAATTGGATGTACAGCCAAGCAACTTTTGTTTGAATGCGATTTTGTCCTGAGTTGCATATGAATTGGTTTCGCTGTGCCATATATTTGAACAAAAAAAACTCTTTTATTTTATTACAGTACTGGCTTCTACCAGTAGGCGTACATGCGCTTCTGGCGTTGCCAGATACTCTCTCTCTTTATCGCTCTCCCCCTGTCTAGGCCTGTATTAGGCCGATTGTGAAGACTGTGAAATCGGGAGCACTCCTGCTTCTCCTGGCTCCACAGGAAGGCGGTTTCCCCAAAGTAATGTAACACTTACTTTTTGTTGTCGTGTGTGTTGGCTGCAAAAGAATCCTGAACGAGGCAGACCCAATGTCTACCCCTTAATGTTGATGTGACTGCACCATTAATCTTTTTGCAATCTAACCTACATGTAAGTTTAATGAAAATGCCTCGAAGATGATATTTTGCACTAATTTTTACAGTTCAATCAATAAAACTCGCTGCAGGATTCAATGAATAACATGAACTCCAATAAAAGCTTTAATAGAATCATAAGACTAGCTGATATGATCTAGAGCAGCTTGTAGTATCTCCGAGTGTACAAAATACGCTCTATGCTTGATCAGTAGAGGTCAAGAATATTCCATTTTCAGGTCAATTCTAAAATAAAGAACAAATATCCATGAATTGACAGGGTCATTCTTTCCAGTTACCATCACTGGTGGTAATGGATTGAATAGCCACTATGGTAGGGATCAATTCCATCAGACCTCATTCTGTACACAAAACCCAGGCCATCTGCTCAGCTATTTCTGCCTCCTGTGACTTCTCCTCTATTGCACCCTTGTTCCCCTTAACACCCCACCAGCACCCCCCATCCCCTCCAAGCCTACTGCTTAGTTTCTCCTCGTCTCCATCGCAGGCCTCATTCGATTGATTTCTTCCATGAAACATGCCACCTGTTCCCTCGACCCACTTCCAACTAGCTTCTGACCAACCAATTTTCCTTTCACAGCCCCATGCTTGTTGACCTCTCCCTTTCTGTAGATATTATTCCCACTCCTTTTAAAACCACCATCATCACTTCCCTCCTTAAAAGCCTATCCTTCACCCACTATCCTCAAAAATGAACATTCTGGCTCAAATCTTCCATTTTTTGTAGAATTGGGGCATTTTTTAAAATTCATTCATGGGATGTGGGTGTCGCTGGCAAGGCTAGCATTTATTGCCTATCCCTAATTGCCCTTGAGAAGGTGGTAGCGAGCCACCTTCCTGAACCGCTGCAGTCCGTGTGGTGGTGAAGGTACTCCCACAGTGCTGTTAGGGAGGGAGTTCCAGGATTTTGACCCAGCAACAATGAAAGATCGCCGATATACTTCCAAGTCAGGATGGTGTGTGACCCGGAGGGGAACTTGGAAGTGGTGGTGTTCCCATGCGCCTGCTGCCCTTGTCCTGCTAGATGATAGAGGTCGCGGGTTTGGGAGGTGCTGCCGAAGAAGCCTTGGCGAGTTTCTGCAGTGCAGTATCTTCAGCACGGCAGGAGTTCTGCCCTCCACAAACATGAGCCATTGATTCTGATCGATCTTCCAGCCTCAGGGTCATTTAAATATTTTTGGTGCACTCCCTGGCCTCAACTAACTGTGGGAGTGAAGCTTTGCTGTGGTAGTCTCAGCGGCCTGCCGAGTGCTGCCCGAGGTCTCCAAGCTACTGGTGAAAGTGTAGAAATAATCTTTTCAATTTTTAATTTGGAGCCATTGCCTATGCAATGGGTTGCTCTGTGATTGATTGTACAGGCTTTCTGTATTTTCACAAAGCAACAATCAACCCTCATGGAAAAGCTGGAAGCTATGGAGTATGTAATCAAATCTTAGACTTTATCTGGGATATGTGAAAGATTCACCAAACCTAACTAAGAGAAGTGAGTTGTCCATTGTCACCCATCCTATCCAATGTCTTTATTAATGATGCATTGGATAGCAACATAGGGGATTACCTCAGAGTGTCTGTTCCACACATTTCTTAAGGAATTGTAGCACTCCTTATCACAGTGGCTTTTGTGTTGTTGGCCTTCTAAGTATCTTGAATAATGGGCGAACTAGTGGGATCAAAGAACTCGATCAAGTTCGTCAAACACAATTTGCCTTTAAAAAATCCGAGCTGACTTTCATTTATTAGCCCATACTTTCCCAAATGCCAATTAATTTTGTCCCGGATTATTGTCTCTAAAAGTTCCCCACCGCCACAGACGTTAGGCTGACTGACCTGTAGTTGCCGTGTTTATCCCTCTCCTTTTTTAAACAGGGGTGTAATATTTGAAATCCTCCAGTCCTCCGGGGCCACACCCATATCCAAGGAGGATTGGAAGATTGTGGCTAGAGGCTCCGGAATTTCCGCCCTTACTTCCCTCAGTAACTTAGGATGCATCCCATCCAGACCAGGTGACTTTTCTACTTTGAGGACTGCCAACCTTTTACGTTTTTATCGTATCCAATATCGCTACTACCTCCTCCTTTACTGCTACATTGGCAGCATCCTCTTCTTTAGTGAAGACAGATGCAAAGTGCTCATTTAGTAGCTCAGCCATGCCCTCTGCCTCCACAACAAGATCTCATTTTTGGTCCCGAATTGGCCCCACCCTTCCTTTGACAACCCATTTACTATTTATGTGTTTATAAAAGACTTTTGGATTTCCTTTTATGTTAGCCGCTAATCTATTCTCATACTCTCTCTTTGCCCCTCATTCCCTTTGTTAGGTCTCCTCTGTACTTTCTATATTCAGGTTGGTTCTCTACTTTATTATGAAATCTTACATTTGTCTCATTTTAACCTCTATATCTTTAGTCATCCAGGGAGCTCTAGCTTCCTTTTCCCCCTCGTGGGAATGTGTCTGCTCTGTACCCGAACCATCTCCTCTTTGAAGGCCTCCCATTGTTCAATTACTGTCTTGCCGATCAATTTTTGATTCCAATCCACCTGGGCCAGATCCCTTTTCAACTCACTGAATTTAGCCCTCCTCCAGTTAAGTATTTTTACGCTTGAGTGTACCTTGTCCTTTTCCATAACTAATCTAAACACGATGTTATGATCACTGTTTCCCAAATGCTCTCCCACTGAAACATGCTCCACTTGCCCCACTTCGTTCCCCAGAACTAGATCCAGCACTGCTTCCTTCCTCACTGGGCTGAAAACACACTGAGCAAGAAAGTTCTCTTGTACACATTTCAGGAATTCCTCCCCCCCCTTCGCCCTTTATGTTGTTACTATCCCAGTCTATATTAGGATAATTGAAGTCCCCTATTATCACTACTCTGTAGTTCTTGCATCTTTCTGTAATTTGCCGGCAAATTTGCTCCTCTATCTCCTTCCTAATATTTGGTGGTCTACAGTATACACCCAGTAGCGTAATAGCTCCTCTATTGTTCTTGAATTCTAACGAAATAGATTCTGTCTTTAACTCTTCAACTACATCATCCCTTTCCAGTGTTATATTATCACAGAGCAAAGAAAGAATGCATCCATAGCTCTGCCAAAGTGAATGCTTTTTCTGTACAGATAATTAAACAGTACTGCCTGCTGAAGACATGCAGATTGCTCCAGTTTACCCTTGCAGGTCTCTTGAAGTGCCCCTTGTTGAATGTTTGCCCAAGTAATAACTATTGTAAACATTAAGTCTGCCTTCAAGATGCTCTTAAGTTGTTATCAAGTTTCAATCCTGAATGAAAAATAGCATTACTTCTGATGGTGGTTGATGTAGGCATACTTACACTTAGATTGTGGGGTGATTTTAACCCAATCTGCCAAGCGGAAACCGGGCAGGTGGGCAGTTAAAATTGCCACGGTTATTTACCCGTCCTGGAGCCGCTGGGAGCTGACCGTTTGGGATTTTAACCTGAGCAGAGATAAGGACACCCATCTAAAGCTGGCTGGGTCCTTTTTTTACATATGCATGTTGACGTCATCGGGACCCGACTGCACTCTTAGCTTGAGATCCTGAGTGCCAAGTCGCAGTGCGTTTCCCACCAGGCCAAATTAGCGAAGGGGATCGGGGCCAGAAGAGTTTCAAAACGATAAGTTTTTTTTAATTACTTTTTTGTGGAAAGTAAAGTGTACTTCCGGGCCCCACAGGAAGGCTTTGGTGTCCCCTGCTATAGACTCGGCCTTCCCCCCCCACCCGCCCCCACCCCTGCTCCAACCTTCCTGATCACGAGACATGCACAGGACGGCCAAGGCAGCCAATCCTGCCACGTGCCTGGTCTCAGCAAGCGGCCATGGGCCATGCGATTTTCTGCCACTTCCCACCCGGAATGGGTAGGAAGTCGGTCGGTGGTATTTAAATCAGACCCAGGAGTTAAAATACCCCTGGCCTGTCTTCTGAAGCAGTGAGTGAGTTTCTAACTTACACTGGCCTGGTGTTCAAATCAGGGCCAATTTAATTGCCTCTGTTCATTTTGTATTGGCAGGCAGCCTTTACACAATTGTTTCTATCAACAGTTACCTATGGTGGCTCCTTCCCACTGACTGGGGAGATGATGGGAGGTCAAATTGATCTGCGCCAGTAGCATTAAATGGGTTCATAGCAATTGGGCAGCCCATTTTACACTGTGTCTGATTTTCTTTGACATTGGCTTCAGTGGTGCAGTGTAAAACGGGCTGCCCATTCGCTATGAGCCTGTTTTGCATTACTTCCGAAGACCAATTTCACCCCCGGTACCTCCATGGCTTCATTTGTCCAACTGATAGGCTGACAGGCCCATCTTTACCCTTGGTCTGAGAACCTGACTCTGCTTGGATTTCTTAAGCAAAAGAAAACATGCAATAAAACAGTTATTGCCATTTAATTCCTCCTGAGACAGTAGAACTATTTTATGCAGTCAGGAATTCTGAACACTGCTTGCCAATTTGCTGTTATTTAGAAAGAAGATCTTTTAGCATATTCCACAGAAAGGCTTTTGTCATCAAAGGGTATGCCAGCAACAAACTTATGAATGTTGGGTAATACCCCTGATAGTTTTAACTAAGTATACATAGAGTGATTGATAATCTCTTGTGGTGCCAGGATGCACTGATCATTGGCATCATCAAAGGCTTCAACAGAAGGCTGGCATTCTACAGCATGTTGACAATAAAAGTCATTACAGCATTCTGTTTTACTGGCTGGAGCTGCTAAATTATCCTACCTGACTGTTCTGCTTGCTGACAGGTCACATTTGCCCAATGCACTTGTTATCCACCAGTGCAGATTGTCCCATTTCTGGAGGTGTTAAAGTTGCCCTGTTACAGTCAGTTTACCTACTTCTTTAACCAGGGAATTTTGTCCCTACTCAGGTCCCCTCCCTCACCTCTTTTTCCGGTACATTGATGACTGTATCGGTGCTGTTTCCTGCTCTCGCCCTGAACTAGAAAATTTCATTCACTTTGCTTCCAATTTCCACCCTTCCCTCACCTTCACATGGTCCATCTCCGACTCTTCCCTTCCCTTCCTCGACTTCTCTGTCTCCATCTCTGGGGATAGGCTATTGACAAACATTCACTACAAGCCCACTGACTCCCACAGCTACCTGGACTACACTTCCTCCCACCCCGCTTCCTGTAAGGACTCTATTCCATTCTCCCAGTTTCTCCATCTCTGCCGCATCTGCTCTGACGATGCCACCTTCCATACCAGTGCTTCCGACATGTCTTCCTTTTTCCTCAACCGAGGATTCCCCTCTACTGTGGTTGATACGGCCCTTGACCATGTCCGTTCTATTTCCCGCACTTCTGCTCTCACCCCTTCCCCTCCCTCCCGGAACCATGATAGGGTTCCCCTTGTCCTCACCTTTCACCCCACCTCACCAGCCTCCACATTCAATGGATCATCCTCCGCCATTTCCACCACCTCCAGTGTGATCCCACCACCAAACACATCTTCCCCTCACCTCCCCTTTCAGCATTCCGAAGGGACCGCTCCCTCCGCGACACCCTCGTCCACTCCTCTATCACCCCCAACGCCCCTTCCCCTTTGCCCGGCACCTTCCCGTGCAAGCGCAGGAGATGCAACACATGTCCTTTTATCTCCTCCCTTCCCACTGTCCAGGGCCCCAAACACTCCTTCCAGGTGAAACAGCGATTTACTTGTACTTCTTGCAATTTAGTGTACTGTATTCACTGCTCACGATGCGGTCTCCTCTACATTGCGGAGACCAAACACAGATTGGGTGACCGCTTTGTGTAACACCTCCGTTCAGTCCGTAAGGGGTACCCCGAGCTTCCGGTTGCCTGTCACTTTAATTCTCCGCTCCACTCCCACTCAGACCTCACCGTCCTCGGCCTCTTGCATTGTTCCACTGAAGCTCAACGTAAGCTCGAGGAACAGCACCTCATCTTTTGATTAGGCACTTTACAGCCCTCTGGACCCAACATAAAATTCAACAATTTCAGACCATAACCTCTGCCCCTATTTTTTTTTTCCATTTATTTTTTATTTATATTATTTTTTTCTTCTTCTCCCACATGGTAGCTGTCTTTCATTCTGTCATTTACACTTCATCTAGAGCCATCTTTTGTTTCTTAACTTGTCTCATTACCATCTCCTTTTGCCTTGCACCATCTCTTAATGTCTCTTAATCTCTCCTGCCTTCCATCCTATCACAGACCTTCCTTTTTGTTCTTTCCTCTCTTCCCTGCCCCTGCACTTGCTTAAAAACCTGTTCGATCTCCAGCTTTTTCCAGTTCTGACGAAGGGTCATCGACCTGAAACGTTAACTCTGTTTCTCTCTCCACAGATGCTGCCTGATCTGCTGAGTATTTCCAGCATTTTCTGTTTTTATTTCAGATTTCCAGCATCCGCAGTATTTTGCTTTTGTAGTTTTGTTCCCATGACATTTTTCCTAATAGTTTCAACTTGGCATGAAATTATCACAGAATCAATTTTTCCACTTCAAGTATTTATGCAATTCCCTTTTGAAAGTTACTATTGAATCTGCTTCCACCGCCATTTCAGGTCGTACATTCTAAAGCATAACAACTCGCTGCATAAAACATTTTTCCCCATATCGCCTCTGGTTCTTTTGCCAATAACCTTTAAAAAATGTTTTTAATATAACCCATATGTAGATTTATACGTATTGTAGATGTATTTACATACAGCTAAGGACCTATGGCCTAGAAATTCAGTTGGGCGCGCCAGCCGTTAGCGCCTTAGGGGGAGTAGATCTCGAGCGCTAGGCGCTTATCGCCCGGGCGCAGCGCGATCTGCGCCTCTCCCCAACTTCAGGACACATTTAGCGCCGGCGCAAAGTCTTAGCACGCGCCCTGCTGCGCGCGCAGATCATGACGTCATTTAATAGTGCAACGCCCTTTGTGCGCCCCAGACCGGAACTTCACTCGCGCCAGCCCATTGTGCGCCGGGCGTCCCGAGCGACTGTGAAGTGGAACGGTACACAGGCCAGCCGGGCCGGGGGGAGCGCTAATTAAAGGGCACTTACCCAGCAGTATAAAGGCCAGCCATTTTGCAGCATTCACTCTTGTGCAACGGTGTTTTGGACAGAGACCAAGGAGGAGAGTTTACTGGTTTGGACCAACACTTGGACAGGTATTTTTGGCTCAGGCCAGAGCTTACCAATTATCTTAGCCTTCATTCAGAGCTCAGTGTTTGCCAGCATATAATGGGGGCTGCATTGGGTGGCAACGCTGAATTTCAGCCTTATGCCAGAAGGGCTTACAGACGCCGTGAGAGAGTGGCAGCCCTGACTAGACGCAGAGGGGGCAACAGGCGTCGCCAACTGAGGCCTTACCCACGCAGGGTATACCGCCAGCAGACCTCCTATCTGACCATGTCTGCCGCGATGTGTGTTAGGAGGCTGCGATTCCGAAGGGAGGTGGTTACAGACATCTGCCGGCTGCTTCAGAGAGATCTGCAGCCACAGCTGATGCGCAGGACATCTCTGTCGGTGGCAGTGAAGGTGACGGTGGCTCTCAACTTCTATGCCTCCGGCTCCTTCCAATCCGCTACTGGGGACATCGCTAACATCTCCCAGTTCGCCGTGCATTGCTGCATTCGTCAGGTGACCGAAGCCCTTTTCAGAAGGAGACATCAATTCATCTCCTTCCCCATGACCCTGGACAAGCAGCAGCAGCGTGCAGTGGGGTTTGCAAGAATAGCGGGCTTCCCCATGGTGCAGGGCGCCATTGACTGTGGCTTTGCGGGCACCTCTTGAGCATGCCGAGGATTACCGCAACCGGAAGGGCTACCATTCCCTCAATGTACAGCTGGTGTGTGACCACAGGCAGCGCATCCTAGCTGTCAATGCCCGCTTTCCAGGCAGCAGCCACGATGCCTTTATCCTGCGACAGACAACTGTGGCTGACATGTTCCAGGCACAGCCTCCCCCAAGAGGATGGCTTATCGGGGACAAAGGCTATCCTTTGTGTACCTGGCTCATGACCCCGCTCCGCGCGCCCACGACCCCTGCTGAAGAGGCATACAACGAGAGCCATCAAACGACGAGGAGCCTCATAGAACAAACAATCGGCGTGCTCAAGCAACGGTTCCGCTGTCTCGACCGCTCCGGGGGAGCCCTCCAGTATTCGCAGGATCGAGTCTCCCAATTCGTCGTCGTTTGCTGCATGCTGCACAACCTGGCTATCCGCAGGACTCAGGCACTACCACCTCACGTTGGACCACCACCTCAGGATGAGGAGCAGGAGGAGCATGAGGACGACGAGGACGAGGAGTACCAGCCCAGGAGGGACGCACAAGATCCAAGGGCCGCCCGTTGTCGGCTTATTGAACGTCACTTCTAGGCCCCCTGTCAGGGAATGGCTTGTGCCAATGAAAGAACATGATTGCAGCCGCTCCGCAAGCCCTCAGCCGGTTAAGGCAACAAACACTTCAAAGATCAAACATGGACAATGTGAATAAATAAAATGCTTTATTGTACAAACTCTGGGCCCTTCCCACATGAAAACCAAAAACAGAGGAAACCCCCAAAAAACACTCAAACACATTACTCGCTCCCACAACCTGGGGAGGATTAACAAAATAGGGCAACTAAAATGGCCGTCATTCTCGGCCTTCGTCCAAAACAAACATCACATCATCGGCCTTCAAAAAACAAACATCCAATTCTCGGCCTCAAGAAACAAACACAAATGGCCACACATTCGACTATTTGGCCCACAAGGGCGATGCCTTGGCCATCTTTGGGTGGCCCCTGCCCGCCCTGCTGCTCCGCCTCAAAGTAAGGCCATTGGCTGCTGCAAGGCTGGGGGCAGGCTCCTGAGGGGCACATGTCGTGACGGCAGATGCCCTTGGGGGTCGGCCTAGTCGAGGTCTGGGCGTCGAGCGTCCGGCTGTTGATTGCTGCAGCTGTGGCTGGCCAGCATCAGTCGCTGCAGCAGCTCCTGGCAGCTCCACTGGGGGAGTGGCAGTGGCGGCTGGAGGAATGGCGGCAAGCTGGCGGATGGCAGGCGCTCGCTGGTCGCCTGAGACACTGGCACTCGCCCGGGCCAGCACTGCAGCATGCGCACCAATCTGCCGAGGGACAGACCGATGTGCTGCTGCAGTGCGCTGGGTGCCCTGGCGATGCCTGGCTGACACAGCGAGTGTGGCAGCAGTGAGTGCCCGTGTTGACCTGTTCACTGACCGCAGCAGAGCAGCCAGTGACTGGACGGCACCACTAATCACCTGGCCAGTCGCTGAAAGATCTGCCCGGTATTCCGCCTGACTGGTGGCCTCTAAGGGCCCGAACTCGGCCACACTCCGAGAGAGGGAATCGATGGACTCAGGCAACCGTGCCACTGCCGCCATGAGCTCCGTGTGCCGGCGCTCCGAGTCCACGGACAAGTCTTCGAGGCGTTCCATCTCCTCGGCGAAGAGCATCTCCTGACTGGAGGCCGGACTCTCCCTCTGGGGAGAAGGCCGCCGAGCTGGCCGATCCTTCCTGCGTTGCTGGAGGCCGCTGGGCCCAGCAATTGGACTCCCCTCCGACGCATCCCCCCCTCTGGGGAGAAGGCCGCCGAGCTTCCACCCCCCTCCCGCCTTTCTGCAGCACGCAGGTCCCAGGAGCTCCCCTCCCCTTCGACACTTCCGCCACGCTGCCCTCCAGGGAAGACGTGTCCCCTACATTGGCCTGGGTGGCCACGGCTGAGGGTTCCCCTGATGGGCCGCCTTCCTCTTGCTCCTCCTCCTGCTCCTCCTCGGAGGGTCTGTCACTGGCAAGTTGAGGGACCTCCTCTTGACCATCTGAAAGCAGGAAGGCACAAGAGTAGCTTTAGAGTGAGGAGAGGGCGTCAGTGCGGGATGCATGAGTGGTGGCATTCAGCGCATTGGTCGGACAGTGGCAAAGGATGTAGATCTGATGCGCAAGTGGGACGAGAGAGGTGCAAAAGGTGATGTCCTTACCATTGCTTCCCAGAACAGGGTCGGCATCTCCACATGCAACGGGCCCAATCACCCGGCCACCCATGAGGCGCTCCACGCGATGTTGCAGGTCGGTGAGTGGCTGGATATGGGGTCGTCCTCCCCCGGTCGCAGTCCGGCTCTTGCGATTATTCGCCAGCTTGGCCTGCAAGAGAAAGGACGGCCTCTAAGTACAGTGTGTCGCCGTGATCTTGTGTGCACTGCCTCCCATTGTGGAATAGCCTGGCCAGTGTGTCGCCATGATCTGCTGTGCACTGCCTCCCATGGTGGAATAGCTTGGCCAGTGTGTTCAGTGCAGAATGTGCAATTGATGCTCATGCCTGTGCCATAGCTGCTGGATGAAGGCTGGCCATTAGAGCTTTCAGGTCCCTTTGCCCATAATGTGAGGTGCACATGCAAGGATGAGGAGGTCATTGGAAAGGGTACTCACCCTGACAATGCGTGTGAGGTCATTTAACTTTTTGCGGCATTGGGCACCGGTCCTGGGGACGTCGCTGTTGGCTGACAGCTTGCTGGCGACATGCCTCCAGGCTCTCCTGTAGACGCGGACCGTCGCCTTCTTGCCATTGTCCGGGTACAAAACATGGCGCCTCTTCTCCACAGCAGCAAGCAGCACACTCAGATCACGCTCTGAGAAGCGCTGCGCATGTTCACGGGCCTTCGCCATGTCTTCAGGCGCTATTTGGGTCCAGCAGCAGTGTTCAGGCCTAGCTGGAGGGCTCCACTATCCAGGGCGTGGCAGCAGACACAGTCGACCCTTCCCCCTTAAGAGCTGGCCGGCGCCAGGGTGTCTGCTGTCAGTCACGAGATGGCCGCACCTGCGCTGCGCCCGGCCTCGGCGCTATCGATCACCACCTCCGGCTTAGCGCCCAAAGAGAGGCGTCCAACAGCAGTTTTAGCGCTCGCCCGAACTAGTAGGGCGAAGCTAATGAATATCGGAAAAGTGGCCTAGATTTGGCGGCGGCTGCAAACTTTAGCGGACGCCCCACTTTAGCGCCCCAAAAGTGGCGTCAATGAATTTCTAGGCCTATATATTTTAGGTGAAGCCTAGTTCCAGTTACTCAACACTAGCTGTGACAGGTCAGTACCTAGGAACCAAAATGCTAACAACCCATGGGTTTGATTTTCTCCCATGCGGCTGAGGTTAGATCTCAGCCACATCACTGCACACAGGCTTGCTGCCTCTCCACAGGTGTTAATGGAAGGAAAATTAGGGAGAGAGCTACTATTGGCCAGTTCTCGTGCACTTCCTAGCAGCTTGTTTAAAGCAGCATCTGGGAAGGCCTTGAAATAAATTTCTCCTGCCCTTTCCACCATAATTGCATCGATTAGGGAGCAACTAATAGGATTTAATACCTTGAAGAAAGCCTTAAGGAAAGCATAACTCCAGGCTGGCTTTTAAGACTAGAGAATGAACTGTACAAGACTGCTAAAGGGCAGCTCCATCTGTTCAGTTGTGTAATTAAGTTAAATAGCAGCACCTTTACTCTGCAGGAGATGGGAGCGCTGTTTATCCAAGGCTTTCAATAAGCATACCTCAGTGGCCCCAGAATATAGAGATCATGGCCTAGAAATTCGATGGCGCACACTTGCTTTCAGGCACAAAATGGCAACCAATTTGTAGGCCCATGTCTTTACACTGATGTCTCCATGGGTTAAGGAAGATAATGCTTAGGCCTCTTGTCCTTTTTATTTGCCTTCATCTTGTGTGCAGAGAATATTATTTCAGTTTGTTTACTATTACAAGCCCTTTTTAATATATATATATATACATATACTTACCGCAATGCATCATTTACTGGTATGTTTTGTATCAGACAGAACAAATGGTATAAGTGACAACCCAAACCAAATCTTCAGAAGGCTCATGTATTCACACTAAATTTGTCTGCACCTTATGCCTTCAGCAGTTGGCTTAGTCTTCAACCTCATAAAATTCTTCTCAGGTTGAAAGGTCAGTGACAATGTTCCCTCTAATTTATTTTTGTACTGAGCGGGTCACGAACTCCTTTGAGCGCGACCTTTTTGTCCGTGAGCAAATTTTAAGATGCAACAGCAACCACTTAAAAACTTATATACACTAATGCCATATTGCCACCCCACCATCTCAAATCACGAGAAAATCAGACAAGGTTCTATACAAGTTTAACATAGCTTCTCTGCTTTTGAATTCTATTCCTCTAGAAATGAGCCCCAGTGCTTTATTTGCACATTGATGGCTTTTTTAACCTGCGTTGCTACTTTTAATGATTTGTGAATCTGTACCCCTAGATCCCTTTGCACCTCTACCCCATTTAGACTCTTATTTTCCAAGGAGTAGGTCGCCTCCTTATTCCTCCTGCCAAAATGCGCCACCTCACGCTTATCTATATTGAAATTCATTTGTCATTTACATGCCCATTCTGCAAGTTTGTTTACTGTAGAATTAATTAAAAGCTTTTAGTTCGTCAAGTACAAACTCTATTTTAAAAAATTACTTGTCAGAAATGACTGGGATATAAAAGAACTGCATAATAATGCATTAACACTTCAGAAACATCACTCAGTTACACAGTTATGCATCGACAAACAATCCAAAAGCCCAGGGTGAGCTGAAAGAGGCATATCTATTCGTGCAATTTGTATTAATTTTAAAGTTTTCAACGTATTAGCCCATCCATCATGTCACTATAGCAGTGGCTGCACAAGCAGCAGGAGCAGCAGCTTTCCTATGGTGCTGATGTGCTGTACGGCCACATAAGTAATTAGAATATTAATCACAATGCAACCAGACAACCAACGAATATAAAGTGCTGTAGTTCTTTAGTTCACAGTATTAAAAAGAACTAAACAAAAACAGGTATCCGTATTTTCAACTTCAATCACTTCCATTAATAAACGTTGTCTTCTTGAACCAGCAGCCCCCATGTAACATGTCAGAAATGCAGCACTTGTTCACAAGTGCAGAAAAACACACACACAATTTGCATCACCGAATTAAAAACAAAAAGCAGGAAGTTGCTCCAAGTTTCTCTTTGCCTCTTCAACGCTGTCGTTAAACATACAACAAAAAAAATAATAAAATAAACTCTAATTCCAAACGGAGCTCAAATAAGAAAGTGAATAAAGTGGTTAAACTTCCTAAGAAGGCGGTGAGGTTATCTTTCCCCAGCCTCGGCAGGGAGTTGGGATCAGTTTTGGAGAAGTTATTTCCTCTTTTTCTGCTGCCATTCCCTCCATCTCTCACAGACTCTGAGGTAAAAACAGGGGCACAAACTTTTTCCCCTCTCTCATAACATGATTTAAATAACCCTGATAAACTCTTTCAAAAAGGGATCAACACCTGGCAAAATTTAACTGGAACTTACCCCGGGACATTCAACATCACTTTCCCGTATTTGTTTCTGGCTTTAAACAAATTCTGAAAAAAAAATTCTCATTTTGGTTTCACTGGGGGCCTAAAACTTGTTTGCTTTCGCCTCCTACCAGCGGCCATTGTACACGTGCTGCACCTCCACCTGTGTTGTTCCAAAGAGCGGCCGCTGCTACATGCATCTGGACCCTCACCCTTCTCTCTCTCCCTTTTTTGCTGTCTCTCTCTCTGTCCCTTTCTCCTTCTATTTCTCTATCTCTCTCTGTCCCTGTCTCTATATATCTCTCTCCCCCACTCTCTCTCTCTCCCCAGTCACTCTTTCTCTCCCCAGTCTCTCTCTTTCCCCTGTCTCTCTCTCTCTCCCCCAGTCTCTCTCTCTCTCCCCAGTCTCTCTCTCTTCCCCCACTCTCTCTCTCTCTCTCTCCCCCCACTCTCTCTCTCTCCCCCCACTCTCTCTCTCTCCCCCCACTCTCTCTCTTCCCATCTCTCTCTCCCCCAGTCTCTCTCTCCCCCAGTCTCTCTCTCTCCCCGTCTCTCTCTGTCCCCAGTCTCTCTCTCCCCCAGTCTCTCTCTCTCTCCCCCAGTCTCTCTCTCTCCTGTCTCTCTCTCCCACGTCTCTCTCTCTCCCCCACTCTCTCTCCCCCAGTCTCTCTCTCTCCCCCAGTCTCTCTCTCTCTCCCCCACTCTCTCTCTCTCTCCCCCCACTCTCTCTCTCCCCCCACTCTCTCTCTTCCCATCTCTCTCTCCCCCAGTCTCTCTCTCCCCCAGTCTCTCTCTCTCCCCGTCTCTCTCTGTCCCCAGTCTCTCTCTCCCCAGTCTCTCTCTCTCTCCCCCAGTCTCTCTCTCTCTCCTGTCTCTCTCTCCCCCGTCTCTCTCTCTCCCCCACTCTCTCTCCCCAGTCTCTCTCTCTCTCCCCCAGTCTCTCTCTCTTCCCCCCAATCTCTCTCTCTCCCCCAATCTCTCTCTCTCTCCCCCAGTCTCTCTCTCTCCCCCAGTCTCTCTCTCTCCCCCAGTCTCTCTCTCTCTCCCCAGTCTCTCTCTCCCCCAGTCTCTCTCTCTCTCTCCCCCAGTCTCTCTCTCCCCCAGTCTCTCTCTCTCCCCCAGTCTCTCTCTCTCTCCCCCAGTCTCTCTCTCTCTCCCCCAGTCTCTCTCTCTCTCTCTCCCCCAGTCTCTCTCTCTCTCTCCCTCCCCCAGTCTCTCTCTCCCTCCCCCAGTCTCTCTCTCCCTCCCCCAGTCTCTCTCTCTCTCCCCCAGTCTCTCTCTCTCTCCCGCAGTCTCTCCCTCTCTCCCCCAGTCTCTCTCTCTCCCTCCCCCAGTCTCTCTCTCCCCCCCGTCTTTCTCTCACACCCAGTCTCTCTCTCCCCCCAGTCTCTCTCTCCCCCCAGTCTCTCTCTCTCCCCCAGTCTCTCTCTCTCCCCATCTCTCTCTCCCCCGTCTCTCTCTCCCCCAGTCTCTCTCTCTCTCCTAGTCTCTCTCTCCCCTAGTCTCTCTCTCTCTCTCTCCCCCATCTCTCTCCCCCAGTCTCTCTCTCTCTCCCCAGTCTCTCTCCCCCTGTCTCTCTCTCTCTCTCTCTCTCTCTCCCAATCTCTCTCCCCTTTCGATCCTCAATTTTCCCCCCACCGACCACCAACAGATCCCCTGACCTCTGCATGGAGCCAACAAAAGCATGGTCCAAAAACAGAAAATGCTGGAAACGCTCAGCAGGTCAGGCAGCATCCGTGGAGAGAGAAACAGAGTTAACGTTTCAGGTCGATGACCCTTCGAATGGTCACAGACCTGAAGCATTAACTCTGTTTCTCTCTTCACAGTCAAAGTTCAAGGGAGTAAACCAAACCCCTCCTGGTGTTACACAGCAACCCATCAACCATCGGAACACACACTTCAACAGCTGCGATTGCGATCAGCTCTGAGGTTGCAAGGCTCGCAAATGAGCCTGTCTGGATTCCCGGGGCCCTTGTGTATTGCAGCCCCCCCGCCCCAGCTACTGTCCAGTTCTCTGCGCAGCAATTCAAATCAACTGTGTGCGAGCTCAGCAATTAGCATGCCTTAGAGGGAATAGTGGTTGGTGACTGTGTCAATTCATTGGGACAATTGTCCAAAGTAGAAAATTCTCCAGAAAATCTTTTATAACCAGGAATGTATGGTGATTGCTCCGATTGACTAAGGTTTTAGCCAGATAAAAGTGGCAAATCATGATAGACAGCTCATCTTTATCCTGTCCAGAAGTCCCTGGCAAATTTCATCTATCTTCTATATATATAAAAGGATAGTGGTGTCTGTCCGTCTGTCTGTCCGCTATACACTCAAAAGTTATAGAGCGTACCTACACATATGTTATATCAAAAGAAAGCTGATGATCAGGGGAGTGTCATAGGTGTATTTACTTTTTGGTCAGACAAAAATTGTTCGGACAGTATAAAAATAACTTTCAAAAATCATTAGTGGTTGACCAATCCTACCGCTCATTAGCGTTGAGTGACGTGATGGTTGACCAATCCTATAGTTCAGTGACTTGATGGTTGACCAATCAGTGCATCACGGGTGGGACCTAATCCTGCAGCCTCCCGAAATGTTGCCGTCATTTTTTCCCCTGCTTTTACTAGCTGCGGCGGCCCGCCGGAGCGGGAGGTGAGTTGGGGGTCACTCGGGCCCATGGGGTCACTTGGGCTGGGCCTGACAACCGCGCGGCCCGAGACACAGAGCGGGGGAGCGGCAGCGGCCGGCCGTCAACCACGCGGCCCTCTAAACTGCCCTGGCAACGCCGGGCCCCCCCAGCTAGTAGACCATAATAGTGTGGTTGAGGAGGTGATGCTCAAGTTACTCAGCATAAGAAAGTTATTGGGAATCTGAATAAGGATCTCTATACTGACAGAAACAACAGCAAACAACAATAGCGAAATGCTCCAGAGTTAGCTCCTAACAAATTCTGCAATGTTGCCATTGAATCACAAATAACTGCAATGTTTACTTCTGTCACAACAGCTCATGCTGGGATTGATTCCAGAGGTGAAAATAGCTGGTGATTACACAGAAAGGGAGCAATATAGACAATCTATGGCAAAGGCTACAGCTCCTAAAAGCATTATAATTTACAAGTTTATGACATTATTTTGCCTGTAGTATATGTGAAGCATAAGTGAATAGCAAAAGCAGGAATAAACACTTTGGCTCACGAAGAAGCTAATTTTCTTATCTTAATTCTGTTGTCATTGAATAATCTACAACCAGTATATCTTGATCCTAAGCCCTGGAATTCTGTCCCTAAACCTCTCCGCCTCTCTACCTCTCTCTCCTCCTTTAAGATGCTCCTTAAAACCTACCTCTTTGAGCAAGCTCTGCCCTAATACCTCCTTATGTGGCTCGGTGTCAAATTTTGTTTGATAACGCTCCTGTGAAACACCTTGGAACATTTTACTACATTAAAGGCACTATATAAATACAAATTGTTGTTTGCAATCAGAATGTGAAGTACATTGAGGCTAATCCGTGTGTTGTTTACAAGACGAGATGACATGAATCAGTCATTCATGAAAGAAAGACTTATGAAATAATACTGAGCGGCCTACGGGTGGCGCTGTCCAAGGAGCGTATAGTCGGGCACGGGCCCAGCTTGCACAGGACATTCTTAACAGGAACTAGTGAAGGACACAACTAGACCTCCATGTTGTAAAACAGTTGATTAAAGCTTTGTTTAACGCTTAGACCAAGTGCTTAGTAGTTTTCTTACATCACAAGACATTGTAGATCATCTTGAATTTGACCTTTGTGGGAGTCACAGCTGTCAGTTTCCATAGGGCACTGATGCAAACTAGATACATAACCAGAATAGCAGTTTTCCTTCTGTTATGTAATTCATTGCTCATCACAGCATTGTCATCCACTCAGTATAAACAAAATGAGGTAACAGTTGTCTCTGGCATTGTACACACTGGTTAGTAGTTACGGTGAAACAGAAATAATGGTAGTCTTGGCTCCTGATTTTTAAACACATTGGTTTATTTAACTGGTATATAAAATGTCATAAAACTGGCAACAGTGCTGTACAGTATGATTTTGTAAATGTTTTTGTTGTGTATTTTGAATGTGTATTAGAATTGTCCCACATGGGATACCGTAGTGGTGATTTGCAATGCACTATGGGAAATGTAGTGCATTGAGTGAAGAAGCACATTGTAAATAAAATGGCCGTTAACTAAGCTCTCCACCCTGGAGTCCTATTGTTATATAGGTAAGGGTATAAAACCCCTTGAGACACAACAAAACTGGCGACGAGGACGACGGACTTGCGCATCACTTTGCACTGGAATCGGCGATGTTTAAAGTAAGAAGTTCCTGTCTTTTCTTAATGGAGCACCTGCAGTTTAGTGCTGATGCAATCGCCTCGTAAAGGTGGCGGTTCGTGTGTTACACAAATAAGAAGGGGGAGAGTAACGATACAGTGAAACGAAGTGGAGGAAAAGGACTGTAAAAAATTTTTAAAAAGTGGAGGAAAAGGACTGTAAAAAAAAAATAACAAAATGGCTATACTATGGACCATTTGATGAAACGACGGAGCAATGGAGTGCTTATACAGAGCGTTTCGGATTTTTCATGACTACAAATGGCATTAAAGATGACGTGAAAGTGGCGACGTTCCTCAGTGTGATCGGAGCAAAAACATTTGGCTTGTTACGGAGTTTGATGCACCCGGATAAGCTCGGCGCTAAGACATATGATCAGATTGTGGAAGTTTTGGAAACACATTTCGCACCCAAGCCGCTGCTGATTGCCGAGAGGTTCAGGTTTCACACACGAAACCAAGGGGAGGGTGAGTCCATAGCCGAATATGTTGCAGTGCTAAAGAAGCTAACTGAGCATTGTGAGTTTGGTGAAACTCTAAATGACACTGTCCATGATAGGTTTTTGTGTGGATTAAGATGTGAAGCAACACAGAAGCGCTTGCTCACGACTGACAAACTGATGCTTAAATCAGCAGTGGAGCTCGCTGTGTCTATGGAGTTAGCAGCTAAAGATGCACAGCTGTTGGGGGCTGCAACAAGAGTGTACAGGGTAGCAGCTACACCGGATAAGCATGCAAGGGGTGCCAGAGAGTATTACAGATGTGGAAGGTCAGGTCATCAGCCATCTGGCTGCTGGTGTAAAGACCTGACCTGTCGGAAATGTGAAAAGGACACATTGAACGTGTGTGTAAAGGGCAAAGCAAACAATCCTACACAGAGACACACAAAAACAAACAAGGAAACACATCCAACTGGCGTTCTAAAAAGAAAAACCTACACATGGTGAAACAAGAACAGGAAGACAGTGACACAGACTCTGATGGGGAACTGAATCTCCATGTGTTAACGGTGAATGGATGCTGTAGTGTATGTAACCTGTACCACCTTAAGAGGATACCTTAAGGTGATGGACTACTTTTTCATGGCTCCTGTACATTGTAGTACCGGTGGTGACCACACCGGTATATAAACCCTGCGGAGCAAAGTGTATCCCAGTTCAGCCCTGACCCTCAATCACTAAAGACTTGTTTACTTACTTCTGTAGTCTGTGTCCTGTTATTCAGTATAACTGCAATTGAAACCACAGACTCAACAGTGGCGACGAGTCTGATCTTAATTTGCGGCAGTTTTGCATCAAAGGAAGCTTCGTCCTCAGAAACGGGCGTCGAAAAAGGGCATCCGCCCTCAACATCCTGCATCGCATGGGAGGCCATCGGAAACCCGGGTTGGGTTGCTGACCACGAAGTCAAGCATCAGTGAGCATCCCTTCTACGACAGCGGCGGGTAAGCCCGATCGAGCGGCACGGGGGGGAAGTCGGCCGAGTTGTCAGTGGGAGAAGGGGAGGGAAAACGATGAAAAGGGTGGAGAACACGACCGCAGCTGGTGTCAGGGGCCGGACTGCAATTGGGCAGAGACGTGCAGCAGCCAGAAAAGCGTTTATGGCCACAAAGACCGTGGGAGCGGCGGGGGAACAAGAGCAGCAACGCAGGGGAAAATAAAGGACCGCTGGGAGGTGTGGCCGGCAACAGCGTGGAAATCGCCATTTTGAGTCGGCGGGGGAAGAAGACAGGCGCGGGAAAAGCCACCATCTTGGAAAAAAAAATAATAAATAATATCCAAAGGGGAAGGAGAAACTCAGCAAGGATGCCAAAAACGGGTAACATCACTGCTTTTGATAACGATGTGGAAGATTGGGCCACTTATGTGGAACGCATCGAAGATTACTGTACAACGAATGAGGTACCGGATGATAAGAAAGCACTAACCCTATTAAACTCAATGGGTGTGAAGACGTACGGGTTATTAAGGAACCTTGTAACACCAGACAAACCGGTAGGAAAGAGTTTTGCGGATATTGTTACTATCCTGCAGGAGCATTTAAACCCCACGCCACTGCTGATAGCGGAACGATTTAAATTCTACAAAAGAATTCAACTTAAAGAAGAAAGCAACGCTGAATTCCTAACAGAACTGCGCAAGTTATCAAAGTACTGCCAGTTCGGAACAGGACTAGCAGACGCACTGAGAGATAAGTTTGTGTGTGGGCTCCTAAGGGAAGGAACCCAGAAGCGACTGCTAGAGGAAAAAGACCTTACGCTGGACAAAGCTTTCAGCATTGCAGCATCCCACGAGGCAGCAGCACGGGGCGCTGCAGAGATACAGCAAAGGCCATTGGAATTCCGCACCAATGAAATGGCATTGGGCACAGTAAAGTGCTATAGTTGTGGAAGGACAACGCATGACCAGAACCAGTGCTGGTTCAAAGATAAAGAATGCAGGCAATGTGGCAAACTTGGTCACATAGCGAGAGTATGCCAGAAGACCAGCAGCAAGAAGTCACCGCAGGAGAAGTACAAAAAAATACACAAGGTGACGGAGAACAGTTCGGAAGAACAGAAGACGGATTCAGACTCCAGCAGTAAGCAACTGGGTTGTCTGAAAACACATAATGTGGGTAACACAGCAGACCACCAAACTATCTGGGTCATGCTTCGGATTGCAGGAGTCCAAGTGAAGATGGAATTGGACACTGGGTCGGCATTAACGGTCATGAATAAGCATGATTACAAAAGGTTATTCTCGCACATTCCCCTGAGGGATACAGAGATTGTATTGAAAACATACACGGGGCAAATAGTATACCCCAAAGGAAAGATAAAAGTAAACGTGGTCTACAATGGTAAAGAAAGTCAGAAAATGGACTTGTATGTGTTACCTGATGGAGGTCCACCACTACTGGGACGGGAATGGACCCGGAGAATAAATGTGGACTGGCATTCCATACAAGCACTGACTGTAGATGCCTGTAAGGAGGACGACGTCAAACCTAAACGACTGTCCAAAATCTTAGACGATGCTAAGGAGGTGTTCCAACAGGGACTGGGAACACTGAAAGGAATTACGGCAACCATCAAGGTTGAAGAACATGCAAACCCAAAATTTTTCAAAGCCAGACCGGTGCCTTATGCGATACGGCCTGCTGTGGAAGCAGAGCTGGAAGGGCTAGAACGTTCAGGGGTACTGTCCAAGGTGGACTGGAGCGAATGGGCTACACCCATTGTTCCTGTCATGAAGCGTTCATTGAGCAACAAGCCGGGGGAACCTGGGAAGGTTCGCATCTGTGGCGATTTCAAGATCGTTGTTAATCCGGTTCTTCACACGGTGCAATATCCGCTTCCGCGGATTGAAGATATCTTCGCTTCACTGTCTGGCGGGAAACACTTCACTAAGATAGACCTGGTGCAGGTGTACCTACAGATGGAAGTTGATGAAGCATCACGTCAGTATCTCACGATCAACACGCATAAGGGCTTATATCAGTATAATAGACTGGTTTTTGGAGTGGCATCGGCTCCAGCGATTTGGCAAAGGGCCATGGAGCAGGTATTGCAGGGAATTCCAGGCACACAATGCTACCTGGATGACATCCTGATTACAGGAGATAACGATAAGGATCACCTCGCGTATTTGGAGCAGGTGCTCATCAGATTGAAAGAATATGGGCGCAGAGTTAATCGCCAGAAATGCGAGTTCTTTCAAAAGCGAATCTCGTACTGCGGCCACGTCATTGACAGGGAGGGGCTCCATAAGTCACCTGATAAGATCGAAGCTGTTGTAAAAGCTCCTGCACCAGAAAATGTATCCCAGTTGAGGTCGTTCCTCGGGTTGGTTAACTATTACCACAAGTTTCTTCCAAATTTATCCACGGTGTTACACCCGCTAAACACTCTTTTGCAAATGGGAATACCATGGAAGTGGAGCGATGATTGTAAGTGGGCTTTTCAAAAGAGCAAGGCACTGATCACCTCTAAGGAAGTGTTGGCTCACTTTAACCCAACGCTGCCTATTCGCTTAGCTTGTGATGCTTCTCCATATGGTATCGGGGCAGTGCTCTCACATAAGTTTCCAGATGGCTCGGAAAGGCCAGTCATTTTCGCATCCAGATCATTGACCTTCGCTGAGCGCAACTATGCTCAGATAGATAGGGAGGCTCTCAGCCTCGTGTGGGGAGTTAAGAAATTTAACCATTACCTGCAAGGCCAAAAGTTTACGCTGCTGACAGATCACCAGCCGTTGGTTTCCATTTTCAACCCTAAGAAGGGTGTTCCGGTAATGACGGCGCAGAGGCTTCAGAGATGGTCCCTTTTCCTAGGGGCACATCAATATGATATTGAATTCAAAGGTACAAAGCAACATGGTAATGCTGATGGGCTGTCGCGCCTGCCACTACCTACAGCGGAAGAGGCACCGGCAGTTGACCCTGTCGAGATATTTCACTCGACCATCATCGAATGCTTACCAGTCACCAATGCGGGTATTGAGAGAGAGACCCGAAATGACCCGACACTGTCTCGGGTCTACGACTTGACAGTGAAGGAATGGCCAGCACATGGCGAACCACTGTTACCAGCATTCTCAGCCAGACGAGAACAGCTGTCCGTATGTCAAGGAACATTGATGTATGGAACAAGGGTGATTATTCCTCCAAAATTAAGAGAGAGAGTTCTGAAAGAATTGCACGAAGGTCATCTGGGGGGAGTCAAGCTGAAAAGCCTTGCTAGGGCTTATGTGTGGTGGCCAGTTATCGACAAACAAATAGAGGATCTGACTAAAAGCTGCTCAGGGTGCCAAAAAGTTCAAAACGCACCTCCAATTGCACCGCTGCATCCGTGGGAATGGCCTTCAGCCCCATGGCAACGTGTGCATATCGACTTTGCAGGTCCATTCGTGGATTCCATGTTTTTGATAGCAGTAGACGCACATTCTAAATGGCCAGAAGTGATTAAGATGTCGACCACTACCTCTGAGAAGACGATCGCAGTTCTAAGAACCATATTTGCAAGGAATGGGTTGCCGGAGCAAATATGTTCAGACAACGGACCACAGTTCGTGTCAGAAGAATTCCAGAAATTCATGAAAAAGAATGGGGTGAAACACTATACATCTGCCCCATATCATCCGGCTACAAATGGGTGGCCGAGAGATTTGTACAAACGTTCAAAAAGGCGATAAAGGCCATGAGTGAAGGCCATATTCCACTACAACACAAGGTGGACATTTTCCTGATGGCGTATCGAAACGCCACGCATGCAGTGACAAATCAAAGCCCTGCCATAATGTTCTATAACAGAAGGTTGCAGTCCCGGTTGGATTTGTTAAAACCCAATGTGCGAAGGGAAGTCGAAAACAAGCAATTCCAGCATGTAAATAACAAGGCCACTCGTAGTTTCGAAATAGGACAACCAGTGTTGGCCAGGGACTATAGGGATTATAAATGGCAACCTGGAACAATTCGTGCATGACAAGGACCCTTGATGTACACGGTAGACGTTGGAGAGAACGTAATACGACGTCATGCTGACCAACTTGTGGAATCGAGAACAAGGGTCGACCCCATGTCTACGGCAGAGACACCCGTTGAAGAACTTATTGAGCCTGTAGCATCTACCTCAGACTCGAGCGTACCTGATGATGTTCAATCCGTAGGAGATCAAGTGGATGAGTCACCCCAGCAATGAGAACCAGAGACCCCTGAAAGGCGTTATCCGGCCCGGATCAGGAGGCCTCCTCAGAGACTGAATCTTTCAACAGTTTTGTGTGTAAATTGTATATATGTTATCCATGTAATGTTTAATTTGGGGTGTACACTGTTAAGCTAAAAGGGGAGGAATTGTAGTGTATGTAACCTGTACCACCTTAAGAGGATACCTTAAGGTGATGGACTACTTTTTGATGGCTCCTGTACATTGTAGTACCGGTGGTGACCACACCGGTATATAAACCCTGCGGAGCAAAGTGTATCCCAGTTCAGCCCTGACCCTCAATCACTAAAGACCTGTTTACTTACTTCTGTAGTCTGTGTCCTGTTATTCAGTATAACTGCAATTGAAACCACAGACTCAACAGAAGCTCATCAGGCTATGGAGTCACTCCACTACTAGAGGGAATACCGGTCAAAATGTAGCTGGATACGGGGGCCGCTGTCTCCTTGATTTCAGAGAAGCTATTCAAAGAAAAACTGAACCACCTATCACTGACGCCGGCCAAGCTCATCTTAAAGACCTACACTGGGGAAACAGTCCCAATGCTGGGTAAGACAGAGGTCAAGGTGGAGCTTAATGGACAAACCGTGATGCTGCCAGTTTACGTGGTCAAGGGTGACTATCCATCCCTGATGGGCAGGCCATGGATTGGAAAAAAGTGAATGCGGTGTCAGTCGAAGAGGCGGGGCTAGCAGCAGTGTTGACAAAGCATGCGGCTGTCTTTGACGGAGAATTGGGGAGTATGAAGGGGATTACGGTCAAACTCAAGGTGAAGCCTGACAGCCAGCCACGATTCCTGAAGGCCAGGAACGTTCCCTACGCCCTCAGACCAAAGGTGGAGGCTGACCTGGAGCGTCTGGTCACGATAGGGGTCCTGGTGCCGGTTTCGCACAGTGAGTGGGCCACGCCCGTGGAACCAGTGATGTGGAGATTTCAAAGTAACAGTGAATCCTGTGCTCTCAGCTGAACAGTACCCCCTCCCCATCATTGAAGATCTTTTCACGGGTCTAGCAGGCGGTCAGAAGTTTAGCAAGATTGAACTATGCCAAGCCTACTTGCAGATGCATGTAGAAGAGGACTCACAGAAGTACCTCACCATCACCACCCACAAGGGCCTCTACAGGTACTGCCGCTTACCCTTTGGTACAACGTCAGCACCAGCATTGTTTCAGCAGGCTATGGACCAGATCTTAAGTGGCATTCCAGGGGTACAATGTTATCTCGACGATATCCTTGTCACAGGAAAGGACGACAACGAGCATCTGCAGAACCTGACAAAGACACTGGGAAGACTTGAAGAATATGGCTTACGCGTTCGCAAGGACAAATGCGAATTTTTCAAGCCATCAGTGGAGTACCTGGGCCATGTCATCGATGCGGACAGCCTACACACAGCACCGTCGAAAGCGAAAGCCATTACCGACGCTCCTGCACCTACAAATGTCGGCCAGCTACGGTCATTCTTAGGTCTCCTGAACTATTACGGAAAGTTTATTCCACAGCTGGCATCACTGTTGAAGCCATTACATGAGTTGTTGTGTCAGTGCAAGGCCTGGGCGTGGACGAAGGAGTGCGAAGCTGCATTCAAGAAAGCCAAAGCAGCTTTGACTGACCCCAGAGTGTTGACGCACTTTGACCCGTCGTTGCAGATTCAGCTGGCCTGTGACACGTCGCCTTATGGCGCCGGCGCGGTCGTGTCCCACATCTTTCCCTCCGGTGAAGAGAAGCCGATTGCATTCGCGTCAAGGTCCCTGAGCAAGGCGGAGGTGAAATACCTGCAGATCGAAAAAGAGGCTTTGGGCATCATCTTTGGAATCAAAAAGTTCCATCACTACTTGTTCAGAAGGAAATTCACCTTGCTGACGGATCATCGTCCTCTGACATCGATCTTTGGTCCACACACAGGAATACCCTCCCTGGCAGCGTGCAGGATGCAGCGCTGGGCGCTGATGTTAAGCGCTCACAATTACAACATCAAATACCGGAGGTCAGCAGCACATGGCAATGCGGACGGATTGTCAAGACTTCCGCTGCCTGTGCCCTGTGAAGGCTGTGAGCAGAAGATTTTCTACTTTGACATGGTGAGCAATGCCCCTGTCACGGCCCGGCAGGTCAAGAAAGAGACCAGAGTGGACCCTACGCTATCCAAGGTGCTGGATCGGGTGATGCGAGGAGACGGATCACGGGTGTCAGACGCACCACCTGAGCTCCTACCTTACCTGTCAAGAGGGAAGGAGTTGTCTGTCACGTCAGGATGCCTCCTTTGGCGCATGCGAGCGATCATACCACCAAAGCTGCGGAAACATGTCCTCAACGAGCTGCACTCAGGACATTGTGGTATTGTCCGGATGAATGAGCTGGCACGAAGCTACTTCTGGTGGCCCGGTCTGGGTCATGAAATTGAAGCTGAAGTGAAATCATGCCCATCATGCGAGACAACCAGGGATACGCCAAGAGCAGCGCCACTGCATCCATGGGAATGGCCGGCGACACCGTGGCAACGGATCCATCTGTGCAGTGTATGTACTTTGTAGAAGGAACTATATTCTGCAGCCCCTGTATACTGCAGTACCAGTAGTGACCACCCCCGTATATAAGCCTGTGTAGTAACATTTGCATAGTAGTTCCAGGTTGTCTCCATTCAGTAAAGACCTGTTATAACCAACTCCTGCAGTCCGTGTCTCAATTATACACGGACATAATACTGGCGATGAGCAGATACGAACTTACCTACAGTCTGCACCACCTCATGGGGATCCATCCCTGAAGCGAAGTTATCAGAGGTCGAGGCCAGAAGGAAGAAAGAAACAGAAGAAACGGGCGTCGACCGTGGGCATCCGCCTCTGAGTCAGCGGAGTTGAAGATTTGCAGGAGAGGCTGTCGAGAGCGGGGCTTGGTTATCCTGTCGATGGTGCTTCAGCTAATCGGGCTGGTGGCAGGTAGTACACTGATCCTTCCTGGGCTGCAGCGGTCTAGAGCTCGAGCGGGTGGCTTTGCAACGGGGCCGAGCAGCGTTGTCGGGAAGAGAGAGAGAGAGGGTGGAGCACACAGGGCGCGGCCGGTGCTACGAAGCCGGGCAGCGTACAGGCCGGAGAAGAGGGAGGCAAGTGTCCCGCAGGGTTGTTTCGACGACGGGGAAATAATAAAAATTAAACGCGCAGAAAGCCGCGAGGAGCTGCAGTTTGCCACGGGAACCGCGGAGAGCGGTGTTAGCAGCAGCATGGGGGGAAGTGCGCGAAGACCATAGGGCGTCGCCATCAAGGCATAAAACGCCAGCAACAGCGCCAGCAACAGCGGAGAAGACAGAAAGCGCGGGAGGTGCCATTTTGTTAAATCGGGGAAGAAGGCAAAGCGCGGGAGGCGCCATCTTAGATTTCCAAGATGCCGAAGACTGGCTATATCACTGCCTTCGATAATGCAATAGAAGACTGGACCACGTATGTGGAAAGAGTCGAGGTATATTGCGAGGCAAACGAAGTAGCCGATGAGAAAAAGGCAACGGTACTGCTAAACTTAATGGGTGCAAGAACGTTCGGCCTATTGCGGGACCTGATTATTCCTGCCAAACCGAAGGCGAAGAGTTTTAACGAAATTGTTGCTATCCTACAGGAACACCTAAATCCTACACCGCTGCTGATAGCAGAAAGATTTAAATTCCACAGGAGAAATCAGCATAAAGATGAGAGCAATGCTGATTACCTTACGGAACTACGCAAGCTATCAAAGCACTGCCAGTTCGGAGCAGGACTGGCAGATACCTTACGGGACAAATTTGTCTGTGGACTCCTGAGTGAAGGAACCCAGAAGAGGTTACTCTCAGAGAAAGAGCTTTCAGCGTGGCAGTATCGTATGAAGCAGCAGCAAGGGGAGCTGCGGAAATACAGCAAAAGCCACAGGAATACGGCACCCACGAAATGACACGGGAATTTGCAAAATGTTATCGCTGCGGCAGAACAACCCATGACCAGAAGGACTGCTGGTCCAAGGACAAAATATGCAGGCAATGCGGAAAGATGGGACACATTGCACGAATTTGCAGGTCTGGGAAGAAGACCAACGACAACAAAAAGGCTACTAAGGAACCGCACAGGAAAGTACAAAAGATGATGGACAGTAGTTCCAAAGACCAGATGAGCAATAGTGAATCCGGGAACAAGAGACTAAGCTGTCTCAAACTTCACAACGTAATCGCAAAAGGGGATCACCGAACCATTTGGGTCACCCTCACGATAGCAGGGTCCCTTACAAAATGGAATTGGATACAGGATCAGCTCTAACCGTCATGAATCGACGAGACTACGAGCGGCTATTCTCACACATACCCTTGAAAGAGACATCCATTGTCTTGAAGACGTATACGGGGCAAAAAGTATACCCCAGAGGAAAAATAAGGGTGCCTGTCGAATACAACGGCAAGGAAATACGGAAATTGTATCTGTACATACTGCAAGATGGTGGACCACCGTTATTGGGATGTGAATGGATCAGAAAGATAAGTTTAGACTGGCACTCCATTCAGGCACTGACGGTGGCTGGTAAAAAGGATGACGACGTCACTCCTGGACGATTGTCAACAATCTTAGCTAACGCCAAAGAGGTATTTCAACAAGAACTGGGAACTCTTAAAGGCGTAACCGCCTCGATAAAAATAGAAGAGAATGCAATTCCCAAGTTTTTCAAAGCAAGACCGGTACCATATGCAATTCGCCCAGCCATCGAGGCAGAGCTGGAGAATCTGGAGAATGCAGGCGTGTTATCTAAGGTAGACTGGAGCGAGTGGGCGACACCCATCGTTCCTGTCACGAAGAAAATGTTAAACAATAAGTCTGAGGAGCCAAGGAAGGTTCGCATCTGTGGGGATTTCAAGGTGACGGTGAACCCAGTCCTTCACACAGTACAATATCCTCTTCCAAGGATAGAAGATATCTTCGCCTCACTATCTGGAGGGAAGCGTTTTACAAAAATTGACCTAGCACAAGCATATTTGCAGATGGAGGTTGAAGAATCCTCTAGGAAGTATCTCACGATAAACACTCACAAAGGTCTTTACCAGTATAATCGACTGGTATTCGGAGTAGCATCAGCTCCGGCGATATGGCAAAGAGCGATGGAACAAGTCCTGCAAGGGATTCCGGGGACTCAGTGTTACTTGGACGACATCCTAGTGACAGGTGAAGATGACAGTGAACACCTTGCCAACCTAGAGCAGATGCTCACTAGACTACGTGAACATGGGCTACAGGCCAATCGCCCCAAGTGCGAGTTTTTTAAGAAACAGATATCGTATTGTGGCCACGTGATTGATGAAGAGGGGTTACATAAGTCCCCTGACAAAATTGAAGCGGTAGTTAAGGCTCCAGCGCCTGAAAATGTGTCACAACTGAGGTCATTCCTCGGATTGGTGACCTACTACCATAAGTTTTTGCCGAATTTGTCCACAATTCTGCACCCACTGAACGCCCTACTACAAACGGGAGTAGCATGGAAATGGAGCGCCTTTCAGAAGAGTAAGGACCTAATCACTTCAAGAGAAGTATTGGCTCACTACAACCCATCACTACCGATAAGACTGGCGTGTGATGCGTCTCCCTACGGCATTGGGGCGGTACTGTCACATAAATTCCTTGATGGTTCAGAGAGGCCGATAGCTTTTGCGCCATGCTCGTTAACTTCAGCCGAGCGTAACTACGCCCAGATTGACAGAGAGGCCCTCAGCCTGGTGTGGGGGGTGAAGAAGTTCAATCACTACCTGCACGGTCAGAAATTTACTCTACTTACTGATCATCAACCTCTTGTCTCCATTTTCAACCCTCAGAAGGGCGTACCGATAATGACAGCACAACAGCTACAGAGGTGGTCCCTTTCCCTAGGGGCACACCAATATGACATCGAGTACAAAGGAACTAAGCAGCATGGGAATGCTGATGGATTGTCGCGCCTACCGTTGCCGACGGTGGAAGAAGAACTTGCAGTGGATTCAGTGGAGATATTCCACTCGGCCATAGTCGAATGTCTCCCTGTGACGAATGCAAACATAGAAAAGGAAACACGAAATGACCCGACACTCTCCTGGGTCTATGATTTAACGGTGAAGGGATGGCCAGCACATGGTGAACCACTGCTGCCAGCATTCTCGCCGAGAAGAGAACAGCTGTCAGTGTGCAGAGGAACCTTGATGTGTGGATCCAGCGTAGTAATTCCGCCCAAATTGAAGGATAGAGTGCTCAGTGAGCTTCATGAGGGTCATCTGGGAGGGGTAAAAATGAAGAACTTAGCCAGAGCGTTTGTGTGGTGGCCGGGAATCGATAGAGAAATCGAAGAGATGACCAAGAGCTGTACAGGATGCCAGAAGGTCCAAAACGCCCCACCACAAGCCCCTCTACATCCATGGGAGTGGCCCTCATCTCCATGGCAAAGGGTGCACATTGATTTTGCTGGTCCATTTATGGACTCGATGTTTTTAATTGCGGTGGATGCACATTCAAAGTGGCCAGAGGTAATAAAAATGTCCTCAACCACCACAGAAAAAACTATCACAGTCTTACGAACCATATTCGCCAGGAATGGGCTGCCTGAACAGATTTGGTCCGACAATGGACCACAGTTTGTGTCTGTAGAGTTCCGGAGGTTCTTAAAGAACAATGGTGTTAAGCATTACACATCCACCCCATATCATCCAGCCACTAATGGATTGGCCCAGAGGTTCGTTCAAACATTCAAGAAGGCTATCAAGGCAATGTGTAATGAAGATATACCCCTACAACACAAGGTGGATAACTTCTTGTTTGCCTACCGGAATGCGACACATGCGGTTACCAACCAAACTCCAGCCATGATGTTCTTCAATCGAAGACTACGATGCCGCTTGGATTTGGTTAAGCCAAACATCAGAAGAGATGTGGAGAACAGGCAGTTTCAGAATATGAATGAAAGGCCGACCAGGAGTTTTAAGATTGGTAAACCAGTTTTGGCCCGGGACTACCGCGCAGAGAAATGGCAGCCAGGAACGATCTGTACACGGCAAGGACCTCTAATGTATACCGTGGACGTTGGAGAGAGCATTGTAAGACGCCATGCTGACCAGATTCTAGAGTCACTGGGAAACGTCAACTCCACACCACGATCTGATACACCTGGCAATGAAACCGAAGTACCAATTGCATCTACCTCAGAATCGGTGATATTGGAAGCAGACGAACCAAACAACGACATTGATCCCGACTCAACTTTGCCAGAAGAACCTGATACCCCAAAGAGGCGTTATCCAGACAGAATCAGGAAGCCTCCTCAAAGACTGAACTTATAATTGCTTAACTTCAACTAATGTATCTAGCAACTGTAATTGTAAATATGTTATTTCATTGTTAATCGAATGTTATGTACTGTTTAGCTAAAAGGGGAGGAATTGTAGTGTATGTACTTTGCAGAAGGAACTATATTCTGCAGCCCCTGTATACTGCAGTACCAGTAGTGACCACCCCTGTATATAAGCCTGTGTAGTAACATTTGCATAGTAGTTCCAGGTTGTCTTCATTCAGTAAAGACCTGTTATAACCAACTCCTGCAGTCTGTGTCTCAATTATACACGGACATAATAATCTGGACTTCGCGGGGCCAATGGAAGGAGTGATGTTCCTGGTCGCGGTGGACTCCCATTCCAAATGGCCGGAGGTTGCAGTAATGTCCACTACCACTACGGAGAAAACCATCGAGACTCTGAGAGAGATGTTTGGGCGATTTGGTCTGCCGGAGCAGATCGTAACCGACAATGGAACACAGTTCACATCCCAGGAGATGGAGGAGTTCCTCAAGAGCAATGGAATCCAGCACATGTTCTCCGTGCCTTATCATCCATCCACGAATGGATTGGCGGAGAGATTTGTCAGAACGCTGAAACGCGCGTTGAAAGCGGCAAGAAGTGATGCTCCTCTAAAGCAGCGCCTGAATGCTTTCTTGCTGAAATACCGAAACACGCCTCATGCTACGACTGGAGCATCTCCTGCTTACCTACTCATGGGAAGGCAGCTACGGACACGCCTTGACCTGCTGAGGCCAACGTCCACAGAAGCAGTGGTGCACGCCAATCAGCAGGATCAAGTCAGCAGACGAGTTCAGAGGTCCAAAGAACAACACTTTGTGGTGGGGGGCAAAGTCCTCGTGCGTAACTACACCACCCCGGAGCGGTGGGTCCCGGCTACGGTCATTCAAAAGACGGGCCCCGTTTCATACCGAGTCCGCACCGGAGACGACCGCACATGGAGACGGCATGTAGACCAGTTACTGCCAAGACAGTCGCCACAGGTAACCCAAGAAACAGAGGATCAAGGACCTGCTGGGGGCTCCAGCAGGGACTGGTCGTCCGATCCTGAGACGGTGGCACCATCCACTCTTGTGCCATCGAGGGAGGAAGCCACGCCTGCAGGGTCACGGGAGAACCAGCCAGAGCCTGCTCCTGAGACTAGGCGTTACCCCCAAAGGGAAAGGCAGCCTCCAGAGTGCCTTAGTCACAGTTAGTGCTAACCTGTGTGCATGGGGCAGAATAATCCCCAGGGTTAGCGGAATGTAGAGGCAGTCTACCCTCTCTTCCAAAGTTATAGTCATTTTCAGTTATTCTGTTTTGTGGACATTCTATTTTAAGGGGGAGGAAATATGTTGTGTATTTTGAATGTGTATTAGAATTGTCCCACATGGGATACCGTAGTGGTGATTTGCAATGCACTATGGGAAATGTAGTGCATTGAGTGAAGAAGCACATTGTAAATAAAATGGCCGTTAACTAAACTCTCCACCCCGGAGTCCTTCTTAATTGTTGTATAGGTAAGGGTATAAAACCCCTTGAGACATAACAGTTTTGGAAAAAGTAACTCTAGTACATTGCTTCAGACTAAACCATGATAGTAGAACAAGGGGCACAGGACTGATGTCTGGAAGAGCATATGGAACGGATCTCGGGGTACTGTAATGGAGGCAAAAACTCGAATCATTTAAAGCTGCTTTTATATTGTGCTAGTGTTACTGGCTCCCAATGCACAAGGCCCGTGTAGCAACTGCCAACATCAAAGATAAACTGCCAACTTTACTATGGCGGATAGGCCTGCATTTCAGGAGCTAGTGACATTCATACAATATAAAAATGGCTTCAGATACAAGTGGATGCTGTGATGGGGGAATTGTGGGGACTCTAGCTGGGTAAGATGGTCCAAATGGCCTCCTTTATCTATATCTGTAGCCATTTATATGCTTACACCCATTTAGTTTGAAGTCTGGAGTTCCATGAACTGGGCCCTGTTTCTATACTGTTAAATTCAGTTCCCTTATCCCAAAGGCAAAACTGCAGACCCATAATAAAAGTAATGTAAATGTGGGGAGATGGCTCATTGCTGCCTGTCTCTCAGAATCCAAACTGGGTAAGTGTCAGTATAAGAGGTTACCTTGTGATCTTGTGAACAGGTTCTAAATTGGAAGTCATTTTGAAAGAAAGAAAGACTTGCATTTATATAGCGCCTTTCATGACCACCGGACGTCTCAAAGCACTTTAGAGCCAATGAAGTACTTTTTTGGAGTGTAGTCACTGTTGTAATGTGGTTAACGTGGCAGCCAATTTTGCCTCAAAAGCAAGAAAGAATGCCCAAATGGATTTTGTTTGTATAATATTTGCAAAGTTCATTGAGCACGTGGAACATTTATGGATACTTAAAATATTTCCACGTGGAACCACCTTCAATTTGTACAGTGCCTTTTAAACTTTTCTGTTTAGGGGACCCTACTGATGTACTCCCTGTCCTAACTTCTGAAACACACCCCGGGAATTTCCCTCGGAGCTTCTCCTTCTTGGCTGGTGTAACTTCGGCGCAAACCCCGTGGAGGCACATAAGCTGGCAAACTTCCACAGAGTTACAGTGGCAGAGCAGGAGGAACCCCAAGGAAATTCCCAGTGACCATGTCAGCTGCCGAAAGGAAAGCAATACTATCATTGCCAAATTTTTTGTGTTCCTACGTGGCAACAGTAGTGAACATACTAGTAATTCAGCAAGTACAGAAGAAATGAAACACTGAATTCTCTCGACACTCTGCTCATGGTGCATAGAAACATAGAGGATAGGAGCAGGAGAAGGCCATTCAGCTCCTCGAGCCTGCTCCGCCATTCAATGAGATCATGGCTGATCATCCAAATTCAGTACCCGGTCCCTGCTTTCTCCCCATATCCCTTGATCCCTTTAGCCTTAAGAAATATATCCAACTCATTCTTGAATATATTTAATGAATTGGCCTCTACTGCCTTCTGTGGTAGAGAATTCCACAGGTTCACCACTCTCTGGGTGAAGAAATTCCTCCTCATCTCTGTCCTAAATGGCTTACCCCTTATCCTTAGACTGTGACCCCTGGTTCTGGACTCCCCGACCATCGGGAACATCCTTCCAGCATCTAGTCTGTCTAGTCCTGTTAGAATTTTATAAGTTTCAATGAGATCCCCTCTCATTCTTCTAAACTCCAGCAAGTACAAGCCCAATCGCCCCAATCTCTCCTCATACGTCATTCCTGCCATCCTAGGTATCAGCCTAGTGAATCTTCGCTGCACTCCTGCCATGGCAAGAACATCCTTCCTCAGATAAGGCGACCAAAACTGCACACAATACTCAAGGTGTGGTCTCACCAAGGCCCTGTACAACTGCAGCAAGACATCCTTGTTCCTGTACTCAAACCACCTCGCTACGAAGGCCAACATACCATTTGCCGCCTTAACCGCCTGCTGCACCTGCATGCTTAGCTTCAGCGACTGGTGCACAAGGACGCCCAGGTCTCGCTGCACTTCCCCTTCTCCCAATCTATTGCCATTCAGATAATAATCTGCCGCCTTGTTTTTGACACCAAAGTGGATAACCTCGCATTTATCCACGTTATATTGCATCTGCCATGCTTCTGCCCAATCACCCAACCTGTCCAAATCATACTGAATATACCTGGTGATATACTTGGCTCCACTGGTACAAAACCTACTTGGAAACTGAAGAATTAGTGCATTTCCATAAACAAAATTGAAAACCATTCAGCATTGGATATCTGTGCTAATATTTCCAAACAAAAAAAAGCTTAAAAGATGAAGGCCTAGAAATTTGTCTCGGGCGGTGGAGCAATACGGGGGGTATCAGATTGGACTGCAGTGGAACTGAATATCGGGCGCTGCATAGAACAACAGCCGGTCCGATTCCACCCGCTTTGCGCCACCGCCCAGGACAAATTTCTAGGCCGAAGTATTTTTTATAAGAAAAACTCTGCATCCTGGAAAATTTGAAAGAAAAACAAAACATTTTGGAAATAGAACTTAAAAGAAAAGTTAACGTTTTGGGTAAAGGTCTTTCATCAGAATGTAATAAATAAAGCGTAGTTTTAGAAATAATAGCCAACAGTTTTTTTTTCTATCGGAAGACAGTTAGACTGAACTACACAGTACAAAGATAACTCGTAGAAAACATCTGTGTGTTCCAAGAATTGAACTCTGTAACATTAATTGCAAGTAAAGACAGGTGGTTATACCGATGACTCAAAGGATATGCAGGTAGTGTAAATATTGCTAATGTGGCAGCCAAAATAATGCTATTGATATCACAGATGTAATCTGTCAACAAACAGAAGACAGGATTTGTGTAAACATTCACGATTTTTATTATATGTGCCTTAGTTGCACATAATCATCATTTTTATGGCAGGTTGAAAATTAGGTGTTGTCTGTTGTTCTCAACCTAGTTAAGTGTAAAAACAAAATAGATAAAGCTGCCATCTGATGCAATCGATAGAGAAGCAGATAATTTAAAACAGCTCTCAAAGAGGCTCAGACTTATGCCTCCAATTTGTAATCAGGAAATTTAATTTGATTTTCTCAATGGTTGTAAACACTGTCCTCGATCAGAATATGGATCGATAGGGTCAGCTTATCTGTCTGACATACATGATGGGGTGTTAGAAGAAACATGGTGATTCCGGGCCCAATCCTGGCATTCAGTCGTAGACATCTTTTAGCCAATCATAGGGTGTGGCCCAGGTCGTCCGACCCTTCAAGCTGAAAGAGAAAGCATGGCAATGGTACATAGCAGTACTGACCAAAAGGGGAAATAATATAACTTTAAAAAAGCATTTTTAATAAAAAGAAAAAAAACTGCAAATGTTGGAAATCTGAAATAAAAGTAGTCAATCAGCATCTGTAAAGAAAAGAGATGGGGAGTTGGACTAACTAGGTTGCTCTTCGAAAGAGCCAGCACAGACTTGATGGGCTGAGCGGCCTCCTTCTGTGCACTATGATTCCATGATAGGGTAACATTTCGTCGAAGAGGAGTCTCTAAACAAATGTTAACTTTGTTTTACATTTTGTGAATTATCTTGAGCATCAAATTCATCAGAGCTCTCCAACCAGCAAGGATCATACAGACCATCCCCATTCATAGAGCCAGACTTGACAATGTGTGATCTGAAATGTTGTTGATAAAAAAAAAAGTATTGTTTTAAATAACAATTTCATCCTTTTCTTCAGTTTCCAAAGAACAAGCCTTCTGTAAATATCATTGAAGCCTGACTGCTGTGCAGCTAAGAAGATGGTTTAATTAATCCATTAACCTTTCTCTTGGGAGGGAGCTGTTGGCTTCTGAATACGAGGTCCTGCTTCAGAAACAGAATTAAAAGCACACAATAATCAAGATTTCTCGAAATGATCACCTTCATCAAGGACAGGAGACTGTTTAATTTCTCATCTCGGGAAAAGAAGACCCCTAAAGTTTTGAGCATTTTTGTATAATATGGACAAAAGGTAATTTAACAAAGATTTCATCTTTGCGTTCTTGCAAAGGGACTCACTAATACAGAAGTAAACAATTAAAGAAATGGTTACATACATTCAAAGTTCTCTCACTGACAGTTCATTGGATGAATTATAAACGGTTGACAAAAGATGCTTCAGAAATGCAAGCTACTGAAGACAGTCAAGCGGACCTCAAACAACAGGCTATTATGCAGTTTTTAAAGGTATAATGTTTCTTCAGAGGGAGAAATGTGATTTTGGCAAGAATTTCTCAGATGGTACCACAACAATGGGGTTTGCTCAGTACAATCAAAGGTAGCTTTTCTACAAGGAGAATGGCAAGATGACTTTTGAAGTTCATCAAGAACATCTTTATTGCAAAGAGTATGATGATATTAGAATTCTATCACCATCTTCAATTATCCTAACTCACTGTTTTGCTTATAAAAATGAATTTCTGGGCTTGCAAGCTAGATATTTTTTATGATATATGATCTGTAAGAAAATAGGAAAGATATAAGGGCACTTAGAAAATAATAATAGGGTTGGGCAGAGTCAACGCGGATTTATGAAAGGGAAATTGCATTTGACGAATCTGTTCCTTTTTTGAGGTTTAACTAGCAGAATAGATGAGGGGGAACCAGTGGATGTGGTGTATTTGGATTTTCAGAAGGCATTCGATAAGGTGCCACACAAGAGGTTATTAAACAAAATTAGGGCTCATGGAATTGGGGGTAATATACTAGCATGGATTGAGGATTGGTTAACGGACAGAAAACAGAGAGTAGGAATAAACGGGTCATTTTCGGGTTGGCAGGCTTTAACTAGTGGGGTACTGCAGGATCAGTGCTTGGGCCTCAGCTATTCATGATCTATATCAATGATTTGGATGAGGGGACCAAATGTAATATATCCAAGTTTGCTGATGATACAAAGCTGGGTGGGAATGTAAGTTGTGAGGAGGATGCAAAGAGGCTTCAAGGGGATATAGACATGCTAAGTGAGTGGGCAAGAACATGGCAAATGGAATATAATGTGGAGAAATGTGAAGTTATCCACTTTGGTAGAAAAAATAGAAAAGCAGAGTATTTTTTACATGGTGAGAGATTGGGAAATGTTGGTGTTCAGAGGGACCTGGGTGTCCTTGTACACGAATCACTGAAAGTTAACATGCGGGTACAGCAAGCAATTAAGAAAGCAAATGGTATGTTGGCCTTTATTACAAGAGGATTTGAGTATAAGTGTAAAGACGTTTTACTGCAATTATATAGGGCCCTGGTGAGACCACACCTGGAGTATTGTGTACAGTTTTGGTCTTACCTAAGAAAGGATATACTTGCCATAGAGGGAGTGCAACAAAGGTTCACCAGACTGGTTCCTGGGATGGGGGGATTGTCCTATGAGGAGAGATTGAATAGTCTAGGCCTATATTTTCTATAGAGTTTAGAAGAATCAGAAGCGATCTCATTGAAACATACAAAAATTTTTACAGGGCTTGACAGGGTAGATGCAGGGAGGATGTTTCACCTGGCTGGGGAGTCTAGAACCAGGGGTCACAGTCTCAGAATAAGGGGTCGGCCATTTAGGACTGAGATGAGCAGAAATTTCTTCACTCAGAGGGTGGCGAATCTTTGGAATTCTCTAACCCAGGGCTGTGGAGGCTCAGTTATTGAATATATTCAAGACAGAGATCGATAGATTTTTGGATATTAAGGGAATCGAGGGATATGGGGATAGTGCAGGAAAGTGGAGTTGAGGTAGATCAGCCATGATCTTATTGAATGGTGGAGCAGGCTCAAGGGGCCAAACGGCCTGCTCCTGCTCCTATTTCTTATGTTCTTATATACAAAGAGGTAGCACTTCCTTAATGAATTTAATTTCTCAAACTTTCCCTGCCCATGAACCATTAATACTAGCCAGCCTTCTGAAAGTGGTTGCAAGCACATTATAGCACTTATATAATTTCTTTTGTTATTCTTATAGCCAATAACAGAGCGCCTTTAGCTTTAATAAAAAGGATGACCATACTATTAGTTACAAAAATTAGACATGTGAAGAGCGTTTTAACTGCAATGTGGAGCTATACCAAACTAAGAACGACTTGGTAAAGACTTTATGATTTGTATTTATTATCAATACATAGATACATTTCAGAACATAATTAATTTAACGCACATTATGGAATTTACACACTGCTTATGACATACATCTCTCAAGCATACAGTTTTCTCAAAATCCATGTTTTTTTCATTTATTCAAGACATGACAACCATCTGCTAATATTTCCTGACCAGTGACAAACATGACAAATTAATGATATCTGTAAGGGGAACATGTGCCTGGAGGGATCCAGTCATATTCATGACTGCTTTAAAACTACCATTACTATTGCAGTTAAAACACTGGAGGACCTGGTTTAATCTTTTTATTTAGTGTTGCTGTGTATTATACTTTGCAGCAGTTACCAGTACAAATGAGTTTTGATATTTCTGCTGCCTACCATTTAATTTGCATTTTATGTAGTTGTGAAGCAACCAAGTGTCAATACAAAAATACCAAAAAATTGGGATTCATTTTTTTTTCAATACAATTTACACGCCAAAAATTGTAAAACTACTTTGAATCTGGAACGTCTAGCAGATAAATGGTAAAAAAACTCATCCAATTTTCTCTTTGTAGATCTTCAAACAAAAATTTTAAAAATAAAATTTTGAGCATTCCATCAAAGTACAGAACACAAAATGGCATTTTTTGTGTTTTGGTTTGCTCCAGTCCATAGGTTAGATTTTCCTCTGAGGCCCTTCACTGGGGTATGGAATATCAAGGGATATGGAGGAAAAGGTGGGTAAATGGAGTTGAGGTACAGATCAGCCATGATCACGTCGAATGGCGGAACAAGCTCAAGGGGCTGAATGGCCTACTCCTGTTCCTACGTTCACTGTGAACCAGACAGCGGCAACCTATTTCAAGTATGTTACAGCAATGGGGGAGAGAGTCCTGCTATTTTCCTGTTCAAGGCCATTTGTTTGGCCAGGGTGGGCCTCTGCCTGGGCCTAATGCTGGAAACCAGGGCAGGCCTGCAACTGAACTTCTTGTTGTTGGCATTGGGTCCTTTTGGCAATAAACAAATTTGCCTGTACTGATCCTCAAGCTACCTTTGGGGCACCCAGCACAAAGCACTTCACCTGATTTCTTCAGGTGACCCTGCCCTGGGACACCCAACAGTTGGAAAGTGGGCAAAGTGACGTGGGAGGATCCTCTCGTGAACTCACTTCTACACTAGAGGCTTGTGCCTCTCTCCAGGTGCAGGCCAAGGAACTCCCTTAGTTGTATAGTGGGGGCAGAGACCTAACGTAACAGATTGCCACACCTTTTTCCTCTTCACGGTGTCCAGGAACTCCAGTCTTCCCCAGGTGCGACAAAGAGGAAAATCCATCCGAATGTCACTTTCCTTGTAGTGCATGGATTACTCAGGAATGTAATTTTGCACCGGAGCTCATGCTAGCTTGGAGTAAGGGAAACAAGATACACAATCTAATTGCAGTCAATTCGAATAGTACCCAAAAAGAAAAACAGAGGGAAGCCTGTGTTTAAAAGATTTGCCTTTATAAACTGATAATCAGTCACTTTTTCCAGAAGACAGTGATGCCACCCTTTGAGAACTGCAATGTCACTTCTGTGGTAAACCCAAAACTCACATATGTAAAATTTCCATATTCTTTAGCATTAGGGAATGTCATGGTATGATTTCATGGTAATATAGGATTTTTTTTAAATCTCAATATAGGACTTTTAAAAAATCTCAATGCTTCATGACACTATCCAAAAGTACTGCATAAAATGCCAATGATTCGCACCACCTATGTACAATGAACCCCTATCATTTTTTTTCTAAAAAGTTAACCAACTGTGTCCAAGTCAAGAGGCCCTCTAAACTTACCTTCTGTTAAGCTTTCATAATTTTTATGGTATTCCAGAGCAGGGAAACAACAGATGGCTCTACTAGACACAGATATCCATATTCTGGTCTAGAATGAGTCAGTTGAGAGTTTAGATGAGGTTTGGCTTCCTTCCATTTTTCTGAATTCCCACTGAACTGTACAGTCCAGTCAAATTATTCCTTAAAATTTCCCTAAAGCAAAATTGTTTCCCACATCGTTAACTGTGATCTTTTTAGACTTTGAAAATGTGACCTTTAAAAACTCGTGCTTGTATAAAAGACCGACATATTCACAAATGGGCTTTTTCTTTGAAAAATCCAATGAATTTCTCAAACCGCATTCCCTCTTAAAGAGATTGGCTCAAATCTAGATCATATTCATCAAATCTCCAAATTTGAGGTAACTTGGATTTCAGGCTCATCCCTAATCTTGGTATACCAGTTTATTACAGTATTATACCCAAAATATACTATTTTATATACAAAATATTTTCCATGTACTGTATGTGGTCATGGTCATTACTGCTGTTACATACAGAATATTTTACAGAAAAAGAAATATGTACAGGACAAAATATTTCTCACTAATAAGTTGTTTGTAACGGAGAACTATTTTTAAGTTGTGATGTTTGGCTGCATAACACTAGTCGCTGCACTTCAAAAGTAATTCATTGTGTGAAGCAATTTGTGATGTTTGTGTTACAGCATTATATAAATATAAACTATTGTAGATCGCTTTCATTCTATCATACTCTGTACTAAGGCAACTGAGAAAATCAGAGGAATATCTGCCTCTTTGAGAAATATCAGGCTTGAACTAAGGTGGTTTCTGTTACTGCTCATTTAACATCATTCCCTTGTACAGCTTCATATTCCTCCCTCTGCAATCACAGCGTAGTCACTTCCGCGGCATACAAGTGAACGTTTCACAAAGGTGATCCTGGAATTCGGGGGTGACTTATGTCCCTCACCTCCAGACTTCTTCAATCAAGAGAAGTTAGAGCTCGTCAGGAAACAGGCACCTGCTTCTTTGAAGGCAAAACAAAATCACGATGTAAGCTTTGTTTTTTTAAGGATCTCGCTGGGTCCTTGAACGCTTAAACATTCATCGTTTGCCACATACACACACATCTGCACATCCAATACTTGCGGCCATCACATCCTTTCAATAAAGATATTTTACAGTGCTCTGATACTGTCACAAATAGATTACTGGCAGTCATGTCGTTTCAAATCGTAAAACCAATAATATAAATGCACTGCACAGATCACTTTTTCGACTGGATTATGGATTTTGCTTGTCTTCCAGAGGGAGGTAGTTTTATTTAACATAGCTTGCTATAACTTTATTGATTTCTGTTAGAAATATATTGAAAAAGTATGTCTCGTGGTTGAGATCCAGGATATTCATCTTTCTATTTGTCTCAGTCGCACAAGTTTCATCAGTTTGATCAGTTGTTCATTGATTAACAAGTGGGAGCAGTTGACGGAATTAAGGCATCTTATCGCCAGGAGAGGGACAGAGACGAAAATTGAAAATTATCAAGCTCAACCCTGCTTGAACCGTCTCTCCTGAAGTTCTATCATGCAATGGCATTGATGGCAGTCACAGAAGTCTTATACTGCATTGCTTTCCCAGTTTATTGGAGTAAGCAGCATTACTGGGATGAAAGAGAGAGGGAACCATAAGCAAAATATATTCAAAGTACTTCGTCCATGCTACATTGACAAGATAAAACAGAAGTCTCCTGGACCAAACATATTAATAAAATATGAGCAGATTTTAAATATGAAATAAACATGAGGCATTACAGTAAAGGCTAAAAAAACAACTTTATATAGTTTTGATTTCAAGACTGTTTTGTAATTTACTTCACTGGAGCCCACACAAGTCATCAAAAAGTGATAGTATTTATTTTAGTCCTAGCATGTTATAAACATTACTGAATACAGAATGCTTCTGCACTTCATAAATTGCATGGAATGAACTCTGTCAGTGCCATTAGTTTTAACAATGTTAACTGGATTGACTCCAACTATATAATTTATAATACAAAAGGGCTTCATTTACATTTATGCAATGCAACAGAAGACTTTCATTGAAATATCCTTCACTCCAAGTGCAGTATGCTATTAATAATTGCTGAGCTTTTTTTTCCAAATCACTGTTTTCTGTGAATTACTATTGAAAAGAAAAGACTTGCATATTTATATAGCGCCTTGCACGACCCCGGGATGTCCCAAAGCGCTTTGCAGCCAATGAAGTACTTTTGAAGTGTAGGCTCGGTTGTCGAAACATGGCAGCCAATTTGCGCACAGCAAGGTCCCACAACCAGCAATGTGATAATGACCAGATAATCTGTTTGTGATGTTGCTATAGCATAATTAAAGCTAGAATTCAAAGAGTACAGAAGCATGGATTATCTCTTAATGTTTATTTTAAAAGCAATGCATGAAGACTGTAAATTTGCTCTATTTTACATTTTAGTATGCAGTGCGATACTCAGAGCACTAACTCCATACTCAGATAGCAAAAACTGACAGGACCATTGCAATGCAGATCTCAATTGATCTATAAACTGCTAAGTTTTAGCGCTCATACCACCAAATTAGCCTGTTTATATAAACAATTTCTAATTTGCAAGTCAGTGAAATTCTGTACAAGGGGAAAATAATCGATTTGCTCAGTTGTATTCTGTAAAGACATACCTTTTTGTCCTCATTGTATTTTATAACGAGCATTTTGTGCAGAATATAATTTTTTTTTAAATCCATAGCAAAGAAATGCTAGCTTGTTACCCGAGGGTGCATCGTGTCCAAGGTGACAGCACAGCCTGCAGCCCCTGCCTCATTGTGGAAGCATCGTTAATTAACCTGCCTAAAGTTGAGAACCTCTCACTTCTGTTGAGACAGTTGCTGAAAGTTCGTGGATGCAGGAACCTCGCACTTTTGTTGGTGACGTCCACGAGCTACAGGTTGCTGAAAGCATGTAAATGAAGACATGTTCCAGGGCTGCTGGTAGTGCCGCCGTGCAGTCTCCACACAAGCTATCTTCAATTTCTAATGAAGCTTATTTCAACAAAAGAAACAGAGACAAACGCAAAACACAACAAAGCTCACAGCAGCTCAGCGTCATGTGTAAAGTCTGGTGAATCACGGGAATTGTCAAACTGTCTCAGCTACATCCGAGTTCCACCTATGCTGCGGTGGGACGGTGCTAAGCGCAGAACAAGCACCAATCTGCGAGAGGAGTAAAACAAAATCTGAGGAGATCATTTTAACTTGCTTCCTAGTGGCTGGGATAAAAACATAGAAGCAGGAGTAGGCCATTTGGCCCCTCGAGCCTGTTCCACCATTTAACGAGATCATGGCTGATCATCCAAATTCAGTACCCTGTCCCTGCTTTCTCCCCATATCCCTTGATCCCTTTAGCCTTAAGAAATATATCCAACTCCTTCTTGAATATATTTAATGAATTGGCCTCAGCTGCCTTCTGTGGTAGAGAATTCCACAGGTTCACCACTCTCTGGGTGAAGAAATTCCTCCTCATCTCAGTCCTAAATGGCTTACCCCTTATCCTTAGACTGTGACCCCTGGTTCTGGACTCCCCCGCCCTCGGGAACATCTTTCCTGCATCTAGTCTGTCTAGTCCTGTTAGAATTTTATACGTTTCAATGAGATCCCCTCTCATTCTTCTAAACTCTAGCGAATATAAGCCTAATCGACCCAATCTCTCCTCATACGTCATTCCTGCCATCCCAGGTATCAGTCTCATTGACGGTGGCCTAGAAGCAGGCTTCCCTCGCGAGCACAAGCAGCGCACGGTCCTACGGGCTCGCGAGGGGAGAAAAGAGAGGGTGTATGCTCTCATGGAAGTATAGCGTAGCCTGAAAATAGTCAAATCAAGCATTAAAACAAGGTCTGTATAAAACTCATTAACTTTCTTTGCACAAAAGGTTTTGTAGCATTGTATTAAACAAAATGTACAATTACACAGCACACGTACCCCAAATTCTGCTGTAACACCTCACTACTTAAAAAAAAAAAAATCTCAATTATTGTGAAGGTGCCTCAATGGCAAATTACCATCTGGTTATATTGTGCATTTTACACCACTGAGTAATGCTGATGGAACTAGCTGCTCACTGAGGTTTCAGAAGCCTTGGTCTCCCATGAGCTCAATGTAGATGCATGCTGATGTATTTCAGAGCAGGAGGTTTAATGTAGCAAACACTTCTAGTAGGTAACAGGGCCACGTTTTGTTCAATGACTTGTTCCATTTCTTTCTCGCCATGCAGTCAAGTATGAAACTTAAATAAGTCACGTTTAAATGTTCTATTTCAGCTTGCAGTGCTGTGTGTCGGAAATTCTTGTCTCATTAGTTTCCAAGATTCCAGCAAAAATGGGAAGAGACGAGTTTTCGCATATCTAGGTAGCCAGTACCTACCGGGCACCATCTGGATTAGTCAGGTGGGCACTAAAGCAAAAAAGTGGAATGAGCTTTTACCCCATTATCCAGCAAATTCAAGGTTAATTGCTGTTTTGAAGCTGAATTCAATACAAAGCTGAACAGCGAGTGCTCATTTTGGTCATTTTTTTGGTTTATGTCCTGCAGAGCTAATCGACAAACTGTAAGTGATCCTCTACCACATCAACCAGCCATTTAAATGAAAACAAGCTCGCATTCATTTTAATAGCAACTGAAGTTTTTTTTTAAATAAACCCTTCAAAGAAATTCTACTAATTGCTCTGGGCTATGTTGGAACGCTATTGGGGGGGGGGGGGGGATTTTAACCCCCAAAAAACAGATTGGGTTGGTGTAATGTATGTAATGTATATATACCTTAAGGGAGAGAACTACTTTTTACAGCTCCTGTATACTGTAGTACCGGCAGTGACCATACCTGTATATAAACCCTGAGTAGTGACCTGTACAGTTAGTTCTAGAGTAACCCTCATTCAGTAAACACCTGTTGAATCGTTCCCTGCAGTCTGTTGTCTGATTATTGAAGGACACAACATTAAGATACACGGACATAACATTGGCGATGACGCAGATTTGAACCTACCTGCAACTCTGCATCACCTCCCAGGGATTCGCTCCTGGAGAACAGTTTAAGAAGGTCGAGTCTAGAAGCACGGGCGTCGACCACGGGCAACTGCCCAGTCATCCAGCGGAGATTTGAGCATCGCAAGGGAGGCTGTCGAGAGCCAGGCTTGGCTTTCCAGTCACGGTGGTCCAGCGAAACAGGCTGGCAACAGGTACTGCGCAGACCCTTCCCGGACAGCGACGGGCTAGAGCCCGATCGAGCGGCACAGAAAAAGGCTGAGCAGCGTCGACGGGGGAGAGAGAGGGGGCAGAGCGCACAGGGCGCAGCCGGTGTTCAGGACCGAGCGGCGTCAACGGGGGAGAGAGACGAGAGAGAGCAGAGCGCAGCCGGTGGTCAAGGGGCGAGCAGCGTCAACGGGGGAGAGAGGCGCGCAGGAAAACGCGAGGCGCTGCCATTGGCACGAGGACCGCAGAGAGCAGTGTTGGCAGCAGTGCAGGAGCAGCGCACGAAACCCACAGGGCGTCGCCATTTGCCACGAGGACCGCCGAGAGCGGCGTTGGCAGCAGCGCGGGAGACGCCATTTTAAGCCGCAGCGGGGAAGGAAAGCGCGGGAGACACCATTTTAAGCCAGTCTAACCACACCCAAAAATGCCGAAGAGTGGCAGTATCACAGCGTTCGACAATGAAGTCGAAGATTGGACAACACATGTCGAACGCATAGAAGTATACTGCAAGGCCAATGAAGTGCCAGATTACAAGAAAGCGCTGGTATTGTTGAATTCAATGGGTGCAAAAACGTATGGCTTACTACGAAACCTAGTAACCCCAGAGAAGCCAGTAGAAAAGGATTTTGAAAACATAGTGGCAATCCTACAGGACCACTTAAACCCCACACCGCTGCTGATAGCAGAAAGATTTAAGTTTCACAAAAGGAACCAGCATAAAGATGAAAGTAATGCTGAGTATTTAACAGAACTGCGCAAGCTATCGAAACACTGCCAGTTTAGAACGGGACCAGCAGATACTTTAAGGGACAAGTTTGTGTGTGGGCTTCAAAGTGAAGGAACCCAGAAACGGCTTCTATCAGAAAAGGATCTTACGCTGGCCAAGGCTTTCAGCATTGCAGTATCACACAAAGCAGCAGCATGGGGCACTGCAGAGATACAACGGAGACCGCAAGAATATGGCACAAATGAAATGTCATACGGAACAGTGAAGTGCTATCGCTGCGGCAGAACAACACACGACCATAATGATTGCTGGTTCAAGGACAAAGTGTGCAGACAGTGTGGAAAAGTAGGACACATAGCAAGAGTCTGCAGGTCGGGAAAGAAAACCAGCAGCAAGAAATCTCCACAGGAGAAGTACAAGAAGGTACATAAGGTGACGGAGAGTAGTTCAGACGAACAGAAGAGTGATACAGACTCCGGAAGCAAGGAGCTGGGTTGTCTGAAACTACATAATGTGATCAAAACGGAGGATCACCAAATTATCTGGGTCACGCTCAAGATAGCAGGAGTCCAAGTGAAAATGGAATTGGACACAGGATCAGCCCTAACAGTCATAAACCGAAGGGACTACAAGCAGCTATTCTCACATATACCCCTGAGAGATACAAAGATTGTCTTGAAGACGTACACGGGGCAAAAAGTCTACCCCAAAGGAAAAATAAGGGTGAACGTTATATATAACGGCAAGGAAACACCAAAAATGGACCTAAATGTATTGCCAGATGGAGGACCACCACTACTAGGACGTGAATGGATCCGGAAGATACAGCTAGATTGGCATTCCATACAGGCACTGACTGTGGCTGACAAAAAGGATGACGATGTCACACCTGGGCGACTGTCAAAGATCCTAACTGACACGAAAGAAGTGTTCCAGTAAGGACTCGGAACACTAACAGGCATGACAGCGATGATTAAAATTGAAGAAAACGCAAGCCCAAAATTTTTTAAGGCCAGACCAGTACCTTATGTGATCCGCCCAGCCGTCGAAACAGAGCTGGAGAGTCTGGAACGTTCAGGTGTACTGTCCAAGGTAGACTGGAGCAAGTGGGCTACACCCATCGTCCCTGTGATGAAAAAGTCGTTGAGCAGCACGCCTGGGGAACCAAGGAAGGTTCGCATCTGTGGGGACTTTAAGGTAACAGTGAACCCGGTCCTTCACACCGTACAATATCCACTTCCGCGGATTGAAGATATTTTCGCCTCGCTATCTGGAGGGAAACGCTTCACAAAGATTGATCTGGCCCAGGCGTATCTGCAAATGGAGGTAGAAGAAGCATCAAAAAAATACCTCACAATCAACACCCATAAAGGTCTCTACCAATACAACCGGCTGGTACTCGGGGTAGCATCAGCTCCGGCTATTTGGCAGAGGGCAATGGAACAAGTCCTGCAAGGGATCCCAGGGACCCAGTGTTATTTGGACGACATCCTGGTCACGGGCGAAAATGACAGTGATCAACTTGCCAACCTGGAGCAGGTGCTCACTAGATTGCAGGAATATGGGCTCCGAGCTAACCGCCCCAAATGCGAGTTTTTTAGAAAACAGATCTCATATTGTGGCCACGTTATCGATAAAGAAGGGTTACATAAGTCCCCAGAGAAGATTGAGGCAGTAGTCAAGGCTCCAGCACCGGAAAATGTGTCACAACTGAGGTCATTCCTCGGGCTGGTAAACTACTACCATAAGTTCTTGCCAAATTTGTCTACAATACTACACCCACTGAACACCCTACTGCAAACTGGGGTGCCATGGAAGTGGAGTGACGAATGTAGACGAGCTTTCCAGAAGAGCAAAACACTAATCACATCGAAAGAGGTATTGGCCCATTACAACCCGGCATTACCAATTCGGTTGGCATGTGATGCGTCACCCTACGGCATTGGAGCGGTGCTGTCGCACAAATTCTTGGACGGCTGAGAGAGGCCAATAGCCTTTGCATCACGATCACTAACCTCAGCCGAGCGTAACTACGCCCAGATTGACAGGGAGGCCCTCAGCCTAGTGTGGGGAGTGAAAAAGTTCAATCACTATCTGCACGGGCAGAAGTTCACCTTGCTGACTGACCACCAACCACTTGTCTCCATCTTTAATCCAAAGAAGGGCGTTCCGGTGATGACTGCGCAATGGCTACAAAGATGGTCCCTTTTTCTAGGGGCGCACCAATATGAAATCGAGTATAAGGGCACGAAACAGCATGGAAACGCTGATGGGCTATCACGCCTGCCACTGCCTACTGCGGAGGAAGCACCAGCAGTGGATACTGTCGAAATACTTCATTCGACTATAATTGAATGCTTGCCAGTAACTAACACTGGTATAGAGGAGGAGACCCAAAATGACCCGACACTGTCTCGGGTATATGATTTGACGGTGAAGGGATGGCCAGCACATGGCGACTCACTGTTACCAGCATTCTCATCCAGAAGAGAACAGCTGTCAGTATGCCAAGGGACCTTGATGTGTGGATCCCGAGTGGTAATTCCACCGAAGTTAAGGGAGAGAGTGCTCAATGAGCTTCACGAAGGTCATCTGGGAGGGGTGAAAATGAAAAGCCTTGCTAGGGCTTGTGTGTGGTGGCCGGGGATCGATCAGCAAATCGAGGACCTGACAAAGAGCTGCTCAGGATGCCAGAAGGTCCAAAATGCATCACCACATGCCCCTCTACACCCATGGGAGTGGCCCTCATCTCCATGGCAATGGGTGCATATTGATTTTGCTGGTCCATTCATGGACTCAATGTTTTTAATAGCCATGGATGCGCACTCGAAATGGCCTGAGGTGATCAAAATGTCCTCCACCACCACGGAGAAAACTATTGCAGTCCTACGGACCATTTTTGCCAGGAACGGCTTGCCAGAGCAGATTTGCTCTGATAACGGACCACAGTTTGTGTCCGAAGAGTTTCGAAGATTTATGAAAAGGAATGGGGTAAGGCATTACACATCCACCCCGTATCATCCAGCCACAAATGGATTGGCTGAGAGGTTCGTACAAACCTTTAAAAAAGCAGTAAAGGCCATGTACGATGACATTCCACTGCAGCATATGGTGGACAATTTCCTGTTAGCCTACAGAAATGCGACACATGCAGTCACCAACCAGGCCCCGGCCATGATGTTCTTTAACCGAAGGTTGAGATCTCGTCTGGATTTGCTTAGACCAAATGTACGAAGAGATGTTGAGAGTAAGCAATTCCAGCACATCAATGAGAAGCCGACAAGGAGCTTCAATGTAGGGCAACCAGTCTTGGCCCGCGACTACCGAACAGAGAAATGGCAACTGTAATGTATGTAATGTATATATACCTTATTAAGGGAGAGAACTACTTTTTACAGCTCCTGTATACTGTAGTACCGGCAGTGACCACACCTGTATATAAACCCTGAGTAGTGATCTGTACAGTTAGTTCTAGAGTAACCCTCATTCAGTAAACACCTGTTGAATCGTTCCCTGCAGTCTGTTGTCTGATTATTGAAGGACACAACATTAAGATACACGGATAGAACAGTTGGGGTCAGGTGGGAAGTTAAAGAGTTAAAATTCTGACTCCCGACCCCAACCCACACACTTCCAGTTTTAACGGAGGCGGGACAAGGGGCGGGCAGCTAACCCACTCCCAGGAGGCAGGTCGGCCATTTAAATATTATAATAAGGCTGGCGTGCCTCAGTTAACCGGTTTTAAATTTAACTGTAGCTGCTCGGGTTTTACAGGCCTCGTGAAACCTGCTAGCTAAAGGCGAGGACTGCTGGATCCGGCGGGGGAGTGCCTTTACACTTACCTCCTGGATCCAGCGTCCCTCCTAACCCACCCCTCGCAAATCGGAGGCCTCGTCCCCCCCCAACCACCGCTCCACCCCCAGTGATGCTCCCGGCCCCCTGATCATCAGCCACTCCCGGCCCTCCGCTGATCAGCCCCATGTGATCCTCCGGTCCTCCGATGATCATCCCCCCCGGCCCAGCTCCCACGCGATCCCTCCCTCCCTCCCTCCTCTCTGCGGCCTAGTGCTACAGGCCTACCTGCCCGCAGCCAGCCGCTCAATCTGGCTGGCTGCGGGTGGGAAACAGAGTTTTTCAATACAAATCAGGCCCTGCCGTTAAATGCGGCAGGGTCTACATGAAAAACCAGTTCTCCCGGGTTTCCCAACCACTTCCGAGCACCCCCACTCCCAAACTGCCTCCCGATTAAAATTCAGGCCTAGATGTCGGGCACAATTTCAGCTGAACTTCTATTTAAATATGCCTTCTGTTCTTTCCAGGCAAGGTGCAGGCTTTAGAAATGAATGTCAGTTTGCCTTTCATATAGCTGCTGATTGGCATTATCGAGAATTATCTGGCATGAGGCTTCAACAGAGAACTAATCCATACTTACCGCACAAATATCTCTTCAGCTTGTGATCAACTTATCTTTTAACAAAAAATCATTTACGACCATAAAGATGGTGGATGTTATAAATAACGGATCTGGGCTTAGTGATGTATGAAAAGCTATATATTCAACACTGCAAAATGTTCTAAACCAATCAACATGAATTCTACTCGCAAAACAAAACTTGGGTGCCTGCGGGGGACATCCATCCATCTGATTTCTCGGAGCTGCTTGGTTTATAGAAAGTTATTGTATATTACCCAACAGGGCTCCATAATGGGTTTTATTTTAAAGCCTGGGGTGATAGCCATCATCCAGTTTCTGTAATTTAGGCACCTTTTGGGGAAAAAGATTGTATTTCAGCAAGGCTGTTTGCTCAGTACTGTAGTATTATGTCAAGACATACTTTTTTTTGTCCTCATTGTATTTTATAACAAGCATTTCTTGCAGAATACATTTTTTAGAAAATTCATAGCAAAGAAGAAATGCTAGCTCATTACCCAAGAGGGTGCATCAGTATCTTCAAATGGAATTTATACTGCTACTGCACCATGCAGTTTGCTAAAGTTTAGACTTTTGTAAGGGCTCTATGGATTTTTCTGGGCAGAGTAAACATATTAGTGAGGATAAGATGCAATTTTCACCCAGCCAGCATTACATTTCCCTCCAGTCAGCTTTATTGTGTTACAAGGAATCACGATTAATTATAAAATATATATTTGCCATTTATATTCTTTGTGGTGCTTGTCCTGGAACATTGAAAAACTACCCCTCAATTCTTATTTTTAAGTTAGCTAATTGCGCTTTCCGTAACTCAATAAACAGTTCCAGTCATCGAGAATACAAATGATCTACATACAAATGTGCTCGTTTCACTTTCCATCATGCTGCATCGCTTATTATTGTCACATGGGTATGTGCCTACCATCGCCCACACGCTGAGCTGATGATCTCAAGAGTGCTGCTGCAGAATGAGGTCGAGCAAAGGCAAAATGGCAAATCTCAAACCCCAGGCTGTGCGGCTTCTTTCAAACGGACAATGGGAAAGACCTGGGAGCTGACCATCCCTCTCAGTCATGAATGACATGTAGCACAGGGAGCAGATACTTAAAAAACGAATGTTGCAGAGAGGAAGGGTAAAGAGTAAATGACAGCAGCCGTAAGAAAATGAAATTTGTGCCAAGTTCCAGCTTTCACACTTGTGCAAAAATTTCCAAGTATTGAATGATCTTTAAAAATCAAGCCCCAAGTGTCTGCCCGCGCCTTTCAAATTCATTTTTGTTCTATTCAGATGCTGTTTCCTTTATGATATCGTAATTTATTCATCTTTACTGGAGGTTATATTTATAAAAGCATGTACAAGTTTGTGAATGCCTGACATGCATTCATCTTTGTTTCTTTTGCATATTTATAATGATTGCTTAAAGATATATATTTATCAGAGATTCTGCCAGGGAGTTAAAAAAACAGACTGTAAATAAAAGACTGAGACACACACTTTCTACATCACAGTAAGAATTATAATTCAATGAAATTATAACTTACAATTCTTGGAAAGAATCACAGGGGCTGACAAGGTGGTCAGAAGCACCGAGACCCACACATCAGGTGCTACGGTCTAAAGCTGCCTTCACACTTAATGCAATGAGTGCAGGGAAATGTGAATGGGAAGCACCAAGCACACTAGCAACTTATGCCTCAATTGTACCCCAAATTCCATGCAAATTAGAGCTCCTCCCATAAAGTAGGTGAGGTGCCCATTTCTGATGATCACTTCAGGGGAGGTCTACATTAAAAAAAAAATTCACTCACAGGAAGCCCTCTCCATCAAGGGCCACCCTCCATTTCAAGCCCTGCTTTTCCTTCCCCTCCCGTGGTCACTTCTTGAAAGGGGTGTGTGTATCCCATGGCATTGAAATAATGGCAGCTTTTCAAAAAGGGAGCCAGCTGCCCCTTCACTCACTACTGGCAGCCAACATTCTGACTTCTGACCCCCATGGCGCTAATATAACACCATACGGCAAGGGTCGAGGACAATGCAAAAGTAATTAACCAAGCAGACTACACGAGAGTCGGCTGCCATCTTGGAAACATGGAATTTTATTTATTCTGCTGAGTTAGATTGTTGGTACTGCCCAGCGACTGCCAAGAGCACAATTTACCTTCAATTCTAAGGGGTTGTTGACAATTTTCAACTCTTATTACTGCACACACAATACGGACAGCAGATAATTCTCATAGTACTAGGAAAATACTTGGATGTCAAACCAAAATATCCACTAGCTAAGGTTAGCAGTACAATAACTATTCTGAGGAGTTAGTCAACCCAATGAATTATCTTTAAGTGCAGTCTCTGTTGTTACATAGGTAAATGTAGCTGGCAAGATCCCACAGATGGCCAATGGACAGTTCATCTATTTTTGGTGATACTGGTTGAAGGATCAATATTGACCAGGACACTGGGAAAATTTCCCTGCTCTTTAACATAAGAACAGAAGAAATAGGAGCAGGAGTAGTCCATTCGGCCCCTTGAGCCTACTCCGCCATTCAATAAGATCATGGCTGATCTTCTATCTCAACTCCACTTTCCTGCACTATCCCCATATCCCTTAATATCCAAAAATCTATCGATCTCTGTTTTGAATATACCCAATGACTGAGCCTCAACAGCCCTCTGGGGTAGAGAATTCCAAAGATTCACCACCCTCTGAGTGAAGAAATTCCTCTTCATCTCAGTTCTAAATGGCCGACCCCTTATTCTGAGACTGTGACCCCTGGTTCTGGACTCCCCAGCCAGGGGAAACATCCTCCCTGCATTTACCGTCAAGCCCTGTAAGAATTTTCTGTTTCGAATAATGCCATGGGATCTTTTATGTTCACGTGAAAGAGCAGATAAGACTTGTTGCAATGTCTTATCTAAAAGACGTAACCTCCAACGATGTAGCACTCCCTCAGTATTGCACTTAAGTATCAACCTACATTATACACTCAAGTCCTTCTGAGTCAGAGGCAAGTGCTACCATTGAGCCAAGGTGACACTGAAAGGTGTCATTTTTTCACATGGATTGTCCTTTTGTTGTATACTGATAATCCAATTGTATGTATGTTTAAAAAAGTTTGATGCAAAATAAAAGTAATTTACTTTGTCGAGCCAAGTTTAAGGAAACTTGCTTTAATTTAGCCCACACAAGTTAACCATAGCTACTGCCATACCATCAATCTTAGGAGTTGTACGTGCTTCGATGCATGCCCTGATGTGTGGCATCATGATCTACAATAGCCTCCGAGATGCTGGGGTGATTTAGAGCATCATGATGGACCTGAAAGTGCAATATAGGTGAGGAATTTCCTCAGAACTGCTCCCGCTGCACTCCTGTAACTTTACCCAAGGGCTGAGGAAACCCTATTTGTGTGTGTAAATGGGATTTCGGCTGCACATCCAGCTAAGTTACAGCAGCAGAGTGAGAGCAGCTCTGAGGAAATTCCCAGCCATAGTTAAGAGAGGTACTGCACTGGCAGCTCTGCTTTATGTTTGGTAGTTTTCACATTGCTCCGATGGCAAAATGGCACTAGTCAAGTACTTGATGCCTGTGACAATACGTTTGTGCCTATATGGTTCAGATACCAACATTAAAAAAAAATCCCTGAATGAAGGGATCAGATTTTTTTTCTTTAAAAATATAATTCATCCTTCATTGCAGACTAGCTGTGGGAAATGCAAAATGGATTGGGCACAGACTTATACATCTTGACCAGTGCAAAGGGGTTGCAAGAATGTCCAGACATCCATGGATCAATAAGGAGATTAAATTAAATTAAGGCTAATATTACAGATTAAAAACTAACACCAATAAAAAGCACAGAATAATTCAAAGGCAGATTTAGGAGGGCTAAGAGTATGAAAGAAGACTGGCGAGTAAATATGAAGTCTAGTAATAAAGGATTTTTATAAACACATCAAAGCATAATCAAAGGGTGGAATCTCTAAGGGATGAAGATGTCAATCTATTAGAGTAAAAGATGATGAATAAGCATTTCTGCCTCTATATTTAAGAAGGACCAGATGAGTACTTGAAGGAACAACTAAAAGATAAAAGGAAACCATTAGAAGTGTTAATAAGCCTTAAGGGTGACGGGACTCCAGGCTGTTCAGGCCTGACAATTGAGGGATGTTTGTGAGAAAATAGCAGATACTAACCGTATCAAAGTTGTTGAGATTGGCAAATGCTTTTACTCTGTTCTAAAAAGGGGGAAGGGATCAACCAGCTGACGAAAGACCAGTTAGCCTCATACTAGTTATACGAAAACTGTTAGAGGCCATAAGAGAAAAACATCGGCCCGGATTTTCCAGTGCTGATAACGGTGCACGCACACGCCATCGTAAGCCTTCTAAAAGGCCCCGCAAGTTCCGGGTTTCCACATGCACTGCGTATGCCCAGAATCCCGGAGCTTGCAGTCTGTCTAGGTTCACTTCGACAGATCTACCACACCAACTTGAAAATCACATTCGCCTACAGAGAGTTGGGCTATTTGCCCAACGAATGCCCAGCAAATGTCCACGAAACCCTTACACCTGGTAAAAGCAAGCGTAGGCCCAGCTTTCATCAGTGTAAGGGTTAATATAATTCTTAAATTAAAAATGTAATAAAAAAATCACGCACTCAAAATTAGTTTATGCAAATTTTGGCCCAGATTAAATGTTTAAAATTATTTTTCAAACGATTACATTTTTATCGTATATGATTTATTGAAGGGACTTTAAATTTGAAAATGAGAACATTTATTTTTATTCCAGTTGTATAAATTATTCAGGGATTCAGAATATGCTTATGGGGACTCCGTTCGTAAATAAAATCCCAATAAGCATATTGGGAATCCTCCTTTCTGACTGGAGGGCCTGGCCCACGTGATCCCAGGGATGCCTCCAAACTGCCTGCGTCCCTGGGATCCTTGGGCCTTTACGCAGGCGTAGGCCTCCGACCGCAAATTCTGGGCCATTAGTTTTGGATCAAAGCAGTGGAAGTATAAATTTAAATTTCAAAATGTGCTTCATAAAATGCCAAAGAACCTATTAAAGATTATGGCTATGGTATTAAAAGTAAAGCAGTGGCATGGATAGAAGAACAGAAAGCAAAGTAGGAATAAATGAATGTGTTTCTTGGACTGTCCAGATTTAGCTCGTTGTATGCCTAATGGGACATGTCTGGTTCTCAGTGTACATAAATGATATGGACATGGGCACACAGGAAATATCAAAATTTGCTAATGACAGTGGTTAATTAGGGTACACGGCAAAACTACGGAAAATGCAAAAGTCGACACGGACAGATTAGTGAAGCTACAAATATGTAGCTTAATGAAGGTAAATGTGAAGTGGTACAAAAAAGATGATTCAAATATTCTCTGAATCCAAAAATCTTTTGGTACCATTGTCAATGACTCCCCTCCGCAACCCCAACACTCCTGCCCAGCACTCACAACGAGAGCTATGCCGCCACCAGGAACATCATCGAGCAGGCCATCGGAGTGCTCAAGCAATGGTTCCACTGCCTTGACTGCTCGGGAGGAGCCCTCCAGTACTCGGCTGAGCGGGTGTCCCATCTCGTGGTGGTCTGCTGCATGCTCCACAACTTGGCCATCATGAGGGCCCGACCCTTGCCAGCAGGGATTGCGGGACCACCCCCGGAGGAGGATTAAAAAGGGCAAATAGGATTCTGGATTTTATATAAAGGAGCATTGAATACAAAAGCTAGAATGCAATGATGAATCCATAGAAGATGTTGGTTAGGCTACAGCTGGAGTGCCATGTGCAGTTTTGGGCACCCCATTATTGAAAAATACAGATGCCATGGAAAAGCTGCAACATAGATTAACTAGGAATGAAAGGATGTAGTTATGATGAGAGACTTGAAAAACTAGGCTCGTCTTCACTGGAACTGAAGTTAAGGGGAGACCTGATATAAGTGTTCAAAATCACGAAAGGTTTTGAATAAGAGGTTATTTCCAACGGTCAATGAATCAATTACAAGGGGGTGTAAATTTGGTATTAGTACAAGAAGCAGGAAAACAAAATATGAAAAAAATCACCCATGGAGTTATTAGAATATGGGATAATACATTGGCCCAGAAATTCGAGTCGGGGGCTTCCCGCGGGTGCAAGCCCCCGACCTGCACTTACCTAGCGTGCCGGCCGTTGAGCTGTGGGCCCGCGTGGAATTCCGATCCTGGGCCTCCTCCAATAGCCGGCGCGCAGTGCTTGCGTATCCCAGGGGCGCAGTTAGTTCACGTGGGCCATGGAGAGCCAATGGTAGCAGGGAATGCTTCATTCATAAGTTTGACAGGAAGAGCTGTCAAACCTATAAATACTATAAGCCCCAAAACATCACTAAAACCTCAAATAATTTTTTTCTTTTTTAAACTCATTTTTAAAATAAACTATAAATTACATGAAATAACTATTTTAAACAATAATTTAAATTTGAAAAAATTAATTACATTTTTTAATGGGGCTAAAAATACTTACCTTTCTTTAAAGTATTTAAAAATAATAAACCTGTGGAAAAAATGCTTTAATTTTAATTAATTCACCACTTACCTTGTTAAAAGCAGGCCTTGCGCCTGCTTTTTAAAAGTGTAATTGCTGGAGACTTACCCTCCCGGAGAAACCTGCAAAAAAAATGTAAGTTCAATGCGCACGCGCTGCCTCTCCGGTGCACGCGTTCGACTTCTGAACCCCTTCTTTCAGGGGAATGGAAGTGCCGGTTTCCCGCGCATGCGCAGTGCACGCACGAAACCGGCACTTTCGTTGGGCCTACGCGTGAGTACCCCGTGCGTACTCACCCGTTGGGACCCGAATTTCTGGGCCATTGTCACAAGTGGCTAATGGAGCTGATTCAATCACGTTTTGAGTGTTAAAAACATTACGAAAAAAACTAAAGGGTATGGGGAACAGAGTAAAAAGGTGTGACTAAAGCAGATGGTTTGAATCTCAGCAGGGACAGAAATGACCTCCTTCTATGCTTACATTTCTCTGATTACTGTACTTTCCATCCCAGTAACTGTTAATGTAGCCAAGCTCGATGTGCGTTCACTTTACTGCTGGGTTACGTGCTTTCATTTTAAAGTTGCACTTGATATCTGAATCTTTTGTAAACAAACTTAAAAATATTGGCATGGAGGTTAAACAAATTCAAAAAATTAGTTTAACAAAAAATTGGGCATTTTGCAAACATATTAAAAATTATGAACTTGAGGGCTAGCATGATTATCTATTTCTGTATAGGAGAATGATTTAACATTTTTACCAATGTAAAATTCTACAAATGTATGAACATATTTTCAAAAAAAACTGGGGTACTATATTCTTGTGTGTATAATCTATTTTTGCATTTATTGGACATCTTAGAAACTTTTTTAAATGTATCCTCCCTCCAGTGAGGGTCCATCACTTTTAGTTGATCATCTATTATCCCATTTTAACTGAAGTATTTGTTATGCTCAAAAGATATGAGCCACTGTGTCTTTAATATGTTTGGATTTATATAATCAATGTTATTTGAGAACATGTGTGAAATACAGAATGCTGTAGCAGTGAGTGTGTTACAACAACTCTTTCAAAAGTGTAAAAGGCTTAGAAAGACTTGCATTTCTATAGCGCCTTTCATGACCACCGGACGTCTCAAAGTGCTTTACAGCCAATTAAGTACTTTTGGAGTGTAGCCACTGTTGTAATGCGAGAAACGCGGCAGCCAATTTGCGCACAGCAAGCTCCCACACTCAGCAATGTGATCATGGCCAGATAATCTGTTTTTGCTATGTTGATTGAGGGATAAATATTGGCCAGACACCAGAGATAGCTCCCCTGCTCCTCTTCGAAATAGCGCCATGGGACCTTTTCCGTCCACCTGAGAGAGCAGACGGGGCCTCGGTTTAATGTCTCATCCAAAAGACGGCACCTCCGACAGAACTTAACCCTTGAATTGTAACACATCTTTCCAATGAGCAGATTAATGATACATTGTTATTAGTGTGATATTTCAGAAGGGAATTATTTTACAAGCATCGCCAATCTGCTTCATATGTGGAGAGATTGGGTTGACGAGGCCTGTATTCACTAGAGTTTAGAAGAATGAGAGGGTATCTCATTGAAACGTATAAAATTCTGACAGGGCTAGACAGACTGGATGCAGGGAGGATGTCTCCCCTGGCTGTGGGGTCGAGAACGAGGGGTCACAGTCTCAGGATACGGGGTAGGTCATTTAGGACTGAGATGAGGAGAAATTTCTTCACTCAGGAGGGTGGTGAACCTGTGGAATTCTCTACCACAGAAGGCTGTGGCAGCCAAGTCACTGAATATATTTAAGGAGGAGATAGATACATTTCTAGACAATAAAGGCATCAAGGGGTATGGGGGAGAGAGCGGGAATATGGTATTGAGATAGAGGATCAGCCACGATCATACTGAATGGCGGAGCAGGCTCGAAGGGCCGAATGGCCTTCTCCTGCTCCTATTTTTCTATGTTCTATGTTTCTATGTAATGATTTACTGCACAGAATTGTAATTAAAATCAAGATGGAGTGAATATATCCTTTGCACTATGTACTAAAATAGATCAAAATACTTGCATAGAATGTCTGCAATTTAAATCTCTGGTTAATTGTATTATAAAGGGATAAAAGTGAGTTTCAGAATGATCTCGTCAGGATGGAAGCACTTTACAGTCAATGAAGTACTTTCGAAGCGTAGTCACTGTTGTAATGTAGGAAACTCGGCAACCAAATTGCACACAGCAAGCTCCCACAAACACCAAAGCAATCAATGACCAAATCTTCTGATTTAGTTGTTCGTTGAGGGAATTAAATGTCAACGATATTTTGGAACGATATGGGCTTGTAACTGCACAAGAGTAATGCAGTTTCAAGGCAATACATTTCATCTGGGGAAAGCATAGGAAAATTTACAATCAGAAAAACATTCTTGCTTGTGGAAATTTATTACATTTCTGTTCTCATGAAGAATTATCACCATATTTTTGATCTACAGCACCTGTATTACATTCCGTCAGTCGATTTACTAGAAACCGTATTGTAGTCAAGTGCAGAGAGGAGTTCCCAGTACTTCAATGTAATATACCCACCATTACGACAGTCTTCCTAGGACTGCCTTTGGAAAAATTATAAAAAGAATTGACTATTTATTTTGCAACCCAACACATATACACTTATTCCCCTTATTGCATGACCAAATGCAACATGGTCATCCTTAACATTTTAAGTACAGTGAAAGGACTCGACTGAACAGATTTTCTACATAAACGTAGTCTTTCATCCAGCTAAACAGGCAATAGTACCAAGAGCATTCTGTAGTGAAAAATGATTCAGACTACTAGACAGATAGAACCATAATAAATCACAATAAGACAAGAGAGGAAGAAATACAAGATGGAGATACAGTGAGTGTTACAGAAAGAATCAGAGTGCAAAAAAGCAGAGAAGATCATTGCAGGGAGATACAATTTTGCTTTTATTTTTCTTCAGTAACAAATGGCACAGCAAATCAATGTATAATAGAAGGCACTTACCACTGGAGTAATTTGAAGTTATGAGTGTCTACCTTCCAAGTCACCATCAGTAACATCACAGGAGATCCACTAATATGGAGGTTATGCTTGAACTGTATAAAACACTAGTTAGACCACAGCAGGAACACTGCGTGCAGTTCTGGTCACCACATTACAGGAAGGATGTGATTGCACTAGAGAGGGTACAGAGGAGATTTACAAGCATGTAGCTACGAGGAAAGATTGGATAGGCTGGATTTGTTTTCTTTGGAACAGAGGAGGCTGAGGGGAGACCTTAGAGGTGTATAACATTATGAGGGGCCTAGATAGAGTGGACAGGAAGGACCTATTTCCCTTAGCAGAGAGGTCAACAACCAAAGGGCATAAATTTAAAGTAATTGACAGGAGGTTTAGGGGGGATTTGAGGGGAAATGTCTTCACCCAGAGGGTGGTGGGGGGTCTGGAACTCACTGCCTGAAAGGGTGGTAGAGGCAGAGACCCTAATCACATTTTAAAAAAGTGCTTGGATGTGCACTTGGGATGCTCTAACCTGCCGGGCTACAGACCAAGAGCTGGAAAGTGGGATTAGGCTGGATAGCTCTTTGTCGGCTGCCGCGGACACGATGGGCCGAAATGGCCTCCTTCCGTGCTGTAAATTTCTATGATTCTATGGTTCTAATAGTTTAGAAATTGCTTACCCTTGGCTACAGTTACTACTGCTTTCACAAAGTAATTGGAATTTCTTTGGATTATGCATTTTCAGAGACTTGTATGAATAGTGCATCACACCAGAAGTAGCCAGAAGCATAATATGTCCGAGCTATCTCATGTCAGAATGCACTGGTCATCAACCTTAGAATCTTCAATAAACCAGCAGTTAAAAAATACACAACTAGTAAACAGTAGGAAAACATCTTTAATTGAATATTTGAAACACAAATCTAAAACTATGACAAAAAAAGAGACAAAAAGGACTTTACAGCAATGAAGGACCACAATGACAACTTTATCATCATGCAATGTTGTCTTGTTGGCCAACTGGGGATCTCAATTAGAGCAGTTTGTTTTTCATAGCCTTAGGAGTTCAGCGAGTCAAGTGGCTTTTTGGAAGCCAATTTGAAATTTCCAGTCATAAAAATAAACCACTCTTTGACAGATGTACTTTATTGCCACATAGTTTTTTGGTCACTGCCCCAGACTAAGTGATTGCTACAAAACGCCACTTCAGACTAGTCTCCTCCACCTGCTCAATATATTCTACCAGATTTTCAAATGATCTTAAATGCTCGAGAATAACACTTGCATATCTCTCGATCACCTCCTGTTTAAGTGTTTGATGAACTAAACTGCAGGTAAGAGCCAGCCCATTAGGTATTTTGTGTAGAACTCCCCTTTCCTATGATGTTATTAGGTTCCACTGTGGTGATATGAATGAATCAGAACAATGGACTGTGGGTAGGCAGGTTTGACACAAAATATCTGTTTCTAACTAGGCCTAAACTGTAAAGCAGAACTATAGGTTGACTCAAACACCCTCAGTGAGCATATACTCACCCATTACATTCTCTTATTTATACACAACTCAGTAGAACAGCAGTTCTCAATCATTTTAATATCGGACCTTTTTGCAAAATCAGTAGGTTTCACTGCCCCTTCCTTTCATCATAACCGTAATGTGTCTATGACTAACTGAAAACTAAAAGTTCCTCCCCATTCAGAGGCCTCCCCCCACCCCACAGTTCCCAGAGGTGCTGTCCCTCACTGATGCACTCCTTGCTGCCCCTCTGCATCACTACTGTATCGCTCCAGAAGCAGAGACTCTCCCACCTGCTGCAAGTGACAATTCCTGATCCTGCCAAAACTAACAAGATGGTGAATTCCTGCACACTTAAAAACATGGAAAGCGTCTGATTGGGCAGGTGAGGAGCTGGGGTTGGGAACCAGGACCTGGATCCAGCGCTCAAATGCATCAGGAAGCTGAGCTGCAGCAACTCGCAGGCTGAGAACTGCTGCAATAATAAGCATAACCTTCTTCAGGGAATGGTGGCCTGGGTAATGTACGATTATTACTACCTAATCTAAATAGATTACACCAATACTTTGTAGGCTCCACAGTACAATGCAAGTTACTATGGTGCAATATTACGATGATGCAACATTAAGGGTATACAGTAATCACTGGTACAATCACAGCATGTTCGCATTTAAAACATTTTTATGCTATATTTGTATACTGTAATCACAGTTTGATTCACAGTGGTATCCCAGTGTACTGAATTATGCCTGACAATTGCATATTACCATAGCTCAATATCACTTGACAGTCAGTTTGAGACCTAACCCTGAAATTGCACGATAACCTTAGTGTTAGCATGAAGCAAAACCACTTCACATCGATGCTACTGTTGTAGTGTGAATGTGCTCATTAGTAACTAAAGCCAGATACATGAATATAAAAAGGCAAAAGAAAAAGTTACTACACAAAATAGCACAGAGAAGATTGTACAGATATGATAAACAGGTTAAATATTAAATGAGTATTAAGCACTATTCACATTATTGAAAAGTCACTTATATTTAGACTTTGTGTGAATAATTGAGTTAGTCAATTAGGTAGTTAGCTGAACGTAGAAAATGTAAAAAGATTTAATAGGCTATTAATGACTTAAATGAGACATTTGACATTTTAAAAAGCACAATTCTTTGGCTAAGAGGATATTAAGTGGTGAGAGTATGCTTTACTGTACATCCAGTTCTCCTACTGGAATCTGGATATAAATATTGGTCATGTTCGCAAGGCATGTTTTACAGCAGAGCAAATCTGTCCCAAAGTACAACAACCCTAACTCACGCTACCGGGCTCCAGAACTGCTTCAAAAATCAGGCTACGCAGTTTTCAGTGCAAGTCTGGGACCAATACTATTATTATTATTGAAACTGGTCCTCAGACTGTTATTTGGGATTGAAAGCAGTACGTGCATGGGCATCAGGCCACTGCTACAATGCTGGTTTGGAATAATTTCACATCAGTTATTATTGTGTGGAATTTAAAAGGTCACCAACCATAACTTGTACTTAAAGTGCTTTGAGCTCATACGGAATACGAGATGCAAGGTTGAAAGCTGCATCCCATTTACTTTTTCTTCCTCATGCTATGCCCTGGACGTTTCAAGGGCAGACTGAAAATTGTGTTGCAATTCTTTCTTTCCATCTACTTACACCATCAATATTACTACCCCTCTGAAACAGTAACCACATGAATTATACTCTATTGCTTGTTACATATTCACAAAATGGGGACTAATGCAAAGGAACGTCCAAGGCTGTAGAATAAAAATAAATCATACCAGAACTCTGCTTCTAAATACCTAGGGGAGTTACCTTAAATTTCTAAAATCAGCTACTATATTCAGTTCGAAACATTAATAATAACTGACCTTTCAGACTGTCTGCAATTTTAGAGCATAATTCCAGTGTATAGACATTATTACACCCAGTATTAGAGCCATGACTTGTGAAAGCATGCTGCCTCAATGGCCACTTGACTACTTTATGCCAGCAATCAAATCCACACATGCAAGTAAAATATTAATTTTGTAATTGCATAGTCTGCTTCAAGACTAAAATTGCAACTAGTTGGGTTTACGGGTCTTTCCTGTAATTTCTTGATCTCAACCAAGCTATTTTACAACAGCCAAGGTGATTCTTTGCGGGGAGCGGAATCGAATAAGAGCTTGCCAATGCCGATAGAGCCTGCCCCCTCTCTGTGTCAGTCATTCAACAGGATCTTACTACAAAAAAAACTCTCTCGTTAAGACTAGATAAGAAATTTCTTTTACATCACCAGATTACACTGTGGTGCACTACAGAAGTGCCCAAATATCCCACCAAACACTTGGAAATCAAATCCACACAAACTGAACTTACAACTGAGTGGCACATGTCAGAAGAATGCAACTGATTCCAGGCTGTATATTCTGCAACTAAGGTATGGGACTACGCTGAAAACGATCTGGTATTCCACTGAAACGGCAATGATGTCCATTGCTGTTTGCCCATTGGAAGAGGTTAGGCTTGTTGAATGAATTCCTGTTCCGTCTGGAATAATTGCTGAGAAAACAAGTGTTGCAACATTAAAACAGATTCGCAACATGTTCTTCTGTACCAAACTATTTACAACAAACTATTTCACTGCAAACAATATGCAACAAAAGAACTTTCTAAGTACAAGTCAGATTCAAGTTTTCTTTGGGGAGAAGCAATTACTTGCTTAGGATCGGTGAGAACTGAAAAGGTCAGTTGCTCCCAATTTTAAGGCCATTGGATCCATAAACTGTGAGAAATGTAGCATTTTTGTGTGACTATCTAAAGCACTGGCGCCCTCAGCTTTTGTCTCCTTTGAGATTGCCAGTCTCTTTTGCTGGTTTCATTTTCTCCAATTTCTTTCAGCACTGGTCATTACAGAGCCAAGTAGTGGCAAAAGTGTAGAACAACACAACATAAAAAATCATAACCCAGACTTGAAAAATCTTCTGCCATCTAGGATCAGGTAAGAGTCATGGAAAGTCGATAAAGCTGTTAGAAAAGCATATGGGATCCTTGCCTTTATAAATAGAGGCGTAGAGTACAAAAGCAGGCTTCAACAGCTTTCCTGTAATGTGGAACCAAACACAATACAATACTCCAACTGAGGTGTTAAGGTTTTATATAGGCTCATCATTACCTCTTGGCTTTTATATTCTATACCTAGCAGTAAAACCTACAATTTCACTAGCTTTTCTTACAGCCTTATCAACCCGAGATGCTACCTTTAATGTCCTGAGAATGTTACCCTAATCCCTCTGCTCTTCCACACCACCGAACCTACTCCCATTCAGAATGTAATTATTGTTTTTTTGAAGCTAAATGTATCACCTTACGCTTACTGAAACTAAATTCCATCAGTCACTCTCCAGCCAATTTCCCCAACTTATCAATATCCCTTTGGTCTTCTGAAGAATTAACGACATCTCCTGTGGATTAATTAAGGAAAGCCAGCACGGATTTGTTAAAGGCAAATCGTGTTTAACTAACCTGATTGAGGTTTTTGATGAGGTAACAGAGGGTTGATGAGGGTAATGCGGTTGATGTGGTGTATATGGATTTCCAAAAGGTGTTTGATAAAGTGCCACATAATAGGCTTGCCAGCAAAGTTGAAGCCCATGGAATAAAGGGACAGTGGCAGCATGGATACGAAATTGGCTAAGTGACAGGCAGCAGAGAGTAGTGGTGAACGGTTGTTTATCAGACCGGAGGAAGGTATACAGCGGTGTTCCCCAAGGGTCGGTACTAGGACCACTGCTTTTCTTGATATATATTAATGACTTTGAAGTGGGTGTACAGGGCACAATTTCAAAATTTGCAGATGACACAAAACTTGGAAGTATAGTGAACAGTGAGGAAGATAGTGATAGACTTCAAGGAGATAGACAGGCTAGTGGAATGGGCGGACACGTGGCAGATGAAATTTAATGCAGAAAAGTGCGAAGTGATACATTTTGGTAGGAAGAACGAGGAGAGGCAATATAAACTAAAAGGTACAATTTTAAATGGGGTGCATGAACAGAGACACCTGGGGGTATATGTGCACAAATCGCTGAAGGTGGCAGAGCAGGTTGAGAAAGCGGTTAAAAAAGCATACGGGATCCTGGGCTTCATAAATAGAGGCATAGAGTATAAAAGCAAGTTATGATGAACCTTTACAAAACACTGGTTCGGCCTCAACTGGAGTAGTGTGTCTAATTCTGGGCACCACACTTAAGGATGTAAAGGCCTTAGAGAGGGTGCAGAAAAGATTTACAAGAATGGATCCAGGGATGAAAGACTTCAGTTACGTGGATAGACTGGAGAAGCTAGGGGTTGTTCTCCTTAGAGTAGAGAAGGTTGAGAGGAGATTTGATAGAGGTGTTCAAAATCATGAAGGTTCTAGACAGAGTAGAGAGAGAGAAACTGTTCCCATTGGCAGACTGGTCGAGAACCAGAGGACACAGATTTAAGGTGATTAGCAGAAGAACCAGAGGTGACATGAGGAAAAACATTTTTACGCAGCGAGTGATTAGGATCTGGAATGCACTGCCTGAAAGGGTGCTGGAGGCAGATTCAATCGTGGCTTTCAAAAGGGAATTGGATAAGTACCTGAGGGAAAGAAATTTGCAGGGCTACGAGGAAAGGGCGGGAGAGTAGGACTAGCTGAAGTGCTCTTGCAGAGCGCCAGTACGGGCTCAATGGGCCAAATGGCCTCCTTCTGTGCTGTAACCTGTGATGTATATACCTTTAAGGGGGGAACTATCTTTTACAGCTCATGTATACTGTAGTACCGGCAGTGACCACACCTGTATCTAGCACTGAGTAGTAATCTGTACAGATCAGTTCCCGTGTGAGCCACGTTGAGTAAACACCTGTTGTACCGTTCTCCTGCAGTCTGTGTCTTATTATACACAGACACAACATTGGCGACAAGGCAATTTCGAACCTACCTGCAACTCTGCATCACCTCCCGGGGATTCGTTCCTGGAGATCAGTGGATTGGAGGTCAAGGCCAGAGACTCGGGCGTCGACCACGGGCAACCGCCCAGTCATCCAGCAGAGACTCGAGAATTGCGGGGGAGGCTGTCGAGAGCCAGGCTTGGCTTTCCAGTCGAGGTGGTCCAGCGAAACGGGCTGGTAACAGGTAGACCCTTCCCGGACAGCGGCGAGCTAGAGCCCGACCGAGCGGCACAGCAAAGGGCCGAGCAGCGTCGACGGGGGAGAGAGAGAGAGAGAGAGAGGGCAGAGCGCAGCCGGTGTTCAGGGGCCGAGCAGCGTCGAAGAGAGGGAGAGAGAGACGCGCAGAAACCCGCAAGGCGCCGCCATTGCCACAAGGACCGCCGAGAGCGGCGTTGGCAGCAGCGCAGGAGAAGCGCGCGAAAACTACAGGGCGCCGCCATTGCCACGAGAACTGCCGGGAGCGGCGTTGGCAGCAGCGGGGGAGGAAGGAAAGCGCGGGAGACACCATTTTAAACCACACCCAAAATGCCGAAGAGTGGCAGTATCACGGCATTTGACAATGAAGTCGAAGATTGGACTACATATGTCAAACGAATAGAGGTATACTGCAAAGCAAATGAGGTGTCAGATGACAAGAAAGCGTCGGTATTGTTAAATTTAATGGGTGCAAAGACGTATGGTTTATTACGAAATCTAGTAACCCCAACGAAGCCAATGGAAAAGAGTTTTGAAGACATAGTAACAATATTACAGGAACATTTAAACCCCACACCGCTGCTGATAGCAGAAAGATTCAAGTTTCACAAACGGAACCAGCATAAGGATGAAAGCAATGCTGATTATTTAACAGAACTGCGCAAACTATCGAAACACTGCCAGTTTGGAGCGGGACTGGCAGATACCTTAAGAGACAAGTTTGTGTGTGGGCTTCAAAGTGAAGGAACCCAGAAACGGCTTTTATCTGAAAAGGACCTTACGCTGGAAAAGGCTTTCAGCATTGCGGTATCATATGAAGCAGCAGCACGGGGCGCTGCAGAGATACAACAGAGACCGCAAGAATATGGCACAAACGAAATGTCATATGGAACAGAGAAGTGCTATCGCTGCGGCAGAACAACACACGACCAGAATGATTGCTGGTTCAAAGACAAAGTGTGCAGACAATGTGGAAAAGTAGGACACATAGCACGAGTTTGCAGGTCAGGAAAGAAAACCAGCAATAAGAAACCTACCAAAGAAAAGTACAAGAAGGTACATAAGATGACGGAGAATAGTTCAGACGAACAAAAGAGTGATAACGACTCCGAAAGCAGGGAACTGAGTTGTCTGAAACTACATAATGTGATCTCAACGGAGGATCACCGAACCATTTGGGTCACTCTCAAGATAGCAGGAGTCCAGGTAAAGATGGAATTGGACACAGGATCAGCCCTAACAGTCATAAACCGACGGGACTACGAGCGGCTATTCTCACACATACCTTTGAGAGACACAAAAATTATTTTGAAGACGTACACGGGGCAAAACGTCTACCCCCAAAGGAAAAATAAGGGTGACCGTTATATATAACGGTAAGGAAACACCAAAACTAGACCTGTATGTATTGCAAGATGGAGGACCACCATTACTGGGACGTGAATGGATCCAGAAAATACAACTAGATTGGCATTCCATACAGGCACTGACTGTGGCTGACAAAAAGGATGACGACGTCACACCTGGTCGACTGTCAAAGATCCTAACTGACGCGAAAGAAGAGGTCCAGCAAGGACTCGGAACACTAAAAGGCATGACAGCGACGATTAAAATTGAAGAAAACGCAAGCCCAAAATTTTTTAAGGCCAGACCAGTACCTCAGAGTCTGTAACGTTCAGGTGTACTGTCCAAGGTAGACTGGAGCGAGTGGGCTACACCCATCGTCCCTGTGATGAAAAAGTCGTTGAGCAGCACGCCTGGGGAACCAAGGAAGGTTCGCATCTGTGGGGACTTTAAGGTAACAGTGAACCCGGTCCTTCACACCGTACAATATCCACTTCCGCGGATTGAAGATATTTTCGCCTCGCTATCTGGAGGGAAACACTTCACTAAGATTGATCTGGCCCAGGCATATCTGCAAATGGAGGTAGAAGAAGCATCAAAAAAATACCTCACAATCAACACCCATAAAGGTCTCTACCAATACAACCGGCTGGTATTCAGGGTAGCATCAGCTCCGGCTATTTGGCAGAGGGCAATGGAACAAGTCCTGCAAGGGATCCCAGGGACCCAGTGTTATTTGGACGACATCCTGGTCACGGGCGAAAATGACAGTGATCAACTTGCCAACCTGGAGCAGGTGCTCACTAGATTGCAGGAATATGGGCTCCGAGCTAACCGCCCCAAATGCGAGTTTTTTAGAAAACAGATCTCGTATTGTGGCCACGTTATCGATAAAGAGGGGTTACATAAGTCCCCAGAGAAGACTGAGGCAGTAGTCAAGGCTCCAGCACCGGAAAATGTGTCACAACTGAGGTCGTTCCTCAGGCTGGTAAACTACTACCATAAGTTCTTGCCAAATTTGTCTACAATACTACACCCACTGAACACCCTACTGCAAACTGGGGTGCCATGGAAGTGGAGTGACGAATGTAGACGAGCTTTCCAGAAGAGCAAAACACTAATCATATCGAAAGAGGTATTGGCCCATTACAACCCAGCATTACCAATTCGGTTGGCATGTGATGCGTCACCCTACGGCATTGGAGCGGTGCTGTCGCACAAATTCTCGGACGGCTCAGAGAGGCCAATAGCCTTTGCGTCACGATCACTAACCTCAGCCGAGCGTAACTACGCCCAGCCTAGTGTGGGGAGTGAAAAAGTTCAATCACTATCTGCACGGGCAGAAATTCACCTTGCTGACTGATCACCAGCCTCTTGTCTCCATTTTTAATCCGAAGAAGGGCGTTCCGGTGATGACTGCGCAACGACTACAAAGATGGTCACTTTTTCTAGGGCCGCACCACTATGAGATTGAATATAAGGGCACGAAACAGCATGGAAATGCTGATGGGCTATCACGCCTGCCACTGCCTACTGCGGAGGAAGCACGAGCAGTGGATCCTGTCGAAATATTCCATTCGACTATAGTTGAATACCTACCGGTAACTAACGCTTGTATCGAAAAGGAAACCCGAAATGACCCGACACTGTCTCGGGTATATGATTTGACGGTGAAGGGATGGCCAGCACATGGCGACTCACTGTTGCCAGCATTCTCGACAAGGAGAGAACAGCTGTCAGTGTGCCGGGGGACCATGATGTGTGGATCCAGAGTGGTAATTCCACCCAAGTTAAGGGATAGAGTGCTCAATGAGCTTCATGAGGGTCATCTGGGAGGGGTAAAAATGAAAAGCCTAGCCAGGGCTTATGTGTGGTGGCCGGGAATCGATAAACAAATCGAGGACCTGACCAAGAGCTGCTCAGGATGCCAGAAAGTCCAAAATGCACCACCACTGGCACCTCTACACCCATGGGAGTGGCCCTCATCTCCATGGCAACGGGTGCATATTGATTTTGCTGGTCCATTCATGGACTCAATGTTTTTAATAGCCGTGGGTGCGCACTTGAAATGGCCTGAGGTCATCAAAATGTCCTCCACCACCACGGAGAAAACTATTGCAGTCCTACGGACCATTTTTGCCAGGAATGGCTTGCCAGAACAGATTTGCTCCGACAACGGACCACAGTTTGTGTCCAAAGAGTTCCGGAGGTTCTTGAAAAAGAATGGGGTAAGGCATTACACATCCGCCCCGTATCATCCAGCCACAAATGGATTGGCTGAGAGGTTCGTACAAACCTTTAAGAAGGCAATAAAGGCTATGTACAATGACAACATTCCGCTGCAGCACAAGGTGGACAATTTCCTGTTCGCCTACCGGAATGCGACACATGCAGTCACCAACCAGGCCCCAGCCGTGATGTTCTTTAACCGAAGGTTAAGATCTCGCCTGGATTTGCTCAGACCAAACGTACGAAGAGATGTTGAGAGTAAGCAATTCCAGCACATCCATGAGAAGCCAACAAGGAGCTTCAATGTAGGGCAACCAGTCTTGGCCCGCGACTACCGAACAGAAAAATGGCAGCCAGGAACGATATGCACACAGCAGGGCCCACTAATGTACACAGTGGACGTTGGGGAGAGCATCGTGAGACGCCATGCTGACCAGATCCTAGAGTCACAGGAACAAGTCAACCCCATGCCTCGCCCATACGTACCTGGTGATGAACCCGATGTACAGGTCGCATCTACCCCAGAAACAGTAGCATCGGAAGCTGATGAACCAACCGACGACAGGGGGCCAGAATCGCCTCCGCACCAAGAGCAAGACACTCGGGAAAGGCGCTATCCAGAAAGGATCAGGAAGCCTCCCCAAAGACTGAATATATAAATAGACTATTTTCAGCTAATGTTGCATGTTAAAAGTGTTAATTGTAATTAGTTTGATATTTAATTGTTAAATGAGTGTTATGGTACTGTTAATCTAAAAGGGGAGGAATTGTAATGGGGGGAACTATCTTTTACAGCTCATGTATACTGTAGTACCGGCAGTGACCACACCTGTATATAGCACTGAGTAGTAATCTGTACAGATCAGTTCCCGTGTGAGCCACGTTGAGTAAACACCTGTTGTACCGTTCTCCTGCAGTCTGTGTCTTATTATACACAGACACAACATAACCATTCTATGATTTTGGCATCACCTGCAAATTTTGATATCACTCCCTCTAGGACTATATCCAAATCATTGATATACGCAGTGAACACAAGATACCACCACTCCTAAACATATTATATCCCTAATGTGTTTATTTTACATTCTTGTCCAGTTTGCAGCCAGGTTTCTGTTAATGCAATTAAGTCTGAACGTTTTGTAAAATAATTGCTTCCCGTTCTCCCAGTTTATTTCCCACACTCTGCGCATTGCAATACATGCATGGAGTGGAATGGGAAATTTGCCTTGTCCCAGTAACTGGTTATAGAGGGTCATTCAGAGCTCTGCAGTTCCAACTCATCCACTGATTTAGTGAAGTCTTCACGGAATGGGAACTCAGGGAATGGGTGAGGAAAAAAGAAAAACTAATAAGGTAAAATAAATAGCTTTTGTAGCAAGTCATTTAGTTTAAAAAAAACAGCAATGTGTTTATATTTCAGGTTTACCTGGTAGTGAGATCTGACGGGTGCTGCCAAGAACTAGAATAATTTCTGTATTCTCTATTAGCCACCTGGTCCATTAGGCACAGCAATTCTTGCATTGGTCCTGCAAAATAAATACAGTTAATTGTGCTCATTTTATAGATCGCGTTTTATCCACTTCCAAAATTTCAAGATGCATCACTCCAACGGAGTCTTTTAAATTATATTTGTATAATAGGCATCCACAGAAAGGTAATTACTGTCACGGATTAGAATAGGGGTGTTCAAACTGTAGCCTGTGGACCACATGTGTCCCTCAAAGCCCAGTCAACTCAGTCCCATTTGTATTTGTGTATCTTATGCACGGATTTGTGCTGCTTGAATTTTGTGGGCCAGGGCTTTGCAAAGGGTTGTTCTCAGCACCACTGTCTCATTGGTGGATAAATCCTAAATTAAATCATTAAGATCCGTTACTGGCAACCCGAGAATATAGGCAGATTAATAGAACATGGATTTAAAGCTTTGTGTTTCCCCGAGGCGCCACACTACATACAGTATCACGAGTGGGGGGTGGGGACCAGTCTCCCTCAAACATTTGTGCAATAAAATCTATGACAGACACAGATATCCTCATTAAAACTGGAGTCATTTAAAAATTAGACGCAAAGAAACATTCTCAAAACAAGTATTATAAAAAAAAACAAGCCTACTGCTCATACCACATTTTCAAGTTGGTGAATATTCCAATCTCTAACAGGAGTAATTTTGCATCTTTAACCAATTAAATGCCTCATGAAATGACCCATATCCTTAATTTCGTTTACAGAAGTGTTCAAGAATGTCTAGTCAAATGAATATTTGGTTGCCAAAATAATTTTTGTTCAATCTCAGGAGTTCAAAAAGTCAAGTTGATTATTTTTTGATCTCCTTTGTTCAGCTCCTTCAGACGTGTCAATAATTGAAATATGTTCCTTCCAACTTGACTTGCCTGATCACCCAATTTAATTTGGAGGTATTGTACACTAAGCTCAAGCTGCTTGATACACCATGTACGTCAGACAATCTTCATCAGATAAAGCAAACCACTCCACATCCCCATTACAATCTGTGCTCATTTGTGTGCCCAATATTACTGGGAGTTACATTCAACTTTCAATTTATTCCTGAAAAGATTACTGGAGGCCTGGAGTTATTGGGGTTTAATTTTGGCTACCTCCTCTTGATTGGTTCGATACCATGAGCCAAACATTTCTAAGGTTGCCTAGAAATACTGGTGAATGATAAAAAGATCAAAACAAATTTATTGCGCATACTGATGGAAATCTTCTAAATTACACAACCCAATTCTGCCAAGGCACAACAACTTTACTCAACAATGGAATGACAGTCGCACCATTACAACACAGCAAGTCCATCGAGGAATAAACATTGATAAAATTAACTAAGTAACTAGAACTTCCCAGCACCAAGGTGTTTAAAATCACACCTACCCCCCCAGTGTAGCACAGAGCTCTACAGATCAGGTGTCCCCTCCCATTCTTGTATTAGCTGATCTCATGGATGGATCGAGCTGGTGTGTCACAATGGGTCCGCACCCCTCAGTCAGGGAGAGGAAAAAAATATGGTCTCTATTCCCAATTGCTGCCCTTTAGCAATCTGTTGGGAGTTGCACCTGTATGGATATCAGGAGCACACAGGATAGTGCTCAGTTATGAAGCATTTCAAGGTTGAATAGTCCGATATTCACTGTGCATGCTCACATATAAAGAACGGGCACTTGGATCAGGTACAGAAGGCCTGACATTACCCACGTGAGAGAGTAGTGTTCACGTTTACAATTAGCTCCTTTACCCCAGTGCCAATGTGGAAACCAGCAAAAATGGTTGTTTCACAAAAGTCTTTAAAAAGTGAAAATGTGCAGTTCCTGTTGGAAAGCTTTCTCCTGCATTGCCGCAACAGATAGCACCAGGTTGGTTACTGTATACTCAACAATGCACAATCAGCTCACCAGGCCTTTAAACATTTTGAACTTCAATTTTAAACAGGCTTAAACAACATTTAAAGAGGTTTAGTACTAGGAAAGCTTTTTTCCCCCACAAATCACAAGATGGATCCAGATCAGGAAGTCCATTTGTTCAATTGACGTGCTTTTACATTGACGCTCGAATTGTTGGAAAGCTGCATTGCTTTAACCAGCTCCCTTATTCCAGCAGCAGAATTGTAGATCCACATTTCTGTCATGCTTCCAAATCACACAGTTTGATAATACAGCAGCAGGTGCAAGACAGCTTGGGCAAAAGGCAAGTGGGAGAGCTAGGGTGTTAAATGGCAGCTATTTCAGTCTAAGCAGGGGAGGACAATGGGGAATTGCTATCAATATCAGAGAGCAAGATTTTGAATGAGAACTGTTTAATTATCAGAAAAAAAGTAATTTGGGTCATCAGGCTTTTGGAGCTCAGCCTGGTCGAACGGGATCCCGAGGTTATGCACTGACTGATTCAAACTGTGTTGGCATCCAGGGAGGGGCGATCAAATTGGGGCAAAGGTGGAGAAATAGTGCCAACAGCACTACCCAATTTGTACACCATTATTCAAATCGATTGCTAGCAAATGTACCATGCAATGAAGATACCAACGTTTACATAGAGGATATAATGCAATCTTTATAATAGGTGTCAGCCTTGGCTCAGTGGTAGCACACTCAAAGGGCTGAATTTTCCATGGTGGCAGCGGGCGCGATCGGTGGCGGGTCGGGTGGAAAAGTTGTTTTTCTTGACAGGGGGTCGGGAACACCCGCTGTCAACTCGCTCCCACTCGCCTTTCCCACAGGTGCATGTGGCAGCATGGAGCTGACCCGACCTGTAGCGGCGGGGGACCCAACTGAAATCATTATGCGGTACTTTACAGGCACTTAAGAGCCCTTTCCCCCCTACTTATTAAATTTCCCTGCTTGGCCACAGGATTCACGCAGCTCGGGAACCACATCTGTCAACCTGAGGCGTGAGTTCCGTGGCCGTTGCTCCAGCTGATTATTCAACAGCATGGAAAACAAACCAAAATAAAATGCTGGGGGAAAAATTAGTGTTCGACAGCAAAATTGCCGATGTTACTGGCAACTGCACGCAGTTAATGGCCACTGGAAATGGCCACAACGCTAAGCGAGTGAAATTGCCGACGTTACTGGCAACTGCACGCAGTTAATGGCCACTGAAAATGGCCGCAACGCTAAGCGAGTGAAATTGGTCTGGGGGGGGGGGCGGCGTGGAGATAGGTGGCGCAGCGCTCACCTGCCGTGAAACGCCGTCCTGGTGGGGTTGCTGGAGGGATCCGGGACGAAGTTCCTGTCCGGGTCCCGCGTTGCAGCTTCCCACAGCCTCTGGGAGCGAAGCTGTGGAGCTTGCTAGGAATTGTGGGCAATGAAAAGGTCTGAGAATTAAAGGGGCCATGCACACCGAAGCAATACAAAATAAAATGCAGTGAATAAATACATTTTTCAGCCCTTTGTGCCTTTTAAGAAATATTAAATATTTAAAAGAAGTTACAAATGTGAATATTCAGCTGTTAAAGTTGAATACCTTCCTAACCTCAACAAATGGGAAAACTGCCTCAGCACCAACACAAATGGCTCAGCAAGCCAGCAAAGGGGCACCGAGGGTGTCTCACGCAGCACTCCAGCTTTGTGCAGCGGGGTCAACACTGCAAGAGCGGCCCTCTACCCACAGCGGCCAGGAGGCCCTCCAGAAACAACGCTGTGGGGGTACAGCACTAAGGCCATCACTGCCAGCAGTGTCACCCCCCCACCACCAGTGCCCAAAGAAGCGTCATGACCTCAGAACACTGGTCAAGGCCAATGAATGCATCTTCAAAAGCCATCTCCTACCAACTGCACCACTAGCCTCACACACTGCTCAATGCACAACCCCCAATCACTCACTTACCAACAATCTGCACCAATGACTAGGAACATCTCCCATTCCTAGCATCATCTCACCCCCTTGGAGGAGACAGTGCAGGCCATTCTTGGCAGGGGCATGGTTGAGCCCTTGGCCAGCGGCGGGGCTGAAAGGATACAAGTTGCAGGTATCCTGGTACGTTACCCTCCTTCTGGCATTCACCGCTTGCTTTCCCGCCCTCCCGTCAGCACAACTCAACCCTTGTGCCTTCTTCATTCCACACACCCAAGAAATGCAGCCTGCCCAGCCAGTGGGACCGCAGGCAGATGATTCCATCCCGGATATCCCGGCCACAAAGGGGCTGTCTGGGATGCATCCTTCCATCTGATTCCTCCTCTTCAGCGGCGTCCTCTTCCCTCTGCAAGCGGGTGCTGTAAATGTGAAATGACAGCATAAAATGCTGGAAATACTCAGTTGGTCAGGCAGCATGTCAACCTGAGACGTGAACTCTTTTTCTCTCCATGGATGTTGCGTGGCCTGCTGAGTATTCGCAGCATGCTCTGTCTTCTCAAAAGCCTTCATTTACCATCCGAGCCCTTGCAAGCATCCAGCAGCACTCCCTACACACAAAATCCTTTTTACATCTATTGCAGCAAGCCACCACTTCAATAAAATCAAAAAAACAGACCAAACCCTTAAATTCAAACTTACCTGAATGAGGTGTGTGTCCCTTTAAGAGCTGCAGACATCGCCAGTCATCCTGCTTGCAACCAGGTTAACCTGGCATGCTTAGGACCTAGCGCTGAATTCAGCGCTAGGGTCGAAGTTCACGTTGGTGACGTTAAGTAGGTCTTGCGCGCAGAATGATGTCACCACGCCGCCATTTTTTCCCCCCAGGGCGCTGTCAGTTACCGGCATTGCAAAGGGGGAGAGGAATATGGCGGCCATCACGTGACCTGCCACCAGCTGCCGAAAGAGCGGCGGCCGCCATTTTATTGCCATTTCATGGCGCTACGGATTGTCGGTAATTATTTGAATTTCTAGCCCGTTGATTACATCAGCTAACAGATTGATGGAGATTCTATACTACTTGAAAAGCTACTGGTAAATGTTAATTTTTCATCGGCCATTCTCGGCTGTTGCCTTGCAACTGAACAGTAATTGCAGTGAATTGATCTGCACTATAAAAAAAAATGACATATACCATTTAAATAAATGTTTGAGATGTTTCTGGTCAGGTTTTTCTCACAGTATACTGTGATTGTCCAGTTACACATTAAATCAAGTCATCAACTATAACAATTTCATTCTCATCACTCATTCCACTGGTTCAATTTGCTTTCAGTCCCTGAATATGACCAATTTAATTTTTCCGTCTGAGACTTTAGGGTGAATTTCTGTGGCGGTTCTCATTTGTCCATTGTTCACTTCAACGGAAGAGCTGCAGAAATCCCAGAAACACATTGTAAGCACCACTTACATGGTTTGTCAGGGATTCCGCAGCTGTTCCGTTGAACTTCCCTAAGATTGTAAATCCACCCCTTTACTATTACATAAAATGAAGCAGATTTTAAATGTATTACCTATACACACACACACACCTTTTATTTGTACCAGTTACTGATACAAAAGCCTATAGATTTGTGACTAAAGCAGCAATAACTTCACAACTAATGTACTTTTTAAATTATGTTCTTGATCGTATTTGTAGATGGAGTCATATTACTTAATGATAATTTTATTTAAATTTTTCTTTGTCACTCGTAACTTTTATTATGATTGTACAGTAAAGATTCAACACCCACTAAGTTAGATTGAACTTAAAATTTAATGTGGCCAGGTTCCCTTTGCGGATCCTGGCTTAAAACACAGCATGAATGACGTCCCCAGTCCCGCTCCATCTAATTGGGCCGGGTAACGCGCTGGGCGGGGCTTAATTGGCCCCATTAAGGCAAGTTCATTTTGTACAGTGGGATGGAGCCAGCAGCAGGGCCAGGACCCGCCACGGACACCGGCCGCGCCAAGGTAAGGAAAATTCCGGCCAGAAGGTCATGTGTTCAGTACATAATCTAAGCAGGTAAATCAGTGCAGCATTTAGGGAGTGCTGCCCTGTTGCAGGTGCCATCTTCCGGGTGAACTGTTAAACCAAGGCCCCATTTGCCCTCCTCCTGTGGTACTATGGAAAGACGAGCAGGGGAGATTGCCCGGTGTTCTGGCCAACATTTATCCCTCAAACAATATCACAAACAGATTATTTAGTCATTTATCTTACTGCTTGACGTAATAAAACTCACTACGCACTTGGTTTGAGCATAAAGCAAGGCTTTAATCAACTTGTTTCAGAACATGGAGGTCTAGTTGTACTTCACTAGTTCCTTGTCTTTACAAAATGTCCCTGCCAAGCTGGGGTCAACGCCAGAGTATTTATACTCCTTGGATGGCGCCACCAGCTGGCCGTCCAGTGTTATTTCATAGGTAGTTTCTCGATGATGAGATTTATGACACTGCTGTTTATGGGATCTTATTGTGCACAAATTGGCTGCTGCGTTTCCTACATTACAACAATGATTACACTGCAAAGCTACTTCATTGGCTGCAAAGTGCTTTGGGATGTCCCGAGGTTGTGAAAGGCGCTAGTCCCCACCGCTTATAGCAAGCACGCTGGAGTCAGCGCACTTTGCCCGCTATACATGGCGGTCAGTGTAACCTGACGGCCGAGGTATTGGAGGTGGCGAGTAATGTGGAGTGGGATCGTCCTATCGTCTCACACTGATCATGGTCAGGTCTGTTGAAACCTGTTGGTATTTTAGAGATATATTTTATAAACTCCACAAGTTTAGATGGAACACTAACTACAGCATCAATTTTTAGTTTATGTTTTATTGCTATTGACCATTACTATGCTGTGTGGGGTCCTTTGCTCTACTGTTGCCATGGCGGCACGAGTGTGTTTTCTGGTGACATTTTTAAAGTAACTAATTAATGTCACATTAATTATTCTTGGTGAGAGTTTACTCTGCATATCTACTATTCCAGTGAGAAAGAAAGACCCAAGAGAAGGATGAACCTTCCGTGGCTAACTAAGGAAGTAAAGGATGGTATCAAATTGAAAACAAAAGCATATAATTGTTGCGAAGAATAGTGAAAGGTCAGAGGATTGGGAAATTTTTTTAAACCAGCAAAGGCGACTAAAAAAATGATAGAGAGAAGATAGCTTATGAGAGTAAGCTAGCAAGAAATATAAAAACAGACAGCAAGAGCTTCTACAGGTATATAAAAAGGAAGAGAGAGTAGCTAAAGTAAACATTGGTCCCCTAGAGGATGAGTCTGGGGAATTAATAATGGGAAACAGAGAAATGGCAGAGACCTTTGTAGTGTATGTACCTTTAAGAGGAACTATGTTTTTGAAGCCCTTGTATACTGTAGTACCAGTAGTGACCACTCGGGTATATAAGCCTGTGTAGCATCTTGTGTAGTTAGTTCACCTCCAGACTTTGTTCAGTAAACACTTGTTAAATCAACTCCTGCATTCCGTGTCTCCATTAACACACGGATCTAACAGTGGCGACGAGTTAGAAACAAACTTACCTGCAATTCGACAGCACCTCAAGGGGATCGATTCCTCAGATGAAGGTCGAAGCCAGAAGCAAGAAAAAAATATATATAACTCGAAGAAACTCGAAAACGAGGGCCAGGCTTGGTCTCCAGTCTGTGGTTTCCCCAGCTAAACGGGCTGGTGGCAGGTAGTGCACTGATCCTTCCTGGGCTGCGGCGGGCTAGAGCTCGATCGGGTGGCTCTGCAACGGGGCCGGGCAGCGAGTCGGGAAGCAGAAGCAAAGAGGGTGGAGCACTCAGGGCGCGGCCGGTGCTGCAAAGCAGGTCGGCGTTCGGACCGAGCAGAGGGAGCGGAAAGTCCCAGAGGGTCCGCTCCACGACGGGAACGGTTCTCCAAGTAACGGAGAAACTATTGAAGAGATATATAAAAAAAATAGAAATACTGCGAAAAGCTGCAGGTCGCAACGGGAACCGCGGAGAACAGCGTTGGCAGCAGCGACAGCGGCGGGAAAGCGCGGGAGGCACCATCTTAACTCGGCGGGGAAGAAAGAAAAGCGCGGGAAGCGCCATTTTAGATTTTCAAGATGCCGAAGACTGGCAATATTACTGCTTTCGATAGTGATATAGAAGATTGGACCACATATGTGGAAACAATGGAGGTATATTGCAAGGCGAATGAAGTAGCGGATGATAAAAAGGCATCGGTACTTCTAAATCTGATGGGCGCAAGGACATACGGGCTGTTACGAAACTTGATCACTCCAGCCAAACCGATGGACAAGAATTTTAAGCAGATTGTTGATACCTTACAGGAGCACTTAAACCCAACACCGCTGCTGATAGCAGAACGATTCAAATTCTACAGGAGCAATCAGCACAAGAATGAAAGTAACGCTGATTACCTCACCGAATTACGAAAGCTGTCAAAGCACTGCCAATTCGGGGCAGGACTGGCAGATCCTCTACGAGACAAATTCGTCTGCGGTCTCCTAAGCGAAGGAACACAGAAAAGACTACTTTCTGAGAAAGATTTGACACTGGACAAGGCTTTCAGTGTGGCTGTATCATACGAAGCAGCAGCAAGAGGAGCTGCAGAGATACAGCAAAAGCCACAGGACTTCGGCACCCATGAAATGACACGGGGTTTCGAGAGATGTTATCGCTGCGGCAGATCCACCCATGACCAGAAGGACTGCTGGTTCAAGGACAAAGCATGCAGGCAATGCGGAAAGATGGGACACATTGCACGTGTATGCAGATCTGGAAAGAAATCCGCTGACAGTAAAAAGGCCAATAAGGAAAAGTACAGAAAGGTACAAATGATGACGGACAGTAGCTCCGAAGACCAGAAGAGCGATAGCGACTCCGGAAACAAGAGACTAAGCTGTCTCAAATTACATAATGTAATTGCCAAAGAAGATTACCAGACCATTTGGGTTACCCTCACGATAGCGGGGTCCCCAGTCAAAATGGAGCTAGATACAGGATCAGCTCTGACCGTCATGAGTCGACGGGATTACGAGTGGCTATTTCCGCATATACCTTTGAAAGACACATCCATTATCTTGAAGACATATACGGGGCAGAAAGTATACCCCAGAGGGAAAATAAGGGTGCCTGTTGTATACAACGGCAAGGAAATACAGAAGTTGTATTTATACGTTCTGCAAGATGGTGGTCCACCGTTGTTGGGACATGAATGGATCAGAAAGATATGTTTAGACTGGCACTCCATTCAGGCACTGACGGTGACCAGTAAGAAAAAAAACGATGATGACGTCATACCTGGACGATTAAAAGAAATCTTGGCTAACGCCAAAGAAGTGTTTCAACAGGAACTAGGAACCTTGAAAGGCGCCACCGCCTCAATAAAAGTGGAAGATGCGGCAATTCCCAAGTTTTTTAAGGCAAGGCTGGTGCCATACGCAATTCGTCCAGCCGTCGAGGCAGAGCTGGAGAATTTGGAAAAAGCAGGCGTGTTATCCAAGATAGATTGGAGCGAGTGGGCAACACCCATCGTCCCGGTCATGAAGAAAACGTTGAATAATGATAAATCTGAAGAACAGAGAAAAGTTGGCATCTGTGGGGACTTCAAGGTGACTGTAAACCCGGTTCTTCACACGGTACAGTATCCTCTTCAGAGGATAGAAGATATTTTCGCCTCACTATCCGGAGGGAAACGTTTCACCAAAATTGACTTAGCACAGGCATATCTACAGATGGAGGTTGAGGAGGCCTCTAAAAAGTATCTCGCGATAAACACACACAAAGGCCTGTACCAGTACAATCGACTGGTTTTCGGAGTGGCATCAGCTCCGGCTATCTGGCAAAGAGCTATGGAGCAAGTCCTGCAAGCGATTCCGGGGACTCAATGCTACCTAGACGACATCCTTGTAACAGGAGAAAACAACAACGAGCACCTTGCCAACTTGGAGCAGGTGTTCACGAGGCTGAGAGAACGGGGCCTATGAGCAAATCGCCCCAAGTGCGAATTTTTCCAGAAACAAATATCATATTGTGGCCATGTCATTAACGAAGAAGGGTTGCATAAGTCACCTGAAAAAATTGAAGCGGTCATAAAAGCCCCAGCACCTGAAAATGTCTCACAATTAAGGTCGTTCCTGGGATTAGTAAATTACTATCAAAAATTTTTACCAAACTTGTCGACGGTTCTGCACCCGATTAACGCACTGCTACAAACGGGAGTAGTTTGGAAATGGAGCGAAGACTGTAAACGTGCCTTCCATAAATGTAAAGGCTTGATCACGTCCAGGGAAGTGTTGGCTCATTACAACCCATCACTGCCAATCAGACTGGCGTGCGATGCATCCCCTTACAGCGTGGGAGCGGTATTATCGCATAGATTCCCTGATGGCTCGGAGCGGCCGATAGCTTTTGCGTCACACTCATTGAACTCAGCTGAGCGTAACTATGCCCAGATCGACAGGGAGGCACTCAGCCTGGTGTGGGGGGTGAAGAAATTCAACCATTACCTACACGGACAAAAGTTTACCTTGTTGACTGACCATCAACCCCTCGTCTCCATATTCAACCCTAAAAAGGGCGTTCCCATTTTGACAGCGCAAAGGCTACAGAGGTGGTCCCTTTTCCTAGGGGTACACCAATATGACATAGAGTACAAAGGAACAAAACAGCATGGGAATGCTGACGGGTTATCGCGCCTACCGTTGCCAACGGTGGAAGAGGCGCGTACAGTGGACCCAGTGGAGATATTCCACTCGACCATAGTGGAATGTCTACCGGTGACAAATTCTACCATTGAAAAGGAAACGCGAAATGACCCGACTCTCTCACGAGTCTACGATTTAACGGTGAAGGGATGGCCAGCACATGGCGAACCACTGTTGCCAGCATTCTCGCAAAGATGAGAACAGCTGTCAGTGTGCCGAGGAACCTTGATGTGTGGATCCAGAGTGGTGATTCCACCCAAACTCAAGGATAAAGTGCTAAAGGAGCTTCACGAGGGGCATCTGGGTGGAGTGAAAATGAAGAACTTAGCCAGAGCGTTTGTGTGGTGGCCAGGTATCGATGGAGATATCGAAGAAATGACCAAGAGCTGTCTAGGATGCCAGAAGGTCCAAAACGCCCCACCACAAGCCCCTCATCTCCATGGCAAAGGGTACATATCGACTTTGCTGGTCCATATATGGACTCAATGTTCTTAATCGCAGTGGATGCACACTCCAAGTGGCCGGGGGTAATAAAGATGTCCTCCACCACCACGGAAAAAACCATCACAGTATTAAGGACCATATTCGCCAGGAATGGGCTGCCTGAACAGATCTGTTCTGATAATGGACCGCAATTTGTATCCGAAGAATTCAGGAAGGTCTTAAAAAACAATGGGGTTAAGCACTACACGTCCGCCCCATACCATCCCGCCACCAATGGATTGGCTGAAAGGTTTGTCCAGACCTTCAAGAAGGCCATAAAGGCCATGGGTAATGAAGACATAAATCTACAACATAAGGTAGATAACTTCTTGTTTGCGTACAGGAATGCAACACATGTGGTTACAAACCAAACCCCCGCCATGATGTTTTTCAATAGAAGACTAAGATGCCAGCTGGATTTGGTCAAGCCAAACGTCAGAAGGGACGTAGAGAACCGGCAATTTCAAAGCATGAATGAAAGGCCAACTAGAACCTTCCAGATAGGTCAACCAGTTTTGGCCCGGGACTACCGTACCGAGAAATGGCAGCCTGGAACTATTTGCACACGACTAGGACCGCTGATGTATACCGTGGACATTGGAGAAAGCATAATAAGGCGCCATGCTGGCCAGATCATAGAGTCATCCGAAAAAGGACAACCTACACCACAACTCTATACGCCTAGTGATGAAGCAGAGATACCCATAGTATTTACCTCCGATCCGGTGATACTGGAACCAGATGAACTCGACACTAGCATTGAAGCCGAATCGACCTTGCCAAAAGAACCTACTACACCACCGAGGCGTTATCCGGACCGAGTCAGGAAGCCTCCAGAGAGACTGAATTTGTAATTGATTAACTTCAGCAAATGTGTATATTATTGTTCTTGTAAAAATGTTATTTAATGATTACTTAAAATGTTATGTACTATTTATCTAAAAGGGGAGGAATTGTAGTGTATGTACCTTTAAGAGGAACTATGTTTTTGAAGCCCTTGTATACTGTAGTACCAGTAGTGACCGCTCGGGTATATAAGCCTGTGTAGCGTCTTGTGTTGTTAGTTCACCTCCAAACTTTGTTCAGTAAACACTTGTTAAATCAACTCCTGCATTCCGTGTCTCCATTAACACATGGATCTAACAACCTTGAACAAATATTTTGTATCGGTCTTCACGGTAGAAGACACTAAAAGCATCCCAATAATGGATAATCAAGGGTCTATTGGGGTTGTGGGGGGAACGTAAAACAATCACCATCACTAGAAAGTACTAGGCAAACTAATGGGACTAAAGGTGGACAAGTCCCCTGGACCTGATGGCCTACATCCTAGAGTCTTAAAAGAGGTGGCTGCAGAGATAGTGGATGCATTGGCTGTAATCACCAAAATTCCCTGGATTCTGGAGAGGTCCCAGCGGACTGAAAAACCGCAAATATAATGCCCCTATTTAAGAAAGGAGGGAGACAGAAAGCAGGCAACTGTCGACCAGTTAGCCTAACATCTGTCATTGGGAAAATGCTGGAGTCCATCGTTAAAGGAAGCGATAGCAGGATATTTAGAAAATCAGGATATAGTCAAGCAGAATCAGCATGGTTTTATGAAAGGGAAATCATGTTTGACAAATTTGCTGGAGTTCTTTGAGGATGTAACGAGCAGGGTGGATAAAGGGGAACCAGTAGATGTCGTGTATTTGGATTTCCAGAAGGCATTCGATAAGGTGCCACATAAAAGGTTACCACACAAGATAAGAGCTCACAGGGTTGAGGGTAATATATTAGCAATGGATAGAGGATTGGCTAACTAACAGAAAACAGAGAGTCGGGATAAATAGGTCATTTTCGGGTTGGCAAACTGTAACTAGTGGGGTGCCGCAGGAATCAGTGCTGGGGCCTCAACTATTTACAATCTATATTAATGACTTGGATGAAGGAACCAAGTGTAATGTAGCCAAATTTGCTGATGATACAATGATAGGTGGGAAAGCAAATTTTGTGGAGGACGCAAAGAATCTCCAAAGAGATATAGATAGACTAAGTGAGTGGGCAAAAATCTGGCAGATGGAGTTTAATGTGGGAAAGTGTGAGGTTATCCACTTTGGTAGGAAAAATAAAAAAGCAAATTATTTAAATGGGGAGAGATTACAAAATGCTGAGGTACAAAGGGATCTGGGGGCCCTTGTACATGAATCACAAAAGTTAGCATGCAGGTACAGCAAGTAATTAGGAAAGCAAATGGAATGTTGGCCTTTATTGCAAAGGGAATGGAATATAAAAGCAGGGAAGTCCTGTTGCAACTGTACAGGGCATTGGTGAAACCACGCCTGGAGTACTGCGTACAGTTTTGGTCTCCTTATTTAAGGAAGGATATACTTGCATTGGAGGCAGTTCAGAGAAGGTTCACGAGGTTGATTCCGAAGATGAAGGGGTTATCTTATGAAGAAAGGTTGAGCAGGTTGGGCCTATGCTCATTGGAGTTTAGAAGAATAAGAGGGGATCTTATTGAAACATATAAGATTCTGAAGAGGCTTGACAGGGTAGATGCAGAGAGGATGTTGCCCCCAATGGGGGAATCTAGAACTAGGGGGCATAATTTCAGAATAAGGGGGCACCAATTTAAATCGGAAATGAGGAGGAATTTCTTCTGAGGGTTGTGAATCTTTGGAATTCTCTTCCCCAGAGAGCTGTGGAGGCTGGGTCATTGAATATATTTAAGGTAGAGATAGACAGATTTTTGAACGATAAGGGAGTCAAGGGTTATGAGGAGCGGGCAGGGAAGTGGAGGTTGAGGCCACGATCAGTTCAGCCATGATCTTATTGAATGGCGGAGCAGGTTCGAGGGGCCAAATGACCTACTCCTGCTCCTACGTCTTATGTTCTTATGTTTGTACTACTCAGAGTGAGGGCATGGGAACCGTTATGCCAAAGAAGTTCTGAAGTTTGGGGCTCAAGTACGTAGCATAAGAACCTTTGTAATTAACAGCTATGGTGATAGCAAATGGTTAGAGCCATTTGCCAGATATAGGCAGCTGTCGGGGATAAGCAGGGAGGTTTAAGTGGTGGGGACTGTATACAAATGCAGGTTCATTCTTTCTTTATCACAGGTACAACCTTTGCACAGTAGCAGACTGCCTAAAGTCAGCAACTCAAATACAACTGGCTCCATTGTTAGAAAAATGTTTGAAATACATTTTTTCTAAGCCAAGATACAAAGTAGGATTAGCTACAATCTTTTCCCTTGCATCTTTATCAGCATCTATGTAATTCAGATATCCGACAAACAAGGTCTCCTTCAACAGCAAATTAGGTCCATGGCAACTATGGGGATGACCACCAATAACGGTCCTGTTGTTATTGTCCAAACTCCTTGCAACTAAATTAGCTGTGATGATTATGGTTTACAATTATTACCACAGAAAAGGCTTCAAAATGCCACTGGTTCAGGGTTCTACAAATTTTATCTCTGAAGGAACAGAAAGAAATATATGGAAACCAGGAAAAGGGAGGGGCAGCATATAACTGCTGAGCTCTTTTGCCTTCTTGCTTGTAGCCAAGAACTAGTATTACATTTTAAAGGAATAGAAAGTGAAAAAAACTGAGGGGGTGGGGGGGGGGGGAAGGAAAGTGGAACATTAAAAAAAAAGGAAAACGGGAAATATATTTAAGGGGAGGGGCTATCCTCTTTGCACTGTGTGTAATGAAACTCCGTGAATTTACGTAGAATGTGTTTGGCTTCGCGATCGGTAACGTACAGAAAAAATCTTCAATTACAGTTTAACCAAAATAATGACAAACCAAAAAAAACTTTACAAATGGAAATAAATAGATTTCAATGCACTCTGGTTTTAGAAGATTAGATTTTTTTTCTCCCACTACAATGTTGTAGCATTTGTAGTTTAGGAAGAAGAAAAGGATGATTCATAATTCCAAAGCCTTTCATGAATTCACCGGCTTTATTTCAGACTTTTTCCAACACATTCCTGTTACTTCACGGACCATAGGTTACCTTGATTCTCAGAACCACTCTTCAAGTGGTTTGAAACAAGCTGAAGATATAAATGCTTCCGCCGTTCTATCTCCACGTCAAACGCACAATTCTTTCTGAAAAGCGGAAAAGAAATCCTAAACCAGCTAATAATCTCAGGCAAGACGTTGTGTTTCCCATATCTCAAATTAATTTGCAACAATTTTTTTTTTGGCATCGGAGCAAGGCTATGCAGTTTGGAAACATCCCAAACAAATGGTCCAGCCAATGTGTGTGCAAGGCATGCTGGAGAAATCGTGTGACCTACTGCTATAGTGCATCAGCGCCTACAGAGGCACTATAAAAGCTCCAAGTTGGCATAACGCAATGCTTCCATCTACAGGCCGCACAGAATACTGAACTAATGAATTAAGACACAGCAACTAAACTGATATAAGAACATGAGAAATAGGAGCAGGAATAGGCCACTTGGCCCCTCGAGCCTGCTCCGCCATTCATTAAGATCATGGCTGATCTTGGGCGCAAAGCCACTTCCCAGCCCATCCCCCAAAACCCTTCACTCCCTTATCTTGCAAAAATGTCTATCTCCACCTTAAATTTATTTAATGACCCAGCCTCCACGGTTCTCTGAGGTAGAGAATTTCACAGATTTACGACCCTCAGAAAAGAAATTCCTCCTCATCTCAGTTCTAAAAGGGCGAAGCTTTATTCTGAAACTATGCCCCCGAGTTCTAGATTTCCACACGAGGGGAAACATCCTTTCTGCATCTACCCTGTCGATATGTAGAAAACAAAATGGGTATCAATGCAACATTAAGCAGTATATTCTCAGTGAGCAAGCTCCAGACATGGTGAAATGTTCACTGGGAAAAAAATTAATTGAGGTCATGCTGACTGGTTTCAGTTACAACATACAGGAAACTTTCGTTTAACCAGAGGTCAAATGTCCGGAAAGCTCTATCTACCGGCAAAATTCAGGAGCCGTTTCCTATAAGTTTTTTTTCCAGTCAGGCTCTGCAAGGTCTAGCTGAAGCTGTTGCTTAGCTACAGAGACGCTTTTAAGCTGCGGCCGACTGTTTTGAAGCTGTTGCTAAGCAACAGGGTTTGTTGATTCACACGGAGCTCAAAAGCTCCGTATGTTTTAACATTAGCGCTGGTTTCTACGGCAGTTTTGATGGTACGGCACCAGCTCGGTCCAGTCAGTGCCGGATACCAGAAAGTTTCCTGTACAACTCTTGGGTCCGTCTAGGCTACGCTGAAATCGTAGATGAGAAAGGACAATATGTTAACCGCTGTCCCATGATAAATAAATAATTTCAATCAGCTGTTTCTGGGCTGGTGTAAACTGTGACAATTATATTTCTAGCAAATTTTTGCAGTGTTTTGTAAATTCATGTCACTGCTTACCTTGTTCTCTGGCTTGTATCTTTATGTTTTGCGGATATTTTGGCTGGATTAAATTGCTGCGGTTTCACTGCTTTTGCAGATTCTACAACACTCTGCTTATGCGTGCTGGCATCCTGCTTGCAAGATGGCAAAGTCTTTTTCAGAAGGAAAAAAAATATTATAGCTGTATTGTATACAAGAGTTTCAGAGAACAGGCACCTACAGGGATAAAATCAGGAGGGGGACCTTTACTGGCATCCAACACAAATCCACAATCTAGGCTATTTCGCCCACCTACATTTGAAAAGGACAATGGGAAGAGAGGATGATGAAGATAGAAATATAAAAACAGTTGTTTTTAAAATATACTTTATAAGGACATAGCTCAGCTAGCAGTAGCACAAGTAGATAGGTGGCAGATGTAGTTCAATAAAGAAAGGAGTAAAATAATACATTTAGAACACAGTTGGGAGAACCGTGTATAGTTTTTGGTACCCCATTACAGGAAGGATATAAAACCAATGGTAAAGCTATGGTGTGGCTTTATTAGGACTGAGGTTACTTGGGGGGGGGGGGGGGGGGGAAATTAGGCCGGATTTTGCAATATGAATAAGGGTGAGGCCAACAGTGTTCACCGTTATAATGGGGTAAATCAGACCGCAACTTCTGGCATCTGCACATGCAGTTAAACAAATCCGGAAGTTGCTGTCAGAGATACCCCGCTCCTCCACAGGGAGAGCTGTTGCAGTCCTCGCCAATAGACTCCGCACTGAAATCACTGTAATGGTGTGAACTTGGGGTACTTGCCCACTAGTTCCGCACTAAAATCGGCTGAAAAAGTTAGGGCTGGTGCATTCAGGAGTAAGTGAATGACTTTATTACTTACTTAATGTGTGATAATTTATGCTGAACAACCTCTCTGGCCCTGAAAATTTAATTTTACAAGTGTGGGGTCACATTCCCTCAGAAGAAATTTCTGTCTGTCTCTTATCTCTCTCTCTCTTAATCCCATCTGTATTTCCCAATCTTTATTTCACTTTCTGTACATCATTTAACTCTAATTTATATTTTCTGCGTTTGACTCAGCGTCTCAGTGAAAATTCTTCAATCGGATTGGTTGACGAGCCTCGCTGTTGTCAGGTTAGAGCACTTCTGCACTTTAAAGCCCATAAAAACTTTTTGTGGGCAGCTGTCAGCAAGGTGAACGTGAGCGCCGCTGACTGCAAAATCCAGGCCATTAAAAAGTGCGTGGGAGCAAGGACAAGAGTGGGATTAAGCTACTTGTTCAAGTGGAGAAAAATACCAGCAGACTTGATAAGCCAAGTGGCCCATTTCTGTTCTGCAACATTCTAAGATTCTATAACAATTCATCATCATTAACAAGTTAAAAGACTGGAAATTGTACTTTAAAAATTAAGATAGACTATCTTGGTTTAGGATAGAGACCAACAGGCTAAAGCTATTCAAATTCAAGACCAATTCATGCATCATGTCTATTTAAGCCAACAGAGACAGTGTGTGCTAAATCGACCACATTAATGCAGTGAGAGTTAATATTCTCAGACTGGAGACTGAGACACGTGGTTAATGGTTTCCACTTAAATTACTTCAACTGTGCTACACAAATTCACTGAATAACACACAGGATATTCTCACACAACACAAAGACATAAAAAGCATTTATGGGCAGCTTACCTTTAGGTCCTTGACTTTATCTTCAGTGTGTACAGGAAAGCTGATGTTTTCTTTTACTTCAGCATCATTTGCCGTTTCTTTAATGAAATATACAACTCTTTCAGAGATTTTTTGCTTGCAGAACGTTAACTTCTTGCTCTCCTTGAGCAGGTTTGGTGAGCAGCTCGTCGAGATACTGATGAGCATCTTCTTGTCCTGATCGCCGGCATCTGTTCCATTAGTGCTTCCTGCATGGTTTCTTTCATCAATTGCTTCATCGTCACAAACTGGTGCGGGGTTTATCAAAGCAAGCTCATCAACCGATAAATAAGGCAGGTCCGATTTTTCTACGTCACTGCTTTCATGAACAGAACTGAGATTATGCAGGTCAGACTTGAGACTTTGATTAATCTCGTGCTCCACCTTCAACACAGTAACATCTGTTGTCGAGACATCACTCAAATAACTTGTCTGCATTTCATCAATAACAAGGTAGTTTACAGGCAACTTCGATGTATTTGGGGGAGACAACGACAGCAGACTGTCGCTAACATATTTACACTCACAGAGCGTTATATCATCTACTCTATTTACATCATCAAATTTGAATGCAGGTGAAACAGCGTCATCAACGGCGTCATCATCTGATTCCCGAAGAATCTCATCTATTTCCGCGGGCGTAAGGTTTATTAGATCCTCACCATCAACTTCCGTTTCTTCCAGTTCCAGTAGCGAATCGTCAAGGTCTTCAATGTCATTTAACGTAGTCTCCCTTCTCAAATAAACAGGAGATGCCTCCCTCAAAGGAGTGGATCTTTTAATTGTGATTAGTGTGTTAAACAGATCAAACTGCACATCCGCTGAAGAATTAACAGACGAGGTGAAATGTCCTGTATATGCAGACACTGATGTATCTGCAGCTCCCTCTGTCAAGTTATTTGACTGGAAGAAATGTCGGAAGCCTGCTGAAGACGCCGTGCTTTCAGTCCATAGTTTATTACCGCAAGGCGATGAGCACATTTTGTCACCAATTCTTGGTCTTTGCAATGGAGTGTGTACACAAGGTGTAATGGGTGAAAGTTCTCTCCTGAACTGAGGATTGAGCAACTCATTTGCTGTATCACAATCAACACTCGCTGTATTAACATGCATATTACCTTCTACCTTAAATTTTAGGTTGCAAAAGACACCAAGTTGATCTCCATCCATTATTTCCTTCATAGTGGATTTGTTTCCTGTCCCTAAAAAAAAAATATATTTTGTTGATAAACTTATGATTTTGTCTGACAAATACGAAAGTTAAGTTACATTTTTTTAAATTGAAAAGTGGTATCTTTATTTGATGACTTAAAACGATCAGTTAAAGTCATAGGGCTTGGAAAAGGACAAATAATAGATCAATTCAGTGATCTGTGGCATGACTATAACAACTTACATTTATACAGCACCTTTAATGTAGTAAAATGTCCCTAGCAGCGTTGTCAAACTAAATTTTGACACCAAGCCACAACAGGTGATATTAAGAGAGAGTCAGAGGTAGATTTAAAGGAGCGTCTTAAAGGAGGAAAGAGAGGTAGAGCGGTGGAGAGGTTTAGGGAGGGAATTCCAGAGCTTAGGGCCTTGGCAGCTGAAGGCACGGCCACCAATAGTGCAGCGATGAAAATTAGGGACGAGCAAGAGACCAGAACTGGAGGAGCACAAAGATCTCGGAAGGTTGTCGAACTGGAGGAGGTTATTGGGATAGGGCATGGTCATGGAGGGATTTGAAAACAAGGATAACTTTTTAAATCAAGGCGTTGCCAGACCCTGAGCCACTTTAGGTCAGTGAGCACAGGTGTGATGGGTGAATGGGACTTGGTGCGAGTTAGGATACAGGCAGAGTTTTGAATGAGCTCAAATTTATGGAGTGTACAAGGTGGGAGGCCAACCAGGACAGTATTGGAAGAGTCAAGTTTAGAGGTAAAGGCATGGATGAGGGTTTCAGCAGATGAGCTGAGGCAGGGGTGGAGATGGGCGATGTTAGAGGTGAAGTAGGCAGTGATGGTGAGGATATGGGGTCAGTTCAGCTCAGGGTCAAATAGGACACCAAGGTTGTGAATGGTCTGATTCAGCCTCAAGACAGTGGCCAAGGAGAGGGATGGAGTCAGTGGCTAGGAAACTGAGTTTGTGGCAGGGAGCAAAGACAATAGCTTCGGTCTTCCCAATATTTAATTGGGAGGAAATTTCTGCTCATTCAATACTGGATGCTGGACAAGCAGCGTGACAAATCAGTGGCAGTGGCGAGGTCGAGAGAGGTGGTGGTGAAGTAGAGCTGGGCGTTGTCAGCGTACATGTGGAACAGATGATGTCGACGAGGGGCAGCATATAGGTCAGAAATAGAAGGGGGGTCAAGAATAGTTCCTTGGGGGATTCCAGAGGTTATGGTGCAGGAGCTGGATGAGAAACCATTGCAGGTGATTCTCTTGCAGTAGAACTGAAAGCTAAATTCCCTGCTTGCACCAGAATGAATTCAGTACAGAAACTACTAAACTGCTCACTTCTGAGGCTTCCAGCACAGATAAAGTTGCCAGGTGAAAAGATTCCATGCTAGCACAATTCCAGAAACATATTGGCCCATATTTTCCGATCGCAGTCCTCCCGCGGGCAGAGGCCTGCGATCTGGAAAAATCTACACCCTTACCCGAGGGCTCCTGGGACGCACACGCTTCTGCTCCTGGGCCTGTCCAAACTTAGTGTACAGGGCCCACGTATCCCGGGGCGCATGTAGTTTGCAGCCTCCCTGGGATTACGTGGGCCATGGGGAGCCAATCACAGAAGGGAATCTCCCTTCATATATTTGACAAGACCTGTCAAATATATGAATGGGGATCAATAAAAAACATAGTAAAACTCTAAATGCATTTTTTTTTTTTAAATCACATTTTAAAAAGACTTGAAATTACAATAAATTAAACAAAATTGTATTTTAAACAAAAATTTAATTTAAAAAAAATTAAAGTTTTTTACAGGGCTAAAAATAAACTTACTTTTTTTTTTTAAGTATTTTTAAATGATAAATCAGTGAAATTTTTTTTAAATCTTTTTTTTTTTTTCAACTCTTATCCTGGTAAAAGCAGGCATAAGAATTGTAAGGGTTTTCTGCGGGCGGAGGGTCTCCAAAAAGCGGAACTATCCGCCCGCAGAGGCCCTTTTCCAGGGCAGCCGGAGGATCTGTCATGACCATTCTTGACAGATTGGAAATGCCGGTTTCCATCACATGCCTGAAACCAGTATTTCCGATGTCCCTACGGGTGGGTACACAGCGCATTCCCACCCATAGGGATCGGAATATCTGGGCCATTAATGTAAATGGATAATAGGCTATAGCCAGGATCATTTTTTTTTAAACATAGGATTACATAGGATATACAGCACATTCGGCCCAACCAGTCCGTGCCGGCGTTCATGCTCCACTCGAGCCTCCCCCCGATCTTTCCTCATCTAAATCTATCAGCGTATCCCTCTATTCCCTTTTCCCTCATATGCTTGTCTAGCCTCTCCTTAAATGCATCCATACTATTTGCTTCAACCACTCCCTGTGGTAGCGAGTTCCACATTCTAACCAGTCTGGGTAAAGAAGTTTCTTCTGAATTCCCTTTTGGATTTCTGGGTGACTATCTTATATTGATGGCCTCCAGTTATGCTCTTCCCCACAAGTGGAAACATTCTCTCTGTATCCACTCAATCAAAATATCTCAATTTTAAAGACCTCTATTAGGTCACCCCTCAGCCTTCTTTTTTCAAGAAAAAGAGACCCAGCCTGTTCATCCTTTCCTGATATGTATACCCTGGCATTTCTGACATCATCCTTGTAAATCTTCTCTGCACGCTCTCCAGTGCCTCTATATCCTTTTTATAATATGGCGACCAGAACTGTATGCAGTACTCCAAGTGTGGTCTAAACCAAGATTTGATACAGGTTTAGCATAACTTACCTACTTTTCAATTATATCCCTCTAGAAATAATCCCTGGTGCTTGGTTTGCTTTTATGGCCTTGCTAACCTGTGTCGCAACTTTTAGTGATTTGTGTATTTGTACGCAGAGATCCCTTTGTTCCTCTATCCCACCTAGACTCGCACCCTCCAAGTAATAAATGACCTCCCTATTCTTCCTACCAAAATGTATTACCTCACATTTATCTGTGTTGAACTTCATTTGTCAATTATTTGCCCATTCTGCAAGTTTATTAATGTCCTCCTGTAATTTGTTGCAGTCCTCCTCAGTATTGACTACCCCCCCCCACCCCAAAATTTGGCATCATCCACAAATTTAGAAATTGTGTTTTTGATTCCTAAGTCTAAATCGTTAATGTAAATTGTGAACAGCAGTGGTCCCAGCACTGATCCTTGTGGAACACCACTACCCACCTTCTGTCACTGTGTATAGCTACCCTTTACTCCCACTCTCTGCTTTCTGTCTTGAAGCCAGCTAGCAATACATTCTGCTACTTGTCCCCTGACTCTGCATTTGCTGACCTTATTCATTAGTCGATTATGAGGTACCTTATCGAAGGCCTTTTGAAAATCTAGATAAATTACATCTACTGCATTACCATTGTCTATTCTCGGTTACCTCTTCAAAAAATTCAGTAATGTTGATCAAGCAAGATTTTCCCTTTTGAAATCCATGCTGACTATTCATCATTATACTATTCGTTTCTAGATGTTCTTCTATTCTCTCTTTTAGTAGGGATTCCATTATTTTTCCTACCACCGATGTTAAGCTGACTGGTCTATAATTCCCTGGACATGTTCTATCCCCCTTAAATATAGGTATTATGTTAGCTGTCCACCAGTCCTCTGGCACTACACCTTTTCTAATGAATTATTTAATATGTATAGTAATGCCACTGCTATCTCTTCACTAGATTCTTTTAAAAATGCGTGGATCAAATCCATCCGGACCAGGGGTTTATCCTCCGAGTTTGATTAGTTTATTTAATATATCCCCCTTTTTTATTTTAAATGCACTTATCTCATCATCCAATGTCATGTCCACCTGGTCCAACTCCCTGGTAAATATCAAAGCGAAATAATGATTTAATATTTCTGCCATCTCCCTTTCATTACCTGTGGTATCCCTTAATGGCCCTATTCCCATCCCAACCTTCCTTTTTTTATTGATGTGCCTGTAAAATATTTTACTATTTTGTTTTATGTTCCTTGATCATTTAATTTCATAGTTTCTCTTTGCATTCCTAATTGTTTTTTTGACTTCTCTCCTAATCCCTTCGTAATCTCTTATCATGCACTCCTCTGCTGTCTATGTACTTAATGTATGCCTCTTTCCTTACCCTCAATTGTTCCCTTATGTCTTTATTCATCCATGGAGGCTCATTGGTGTTTAGTTTGTTCTTTCCTTTTAGTGGAATATATTTTCCTGCACTCTGTTGAACACCGTTTTAAATGTTTCCATTGTCGTTCTACATCGTTGTTTGTCAATATTGTTGCCCATTTTATCTTCCCAAGTTCTATTCTCTGCCCCTCAAAAATCAGCTTTTCTTCAATCTATTAACCTGGTTTTTGTCATACTTATGTCCTTCTCTATTATCATCTTAAAGCATGTTATATTATGGTCACTACTGCCGATATGTTCCCCTACTTTTACTTCTCTTATCTGCTCTGGCTCATTCCCCATAACTAGATCCAATAGTGAATCCTCCCTTGTTGGACTTTTTACATATTGGGTTAGAAAGGAGTCCTGTAGACATTGTAGGAACTCCATTCCCTTATCCCCTTTACCCCTTCTGCCCAATTAATATCGGGGTAGCTGAAATCCATGATTATTATTCGATGTTTTTACTCATTTCTCTCATTTGTCCACATATTTCTTCCACCATCTCCCTTCCACTATTAGGTGGCCTGTAGATACGCCTATTATTGTGTTTGATCCTTTATTATCTTTTATCTCTATCCATATGGATTCTATTTTTGTCTTGCTGATATCTACCTCCCTTTTTCCTACTGCCATTATGTTATCCCTAATAAAGTACAGCTACTCCACCTCCCCTTTTTCCCCCTCTTTTTCCCCCTCTATCTTTTCAAAATATGTTATAACCTGCAACATTTAATTTGCAGTCCTGATTTTTCTGTAGCCATGCCTCAGTAATCCCTACAGTAATCTGGTTCCTCCCAACGCATGATTGCCTCCAACTCCCCTGTTTAATTACAGACACTGTGTGCATTGCTGTCGACAGTTTAACTCATTTTTAATAGGATTTCCTCTCACTATGTTTAACCATCTTTTTAGACTCCTGTTCTATAACTCGATTTGCTCCCTTGCCGTCAACATCATAGAGTCATAGAGTTTTACAGCGCAGAAAGAGGCCCTTCGGCCCATCGTGTCTGCGCCGTCCATCAATCCCTGTCCAGTCTAATCCCATTTTCCAGCATTTGGTCCATAGCCTTGTATGCAATGGCATTTCAAGTGCCCATCCAAATGCTTCTTGAATGTTGTGAGGGTTCCTGCCTCTACCACCCTTTCAGGCAGTGAGTTCCAGCTTCCAACCACCCTCTGGGTGAAAAAGTTCCTCCTCAAATCCCCTCTAAATCTCCTGCCCCTTACCCTGAATCTATGCCCCCTTGTTATTGACCCCCCTACTAAGGGGAAAAGTTCCTCTTTATCTACCCTATCTATGCCCCTCATCATTTTGTACACCTCAATCAGGTCCCCCCTCAGCCTCCTTTGCTCCAAGGAAAACAACCCCAGCCTGTTTAGTCTTTCTTCATAGCTGAGGCGCTCCATCCCAGGTAACATCCTGGTGAATCTTCTCTGCACCCTCTCCAAAGCAATCACATCCTTCCTATAGTGAGGCGACCAGAACTGCACACAGTACTCCAGCTGTGGCCTCACCAGCGTTTTGTACAGCTCCATCATAACCTCCCTGCTCTTATATTCTATGCCTCGGCTAATGAAGGCAAGTATCCCATATGCCTTTTTAACCACCTTATCTACCTGTTCCGCTGCCTTCAGGGATCTATGTACATGTACACCAAGGTCCCTCTAACCCTCTGTACTTCCTAGGGTCCTACCACTCATTGTGTATTCCCTTGCCTTATTTGTCCGTCCAAAATGCATCACCTCGCACTTTTCCGGGTTAAATTCCATTTGCCACTTTTCCGCCCATCTGACCAACCCGTTAATATCGTCCTGTAGCCTGAGGCTTTCCTCCTCGCAATTTACCACCCCACCAATTTTCGTGTCGTCCGCGAACTTACTGAGCATACCCTTTACATTCTCATCCAAATCATTAATGTAGATCACAAACAGCAAGGGACCCAGCACCGATCCCTGAGGTACCCCACTGGACACAGGCTTCCAGTCACAAAAGCAACCTTCGACCATCACCCTCTGCCTCCTGCCACTCAGCCAGTTTAGGATCCAACGCGCCAAGGCCCCCTGGATCCCATGGGCTCTTACCTTCTTGACCAGTCTCCTATGCGGGACTTTGTCAAAAGCTTTACTGAAGTCCATGTAAACCACATCCACAGCATTTCCCTCATCCACACACCTAGTCACCCCCTCGAAAAATTCAATCAGATTGGTCAGACATGATTTACCCTTGACAAAGCCATGCTGACTATCCCCGATTAATCCTTGCCTCTCCAAGTGGAGACTAATTTTGTCCCTCAGAATTTTTTCCAATAATTTCCCTACCACAGATGTTAGGCTCACTGGCCTGTAATTCCCTGGTTTATCCCTGCTACCCTTCTTGAATAATGGTACTAAGTTAGCTGTTCTCCAGTCCTCTGGTACATCCCCTGTGGCCAGAGAGGTTCTGAAAATTTGTGTCAGAGCCCCTGCAATCTCCTCCTTTGCCTCACACAACAGCCTGGGATACATCTCGTCCGGGCCTGGGGATTTATCCACTTTTTGGCCTGCTAAAACCGCTAGTACCTCCTCCCTCTCGATGCTAATATGTTCAAGTATGTCACAGTCCCCTTGCCCGACTTCTATGTCTACATCGTCTTTTTCCATAGTGAACACAGAGGCAAAAAATTCATTTAAAACCCCACCTACTTCATCTGGCTCTACACACAGCTTGCCACTTTGGTCCCTAATGGGCCCTACCCTTTCCCTGGTTATCCTCTTGCCCTTAATATACTTATAAAACATCTTAGGATTTTCCTTTATTTTGCTCGCCAGTGTTATTTCATGGCCCCTCCTCGCCCTCCTAATTTCCTTTTTAAGTATGCCCCTGCACCTTTTATACTCCTCTAGGGCTTCCTCCATCTTTTGTAACTGCCAAAAGCCCCCCTTTTTTTCCCTAATGCATTTTTGTATATCCCTTGTCATCCAAGGTTCCCTTTGCTTGTTGGTCCCACCCTTGACCTTTACAGGAACATGTTGGTGTTGTACTCTCTCTATTTCCCTTCTGAAAGCCTCCCACTGTTTTGATGTGGATTTTCCTATAAGTAGCTGCTCCCAGTCCACTTTGGCCAGATCCTGCCTTATCTTATTAAAATCGGCCTTCCCCCAATTTAGAACCCTTATTTCCGGGCCGTCTTTGTCTTTTTCCATGACCACCTTAAATCTCACCGAATTATGGTCACTATCGCCAAAATGCTCCCCTACAGACACTTCCACCACCTGCCCGGCTACATTCCCTAGAATTAGGTCCACTACCGCCCCCTCTCTTGTAGGACTTTCTACATGTTGGCTCAAAAAGCTCTCCTGGATGCACTTTAAGAATTCTGCACCCTCCAAGCCTTTCACACTCTGACTATCCCAATTTATATTGGGGAAGTTGAAATCCCCCACTATTATTACCCTATTATTTTCACACTTTTCTGAGATTTGCCTACATATCTGTTCCTCTATCTCCCCCTGACTGTTTGGGGGCCTATAGTACACTTCCAGCAAAGTGCTTGACCCCTTTTTGTTTTTAAGTTCTACCCATATGGCCTCATTAGAGGAACCCGCTAATATATCATCCCTCCTTACAGCAGTAATTGACTCCTTAATTAATATTGCAACACCCCCTCCCCTTTTACACCCCCCTCTGTCTCGCCTGAAGATTCTATACCCCGGAATATTCAGCTGCCACTCCTGACCCTCCCTAAACCATGTCTCCGTGATAGCAACAATATCGTACTCCCATGTGTTCAACAACTTCAGTTCATCCACCTTATTTGCAAGACTCCTTGCATTAAAATAAATGCCTTCCTCCCTTACTTTATTCTTTCCTATGTTCATTTTTCCTGTTTTTAAAAAATCTTTTATGGCTTGCAAAACTGTCTGAAGCTAACGAGGACGTTCACTCTTTGGTTGCTCTAAATCCATCAACAGTAGAGTAAATTATACTCTTCTATTCTGAAAGAAAACTTTCAGTAAAAATGCGGATATCGTAGCAGTTTATTTTGTGTGAGAAGCAGTCATAAATTCACAATCTCTGTAGTAATAAGTGAATCACGAAACATTTTCCACAAATGAATAATAACACCATTACTGCTACAATATACTCTAAGACAAATCTGACACGTATTTCAACAAAGATCACTGGAAACAGGTTAAATAATCAAACTTCGTAATACAGTAAAGACAGACATCTTAACACTGGAAACCGTGTAAGGGTCTAATTGCCCATTAGCATTTCTCTGTTCTGCGATGTCAGTGAATGGAGGAATGGTCATTTTGCGATTAAGTTGACTGTAATTAGTAAAAACAAATAAAGAGCACATGTTGGCAACACAGAATTATTTCCGCATTCATATTATAGTATTGTTATTGTCAGTAGAATGAAACAGTGCCAAAGATTGATAATAGTACAAATAAAGAGTCATGAAGTGTTCAGAAATCAACACATACATGGAAATTGATGGAATCAGTCAGTGGAGATATTAAGGCCTGTAACCTGGCCTCCCCCTATTAAATATGAATTATACTGGTATACCCTTCGTTAAGTTGTCCTTCACATACACCAGTCATCAACACTGACCCTTTCAGACTGTTTAGGTCACCCAGGAAAGAAAGTTGTTCAAAGAAGCACAACTTTCCTACATTAACAGTGACTACACTTCAAAAGTACTTAATTGGCCGTAAAGCACTCTGGGGTGTCCTGGGGTCATGAAAGCTACTGTATAAATGCAAGTTGTTTCTTTCTATAACTTTGAAATGGCAAGTTGTCCTAGATATTGAAGGGGTTAAAATGAACCCTCTCAGAATTCAGACAGCCAAGGTGACCACTACTTAAGTGATGCCAGCAAAATTAAAATCAGAACAAAGGAGTGGGGTCATGTAAAAGTGAATAAGAGCTAAAAGAAACCAGGTTGAGATAAGAAATATCACAATAAAAATTGACTTACGTAAAAAGGCAAAACTAAACAAAGAACAATGTGAGAAGCTTCGAAAAACCAAGATAAGACGCAGTTGTGGGACCAGACAGAATATGTGCGTTTTGCGTAAGCGATAAGGAATATGCTGCTTTAGCTAAAAATTGTAGACACAGCAGAATATAGGGGTCATGGGAATTTGACCTGTAACCAAAGGCATAGTAAGATGTAACTAACCTTTACTAATACTGAAAAGAATCCATATGTGATCAGGTGATTATTGTAATACAATGTAATCAGGTGATTATTGTAATACGTGATTGGATGAAAATAGAATAAAAAGCTGTACCAACCAAGAGAGAACGAGAAGGTGCTCGCACAGAGCGCGGGGTCTGAGACTCTTCTCCCAGAGCTCTGATAATAAACTGCATCTTTTTACTTTTACACGGTTTAGATGTGAATTTATTTTCACCACAATATAAAAATCTGAACAATTTATTTTCAAAAAAGAAAGGTCGCAACAGCTGTTATTTTGCATTTTTCTAAGAATTTATTCATTAGCCAGCAGGTAAACTTCAAATCTTAAATGAATTTCCATCCATTTTAAAAACCTCAATGCAGATCACAAGATGGGAGAGGCCATTCAGCCCATCTTAATTCATCTATCCAGAAAGAGCTTTCAGTCCTGACAATGTAGCATCCAATTGTTTATTAAATGATTCCACAACTCAATCTGGAAGTCTATCCACTCTTCGTGAAGAAGACTCTCGTAATATCGGCCCTAAAATTATCTTTTATTATTCTCAGGATAAGACCGAGAGGAGAAGGAATTTCTTCACTCGGAGGGTTGTGAATCTTTGGAATTCTCGGCCCCAGAGGGCTGTGAATGCTGAGTCTTTGAGTATATTCAAAGCTGAGATAGATTGATTTTTGGACTCCAGGGGAATCAAGGGATATGGCGATCGGGCGGGAAAGTGGAGTTGACAATAAGTCCTTCCTATCCACTCTATCTAGGCTCCTCATAATTTTATACACCTCAATTAGGTCTCCCCTCAGCTTCCTCTGTTCCAAAGAAAACAACCCCAGCCTATCCAATCTTTTCTCATAGCTAAAATTCCCCAGCCCAGGCAACATCCTCGTAAATCTCCTCTGCACCCGCTCTAGTGCAATCACATCCTTCCTGTAATGTGACCAGAACTGCACGCAGTATTCTAGCTGTGGCCTAGTGTTTTATACAGTTCAGGATAACCTCCCTGCTCTTATATTCTATGCCTCGGCTAATAAAGGCAAGTATCCCGTATGCCTTCTTAACCACCTTATCTACCTGTCCTGCTACCTTCAGGGATCTGTGGACATGCACCCCAAGGTCCCTCTGATCCTCTGCACTTCTCAGTGTCCTACCACTTATTGTGTATTCCCTTGCCTTGTTAGCCCTCCCCAAATGCATTACCTCTCATTTCTCCAGATTGAATTCCATTTGTCACTGTTCTGCCCACCTGACCAGTCCATTGATATCTTCCTGCAGTCTGCAGCTTTCTTCTTCATCAACCACACAGCCAATTTTTGTATCATCTGCAAACTTCTTAATCATACCCCCTACGTTCAATTCTAAATCATTGATATATATCACAAAAAGCAAGGGACCTAGTACTGAGCCCTGCAGAACCCCACTGGAAACAGCCTTCCAGTCACAAAAACACCCTTCGACCATTACCCTTTGCTTCCTGCCTCTGAGCCAATTTGCCACTTTGCCTTGGATCCCATGGGCTTTTACTTTTCGTGACCAGTCTGCCATGTGGGACCTTATCAAAAGCCTTGCTAAAATCCATATAGACTACATCAAACGCACTACCCTCATCGACCCTTCTTGTAACCTCCTCAAAAAATTCAATCAAGTTAGTCAGACACGATCTTCCCTTAACAAACCCATGCTGACTGTCCCGGATTAATCCGTGTCTTTCTAAATGAAGATTTATCCTGTCCCTCAGAATTTTTTCCAATAATTTTCCTACCACCGAGGTTAGGCTGACTGGCCTGCAATTACTCGGTCTATCCCTTTCTCCCTCTTTAAACAATGGTACCACGTTAGCTGTCCTCCAGTTCTCTGGCACCACACCTGTAGCCAGAGAGGATTGGAAAATGATGGTCAGAGACTCTCTTACTTCTCTTAATAGTCTGGGATACATTTCATCCGGGCCTGGGGATTTATCCACTTTCAAAGTTGCTAAACCCCTTAATACTTCCTCTTTCACTATGTTTATTTCATCTAATATTTCATACTCCTCCTCCCTGATTGCAATGTCTGCATCGTCCCTATCTTTTGTGAAAACAGACACAAAGGGCTAGATTTTCGGGGAGCCGTCAGGGGGGGTTTCAGGCATGTGGGGGGGGGGGGGGGGGGGAAATCCCGACTTTGGGGGTCGCGCCACCATCCCGCCCAAAACCCCGCCCCACGTAAGTTTCAGGGGTGGCGGGTACCCGCCCTGCACTGGGACCCACCGAAACCAGGCGGGAAGGGATTAGTGCCAATTAACTGCCTGTTAACAGGTAGTTAACAGGCAGTTTTTAACCTAATCCCCATTTTGAGGGGTTTCGTGTGGGTTTCCCGACGGCTCCAAACCACGCCAGGTTGGAGCAGTGGGCCGTCAGGTTGAATGAGTTGGAGGGGTCACGATGTCGGCGCTCAGGTGAGTGATAGGTGCATGAGTGTAAAGGTAAGTGTGTTTGGTGTGTCTAAAGTGCGTAAAGAACTTTTACTTACCTGTAGTTACCTTCACAGCCTTTCTTCCTGTAGCCGTCGGGAGCCCATCAGTCAGCCGGAACTTAAAGCTGAACGGCTGCGATCTGTCAAAAGTGACAGCCTTCAGCTTTTAGTGCCGGTGACAGTTCTAACCGAGTCTGCACAGAGGGACTCGTGTCAGAACTCGGACTGCCAGTGTTTCACAGCTTCAAACAGCTGTAAAACACTGACATTTCATCTGCCAAGATCTCTTGACAGATGAAATTGCAGTCTGTGACGTCACCTGTTGCCGGGTGGCCCTTAATTGGCCTGCTGAGCCCGCTGGGCTGGCTCAACAAGGTCAATCAAGGGAAAATCGCGCGGATTGGCCGGACATCGAAGTAGGCGGGTCAAAACCCGAAAGGGGAAGTCCCGCCTTCTTCCCGACAGGTTTGACAAAATCGACCCCAAAGTATTCATTAAGAACCGTACCCATGTCTGCTGCCTCCACACACAGGTTACCTTTATGGTCCCTAATAGGCCCTACTCCTACTTTAGTTATCCTCTTGCTCTTAACGTATTTATAAAACATCTTTGGGTTTTCCTTGATTTTACTTGCCAATATTTTTCATGCCCTCTCTTTGCTTTCCTAATTTCCTTTTTAATTTCACCTCTGCACTTTCTATACTCCTAGGGTTTCTGTAGTATTGAGCCCTCGGTATCAGTCTTAAGCTTCCCGTTTTTTCTTTATTCCCTCCCTGTAATGCCCCTTGACATCCAGGGAGCTCTAGATTTGTTAGATGTAGGTCAGACCAACATCTTTTTTTTAAATGTATTTATTCATTCTCGGGATGCAGGCAAGGCCACCTGCCTTTGAGAAGGTGGTGGTGAACCACCTTCTTGAACCGCTGCAGTCCGTGTGGTGAAGGTACTCCCACAGTGCTGTTAGGGAGTTGCAGGATTTTGACCCAGCGATATATGCCCATGTCAGGATGGTGTGACTTGGAGGGGAATTTGGATGTGGTGTTCCTATGTGCCTGCTGCCCTTGTCCTTCTAGGTAGTAGAGGTTGCAGGCAACGTTCCCTCTTTTCAATGGCTTTTTCAATGTCAAATTTCGCACATGCGCAAAATTGTGAATGGGTTTGGAAGGTGCTGTCGAAGAAGTCTTGGCGAGTTGCTGCAGTGCATCTTGTAGTTGGTACACACTGCAGCAATTGTGCACCAGTGGTGGAGGGCGTGAATGTTTAAGATGGCGCATAGGATGCCAATCAAGCGGGCTGCTTTGTCCTGGATGGTGTCGAGCTTAGAGTTGTTAGAGCTGCAGCCATCCTGACTTGTACCTTGTAGGTGCTGGAAAGGTTCTGGGGAGTCAGGAGATGAGTCACTCGCTGCAGAATACCCAGCCTCTGACCTGCTTTTGTAGCCACAATATTTATGTGACTGGTTCAGTTAAGTTTCTGGTCAATGGTGACCCTCAGGATGTTGACAGTAGGGGATTAGACGATGGTAATACCGTTGAATGTCATGGGGCGGTAGTTAGATTCTCTCTTGTTCGAAATAGTCATTGCCTGGCACTTAAGTGGCAAGTAACATTCGCGCCACATCAGCCCAAGCCTGAAGGTCGTCCATATCTTGCTGCATGCGGGCATGGACTGCTTCATTATCTGAGTAGCAGCGAATAGAACTAAACACTGCGCAATCATCAGGGAAAATTCCCACTTCTGACCTTATGATGGACAGAAGGTCACTGCTGAAGCAGCTGAAGATGGTTGGGCCCAGAACATTGCCCTGAGGAACTCTTGCAGCGATGTCCTGGGGCTGAGCTGATTGACCTCCAACAACCACAGCCACCTTCCTTTGTGCTAGGTGTGACTCTAGCCAGGAGAGTTCCCCACCCACCCCCACCCCGGTTCCCATTGACTTCAATTTTATTAGGGCTCCTTGATGCCACACTCGGTTAAATGCTGCCTTGATGTCAAGGGCTGTCACTCTCACCTCTTGAATTCAGCTCTTTTGTCCATGTTTGGACCACAGCTGTAATGAGGTCTGGAGCCAAGTGATCCTGGCGGAACCCAAACTGAGCATCGGTGAGCAGGTTATTGCTAAGTGCCGCTTGATAGCGCTGTAGATGACACCTTCCTTCACTTTGCTGATGATTGAAAGTAGATTGCTGGGACGGTAATTGGCGGATTGGATTTGTCCTGCTTTTTGTGGACAGGACATACCTGGGCAGTTTTCCACATTGTCGGATAGATGCCAGTGTTGTAGCTGTACTGGAACAGCTTGGCTAGAGGCGCGGCTAGTTCTGGAGCACAAGACTTCAGCAGGATAGCCGGGATGTTGTCTGGGCCCATAGCCTTTGCTGTATCCAGTGCGCTCAGCCGTTTCTTGATACCACGTGGAGTGAATCGGATTGGCTGAAGACTGGCGTCTGTGATGGTGGGGTCCTCAGCAAGAGCTCCTCTCCGTAAAGTTTTAGAAACAAGTCTCCGATAGTAAATACTCAAGATTCTTTCTTGGGGAGTTCCTGCTGTCTCCTTCATGTACAGATGCTTAACAAATCAATTACTTCGGTTGATGAGAAAGTCCCTCGATTATAATAGATGCTTTCGCCTTTGATACGGCAGTGTCTTTGGGGGGGGAAAAAAGTATCCGAGCAGATCTACATCACAGTAAACAATGAGTTAATGGCCTAGGATCACCTCCCCTCGGTAGGGAAGGACAGCTGCATGGATCATCTCGATCTTCGTGACAAGGAAATGAATGAGCTCCTTGCACTTGGTGTTTTAAAGGAGGACGAAGGGCCTGGAAAAAGGGGTTCAAGGAAGCAGTTGGTTGTAGAAAAAAGGAGGCTCAGATTATCTTTGCCCTCAAAGATGATGCTGGAATTGTGGGCAATGGCTGTTGAGGAGAGTGAAGCACAACAGTGCTTGGCATGCCTGGGCCAGATCTGGTGAGATGGCTGGGTAATTTGTGTGATTGGTAAAAATTGGAACAGGAGTAGGCCATTCATCCTCTTGAGCCTATTCCACCATTCAATCAACAACTTACATTTATATAGCGCCTTTAATGTAGTAAAATGTCCCAAGGCACTTCACAGGAGCGTTACCAAACAAAATTGGACACCGGGCCACATAAGGAGATATTAGGAGAGGTGGCCAAAGGCTTGGTCAGAGAGGTAGACTTTAAGGAGGAGAGGTAGAGAAGCAGAGAGGTTTAGTAAGGGAATTCCAGACCCAAAAGCCTCAGCAGCTGAATTGGAGGAGTGCAGAGATCTCAAGAGGGTTGAAGGGCTGAGGAAGTTACAGAGATAGGGAGGGGCGAGACAATTTTGGAGGGATTTTCAAACAAGGATGAGAATATTAAAATTGAGGTGTTGCCAGGCCAGGAGCCAAGGTAGGTCAGAAAGCACAGAGTGATGGGTAATATTGGCTGATCTGCCAATCTCCATTTACCCAAGGGTATCCCTTGATACCCTTACCCAACAAAAATCTTGACTTGAAAGCTTCATTTGACCCTCAGCGTCCACAGCCTTTCGGGGGGGGGGGGGGGGGGGGGGGGGGGGAGAAAGAGTTTCAGATTTCCACTACCCTTTTTGTGGAAAAAGTGTTCCTTGATTTCATTTCTAAATGGCCTAGCTCATAATTTTAAGATTATGTCCCCTTGTTCTGGATTTCCCCACCAGAGAAAATAGTTTCCTCTGTATCTGCACTGTTGAATCCTTTTATCATTTTAAATACCTCAATTAGACCACCCCTCAACCTTCTAAACTCAAGAGATTACAAGCCAAGTTTATGCAACCTGTCCTCATAATTTAACCCTTTAAGCTCCAGAATCATTCTAGTGAATTTGTGTTGCACCCCCTCCAAGACCAATATATCCTTCCTGAGGTACGATGTCCAAAACTGAACACAGTACTCCAGGTGGGATCCGACCAAGGCTTTGTACAACTGAAGCATCACTTTCTCCCCTTTGCATTCCAGCCTCCTTGAGATAAAGGCCAACATTCCAATAGCTTTTTTTGATTACTACTTATACCTGTGCACTAGCTTTTAGTGATTTCTGTACATGATTTCTTGGATTCAAAGTGCAATCTTCCAATCCTCCTTGGATATGAAAAGCGGTGCCAGAGAACTGGAGGATTGCAAATGTTGCACCCTGTTCACAAAAGGGGAAAGGGATAAATCCGGCACTACAGGTCAGCCTTACGTTTGTGGTGGGGAAACGTTTAGAGACAATAATCTGAGGCAAAATTAATTGTCACTTGGAAAAATACAGGCTAATAAATGACAGCCAGCACAGATTTGTTAAAGGCAAATCAGTTATGGAGAGAGACTATAAGTTAGATGGGGTTGTTCTGCTTAGAGCAGAGAAGGTGAAGAAGAGATTCCAAATCATGAAGGATCTTTAAGATACAGTAAATAAGGTTACAGGAAACTTTCGATTAACCGGCCCCTAAATAACCGGAACGCTCTATCCACTGGCAAAATTCAGGAGTTGGTTCAGGTAACTTTTTTTACTTTGTTACTTTTTTTACTCCATTTGTTGCTGTGCAAGGGTCTCGCTGAAGCTGTTGCTAAGCTACAGAGACACTTGCAACTTGTGCCGATTGTTTTGAAGCTGTAGCAACAGGGTTTGTTGTTTTATACGGAGCTCTGAGCTCCATATCTTTTACTATAGCGTTCGGTTATCCGGCATTGTTGATGAACCGGCAACACGTCGCTCCCATCCGTGCCGGATACCAGAAAGTTTCTTGTACCATGGTCTAATTTAATGGTGGAACAGGCGCGAGAGGCCGAATGGGCCACTTCTGCTCCTATGTTTCCAAGTTGATAAAAGGATATTGATCAAAGACAGGTAAATATAGTTGAGATACAGAACTGCCATGATCTAATTAAATAGTGGAGTAGGCTCGAGGGGCTGAATGACCTACTCCTGTTGCAATTAAATGTATAAAACTACTTAACAGGATTGTTTGTCTTCTACCAATTATATCACTGCCCATCACCCATGCACCCTTTCCTCTGGGTCATAGCCACGTGAAAACCTGTTATTGCATTCTAGCGTACCAAGTCACTGTGACCTAAATAAAGCCCAAGGGTTTCTGCCAAACACAAAGGTGAGGCCCCTTCAACTGGACAACAGGGCAAGCCTCAACCTCACACTGCACATCACAATAGGCTTGCAATCTGGGTAAATGTGAGAGAGGAGGCTGCACAACCAGTTTAAGTGAAGGAAATGGAGCTGCACTGACTGTAACTAACTGGCTGATCTATCTAGGAGTGAAGGTGATCGAATAGAACATCTGAACAGCTTTGCTTTGTGATGAGAACACAAACAATGAAAACACCACAAACCAGCAGATTAGACAGGTTATGAAATTTGAAAGGTTTATCTTAACCTGTTTATCTTGTATAATCATGTGAAAATCATAACGAGTAATATGAACAGTCCAACAGATACAGTAATATTACTGCACAGTAGGGTGCAATCGTTCATTTTGATATTGGTATATCTTCCATGCCATTGCTCACAAGTAGTCTGGGGCCATGAGCCTGTTTAATGAGCCCCATTCTCAAGTCCCTCATTGACTGGCTCCTCCCAGCCTTTGGGTATGATGTTCACTGTTCCGTAAATGTAGACAACTACTTATGGCCCAGAAATTCGGGTCGGGGGCTTCCCGTGGGTGCAAGCCCCCGACCTGCACTTACCTTGCGTGCCGGCCGTTGAGCTGTGGGCCCGCGTGGGATTCCGATCCTGGGCCTGCTCCAACTGCCGGCGCGCAGTGCTTGCGTATCCCAAGGGCGCAGTTAGTTCGATGCGTCCCCTGGGATCACGTGGGCCACGGGGAGCCAATCGGAGCAGGGAATGCTCCATTCATAAGATTGACAGGAAGTGCTGTCAAAACTTATAAATAATACGGGCCCCAAAACTTCACTAAATATTCAAATACATTTTTTAAAACATCACATTTTTTAAAATAAACTATAAATTACATGAAATAACCATGTTAAACAATAATTTAAATTTTTGAAAAAAATAATTTTATTTTCTAACGGGGCTAAAAATAAACTTACTTTGCTTTAAAGTATTTAAAAATAATAAACCTGAGGAAATTTTTTTTTTAATTTTAATTAATTCACCACTTACCTTTTAAAAAGCAGGCCTTACGCCTGCTTTTTAAATATGTAACTTCTGCAGACTTACCCTCCCGGGAAAACCTGTAAAAAAAAAACTAAGTTCGATGCGCACGCGCAGCCTCTCCCGCGCACGGTCGAACTCTGAACCCCTTCGTTCAGGGGAACGGAAGTTCCGGTTTCCCGCGCATGCGCAGTGCATGCAGGAAACCGGCACTTCCATTGGGCCAATGGGTGAGTACCCCGTGCGTACTCACCCGTGGAGACTCGAATTTCTGGACCATCATTGGTAGATCTCCCGTGGCATTACTTGGGATAGTTTGGAGGGTGGTCAATAGTTAAAAACGTTTACTGGTCTCAAGTCCCAGGCAGACATTTACCCCCTGCTACCTGCAGGTAAATAGAGATCAACGGAACTGCTTTGTCTTCCATGGCCATTCTCTCGGGCAAGACTTGTTGAAAAGCCTCGGCTCCAACAAGTATAGCCCAGCAGAAATTGGATTAAGTTCCATCTGAAGCCCCTACCAGCACCCACCACCATCTCCCTGGCACCAACCCAGCATCAGCGAGTCCTGCTCAATGGTATCCGGAACCACCGATGACCGAGAGCGCACAGCTCTACACCGATGATCTGGAGCGCACAGCTCTACACCGATGACCTAGAGCGCACAGCTCTACACCGATGACCTGGAGCGCACAGCTCTACACCGATGACCTGGAGCGCACAGCTCTACACCGATGACCTAGTGCGCACAGCTCTACACCGATGACCTGGAGCGCACAGCTCTACACCGATGACCTAGCGCGCACAGCTCTACACCGATGACCTGGAGCGCACAGCTCTACACCGATGACCTAGCGTGCACAGCTCTACACCGATGACCTGGAGCGCACAGTCCTACACCGATGATCTGGAGCGCACAGCTCTACAGCGATGACCCTAGAGCGCACAGCCCTACACCGATGACCTAGAGCGCACAGCCCTACACCGATGACCTGGAGCGCACAGCTCTACACCGATGACCTAGCGCGCACAGCTCTACACCGATGACCTGGAGCGCACAGCTCTACACCGATGACCTAGCGTGCACAGCTCTACACCGATGACCTGGAGCGCACAGTCCTACACCGATGACCTGGAGCGCACAGCCCTACACCGATGACCTAGAGCGCACAGCCCTACACCGAAGACCTACAGCGCACAGCCCTACATTGATGACCTGGAGCGCACAGATCTACAGCGATAACCCTAGAGCGCACAGATCTACACCGCTGACCTAGAGCGCACAGCTCTACAGCGCTGACCTAGAGCGCACAGCTCTACACCGATGACCTAGAGCGCACAGCTCTACAGCGCTGACCTAGAGCGCACAGCTCTACAGCGCTGACCTAGAGCGCACAGCTCTACACCGATGACCCTAGAGTGCACAGCTCTACACCGATGACCTAGAGCGCACAGCTCTACAGCGATGACCCTAGAGCGCACAGCTCTACACCGATGACCTGGAGCGCACAGCTCTACACCGATGACCTAGAGCGCACAGCTCTACACCGATGACCTAGAGCGCACAGCTCTACACCGACGACCTAGAGCGCACAGCTCTACACCGATGACCTGGAGCGCACAGCTCTACAGCGCTCCAAACCCAAGAAACACAAGCGCTGTTTCAGAAGGACATTGGACCATCTGAATCATCCTCCATCAAGAGAAGGGAAACAACCCCATCACTGCCCATCGCCCGCACACCCTGTTCTCTGGGTCGTAGCCACATGTTTTTGCATTCTAGTGCATCAAGATATTTTATCCTAAATAAAGTCAAAGGGTTTTTGCCAAACACTTTCATCAAGGTGAGGTCCCCTTGAACTGGACGAGTCAGACCATGACATCACAGGGCAAGCCTCACCATCACATCACAATAGGCTTGTAATTTGGGTAAATGCGAGGCAGGAGGCTGCACCACCAGTTTAAGTGAAGGAGAGGGAGCTGCACTGACTGACTAACTGGCTGATCTATCTGGGAGTGAAGGTGATCAGCTGGAACATCTGAACAGCTTTGCTTTGTGAGGAGAACACAATGAAAACATCACAAACCAGCAGATTAGACAGAAGGTTGTGAACTTTGAAAAGTTTGCCTTAACCTATTTATCGTGTAACATTTGTGAAAGTCATAACTAGTAATATAAACAGTTTAACAGATACAGTAATATTGATGCAGAGCAGGGTGCAATAGTTCATTGTGTTACTGGTAGATCTTCCATGCCATTGCTCACAGGTCGTCTGGTTACTGAGCCTCATTCTCAGATTCCTCACTGACTGGCTCCTCTCAGCCCTCGCGTTTGCTGCTCACTCCCTGTTCTGTAAATGCAGACATTTACTTATGATTGGTAGATCTCCCGTGGCATGGTTCTGGATAGTCTGGAGGGTGGGCAATAGTCACAAATATTTACTGGGCCCCGGCAAGAGAAGGGGGCACGGAGAAGGCAAACACTCCAGTCACCCGCGCACCCTGCTCTCTTCGGGTCGCAGCCACGTAGAAACCGGTTAGTGCATTCTAGCACATCAAGTTTAAGTGAAGGAAAGTGAGCTGCACACGCCGTGACTAAGTGGCTGATCTATCTAGGAGCAAATGTGGCCGGGTAGAAGATCTGAACCGCTTTGCGTTGTGAACGGAGCATGAACAATGGAAATATCCCCAACCAGCTGACAGTGGGAAGGGTGTTGCTGCACAGATTGTTTAGACCTGCAGTTCCAGCTTGCAGCATTCCCCGTGAAGGTCAGTGTAACAGTAAAATCCACTTTAGTGATCATAGTGCAGGTACAAAGGCTCAAATCCTGGAAACGAAGATTAGGTCAGTACACGCTGGTTGTTCTGATCAGCTTGCCCTGGACCCTGGGATAGTCTCTGGGACAGCTCAGCTGAACGAACAATTTAAACAAGGAGGGAATCAGCCCGAACTGACAATTTAAACAGTCGAGGGCCTCCCTATTTAGACCGCTGACTGGCATTGCAATGCAGGGTCCCACTCAGTGTAGTTTTGGAACTGAGTGAATGGGACTAAATAAGGGGCGAGGCTGTGAGTGAGAGAGAACAACTGAATAACCAGCTACTCAAAGTGCCCACCAGCACAGAAATAAGACTCGAAGAATGAAGGTTGGGGGGGGGGGGGGGGGTGGGGAAGTTGAAGACACACACAAGGGGGTTAATAGAACAAGTGGATGTTGAGACAGAAACTGTAAAATCATTTAATTAGGGATTGGATATTTGGAAAGGAAGAATGTAAAAGGGTACGGGAAAAGGCAAGGATTAGGTAGCATCAGTTGAAGAGCTTGCACTGGGTACAGGTGCTCAATCCAAATGGTCCCCTTCGGTGCTATGGAGCAGCAGATGGAGAAAACGGCTGAATTGGTCAGCGTCATTGGGCACAGCCATCGTTTGTTCCAGCGGGCAAATCGAGCGGATTCTACCTTGTAAACATTTGCAGAGATCCAGCAAGACTGAGGCACAGCAGGGTCGAGTGCCTCATCCGTTGTCACTGTGAGATCTCCTGTGACTTTGCACACAGGTAGGCAAAGGCCTCATATGCTGGGCCCCCCAAGTGGACACTTAGGGCTGCAGGTTCATCCCCGGCAGTAAGCCCACTGGAGCTGCGTTGACTGAGCTTGGTACCTGCCCACACAGTCGACACTGGCCCGGATGTAGGCAACAATTGAAACAGAAATACCGTATTGTGGGGGCGGGGGAAAGACAGTGGCCGTTTTAAGAGAAAATGGAAATATCGCTCCCAAATTATTTTGTTCAGGAAAAGTTTATTTCTTAATTAAATTTAATTGCATTGGCAGTGTCAATTAATTTTTTTTTTTTTTTTTTTTTTTTTTTTTTTAAATCAGTTGCTTGGGCTTTGTCTCAGACAATGACACTGAAGGAGAGAAACTCTTGACCCAGGTGTCGTCTGGGTCCTTGCCAAGGACCTCCCAGGTCAATGGCTCAGGTACGGCCATCTAAAGCGCTCAGTGTCAAGGCAGCGCCTCTTGTGCCAGTGATCCTGGCTCACCTGATGGCACTGCAGCCATTCTGGACCGTTCATTGATTCCGAAGGTGTCAATTGTACAACTCTAGAACTGGAGGAATCTTCGGAGTTTAATACTCAGAATCTGTGGCATCAGAATCTGTGGCCAGCACCGTTACAACAAAAGGAACTTGTCGATACGTTTCGCACCAAGGATTTCCATTAAGCATTTACAGATTAAATGGTTTGCTCTACGCGGGGAGCTACGAAATGCCTGTAGTCGTCATTGTTGTAATCCACTAATCTTTGTGTGTAATTTCTTCTTCTGCCACAGGTACACAGCTGGCGTCGGGATGAGCGAGAGAAAATGGACGCTTTTATCAAAGTACCCACAGACTAAAGTTGCGAGTAAGAAAACCATAAAGGCAAGTAGATCTCATGCAAGAGAGCACGCATCCTGACCGGAATCGAAGCAATGTCACGCGGGATACTGCAAATGAGGGAGAAGTGAAGTCGAAATTCTCCACACACAATCCCTGTGTCCCGTCCATTTTTCAGTGACAAGTCGATATCTTTTCATTGTTTTTTTTTTTCCCTTGATGGTCAACAACCAGCCCCCCATGGATCAATCTAAATGCACAGCCAACGACTGTGGATGGTGTGAAAGCAACTCGCTCCCTTCTGGCACATTTCATTCCCATCACAGACTTGATGTTTTAGCGGGTGTCGGCGGGAGGCGCGAGCGGGAAGCTGAAAAAGGCTTCAGAGACCCAGGTAAGGCCTCAGACCGCTGGTGTCGGCGGGAGGCGCGAGCAGGAAGCTTAAAAAGGCTTCAGAGACCCAGGTAAGGCCTCAGACTGCGGGTGTCAGCAGGAGGCGCGAGCGGGAAGCTTAAAAAGGCTTCAGAGACACAGGTAAGGCCTCAGACCGCTGGTGTCAGCGGGTGGCGTGAGCAGGAAGCTTAAAAAGGCTTCAGAGACCCAGGTAAGGCCTCAGACCGCTGGTGTCGGCGGGTGGCGCGAGCAGGAAGCTTAAAAAGGCTTCAGAGACCCAGGTAAGGCGTACCAGTCTCCAAAGTCAGAGGGAAGGAGAGAGGTAAAAAGTAATCCAAGTGTGACGTCACCAGAAAGCGGGTAAGTGATTGGTTGGTAAGTATTTCTCTCTTTTTTAAGCTTAAACTCTGTGGTTTATAGTTTCTAAGGTGCGATATTCATCATCTAGAATCGGGGCAGATGGTATTTAAAAATAATATTAATAAATTTAATTAATTACATAGAATAGGAGATCAGGTGATGTGTTGCTGCTGCAATATGTGGGAGCTGGTGGACACCATTGATGCTCACGGTGATCACATTTGCAGTAAGTGTTGGCTGCTCGAGGAATTCCGGCTCCGTGTTGAAGAGCTGGAGTCCGAGCTTCAAACACTGAGACACATCGGGGGGGGGGGGGGGGGGGGGAGGAGAGAGTTACCTGGACTCTGTGTATCACGAGGTAGTCACACCAATTAGATTAATTAATTCAGATGTAGTCCGTGGCCAGGGTCAGGATGGTGTGACTAGAAGTGAGACAGGTACGGGGATCCAGGAGGTAGTGTTGGAGGAGCCGCAGCCCTTGCTCTTGTCCAACAGATTTGAGGCTCTTACTCCCTGTGAGGATGGGAACAGGGACTGCAGGGAGGATGAGCAACCCGGCCACAGCACCGTGGAGCTGGGGGCCATTCAAGTGGGGGGAGTTAAAAGAAATGTTGTAGTGATAGGGGATAGTATCGTTAGGGGGATAGATAGAGTTCTTTGCAGCCGAGAGCGAGAGTCCCGTAGGCTGTGTTGCCTGCCCGGTGCCAGGGTTAAGGACATCTCCTCTGGGCTGGAGAGAAACTTGCAGTGGGAGGGGGAGGATCCAGTTGTCGTGATCCATGTTGGTACCAACGACATAGATAGGACAAGGAAGGAGGTTCTGCTGAGGGAGTTTGAGTAGCTAGGGGCCAAATTAAAAAGCAGAACCACAAGGGTAATAATCTCTGGATTACTACCTGAGCCACGTGCAAATTTGGCTAGGGTAAATAAAATTAGAGAGTTAAATGCGTGGCTCAAAGACTGGTGTGGGAGAAATGGGTTTTGCTTCCTGGGACACTGGCATCAGTACTGGGACAGGAGAGAGCTGTTCCGTTGGGACGGACTTCACTTGGCCAGTGCTGGGACTAGAATCCTGGCGAATCGAATAACTAGGGCTATAGAGAGGGCTTTAAACTAATTAGTGGGGGGGAGGTTTTAAGAGAGCGAAAAATAAAAATGACAGCGGAGAAGGCAATAGAGCAAGGTAGCAGTGGGGGAATTAAAAACCAGAGCGTGTCAGGAAGGGACAGAATGTATAATGATAAGGGTAAAGTAGTAAAAGCAGGAATAAATTGTCAGAAAACATATTTGAAAGTTCTTTATCTGAATGCACGCAGCATTCGTAACAAAATTGACGAGTTGACGGTGCAAATAACTACATATGGGTATGATCTGGTGGCCATTATGGAAACATGGTTGCAAGATAATCATGAATGGGAACTAAACATAAAAGGGTATTTGACAATTAGGAAGGACAGACAGGAAGGAAAGGGAGGTGGGGTTGCTATGTTAATCAAGGATGGAATCACTGCAATAGTCAGAAATGATATTGGGTCAAAGGATCAGGATAGTGAAACAGTTTGGGTGGAGATAAGGAATAATAAGGGGAAAAAGCCACTAGTGGGCGTAGTCTATAGGCCTCCTAACAGTTGCAACTCTGTTGGTCGGAGTATAAATCAGGAAATAGTTGGAGCTTGTAATAAGGGAACAGCTATAATCATGGGGGATTTTAACTTTCATATTGACTGGACTAATCAAATTGGGCATGGCAGCATTGAGGAAGAGTTCATAGAGTGTATTAGGGACAGGTTCCTCAAGCAGTTTGTAACTGAACCAACCAGGGGGCAGGCAATCTTAGATCTGGTCCTGTGCAATGAGACAGGATTAATAAAAAATGTCCTAGTAAAGGATCCCCTTGGAATGAGTGACCATAATATGGTTGAATTTCAAATTCAGTTTGAGGGTGAGAGAGTTGGATCTCAAACCAGCGTACTAAGCTTAAATAAAGGAGACTATGAAGGTATGAGAGTAGAATTGACTAAAGTGGACTGGGAAAACAGATTAAAGTGTAAGACGGTACAAGAGCAGTGGTCTACATTCAAGGAGATATTTCACATCTTTCAAGATAAATATATTCCACTGAGGAAAAAGGGGTGTAAAAGAAAAGACAGCCATCCGTGGCTTAGTAAAGTAATAAAGGATAGTATTCGACTGAAAACAAGGGCATATAAATTAGCCAAATCTAGTGGGAGGATAGAAGATTGGGAAGCATTTAAAAGCCAGCAAACAATAACTAAAAGATTAATTAAGAAAGGGAAGATAGATTATGAAAGTAAACTCGCAAAAAATATAAAAACAGATAGCAAGAGTTTCTACAGCTATATAAAAAGAAAAAGGGTGGCTAAAGTGAACGTTGGTCCCTTAGAGGATGGGACTGGGAAACTAGTGGTGGGGAACATGGAGATGGCAAAGACGCTGAACAAATATTTTGTATCAGTCTTTTACAGTAGAGGACACTAAAAATATCCCAACACTGGACAAACAGGGGGGCAATGGGGGGGGGAGGAGCTAAACATGATTAAAGTCACTAAGGAGATGGTACTCAGTAAAATAATGGGACTTAAGGCAGATAAATCCCCCGGACCTGATGGCCTACATCCTAAGGTCTTGAGAGAAATGGCGGTAGGGATTGTGGATGCATTGGTGATCATTTTCCAGAACTCCCTGGACTCAGGAAAGGTCCCGGCAGATTGGAAAACTGCTAATGTAACACCCTTATTTAAGAAGGGGAGCAGACAAAAAGCTGGAAACTATAGACCAGTTAGCCTAACATCTGTGGTTGGCAAAATGTTGGAGTCCATTATTAAGGAAACAGTAACAGAGCATTTGGATAAACATAATTTAATAGGACAGAGTCAGCATGGTTTTACGAAGGGGAAGTCATGTTTGATGAGGATGTAACATACAGGGTGGCTAAAGGGGAACCAGTGGATGTAGTGTATTTGGACTTCCAAAAGGCATTTGACAAGGTTCCACACAAAAGGTTACTGATCAAGATAAAAAATCATGGGATTGGGGGTAATATACTGGCATGGGTGGAAGATTGGCTATCTAACAGAAAACAAAGAGTTGGGATAAATGGTTCGTTCTCGGGCTGGCAATCAGTAACGAGTGGTGTTCCGCAGGGGTCAGTGCTGGGACCCCAACTCTTTACAATCTATACAATCTATATTAACGATTTGGAGGAAGGGACTGAGTGCAACATATCCAAGTTTGCCGACGATACAAAGATGGGAGGGAAAGCACTGAGTGAGGAGGACATAAAAAACCTGCAAAAGGACATAGACAGGCTAAGTGAGTGGGCAGAGATTTGGCAGATGCAATATAATGTTGGAAAGTGTGAGGTTATGCACTTTGGCAGAAAAAAATCAAAGAGCAAGTTATTATCTAAATGGAGAGAAACTGCAAAGTGCTACAGTACAAAAGGGATCTGGGTGTCCTGGTGCATGAAACACAAAAAGTTAGTATGCAGGTGCAGCAGGTGATCAGGAAGGCCAATGGAATCTTGGCTTTTATTGCAAGGGGGATGGACTATAAAAACAGGGAAGTCTTGCTGCAGTTTTACAGGGTATTGGTGAGGCCACACCTGGAATATTGCGTGCAGTTTTGGTTTCCATATTTAAGAAAAGATATACTTGCTCTCGAGGCGGTTCAGAGAAGGTTCACTCGGTTGATTCCAGAGATGAGGGGGTTGACGTATGAGGAAAGGTTGAGTAGGTTGGGACTCTACTCATTGGAGTTCAGAAGAATGAGAGGCGATCTTATCGAAACATATAAGATTGTGAGGGGGCTTGATCGGGTGGATGCGGTGAGGGTGTTTCCACTGATGGGTGAGACTAGAACTAGGGGGCATAATCTTAGAATAAGGGGCTGCCCTTTCAAAACAGAGATGAGGAGAAACTTCTTCACTCAGAGGGTAGTAAATCTATGGAATTTGCTACCCCAGAGAGCTGTGGAAGCTGCAACATTAAATAAATTTAAAATGGAGACACATTTTCCTAGCAGATAAGGGAATTAGGGGTTACGGGGAGAGGGCAGGGAAGTGGACGTGAGTCTAGATTCAGATCAGCCATGATCCTATTGAATGGCGGAGCAGGCCCGAGGGGCCGTATGGCCTACTCCTGCTCCTATTTCTTATGTTATGTTCTTAAGGGTCAACCTACCAGGTCTACTTTGTTCACCTCCCAAATCAGTCAAGAATTAACAAGACATTGATTCTGATGATTCAAGCAAAGAAAGTGCCCGGAGAGAACCCTAGCCTCTCTCTCGATATTTTGTGTTTCAACTTCAGGCCCATCTGAGGGAGCTGGGGGGGAGCAACAATTTAAAATGTTCACCGGGCGCGAGAAATTAAATTTAAAATGATCAACAGGCGCGAGAAGTCTGCAGCCCCCAGTTTGGACACTAAGGTTACCGGGTCGGTCATTCCTACCAGCTCTGCTGTGGCTTATTCTGACATCGGCTTGTGTTGTTCATTTTAAAATTTTCACCATCTACAGTCAAATGGAAGAGCTGCTGCAGGGCTACAAGCATCTCCAGCAGAACCTGCAACCATACTCAAATTGGCACCCAAGGGTGGGGGAGCACTTTGTAGCTTTGCCCAACCCATCCACAGGCCCCTTCCATTCATCACCACCAATAGCCTTTACAAGGCTTTTGCCGGACCGCAAATGTCCTTGTACAATGCGAACCCAGCATTTCAGATTAGGACTTGGAATGCAGGGAGCTCACAACAAGTAACCTTCGAGACCCTGTCTCGCTCCACCTCTCCAAGCGGCGATCATGCCTTGATAGCCCACCACAGATCCGGATGGATTACCTTTTCCAGTACTTGCAGCTTCCATGTTGAGCAAGGCTCAACTGGAGAAATATCCCAAACAGTTGAGCCATGCTCTGCCAGTAATGTTTCCACAGGGCTCCTTTGTCACAGCATCTGAACTGGAGCTGGTGGTCCTGGGAAGCACAGTGTTCTCCAGGGGTTGGTGCTACAGCTATCAGGCTCTTAAGCTAATGCTTTGACATAGTGGTGGGAGCCACATTCAGGGTAAATGAGCTTCTACGCCAGTGGACTTGGATGTGTTCATAGAATAGTACAGCACAGAAGGAAGTAATTCAGCCCATCGTGTCTACGCCGGTTCTTTGGAAGAGCAATCCAGTTACTCCCACTCAAAGTTCCCTCTAATTTTGTTTCCCCTGCGCGGGCCCTTTTAAAATGCCCGTTATCTTCTCCAGCATCAACAGTTGGTGAGCGGCCTACACGGGACCTCCCAATCCGTGCGCAGCCAAACCACACTTGTGAAAAACATGGGAGGCCCCCCACGCAGCTTAGGGGGAATGTTAGTTCCACTCCTTTGCACTTTCCCCATATCACTGCAATTTTTTCTCCTTCAAGTATTTATCCAATTCCCTTTTGAAAGCTACCATTGAATCGGTTTTCACCACTGGATACAACAAAGGCTATGGGCCCCGATAACATCCCAGCTGTCGTGCTGAAGAAATGTGCTCCAGAGCTAGCCACGTGTTCCAGTACAGCTACAACACTGGCATCTACCCAACAATGTGGAAAACTGCCCAGGTTATTTCCTGTCCACAAAAAGCAGGACAAATGCAATCCGACCAATTACCGCCCCATCAGTCTACTCTCAATCATCAGCAAAGTGAAGGAAGGTGTCGTCGACAGTGCTATCAAGCGGCACTTACTCACCAACAACCTGCTTGATGTAATAAAACTCACTACGCACTTGGTTTGAGTATAAAGCAAGGCTTTAATCAACTTGTTTCAGAACATGGAGGTCTAGTTGTACTTCACTAGTTCCTTGTCTTACAAAATGTCCCTGGCAGGCTGGGCCCACGCCTGAGTATTTATACTCCTTGGACGGCACCACCAGCTGGCCGTCCAGCGTTATTTCATGAGTGGTTTCTTGATGAATGGTGAGATTTATAACACTGCTCACTGATGCCCAGTTTGGGTTCCGCCAGAACCACTCAGCTCCCGACCTCATTACAGCCTGGGTCCAAACATGGACAAAAGAGCTGAATTCCAGAGGTGAGGCGAGAGTGACTGCCCTTGACATCAAGGAAGCATTTGACAGAGTGTGGCAGCAAGGAGCCCGAGTAACATTGAAGTCAATGGGAATCGGGGATAAAGCTCTCCACTGGCTGAAGTCACACCTAGCACAAAGGAAGATGGTTATGGTGGTTGAAGGTCAATCATCACAGCCCCAGGACATCGCTGCAGGAGTTCCTCAGGGCAGTGTCCGAGGCCCAATCATCTTCAGCTGCTTCACCAATGATCTTTCCTCCATCATAAGGTCAGAAGTGGGGGATGTTCGCTGATGACTGCAGTGATCAGTGCCATTCGCAACTCCTCAGATAATGAAGCAGTCGATGCCCGCATGCAGCAAGGCCTGGACGACATTCAGGCTTGGGCCGACAAGTGGCAGGTAACATTCGCGCCACACAAGTGCCAGGCAATGACTATCTCCAACAAGCGAGCATCTAACCACCGCCCCTTGACATTCAACGGCATTACCATCGCCGAATCTGCCACCATCAACATCCTGGGGATCACAATTGACCAGAAACTTAACTGGACCAGCCACAAAGACTGTGGCAACAAGAGCAGGTCAGAGGCTGAGTATTCTGCAGCGAGTGTCTCACCTCCTGACTCCCCAAAGCCTTTCCACCATCTACAAGGCACAAGTCAGGAGTGTGATGGAATACTCTCCACTTGCCTGGATGAATGCAGCTCCAACAACACTCAAGAAGCTCGACACCATTCAAGACAAAGCAGCCCACTTGATTGGCACCACATCCACCACATTAAACATTCACTCCCCCACCACCGGCGCACCATGGCTGCAGTGTGTACCATCTACAAGATGCACTGCAGCAACTCGCCAAGGCTTCTTAGGCAGCACCTCCCAAACCCGCAACCTCCACCACTTAGAAGGACAAGGGCAGCAGGCGCATGGGAACACCGCCACCTCCAAGTTCCCCTCCAAGTCATACACCATCCTCACTTGGAAGTGTATCGCTGTTCCTTCATCGTCGCTGGGTCAAAATGCTGGAACCCCCTCCCTAACAGCACTGTGGGAGTACCTTCACCACACGGACTGCAGCGTTCAACAAGGCGGCTCACCACCACCTTCTCAAGGGCAACTAGGGATGGGCAACAAATGCTGGCCTTGCCTGCGACGCCCACATCCCATGAACAAATTCAAAAAAGAGTCAGGTTTATTCCTTCTCTTTTTTAAACAAGGGTGTGCTATTTGCAATCCTCCAGTCCTCTGGCACCACCCCCATATCGAAGGAGGATTGGAAGATTGTGCCCAGAACCTCTGCAATTTCTACCCACACTTCCCTCAGCAACCTAGGCTGCATCCCATCTGGACCGCTGACTTATCCACTTTAAATACTACCAGCCTTTCTAGTACCTCCTCTGTATCTGTTCTTATCCTGGGATGGCAGGAATGACGCATGAGGAGAGATTGGGTCGATTGGGCTTATACTCGCTGGAGTTTAGAAGAATGAGAGGGGATCTCATTGAAACTTATAAAATTCTAACAGGACCAGACAGACTAGGTGCAGGAAGGATGTTCCCGATGGCGGGGGAGTCCAGAACCAGGGGTCACAGTCTAAAGATAAGGGGTAAGCCATTTAGGAGAGATGAGGAGGAATTTCTTCACCCAGAGAGTGGTGAACCTGTGGGATTCTCTACCACAGAAGGCAGTTGAGGCCAATTCATTAAATGGGCCAGAAATTAGGATCGGGTCCTTGCCGCGCGTGCAAGCCCCCGATGTGCACTCACCCGGCGCGCCAACATCTGAAGCCTGGGCCTGCTTGGAATTCCTGTCACTGGCCCGGTTCAGATGTCGGCGCGATGTGCTTGCCTGATCCAGCGGTGTAGTTAGTGCGATGTGCCGGCTGGGATCAGGTGAGCAGTCTGCAGCCAATCAGGGGAGGGGAAACTTCATTCATGAGTTTGACAGTAAAGACTGTCAAACTCATGAAAAGTACGGGCGCCCAAAAGACTAGTTTAACTTTAAATAAAATTTTAAAAAACATCCCAATAATTAAATAAACTATAAATAACTTTTAAAAAACTATTTTAAACAATTAATAAAATTTTTGAAAAAAATAATTTTTTACGAAATCGGGTCTAAAAATAAACTTACCTTACTGTAAAGTCCTTAAAAACAATGAAGCTGTGGAAAAAAATTAATAATTTTAAATAATAGACCACTTACCTTCAAGAATCCACTCCTTACGCCTCCTTTTTATATGTGTAAAAAGTTCAGGCCCTTGCACACGCGCAAACCTGTCAAAAAGAAGGAAGTTCAACGCATGCGTGCAGAGTCCTGCGCGCACGCGTTGGACCTCTGAACCCCTTGGAGGAAATGCCGGTTTCCCGCGCACGCGCTGTGCATGCTGAAATCCGGCACTTCCAACGGGCCCACGCGTGAGTACCCCGTCCGTACTCACGCGTTGGGACCGGAATTACTGGCCCATATTCAAGAAGGAGTTAGATACATTTCTTAAGGCTAAAGGGATCAAGGGATATGTGGAGAAGGCAGGGACAGGGTACTGAGTTTGGATGATCAGCCATGATCTCATTGAATGGCGGAGCAGGCTCGAGGGGTCGAATGGCCTACTCCTGCTCCTATCTTCTATGTTTCTATCTCATCGAATATCCCAACAACCTCGTTTACCAAAGCTTTGGCAATGTCCTATTCCTTGGTAAACACCGATGTGAAGTACTCATTTAGTACCTCAGCCATGTCTTCTGCCTCCACTAACAGATAGTTCACTTGGCATTTCAACAGGCTCGGGGTGTGAACTGTACAATAGGACAGTATCCATTTTTTACGCTTGGTGCGGGGACCCTACATAAACTTGAGGTCATCCAAAACTCTGCTACCCGTGTCCTAACTCGCACCAAGTTCCGTTCACCCATCACCCCTGTGTTCGCTGACCTACATTGGTTCCCGCTTAAGCAACGCGTCGATTTTAAAATTCTCATCTTTGCTTTCAAATCCCTCCACGGCCTTGCCCATCTCTGTAATCTCCTCCAGCCCCACATACCATATCCCCCACACCCCTCCCAAGATATCTGCACTCCTCTAATTCTGGCCTCTTGAGCATCCCTGATTTTAATCGCTCAACCACTGGTGGCCGTGTCTTCAGCTGCCAAGGCCCTAAGCTCTGGAATTCCCTCCCTAAACCTCTCTGCCTTTCTCTCCTGCTTTAAGACATTCCTTAAAACCTACCTTTGACCAAACTTTTGGTCATCTGTTCTAATTTCTCCTTATGTGGCTCGGTGTCAAATTTTGTTTGATAACGCTCCTGTGAAGCACCTTGGGACGTTTTACTACGTTAAAGGCACTATATAAATACAAGCTGTTGTTGTAAGTCAGTGTATCTCCAGACAGACAATATGACAGTATGTCTACAAACAGGGTTGGACTCCCTTCCTGGGTCCCTCTTTCACGATAGCTCGTTGCTTCCCATTGGTGCTTGAACAATGGGATGACATGTTTAGGAGCTGATGTTTCATTGATTTGTTAACTGAATGGCATCGGCTCCCAGCAAATTAAAGGGCATCACAGTTAGGACTTCAAAAAAAGATTGGGACCATTTTTGTTAAAGCTGGAACAACAGAAGTAGGAACTTTAGGCAACCCGCCAATCAGCTTCAAGTCATCGCCAAATGTTCGGGTTGTGGCTACTGGTGCAGAGCTGGAATGGAGATCGTTGGGAGACCAGGCTCCGAGGTCCTGTGTTCAGATGGTGCGAGTAAAGTAGAAGTGGAAAAGCTATTGTCTTGCAATGCATGGCATAATCAAGGCCAGAGTGATCTCCTGGACTAGTTTCGATCGCCATAGGGGGTCGGAGAGGAATTTCCCAGATTTTTTTCCCCCAAATTGGCCTGGGTTTTTAATCTGGTTTTTCGCCTCTCCCAGGAGATCACGTGGTCTCGGGTGGGGTGGGGAGTGTATGTATTGTGATGCACAAGGCATCGCAGTTGCGTGGGACAGGCTGGATGGACCCGTATGTTTTAAGAGTCAGGTTATTTCAACGACTTAAATGCGAGAGGTTTAACACCTGGAAATAAATGTGGAAGAAAAATTAACTTAAACTTATTGTGTGTTTTCTGATTTGTGCACGGATCATAGCAAGGAACATAAAGGGGAACGAGTTCTCCGATGGGGGACAGCAGAATAGGGATTGTCCCTGGGCTCAGCTACTGACCGGATGTACTCTCTGAGGCACACACAAGGCAGGGCCCAAAGTCAATCCTCAGTCTGCACATACAAATGTACAAAAGACTATCAGTAGATAAAGACACCCATTAGGTCCATCAAATCACCCCATCCAGCAGATGGTATAACCTCGCACGGTGCCGTCCCACCTCCCAGTAATGCCATCTCTTGGAACAGACAAAGAAACGTGGCCAATTCAGGAAAAACCTCTGGGCAATTACTCTCCAACTCCAAGGCTCCGGGAGAGCACAGTTGCTCCTGACATCACAACCTAAACTAACCACCAACTCCCTGTAACCAGCAATATCCTCTCAGGAACTTGTCAAGTTCCCCTTTAAAGGACTGTAGTGACCACGTGTTGCGTATATTTGTTCCAGAGGGTGATGAGTTTGTGACAAATAATAGAATCATACAGTTCAGAACGAGGCCATTCGGCACATCGTGCCTGTGCCAGCTCTTTGAAAGAGATATCCAATTAGTCCCACTCCCCTGCTCATTCCCCATAGCCCTGCGAAAGATTCCTTTTCAAGTATATATCCAATTCCCTTTCGAAAGTTACAGTGGATGGAAATATAAGTGGATGGATTTCTGTAATGTGATCCCCACAGTTCCAGTAACTAAATCCGATGTCAGTAAAAACTGAATTTGGCTTATTCAGTCACTAAAGACCCAGTGGCACTTTCAAAGCCCAGGCCATATCAAGGAACACCCTCCAAGGTCTGGTTAAACAAAAAAAGCTGCGAACTGATACAAAACAAATACTCAGGGGAGGGGTTAGTGGGTGAAGAATTGAGTGGGGGGGAAACAAGAGAAGGCTGGTTATGCATTAAGAGGCAAAGTTGTGTGTAGGGTTTCCAACCAGGATAGCCCTGGGGTCCTCAGAAATTAAATTATTTCCCTGGACATTTATGAGCAAGCCGGGAGAAAAATCAACAGGACATTTTTTTTTAAATGCCTTTCCGCACCCCCTCACCCACCCACCCATTTTCTTTGAACACTTTTGAGCAAGGGAATCCAAAGACAGAGGTGAGAGAGCAGTTAAATGAATTAGCAATGGCTGAGAGATGTCAGAGGGACTGGGGGGGGGCGGGCAGAACAGGGGAATTGGAAAGAGATATTCTCATGGGCAGATGGTAAATGTTACTGGTATTGTGGGAGGGTAGGACGATGTGGGTGGTAAAGGAACACGAGAACATAAGAAATAGCAGGAGTAGGCCATTTAAGCCCTTCGATCCTGCTCTGCCATTCAAGATGATTATGGCTCATTTTCTACCTCAACTCCACCTTCCTGCCCTATCCCCATATCCCTCAATTCCCTTAGTATCCAAAAATCTATCGTTCTCGGTCTTGAATATGCTCAACGACTGAGCACCCACAGCTCTCCGGGGTAGAGAATTCCAAAGATTCACAACCCTCTGAGAAGAAATTTCTCCTCATTTCAGTCCTAAATGGCCCACTCCTTATTGAGACTGTGACCTCTAGTTCTAGACTCCCCAGCCAGGGGAAACATCCTCCCTGCATCTACCCTGTCAAGCCCCTTGTGAATTTTACATGTCTCAATGAGATGGGAATATAGGCCTAATCTACTCAATCTCTCCTCATAGGACAAACCCCCGCACCTCCCCACCCCAATCCCAGGAATCAGTCTGGTGAACTTCTGTTGCACTCCCTCTGAGGCAAGTATATCCTTCCTTAGATAAGGAGACTAAATCTGTACACAGTACTCTAGGTGTGGTCTCACCAAGGCCCTTTATAGCTGCAGTAAGACTACTTTATTCTTAAACTCCAATCCTTTTGTAATAAAGGCTAACATACCCATTTGCTTTCCTAATTGCTTGCTGTACCTGCATGTTAACTTTCAGTGATTCGTGTACAAGGACACCCAGGTCCCTCTGAACACCAACATTTCCAAATCTCTCACCATTTAAAAAATATTCTGCTTTTCTATTTTTCCTACCAAAAGTAGGTAACTTCACATTTCTCCACATTACAGTATATTCCATCTGCCAAATTCATGCCCACTCACTTAACCTCTCTATATCCCTTTGCAGTCTCTTTGTGTCCTCCTCACAGCTTACTTTCCAAACTTGGATATATTGCACTCAGTCCCTTCATCCAAGGCATTGATATAGAATGTAAATAGCCGAGGCCCAAGCACTGATCCTTGCGGCACCCCACTTATTACAGCCTGCCAACCTGAAAATGACCCTTTTATGCCTACCCTCTGTTTTCTGTCGGTTAACCAATCCTCAATCCATGCTAATATATTACCCACAACCCCATGAGCCCCAATTTTGTGTAATACCCTCTTTTGTGGCACCTTATCGAATGCTTTTTGAAAATCCAAATACACTACATCCACTGGTTCCCCCTTATCTACCCTGCTAATTACAACCTCAAAAAATTAAACAGATTTGTCAAACACAATTTCCCTTTCATAAATCTGTTGACTCTGCCCAATCATATATAATGATTTTCTAAGTACCCTGTTACCAGGTCCCTAATAGATTCTAGCATTTTCCCTACTACTGATGTCAGGAGACAAGGAAGTGGTCATACATAGCCTCGTGACCCCATAAAAATGACCATGAAGCTGTTGGATTGTCATTGAAACACAACTGGGTAGCTGATGTGGTTTACAGAAGGAAACATACCATCCCTTGCCTTCCCCATAGGGCTGTCCTATATGTAACTCCAGTCGCACACAAACATGGTTCGACTCACAACTACCTTCTGAATTGGCCTAGCAAGCCACTTGGTTGTATCAAACCACTAGCAGTGGTTCAAGAAGGCGGCCCCACCACCTCCACCTTCTCTGGCAACTGGGAGTGGGCAATAAATACCAGCTCTGCCAGCACCAACCACATCTTGGGAATGTTTTTTTTTTAATGTAAAAAGGCTGTGGGTTCAAGCCCCAATCCAGGATCTCAGACCTTGATCGAGATTGACACCTCGTCTCTTTATGTGTCTCATCTCTGGTATCATCTCAGCGAACCCACGACTCTTCCACAATGCTAAGTCCAAAGCCGCAACATCAGCCAAACCAGTTCAGAACACCGATGAGATCTTATCCAGTACATAAGGCAGATAAGCACCATTGAAATGAACAGATCTACAATAAGCTGCTCTAACCGGAAAGCTGCCCTGCACCTCAGCTTGGGGACCATCAGCTTCCACCACATTGCTGCAGTCCTTCCCACCACACCCAAACTATAGGAATAATAGGCCACAGCTGAGAAGGCTCAACAGGCTTTGACAATGTACCACAGCAAACCAAGGCAATGATAAAAGTGCACACAGCTCACTCCTAACAAAACTTTAGGCATCGCTTTCTAACCCGCACAACAATCACTGTCCTCCAAAAGGTAATTCATTGTGTGAAGTGCTTGACAATATTTCAATGACCAAGCATGTGCTATATAAATGCAAGTGTTTGCTTCTTTCTTCAATGGATTACTTCAACATTAAAATATTGGCTGAGAAATTGCGGTCGGAGGCCTACCTCCGGAGTACGCCATCGACCCACGAAACAAATCCAAAATTACCTGCTGGCGGCCAAGCTGTGAAGAGTTAGTCTCAGGCCTCCAGGCAGGCGGCGGCATAATGGCCCACGGATCCCTGGGACGCAGGCGGTTCGAAAGCGTCCCTGGGATCACGTGGGCCCGGTCCTCCAATGACAAAGGAGAATTCCATTGCAATCATTTACGAAGGGAATCCCCCAATGATATGCAATGGAATCCCCAAATAATTATACAATGTACAGAATTCTAATAATTATAAATGTACTGAATTGCAATTTTATTCATAAGTTCCTTCATTTCACCAACCTCAATAAAAATTTATTTTTTGATAAATAATTTTAAACATCTTAATATTTGCATAAACTCATTTAAAGTGTATGTGCATAATTTTGGATTTTTAAATGTTTTATTTAAGCGTTATATATACCCCCTTACACTGATGCAAGCAGGCCCTATCCCTGCTTTTACCAGCCGCAAGAGTTGCGTGGGCAATTGCTGGGAAAATAGCCCAAACTCTGCGCCAGCAATGCTCAGTTTTCAGGCGGCTTGGATGATCGGTCAAGGCATACCTTGACAACTTGCAGGGCCTTCCAAAGGACACCGCAATTTCAGGGCCGTTATGTATCTGGGGCACGAAAAGGCCATCGGGCTTACATGCACTCACCCCATTTGATGCTAGACTCATCCCCATGTATCTACACTTCTTCCCCCATCTCCTGGGAGAAGCAAAAAAAAAGAATAGTAATCAGTTCAAGAATGCCCCAAAGGTTCCTCTCCATCCTCTCAAAGGCGATCAGGAAAGCCCTAGCGTGCTCCAAACCCATTAGTTGTTCCACAGAATAATTCATCTTACCTTCACTCTGTCACGTCATTTTTCAAAAATGCACCAAATGCCTTCTTGAAGGACTATAATGAGTGTGTCCTTGCTGGCAGCTCGAGAATCCTGTTCCACAGGTCAATCACCCTCGGAGAAAAGTAAAACTGAAGCATATCTAACCTCACTTCAAACAGGTGGCCCCCAAGTCTACCTCGCCCCTCACCTCAAACAATCTACTTGTATATTATCAATACCTTTAAAAATTTGGAATACCCAAATCAGATCCCTTCTAAGTATGCACCTCTCAAGTGAATTCAAACCCAAGGCAGGAAATCCGTCTCCACAGCTCAGTATGCTTAGGCCAGGATTGTCCTCGTTACTTTTGTGTGCGCTCCCCTCTCTGTCCAATGTCCTCCCGGAGGCGAGATCCCCCATATTTTACACAATACTCTACACAAGATCTCATTAGTACCTTATATAACATTATTATTGTGGCATAAAAACAGAACACGATGGAAATACTCAGCAGGTCAGCATCTGTGGAGAGCGCGAAACAGAGTTAACGCTTCAGGTCTGTGACCTTCCGTCAGAACTGTGTAGACAACACGCTTGGTGAATCTGTGACAGGCACAGGTTATCAGTGAAAACTCCCATCACAGGTAATAGAATAGGTTTTCCCCATATCAGTAGGCTTCACATGAAAGTTGTAGAATCATAGGTTGGTTACAGCACGGAAGGCGGCCATTCGGCCCGTCGAGCCTGTGCCAGCTCTCTGCAAAAGGACCTCAGCTGGTCCCACTCCCCTGCCATTTCCCCATAGCCCTGCAAATGTTTTCTTTCAGGTGCTTATCCAACTCCCTTTTGAAAGCCGAGATTGAGTCTGCCTCCACCACCCTTTCAGGAAGTGCATGCCAGATCCTAACCACTCGCTGAGTAAAAAAGTTTTTTCCTATGTCGCCTTTGGTTCTTTTGCCAGTCACCTTAAATCTGTGTCCTCTGGTTCTCGACCCTTCTGCCAATGGGAGCAGTTTTTCTTTTATCTAGTCTGTCGAGACCCCTCATGATTTTGAATGAAATATATGTTCCACGTTGCAAATTCAATATACAACAGATACATACAGTCAAAGAAAATGTCCAACCAGTGACTATCCTCCTTGGGGGGGAAGGAGGTGGTAAGCAGGGCTCTTTAAGGTTTGGATAGCACCAAGATGAAATGCCTGACAATGGAAATTCAGAACCGAACCAACCTTCTGTGGCAGACTCAGAAACCTGCTATCTATTCTGACACCTAAGCCAGGCATGTTTGCAGTACTTTAGAGTATTGTTGAAGACTGCACTCTCCGGTGGACGTAAAAGATCCCATGGCACTATTTCAAAGAGATGGGGAGTTCTCCTCGGTGTCCTGGGCCAATATTTCTCCCTCAATCAACATCACAAACAGATTATCTGGTCATCATCACATTGCTGTTTGTGGGAGCTTGCTGTGCAGCAGATTGGTTGCTGTGTTTCCGACGTTACAACAGTGACTACACTTCAAAAGTACTTCATTGGCTGTAAAACGCTTTTGGACATCCAGTGGTCGTGAAAGGCGCTATAGAAATGCAAGTCTTTCTTTCTTTTGACTGACCAGCCAGCCTGAGCCATCAATAGGACCTGCAGGGGCTAGGATTCAGTGGTTGCCTACCTAAAAATATACAATTCTCTGAATAAATCGAGTGTGTTGCAATGCTGACTGCATGTATCGGAGCACAATGCCATTATGCAGTCTAGTACATGTTCTACCGCCAACTCCCTGATGAGAACCAGAACTAAATAGTCAGGTACTGCTGAGCTCCAATAATACTGCTGCATCTGAACTGAATTCAAACTGAACTGTGTGCTGCACAGCCATGATACGGCACAAGTGGAAGATAAGGAATTATTTTTTCTGCCACTGGAAGGCTTCCTACAGAAGTTCAGACTTGAACCTCAATAGAAATCTTTATTTCTTGAGCTGCACTTGCACACCAGGATTAGCAGTCAGATAAACTGCATCAGCCAGTACCATATAGGAGTTCCAATTGGAGTTAATGTTGCCCACCGATGCTACAAAGGCTAATCCATCGGCTCACAGACAAATAAAACCAACAGTGAGTAAACATTGATGCTGTCTTTAGATAAGCTCACTTACAACACCTTAGAACAGTGTCACATTCTCCAATTACACCCAAATACAAACACACTTGGTGTTTAATCAAGGATTGCTGGAATGTGGACAAGTCCCTCCAAGTCGATCACCTCCTAAGTGTTACACACTATTACGATAGCAAAATACTGCAGATGTTGGAAATCCGAAATAACAACAGAAAATGCTGGAAAAACTCAGCAGGTCAGGCAACATCCGTGGAGAGAAATTTGAGTTGACGTTTCAGGTCGAACCCTTCTTCAAAACTGGAAAGAAAAGAAACTGGATCGAAGGCAGGGCTGCGATCGGACAAAAGAATAAAAGAAACAAAAGAAGTGAAAGAGATTAGAAGCTAGACGAGGTGGTAATAGGCTGAGGTTAGGTGTAAAGTGTACTGGCAGGGCAAAAGATAGCTGCCAGGTGGGAGAGAGAAACATACTATTGTTCTGTAGATTAGTTCCACTCCAGCTGGGAGCTTATGAGGGTGAGATGGAGCATTGCAGCCAGGAAGATTGAGAAGAACGTTGGTGCGATGACACAGCCTTTTGCTTGACCCCAGTCCATACGTGAATTGGGTTTGTGGTGGATCCGTTGGTCAGGATCACGGCTTGCATGTCATCATGAAGCAGGAAGTGGATGGTGACAAACTTTTGAGGGCAGCCTAATTTGAGGAGGACACTCCATAATCCCTCACGGTTGACAGTGTCAAAGGCCTTTGTGAGGTCTACAGAGCAGCAGTGATACCCTCCCTGCTGTACGCTTCAGAGACATGGACCATGTACAGCAGGCACCTCAAAGCACTGGAGAGGTACCACCAATGCTGCCTCCGCAAGATCTTGCAAATCCATTGGCAGGATAGGCGCACCAACGTCAGTGTTCTCGCTCAGGTCAACATCCTCAGCATCGAAGCTTTGACCACGCTCGATCAGCTTCAATGGACGGGCCACATCATCCGCATGCCCGATACGAGACTCCCAAAACAAGCACTCTACTCGGAGCTCCGACACGGCAAGAGAGCCACAGGTGGGCAGAGGAAACGCTTCAAGGACACACTCAAAGCCTCCTTGAAAAAGTGCAACAACCCCACCGACACCTGGGAATCCCTGGCCCAAGACCGCACAAAGTGGAGAAGGAGCATCTGGGAAGGCGCCGAACACCTCGAGTCTCTTCGCCGGGAGCAAGCGGAAGCCAAGGGCAAGCAGCAGAAGGAGCGCACGTCAACCCAAGCACCCCGCCCCTTCGACCACCATCTGCTCCACCTGTGACAGAGACGGTAGGTCCCGCATTGGACTCATCAGCCACCTGAGAACTAATTTCTAATGTGGAAGCAAGTCATCCTCAGTTCCGAGGGACTGCCTAAGAAGTTACATACTATTACACTAATTATACGTAAATAACTTTGCATCTAAAATGTAATCAGCTTTACATTAATTCATATATTTTAAACTAACATTTCCTTTATTCCTAAACCTCAAAATTATTACTACTGGTTGGCAAGCCAGTAACAGAGGGCACAAACTTAAGATAATTACAAAAAGAATTAAAAATAACAGAAAATGCTGGAAAAAGAATTAAATGGGCATGTCATTTTTTTTAATTTTTACAAAGGGTGGTTAGAATGTGGAATTCTCTATAACAAACTGATGTTCAAGCAGAGCGCATACTTCTTTAAAAAAAATTGGAATGAGCTTAATTGTTTGAAAATGAGGAATATTACAGTACATTGGGAGCAAGCAGGAATGGGATTAAACTAGATGACTAGTGCAGAAAAACACCTGCGCAGATTTGATGGGCCAAATGGCCATCTTTCTGTGCTGACACCTTCATGATTCTACATGAAAACTTTTAATATACAATTCTATCTAATTTTGCAATTAATTTGATTCAATTTCTATAGCTGGTGTAATTTATTTAATTATGTTCCTAACTTACCCAAATATACAGCAAATAATACAATATATGCAACATACAACATAGACATCCTTTCCTTAAAAAAGGTATCGTCCACCTCACCCTGAGCAAAACCACAGCTGAATTGTTCGTCTAATATATTTTTAAAAACAGATACACGGTACAGAATTTGAGACAGTAATTCAAACTTTGGGATCTGGACGACTAACAAGGCAGTCAGCCTCTTATGTTTTCTTCTAGCTAAATCACACTTTTTAATTTTACTTTGGTCAAAAGATGCTCAGAAACTACTGATATTGGTTGCTAAAATGAACCCAATTTTCTGACAATTTTAACGTTACTTTTCCTTCCACATGTTGTAACCACTCCCAAACATTCGACTCCAACCTCCTCAACCAATGATCCGACTTCAATAGCTTGAAGGCATCGCTTCACTTCAGAAGCAACACGTCGTTCATTTCCTTTCTCTAGTTAATTTTGCTGAAAGCACCTTTCTCTCCCAGAGTGATCCCAGTCTCAAGAGCCCCGTCTCCCCTCCCAAAACTCACTCAGCTGCTTCCAGCTCCACGTGCTCAAAACTGGCTGCAAACGGCAGGCTGCGCGCGCAGCTCGACAGGTACGATAGCAAAATACTGCAGATGCTGGAAATCCGAAATAACAACAGAAAATGCTGGAAAAACTCAGCAGGCCATGCAACATCCGTGGAGAGAAATTAAAAAGACTTTTAATTTCTCTCCACGGATGTTGCCTGGCCTGCTGAATTTTTCCAGCATTTTCTGTTGTTATTCCATATTGCTACAGGTTCGGCCAGCCTGCGTGCGCAGCTCAACTCCATATTGCTAAAGGTTCGGCCATATTGCTGCAGGCTCAAGCCAGGCTGCGCGCGCAGCCCAACTCATATTGCTACAGGCTCGGTCAGGCTGCGCACGCAGCCCTGACCTGGCACATGTGCCAGTGGTGAGTGCGGACCCCGGACTTGGAACTGGAGTGAAGCGCGCTTATTTTCGTTTAAAAATACTGTACATTTTGATGAGTCGGTGCTATTCTAAAAAGTAAATACCATGCACTGTCCGAAAGAAGTCACACGACACCAGGTTATAGTCCAACAGCTTTATTTGAAATCACAATCACTTCACCTGAAGAAGGAGCAGCGCTCCGAAAGCTTGTGATTTCAAATAAAGCTGTCCGAAAGGTATAGCTTGCTTGTAAAATCAGGGAATTGTTACGGGTGAGGTTTGTGATCATAAAGAAACTGATCATAGCCCTATTTAAATTCAGGGAGGTTTGTTGACTTTGAGAGAAGGATTCACAGTTTAATCCAAAATCAATGAGATTCACTCCAAATGAGTAGGACTTGGCAGGTCAGAAATGAAGGGGAATAAAAGAGTGGAGAATTTGCTGGGGTTCACAAGACAAAGAATCGCTGCCAGAGAAGTGATCAGAATCACAGAAACCCCACAGTGCAGATAGAGGCCATTTCGGCCCATCGAGCCTGCACCGACACATATCCCACCCGATACCCGTAACCCCTACACCAACACATATCCCACCCTATTCCCCGTAACCCCATGTATTTAATCCCCCTAACACTAAGGGTCAATTTATCATAGCCAATCAACCTAAACCCGCACATCTTTGGACTGTGGGAGGAAACCGGAGCACCCGGAGGAAACCCATGCAAACACGGGGAGAATGTGCAAACTCCACACAGACAGTCACCCGAGGCCGGATTTGAACCCGGGTCCCTGGCGCTGTGAGGCAACAGTGCTAACCACTATAGAAATGAAAAGGAGGAATGAAAGGGAATGATAGTCATTGGGAAAAAGCAGCAAAGAGCAGTTGAGGGAGGGAAGGGAAGATGAAATGAGAGAAACAGACAAACCAATGAGGAAATGCAAGTGGAAATGAGACATAAGGAGAAAGGGATTACCTTTCCTCCATGGCACTCTTTCATTGTTACCTGACTCAACGCACGAGCACATCTTCTGCAATCCCTTCTCCTCCCATGCCTGCGTGATCATTTCTAGTGTGTCCAAATGCTGAGACAGCAGACCCAATGGTACCACTAAGACATTTGATTGCCTGAGTAACTAAGTCGGATCCTTGGACTCCAATCACAGTATGTCATACTTTCAGTGGCACTGTATGAAAAAAGCACGCCATGGTGATCAACAGCCAGGGTACCCAGATTGGCTGTACTCACCAAGATGCTTTCAACCATAATTGCAGGTCCTGACACATTTAACTTGACATTTAGTCTAGGCCTTCCACCACTGCCCTTGATTGGGGTGCATCTCCCCCTCCGAGATGCCCTACTGCTCATTCCTCACTTTCTCAAGCGCCAACTGGAACTGCTATGTCCATCAGAAGATAAAAGGATTCTAGTGCCACTTCCATGGAGGCTCATGGGATGGAGGCAATGGGGCATGTTTAAATGGTGTGCATTTCCCACCCGACCTCTTCCACAACTAGCCTGCTCTCTCTAAGGCTGACTCATGTAGTGTATATGGACTTTAGCAAAGCTTTTGATAAGGTTCCACATGGCAGACTGGTCACGAAGTTAAAAGCCCATGGGATCCAGGGCAAAATGTCAAGTTGGATTCAATACTGGCTCTGAGGCAGGAAGCAGAGGGTAATGGTTGATGGGTGTTTTTGTGACTGGAAGGCTGTTTCCAGTGGGGTTCCGCAGGGCTCAGTACTAGGTCCCTTGCTTTTTGTGGTATATATCAATGATCTAGACTTGAATATAGGGGGTATGATTAAGAAGTTTGCAGATGATACTAAAATTGGCTGTGTGGTTGTTACTGAAGAAGGAAGCTGTAGACTGCAGGAAGATATCAATAAATTGGTCAGGTGGGCAGAACAGTGGCAAATGGAATTCAATCCGGAGAAGTGTGAGGTAATGCATTTGGGAAGGGCTAACAAGGAAATGGAATACACATTAAATGGTAGGACACTGAGTAGTGTAGAGGAACAAAGGGACCTTGGAGTGCATGTCCACAGATCCCTGAAGGTAGCAGGCCAAGTAGATAAGGTGGTTAAGAAGGCATACAGAATGCTTGCCTTTATTAGCCATGGCATAGAATACAAGAGCAGCGGGGTTATGCTTCAACTGTATAAAACACTAGTTAGGCCTCAGCTAGAGTACTGCATGCAGTTCTGGTCTCCACATTACAGGAAAGATGTGATTGCACTAGAGAGGGTACAGAGGAGATTTACAAGGATGTTGCTGGGAGTAGAGAATTTTAGCTATGAGGAAAGACTGGATAGACTGGGTTTGTTTTCCTTGGAACAGAGGAGGCTGAGGGGAGACCTTATTGAGGTGTATAAAATTATGAGGGGCCTAGATAAAGTGGATAGAAAGGACCTATTTCCCTTAGCAGAGAGGTCAACAACCAGGGGGCACAGATTTAAAGTAATTGGTGGAAGGTTTAGGGGGGACTTGAGGGGAAATTTCTTCACCCAGAGGGTTGTGGGGGTCTGGAACTCACTGCCTGAAAGGATGGTAGAGGCAGGAACCCTAACACATTTAAAAAGTACTTGGTTGTGCACTTGGGATGCTGTAACCTGCAGGGCTATGGGCCAAGAGCTGGGCAGTGGGATTAGGCTGTTAAGCTCTTTGTTGGCCGGCGCGGACACAATGGGCCGAAATGGCCTCCTTCCGTGCTGTAACTTTCTATGATTCTATGAACCAGGCCAAATTTCAGGCTGAAGGCCATTTAGGTACAGGAGGCAGGTTTCCCGACCTTTGCCAGGAAGTCACGCCAATGTGGAGCTGGAGAGTTGGGGTGGCAGACCGCAAGCAAGCCGCACCTGGAGTGCTGTGCACAGTTCGGGTCACCACTTGACACTTATGGGGCCTGCAGACAGCAGTACTCGTAAAAAGGCCCCTCTTTAATTTTTGTCCCAGGGCTTCCTCCACCAACCTCTGAATGCTGGACACCAGGGTCTAAACAGGTGGTTCCTGCATCCATAGCAATTGGCGAGAGCCAAGGCGGAGGCTTCATCATTTGCATGTATTTAGTATTACCAGTTTCCCTGATAAAACTGATCGCAGAAAAACAGCGGTGAGGCAGGATTGCAGTGGAGCATGACCTGACAGACAATCTGGGAAGGTTGGAAACCCTATCTGTGCTATCAGAGGCACGTATGCCTCCTTGTTTCTACTACAATGGTGGCTACTCTTATAGAATCATAGAAATTTACAGCACAGAAGGAGGCCATTCGGCCCATCTTGTCCGTGCCGGCCGACAAAGAGCTATCCACCCTAATCCCACTTTCCAGCACTTGGTTCATATCCTTGTAGGTTACGGCACTTCGAGTGCACATCCAAGTACTTTCTAAATGTGATGAGGGTTTCTGCCTCTACCATCCTTTCAGGCAGTGAGTTCCAGACCCCCCACCACCCTCTGGGTGAAAACATTTCTCCTCAAATCCCCTCTAAACCTCCTGCCAATTACTTTAAATCTATGCCCCCTGGTTATCGACGCCTCTGCTAAGGGAAATAAGTCCTTCCTATCCACTCTATCTAGGCCCCTCACAATTTTATACACCTCAATTAGGTCTCCCCTCAGCCTCCTCTGTTCCAAAGAAAACAATCCCAGCCTATCCAATCTTTCCCCATAGTAAAATTCCCCAGGCCAGGCAACATCCTCGTAAATCTCCTCTGCACCCTCTCTAGTGCAATCACATCCTTCTTGTAACGTGGTGACCAGAACTGCACGCAGTATTCCATCTGCGGCCTAACTAGTGTTTTATGGAGTTCAAGCATAACTTCCCTGCTCTTATATTCTGTGCCTTGGCTAATAAAGGCAAGTATCCCGTATGCCTTCTTAACCACCTTATCTACCTGTCCTGCTACCTTCATGGATCTGTGGACATGCACCCCAAGGTCCCTCTGCACTTCACAGTGTCCTACCATTTATAGTGTATTCCCTCGCCTTGTTAGCCCTCCCCAAATGCATTACCACACACTTCTCCGGATTGAATTCCATTTGCCACTGTTCTACCCACCTGCCCAATCCATTGATATCTTCCTGCAGCCCGCAGCTTTCTTCTTCATTATCAACCACACGGCCAATTTTACTATCATCTGCAAACTTCTTAATCATACTTCCTACATCCAAGTCCAAATAGAAACATAGAAACATAGAAGATAGGAGCAGGAGTAGGCCATTCGGCCCCTCGAGCCTGCTCCGCCATTCAATGCGATCATGGCTGATCATCCAAATTCAGTACCCGGTCCCTGCTTTCTCCCCATACCCCTTGATCCCTTTAGCCTTAAGAAATATATCCAACTCCTTCTTGAATATATTTAATGTATTGGCTTCTACTGCTTTCTGTGGTAGAGAATTCCACAGGTTCACCACTCTCTGGGTGAAGAAATTCCTCCTCATTTCTGTCCTAAATGGCCTACCCCTTATCCTTAGACTGTGACCCCTGGTTTTGGACTCCCCGGCCATTGGGAACATCCTTCCTGCATCTAGTCTGTCCATTCCTGTCAGAATTTTATAAGTTTCAATGAGATCCCCTCTCATTCTTCTAAACTCCAGCAAGTACAAGCCCAATCAACCCAATCTCTCCTCATACGTCATTCCTGCCATCCCAGGTATCAGCCTGGTGAATCTTCGCTGAACTCCTTCCATGGCAAGAACATCCTTCCTCAGATAAGGCAACCAAAACTGCACACAATACTCAAGATGTGGTCTCACCAAGGCCCTTTACAACTGCAGCAAGACATCCTTGTTCCTGTACTCAAACCCTCTCGCTACGAAGGCCAACATGCCATTTGCCTTCTTAACCGCCTGCTGCACCTGCATGCTTACCTTCAGTGACTGGTGCACAAGGACACCCAGGTCTCGTTGCACTTCCCCTTCTCCCAATCTATTGCCATTCAGATAATAATCTGCCTTCCTGTTTTTGCCACCAAAGTGGATAACCTCGCATTTGTCCACGTTATATTGCCTCTGCCATGCTTTTGCCCAATCACCCAACCTGTCCAAATCATCCTGGAGTTTCTTGGCATCCTCCTCACAGCACACACGCCCACCCAGCTTTGTGTCGTCTGCAAATTTGGAGATACTACATCTAGTTCCCTTGTCTAGATCATTAATATATATTATGAATAGCTGGGGTCCTAGCACCGATCCCTGCGGTACCCCACTAGTCACTGCTTGCCACTCAGAAAAGACCCGTTTATTCCAACTCTTTGCTTTCTGTCTGCCAACCAGTTCTCTATCCAAGTCAATACCTTGCCCCCAATCCCATGTGCCTTAACTTTACACGCTAATCTCTTATGCGGGACCTTATCGAAAGCCTTATGAAAGTCCAAATACACCACATCCACTGGTTCTCCCTTATCTATTTTACTAGTTACATCCTCAAAAAATTCCAGTAGATAAGTCAAGCACGATTTACCTTTTGTAAATCCATGTTGATTTTGCCCGATCCTGTCACTGTTTTCCAAGTGCTCTGCTATCACATCTTTTATAATGGACTCTAGCAATTTCCCCACTACTGATGTCAGGCTTACCGGTCTGTAATTCCCCGTTTTCTCTCTACCACCTTTTTTGAATAGTGGGGTAGCATTAGCTACCCTCCAATCCATGGGTACTGTTCCAGATTCCATCGAATGCTGGAAGATGATCAGCAAAGCATCAGTTATTTCTAGGGCCACTTCCTTAAATACCCTAGGATGTAGATTATCAGGCCCTGGGGATTTATCGGCCTTCAATCCCATCAATTTCCCTAACACCATTTCCCTACAAATGCTGATTTCTTTCAGTTCCTCCCTTTCATCAGACCCTATGTTCCCTGACATCTCTGGGAGGTTATTTGTGTCCTCCTTTGTGAAGACAGAACCAAAATATGTATTTAATTGGTCTGCCATTTCTTTGTTCCCGATTATAAATTCCCCTGATTCTGACTGCAAGGGACCTACGCTTGACTTCACCAATCGTTTTCTCTTCACATATCTATAAAAGCTTTTACAGTCAGTTTTTATGTTCCCTGCAGGCTTACTCTCATATTCTATTTTCCCTTTCTTAATTAATCCCTTTGTCCTCCTTTGTTGAATCCTAAACTGCTCCCAATCCTCAGGTTTACTGCTTTTTCTGGCCAATTATATGTCCTCTCCTTGGATCTTATGCTATCCCTAATTTCCCTTGTTAGCCACGGTTGAGTCACCTTTTTTGTTTTATTTTTATGCCAAACTGGGATGAACAAATTCTGTAGTCGATATATACCACAAAAAGCAAAGGACCCAGTACTGAGCCCTGCAGAACCCCACTGGAAACAGCCTTCCAGTCACAAAAACACCCTTCGGCCATTACCCTTTGTTTCCTGCCTCTGAGCCAATTTCGGATCCAATTTGCCACTTTGCCTTGGATCCCATGGGCTTTTACTTTCATGATCAGTCTGCCATGTGGGGCCTTATCAAAAACGTTGCTAAAATCCATATAGACTACATCAAACGCACTACCCTCATCGACCCTCCTTGTTACCTCCTCAAAAAATTCAATCAAGTTAGTCAGAAACTACCTTCCTTTAACAAATCCATGCTGACTGTTGCTGATTAATCCATGTCTTTCTAAATAAAGATTTATCCTGTCCCTTAGAATATTTTCCCAATAATTTTCCCACCACCGGCTGACTGGCCTGTAATTACTCGGTCTATCCCTTTCTCCCTCTTTAAACAAGGGTACCACATTAACAGTCCTCCAGTCCTCCGGCACCACACCTGTAGCCAGAGAGGATTGAAAAATGATGGTCAGAGACTCTGCTATTTCTTCCCTTACTTCTCTTAACAGTCTGGCCACTCTTGTGGAATAAAAACTGAGTATTGGATGCTAATTGATTACTGCACAAATGAGCCTTAGACTTCTCCGTCTCCATCTCTGGGGATAGGTTATTGACCAACATTCACTACAAGCCCACTGACTCCCACAGCTACCTGGACTACACTTCCTCCCACCCCGCTTCCTGTAAGGACTCTATTCCATTCTCCCAGTTTCTCCGTCTCCGCCGTATCTGCTCCGACGATGCCACATTCCACACCAGTGCTTCAGACATGTCTTCCTTTTTCCGCAACCGAGGATTCCCCTCTACTGTGGTTGACACTGCCCTCGACCATGTCAGTTCTATCTCCCGCACTTCTGCCCTCACCCCTGCCCCTCCCTCCCGGAACCACGATAGGGTTCCCCTTGTCCTCACCTTTCACCCCACCAGCCTCCACATTTAACGGATCATCCTCTGGCATTTCCGCTACCTCCAAAGTGATCCCACCACCAAACGTATCTTCCCCTCCCCTCCCCTTTCAGCATTCCGTAGGGACCGCTCCCTCCGAGACACCCTAGTCCACGCCTCTATCACCCCAAACAGCCCTTCCCCTTCGCCTGGCACCTTCCCGTGCAAGCGGAGGAGATGTAACACCTGCCCCTATACCTCCCCCCTTCCCACTGTCCAGGGCCCCAAACACCCCTTCCAGGTGAAACAGCGATTTACTTGTACTTCTCGCAATCTAGTATACTGTATTCGCTGCTCACGATGTGGTCTCCTCTACATTGGGGAGACCAAACGCAGATTGGGTGACCGCTTTGCAGAACACCTCCGTTCAGTCCGTAAGGGTGACCCCGAGCTTCCGGTCGCCTGTCATTTTAATTCACTGCTCCATTCCCACTCGGACCTCACCGTCCTTGGCCTCTTGTATTGTTCCACGGAAGCTCAACGTAAACTCGAGGAACAGCACCTCATCTTCCGATTAGGCACTCTGCAGCCTTCCGGACTCAATATCGAGTTCAACAATTTCAGATCATAACCTCGGCCCCTATTACACATTTTTTCTTGTAATTTTTCCACTCCTTTCCCCCCCCCCCCACTTTCCTTTTGCTTCTCTCTCACACCTGGCAGCTATCTCTTGCCCTGCCAGTACACTTTACACCTAATCTCAGCCTATTACCATCTCATCTAGCTCTTTTGTTTCTTTCACTTCTTTTGTCCGATCGCAGCCCTGCCTTCGATCTATTTTCTTTTCTTTCCAGTTTTGAAGAAGGGTTCGACCCGAAACGTCAACTCAAATTTCTCTCCACGGATGTTGCCTGACCTGCTGAGTTTTTCCAGCATTTTCTGTTGTTATTTTGGATTTCCAACATCTGCAGTATTTTGCTATAGTAATAATAGCATTGTTCTGCAGACAATTTAAACAAGCAAGATAAAAAGAAAATAACTGAAAATGCTGGACATCTGAAATTAAAACAGAAATTGCCGGAAGTACACGGCAACTTATCAGTGGAAAAGAGAAACGACAGATTAACGTTTCAGACATAAAGAAAGACTTGCATTTATGTAGCACCTTTCACGACCTCAGGACGTCCCAAAGCGCTTTATAGCCAATGAAGTACTTTTTGAAGTAAAAAGAGAAAATGTTGGAAATACTCAGCAGGTCGCATCTGTGGGGAGAGAAACAGAGTTAACATTATAGATGGATGAGCTTTCGTCAGAACTGGATTCTGTTTTTATTTCAGATTTCCAGCATCCGCAGTATTTTGCTTAAGTACTTTTTGAAGTTACAGTCACTGTTGTCGGAAACGCAGCAGCCAATTTTCGCAGAGCAAACAGCAATGTGATAATGACCGGATAATCTGTTTTAGTGATGTTGATTGAGGGATAAATATTGGCCAGGACACCAGGGGTAACTCCCCCGCTCTTCTTCGAAATAGTGCCATGGGATCGTTTACATCCACCTGAGTGAGCAGACGGGTCCTCGGTTTAACGTCTCATCCGAAAGACCCTTTATCAGAGCTGGAAACTCCATTTAAAAGCTAAATTTAAACTATCTTCTTCTTCTTAGGCAGTCCCTCCGAACCGAGGATGACTTGCTTCCACATTAAAAATGAGTTCTCAGGTGACTGATGAGTCCAATGCAGGACCTACAGTCTCTGTCACAGGTAGGGCAGACGGTGATTGAAGGGGCAGGTGGGTGGGGTGCTTGGGTTGGCGTGCGCTCCATCCGCTGTTTGTGCTTGGTTTCCGCTTGCTCCCGGCGAAGAGACTCGAGGTGTTCGGCGCCTTCCCAGATGCTTCTCCTCCACTTTGTGCGGTCTTGGGCCAGGGATTCCCAGGTGTCGGTGGGGGTGTTGCACTTTTTCAAGGAGGCTTTGAGGGTGTCCTTGAAGCATTTCCTCTGCCCACCTGGGGGCTCTCTTGCCGTGCCGGAGCTCCGAGTAGAGCGCTTGTTTTGGGAGTCTCGTATCGGGCCTGCGAACGATGTGGCCCGTCCATCGGAGTTGATCAAGCATGGTCAAAGCTTCGATGCTGCGGATGTTGGTCTGAGCGAGAACACTGACGTTGGTGCGCCTATCCTGCCAATGGATTTGCAGGATCTTGCGGAGGCAGCGTTGGTGGTACCTCTCCAGTGCTTTGAGGTGCCTGCTGTACATGGCCCATGTCTCTGAAGCATACAGGTGGGCGGGCATCACTACTGCTCTGTAGACCATGAGCTTGGTGCTGAGTTTGAGGTCCTGGTCTTCAAACACTCTCTTCCTCAGGCGACCGAAGGCTGCCTTGGCACACTGAAGGCGGTGTTGGACTTTGTCATCGATGTCTGCCCTTGTTGACAGTAAGCTCCCGAGGTATGGAAAGTGGTCACATTGTCCAAGGCCTCGTTGTGGATTTTGATAATCGGGGACGGGGGCAGGTTGGTAGAGGACCTTTGTCTTACAGATGTTTAGTGTAAGGCCCATGCTCTTGTACGCTTCGGTGAAGGTGTTGACGATGGTTTGGAGTTCGACCTCAGAGTGTGTGCAGATGCAAGCGTCGTCTGCATATTGTAATTCGATGACAGAGGATGGGATGACCTTGGATCTGGACTGGAGGCGACGGAGGTTGAACAGTTTCCAGTTTGTTCTGTAGATTAGCTCCACTCCAGCGAGCAGCTTACTGAGGGTGAGATGGAGAATTGCAGCCAGGAAGATCGATAAGAGCGTTGGTGCGATGACACAGCCTTGCTTCACCCTATCTACAGAATAAACTATATACAGTAAACTCTTTTGTATCCAGCACCTATGGGACCGGGATGGTGCCGGTTGATGAAAAATTCCGGATAACAGAGAGGTAGGCAATTTTTAACACAAAAAAAACCACTGACTAACTCGGCCACTGTGCGAAACTCGGACTCGGAAAAATGAAAAATGGATGGATTCGGCAAGATTACCGGTTATCTATTTTGCCGGTTATTAAAGAATTCCGGATGATGAAGTGCCGTTTAAACAAGCGTTTACTGTACAGTCTTCCCCACTAAATGACTCACACAATCTACCAGTCAGCTGTACAACCTAAATCTGCTGCTGAAAGGACCTAGTAAATCCAATGCAAAAACATTACATAAGTGGTCTTACCCAACTTTCCCACTTTACTTCCTCTTGCTGTATGGACTCATTTGTAGCCCCTCATTTTTTTTTAACAGAGTCCAGATCTACGAATCAGAAAAGAAACTGAAAATAAAAAGTAAAAATGCCAGAAATACACAGCAGGTCAATTGGTACCTGTCAGCATACTTGACTTCTCCCATCAGAAGTGCCTGAAAACAAAGTCTGCCTCTCAATGCGATTTGCAAATCACTCTTTTCCAGACAGCTCGATCCAACCCCCACTGACCCCAGCAGTGATTGCCCTCTTAGTTTTCTTTCAGCATTCCCCTCACTATGTTGATGGGCCAGGCCCTTTGTTAGACAGCCTGGTGCCGTTACAACTATAAGCTGATTAAATGCCGACCTCCCTTTTGTCTCTGACCCATCTAGATGCATTTGGCAGGCCATTAAATGTCTAGGTGTCTTCTTTGCAGATAATTAACTTTTTAACCTTTATGAACGGTAGCATTTTGTAGAATTCTGCTTCATGTACTCTTTTAACATTTACAATTTATCGAGACCATTACAGTTCCACAAGTCTAGCATGATTGTATGAACTTTATATAGAGGACTGAAGACGCTCATCTATCTGTCAGCTAGGATCTGGCTTTTCCAGTGCAGAAGTTTAACATCACAAGGATCTACTGCAGGTCAAGCAGGAAAATTACCTCTCTTCTCTTAGGCAGTCCGTCGGAATCGAGGATGACTTGCTTCCACATTAAAAATGAGTTCGCAGGTGACCGATGAGTCTGATGCGGGACCTACAGTCTCTGTCACAGGTGGGGCAGACGGTGGTTGAAGGGGCGGGTGGCTAGGGTGCGACGTGCGCTCCTTGCGCTGCCTGCGCTTGGCTTCCGCTTGCTCCCGGCAAAGAGACTCGAGGTGTTCGGCGCCTTCCCGGATGCTTCTCCACTTTGTGCGGTCTTGGGCCAGGGATTCCCAGGTGTCGGTGGGGATGTTACTGTTGAGTCTGTGCTTTCCAAATGTAGTTATGCTGAATAACTGGACACAGACAACAGAATACTTAAACAGGTCTTTAGTAACTGAGGGTCAGGGCTGAACTGAAATACAATTTGCTCCACAGGGTTTATATACCGGTGTGGTCACCACCGGTACTACAATATACAGGAGCCATCAGAAAGTAGTTCATCACCTTAAGGTAGTCTCTTAAGGTGGTACAGGTTACATACACTACAATTCCTCCCCTTTTAGCTTAACAGTGTACACCCCAATTTAAACATAACATGGATAACATATATACAACTTTCATACAAAACTGTTCAAAGATTCAGTCTCTGAGGAGGCCTCCTGATCCGGGCCGGATAACGCCTTTCAGGGGTCTCTGGTTCTCGTTGCTGGGGTGACTCATCCATTTGATCTCTTATGGATTGAACATCATCATGTACGTTCGAGTCTGAGGTAGATGCTACAGGTTCAATAACTTCTTCAACTGGTGTCTCTGCCGTAGACATGGGGTCGACCCTTGTTCTCGATTCCACAAGTTGGTCAGCATGACGTCGTATTACGTTCTCACCAACGTCTACCGTGTACATCAAGGGTCCTTGTCGGGCACGAATTGTTCCGGATTGCCATTTATCATTCCTATAGTCCCTGGCCAACACTGGTTGTCCTATTTCGAAACTCCGAGTGGCCTTGTTATTTACGTGCTGGAATTGTTTGTTTTCGACTTCCCTACGCACATTGGGTTTTAACAAATCCAACCGGGACCGCAACCTCCTGTTATAGAACATTATGGCAGTGCTTTGATTTGTCGCTGCATGCGTGGCGTTTCGATATGCCATCAGGAAATTGTCCACCTTGTGTTGTAGTGGAATATGGTCTTCGCTCATGGCCTTTATGTGTGTTGATCGTGAGATACTGGCGTGACGCTTCATCAACTTCCATCTGTAGGTACGCCTGCGCCAGGTCTATCTTGGTGAAGTGTTTCCCGCCAGACAGCGAAGCGAAGATATCCTCAATCCGCGGAAGCGGATATTGCACCGTGTGAAGAACCGGATTAACAGTGATCTTGAAATCGCCACAGATGCGAACCTTCCCAGGTTCCCCCGGCTTGTTGCTCAACGAACGCTTCATGACGGGAACAATGGGTGTGGCCCATTCGCTCCAGTCCACCTTTGACAGTACTCCTGAACGTTCTAGCCCTTCCAGCTCTGCTTCCACAGCAGGTCATATCGCATAAGGTACCGGTCTGGCTTTGAAAAATTTTGGGTTTGCATGTTCTTCAACCTTGATGTTTGCCGTAATTCCTTTCAGTGTTCCCAGTCCCTGTTGGAACACCTCCTTAGCATCGTCCAATATTTTGGACAGTCGTTTAGGTTTGACGTCGTCCTCTTTACAGGAATCTACAGTTAGTGCTTGTAAGGAATGCCAGTCCATATTTATTCTCCGGATCCATTACCGTCCCAGTAGTGGTGGACCTCCCTCAGGTAACACATACAAGTCCATTCCCTGACTTTCTTTACCATTGTAGACCACCTTTACCTTTATCTTTCCGATGGGGTATACTCTTTGCCCCGTGTATGTTTTCAATACGATCTCCGTATCCCTCAGGGGAATGTGTGAGAATAACCTTTTGTAATCTTGCTTATTCATGACCGTCAATGCCGATCCAGTGTCCAATTCCATCTTCACTTGGACTCCTGCTATCCGAAGCATGACCCAGATAGTTTGGTGGTCTGCTGTGTTACCCACATTATGTATTTTTAGACAACCCAGTTCCTTACTGCTGGAGTCTGAATCCGTCTTCTGTTCATCCGAACTGTTCTCTGTCACCTTGTGTACTTTTTTGTACTTCTCCTGCGGCGACTTTTTGTTGCTGGTCTTCTTTCCTGACCGGCATACTTTCGCTATGTGACCAAGTCTGCCACATTTCCTGCATTCTTTATCTTTGAACCAGCACTGGTTCTGATCATGCGTTGTCCTTCCGCAATGATAGCACTTTACTGCGCCCAATGCCATTTCATTGGTGCTGAATTCCAATGGCCTTTGCTGCATTTCTGCAGTGCCTCGTGCTGCTGCCTCGTGCGATGCTGCAATGCTGAAAGCTTTGTCCAGCGTAAGATCCTTTTCCTCTAGCAGTCGCTTCTGGGTTCCTTCCTTTAGTAGCCCACACACGAACTTATCTCTCAGAGCGTCTGCTAGTCCTGTACCGAACTGACAGTACTTTGATAACTTGCGCAGTTCGATTAAGAATTCAGCGTTGCTTTCCTCTTTAAGCTGAATTCTTTTGTAAAATTTAAATCGTTCCGCTATCAGCAGCGGCGTGGGGTTTAAATGCTCTTGCAGGATAGTAACAATATCCGCGAAACTCTTTCCTACCGGTTTATCTGGTGTTACAAGGTGCCTTAATAACCCGTATGTCTTCGCACCCATCGAGTTTAATAGGGTTAGTGCTTTCTTATCCGCCGGTACCTCATTCGCTGTACAGTAAACTTCAACGTGTTCCACATAAGTGGCCCAATCTTCTACATCGCTATCAAAAGCAGTGATGTTACCCGTTTTTGGCATCCTTGTTGAGTTTCCTTTATTTATTTATTTTTCAAAATGGCGGCTTCCCGCGCTTGGCAGCTTTTCCCGCGCTTGTCTTCTTCCCCCGCCGACTAAAATGGCGATTACCGCGCTGTTGCCGTTCTCGCCTCCCAGCGGTCCTTTATTTCCCCCGACGCTGCTGCTCTTGTTCCCCGCCGCTCCCGCGGTCCTCGTGGACATTAACGCTTTTCTGGCTGCTGCGTGTCTCTGCCCCGATTGCAGCCCGGCCCCTTACACCGGCTGCGGTCGTGTTCTCCGCCCTTTTCTTCGGTTTCCCTCCCCTTCTCCCACTGACAACTCGGCCGACTTCCCCTCCGTGCCGCTCGATCGGGCTTACCCACCGCTGTTGTAGAAGGGATGATCACTGCCTGTTGCTGATGGTGGACTTCATGGCCAGCAAATCCAAACCGGGTTCCCGATGCCTCCCGTGCGATGCGGTGCTCAGCAGGATGATGAGGGCGGATGCCCCTTTTCGACGCCCGTTCTGAGGACGAAGCTTCCTTGGATGCAAAACTGCCGCTAGGTATGATCAGACTCGTCGCCACTGTTGAGTCTGTGCTTTCCAAATGTAGTTATGCTGAATAACTGGACACAGGCAACAGAATACTTAAACAGGTCTTTAGTAACTGAGGGTCAGGGCTGAACTGAAATACAATTTGCTCCACAGGGTTTATATACCGGTGTGGTCACCACCGGTACTACAATATACAGGAGCCATCAGAAAGTAGTTCATCACCTTAAGGTAGTCTCTTAAGGTGGTACAGGTTACATACACTACAGTTACACTTTTTCAAGGAGGCTTTGAGGGTGTCCTTGAAGCGTTTCCTCTGCCCACCTGGGGCTCTCTTGCCGTGCCGGAGCTCCGAGTAGAGCCTTTGTTTTGAGAGTCTCGTATCGGGCATGCGGACAATGTGACCCGTCCATCGGAGCTGATTGAGCGTGGTCAAAGCTTCGATGCTGGGGATGTTGGCCTGAGCAAGAACACTGACGTTGGTGCACCTATCCTGCCAATGGATTTGCAGGATCTTGCGGAGGCAGCATTGGTGGTACCTCTCCAGTGCTTTGAGGTGACTGCTGTACATGGTCCATGTCTCTGAGGCATACAGCAGGGTGGGTATCACTGCTGCTCTGTAGACCATGAGCTTCGTGCCGGGTTTGAGGTCCTGGTCTTCAAACACTCTCTTCCTCAGGCGACCGAAGGCTGCACTGGCACACTGAAGACGGTGTTGGACGTCATCGTCGTCGCCTGCCCTTGTTGACAGTAGGCTCCCGAGGTATGGAAAGTGGTCCACGTTGTCCAAGGTCTTCAGGTGAAAACAATCATTGTTACAAAAGAGCTTTCTTACACAACAAAACACTTCATAATGGGAACTACATAACAAGAAAGAGTAACAGAAAATGCTGGAAAAACTCAGCAGGCCAGGCAGCATTCGTGGAGAGAGAAGCAGAGTTAACGTTTCAGGTCGATGACCCTTCGTCTGAAGAAATGTCTTCGACCTGAAACGTTAACTCTGTTTCTCTCTCCACGGATGCTGCCTAGCCTGCTGAGTTTTTCCAGCGTTTTCTGTTGTTATTTCGGATTTCCAGCATCCGCAGTATTTTGCTATCGTAACAAGAAAGAGTATTGTGCGAGCGCACTTAAAATTCACAAACTTTCCAACCCAATAAATTCATAGGTGGGGTTTCAATAGTCAGTAGTTGATTAGTATTACTATTAGTGCTTTTCAGTGATATATGTTTTATTCCTTGGAGTGCTTATATGTTTTTTGCGTGTTTCCTACTTTATCTGCAAACATTATATTTGCTATCCATTGTACAGTATTATTAACCAGGTTCACAGAAATGATTTTACATGAAAATGTCTCTCCTGAACTCCCCTCTAATCCTTCTTCCAATTACATAAAATCTATGCCTCCTGGTTATCAACCTCTTTGCTAAGGGAAATAGGTGCTTCCCATCCACTCTTTCTAGGCCCCTCATAATTTTATACCCTCTATTAGGTCTCCCCTCAGCCTCCTCTGTTCCAAAGAAAACAACTTTGGGCCAAATGGCCTCCTTCTGTGTCATAAATTTCTTTGATTCTATGGCCCATATTCTAGGGAAATGCTCTTGTGAAGCGCCTTGGGACGTTTTACTAGGTTAAAGACGCGACATAAATGCAAACAATGTTCCCTCTAAGCTGCGCACATGCGCAGCCGCGCAGCAATTTAAAGGTACCGAGCACAAAAAAATTTAGTGGGAACATTGAATGCAAGTTGTTGTTGCAGTGTCAGCCAGTGGCTCAGTGGGTAGCTCGCTCGCCTCAGGGTCAGAAGGTTGTGGGTTCATAGTCCCGCTCCAGAGACTTGAGCACATAAATCTAGGCTGACACTCCAGTGCAGTGCTGAGGGAGTGCTGCACTGTCGGAGGTGCCGTCTTTCGGATGAGCCGTTAAACCGAGGCCCTGTCTACCCTCTCAGGTGGACGCAAAAGATCCCACGGCCACTATTTTGAAGAAGAGCAGGGGAGTTATCCCCGGTGTCCTGGGCTAATATTTATCCCTCAATCAACATCACAAAAACAGATTATCTGGTCATTATCACATTGCTGTTTGTGGGAGCTTGCTGTGCGCAATTTGGCTGCCGCATTTCCGACATTACAACAGTGACTACACTTCAAAAGTACTTAATTGGCTGTAAAGCACTTTGAGACATCCGGTAGTCGTGAAGGCGCTATATAAATGCAAGTCTTTCTTGACATAAATGCATGTTTCATAAAGTGTCCTTGCCCTATCTCTGACTCATGCTGTCTTAGAGCATGGTTTCATGTGGTAAGCATGGGACCACTAAATTTACCCTACAGAGCTACCTCAAAGTGAGTTTATACACCAACTTTAGCATCGAACGAAACAATTCCCACTAGAAACACAAATCCCTCTGCGCAGCATAACTCCCGGTGTTCAGGTGCCGAGCGCAAAGTCTCCTCAAAGTGCAGCATTGTCACATCATCACACTCATGTCTAGACCATGGGCACATGAGCAGAGCTGTAAACCGGCTTCAGAATCACAGACTGCGTGAACTTGGAGGGCCAATATAAACTGTCTCTCCATGCACACAGGTTCCCTTTGTGCAATAAACTAGCAAATGTAACCTTTTAACATTGGTGCAAACCTCCTACTGCAGACCTGATAAGGTTTAGAAATTTAAACTATATTCCTTTTTGTCAATATTAATCTGTGAAAGAAAGACTTGCACTTATGTAGCACCTTTCACGACCTCAGGACGCCCCAAAGCGCTTTACAGCCAATGAAGTACTTTTGAAGTGCAGTTACTGTTGTAATGTAGGAAAAGCGGCAGCCAATTTGCGCACAGCAAGCTCCCACAAACAGCAATGTGACAATGACCAGATAATCTGTTTTTTTAGTGATGTTGATTGAGGGATAAATATTGGCCGGGACACCGGGGATAACTCCTCTTCTTAAAAATAGTGCAGTGGTGTGGCGGAGCCACTAAGAAACTCAGAGCAATTAATAATAATCCCTTTAACTACATTATAGTGCAGCTGCGGACTGCACCTTTAAACTGTCTGTTAACTATACTGTATGTACTTTCCTGCACTCTGCGTGATGACGTCATGACGCCGATCACGTGACCGCCAGTGGCGCGAAGAACGCGATGACGTCATGATGTCAGCTTCCAGAACCTTCCAGCAGTCGTCGAGTGCCTTGCAACCTGAGCAGACCTGTATACAGCTTCTCTTGTAGTTTTACCAGTTAACTTCGTTGTTCATTAAACTTTGTTATTTTGATTCACCGAGTTGAACTCCGTTATTAAGTTAGGAACCTCCGTTCCTACATTGGTGACCCCGATCTCGTCGGACAACCTTCGTTGAGATTCCAGGATGAGCACGAATGCCGTCGCCCTCAAACTGCCGCAGTTCTGGGAACAGCAACCAGCAGCACGGTTTTTCCAGGCAGAAGCGCAGTTCGCACTCCGGGAGGTTACAGCAGATTCGACCCGTTATTTCTACGTGGTCTCCGCTCTCGACAGCGCCACGGCCTTGCGGGTCGTCAGCCTCCTTGGCAGTCCACCAGACGAGGGCAAGTATGAAGCTCTTAAAACTCGTTTGCTACAGATATTTGGCCTCAATAAGTCGGAGCGCGCACGCAGGCTTATTTCTATGCCCGGCCTCGGGGACTCAAAACCATCGGAACTGATGAGCCAGATGCTCACGCTTTTGGGGTCGGAACCCCAATGCTTTTTGTTCCGCGAACTTTTCCTCTGCCAGCTACCTGAACCGGTTCAGACGGCCTTGGCCAACTCTGCAATCACGGACTGTGCCGAGCTCGCTGCAGAGGCCGACAAGATTTTTACGGTTACACAGCAGTGTTGTGCAGCCACGAGGCGCCCTTCACCCACGCGTGCGAGGCCCAGTCCTCCTCCAGCAGGCTGGTGTGCGTACCACGCCCGTTTTGGCGCCAAAGCTCGATGCTGCCGTCCTCCCTGCAGTTTCTCCCCGAAAAAAAACTTCAGCAAGCCCGTGTTCTTCGAGAAGGATGACAGGGCCTGAAAAACACGTCCAGTTCGCCATGGCGGTCGGTTCAGCGGGGAAACTTCTTTACATTACGGATTCAATGACAGGGCAACGATTCCTATGCGACACTGGTTCCCAGTGCAGTATTCTGCCAGCTTCAAAGCTAGATCTGCAATCCGGCGGTCATGGTCCTTCCCTCGAGGCAGCTAATGGCGCGGCTATCCGCACATTCGGAAAACGGACAGTCAATTTAACCTTCGGCGGTCAGCGTTTTGTGTGGGAGTTTATCACAGCTAAAGTATCACAGGCCATACTGGGGGCCGATTTCTTCCGTGCTAACGGCTTTCTGGTCGACGTCCAACACTGCCGACTCATTAATGCATCCACTTTCCACGCGGTGCCTTGCCACCGCAGCACTGCTGTGTCCTGGTCGGTCGCCTGTGCAGTTCCAGCGCAGGACGGGTTTACGCGCCTGCTCGGCGAGTTTCCGGAGCTCACCAGGCCTACCTTCTCGGCAGCAGTCACAAAGCATAGTGTGGCGCACCACATCACCACGACAGGATCGCCGGTTTACGCTCGGGCACGGAGATTGGAACCCGGCAAGCTCGCAGCTGCAAAGGCAGAGTTTCAGACCATGGAGCGCCCTGGGATCATCCGACGCTCTGACAGTCCTTGGTCCTCCCCACTGCACATTGTCCCTAAACCGTGCGGCGGATGGCGGCCTTGCAGTGATTACAGACGCCTGAACGATGCCACTACACCGGATAGGTATCCAATACCGCATATACAAGATTTTTCAGCCCATCTGGCTGGCAACTCGGTATTCTCCAAGGTGGATCTCGTCCGCGGATATCACCAAGTTCCCGTACACCCTCAGGACATCCCCAAAACGGCGGTCATCACACCGTTCGGGCTGTTTGAGTTTCTCCGAATGCCATTCGGTTTGAAAAACACGGCTCAGGCCTTCCAAAGGCTCATGGACTCTGTGTTACGGGATCTGCCCTTTCTTTTCATTTATTTAGATGACATTCTCATCGCCAGTAAAGATACGAAGGAACACTTGGTGCATTTACGCACACTCTTTGCCCGTCTCAGCCAACATGGCCTCATCGTCAACCCAGCTAAATGCCAGTTCAGGTTAACCAGCATTGACTTTCTGGGGCACAGGATTACCTCAAACGGTGCCGTTCCACTGGCCACCAAGGTAGAGGCAGTTACGGCATTCCCGAGGCCTCACACAGTCAAATCCCTGCAGGAGTTCCTGGGGACGGTAAATTTTTATCATCGGTTTGTCCCCAAGGCGGCCCAGTTGATGCAGCCACTGTACGAAGCACTAAAAGGGAAGTCGGGCAAGGACGTTATCACTTGGACTCCGCAGATGGACCAGGCGTTCCTCGACACCAAGGCGGCGTTTGCAGATGCAACCATGCTTGCACACCCATTCCCGGGCGCGACCATCGCTCTCACTACGGATGCCTCCAACTATGCCATCGGGGCGGTCCAAGAACAATGGGTCGACGGGACTTGGCAGCCATTAGCTTTTTTCAGCCGCCAACTGCGCAAGAACGAGCGCAAGTATAGCACGTTTGACAGGGAGTTGCTGGCCCTGTTTTTGGCCATCCGGCATTTCCGTTTTCTCCTAGAAGGGCGCCCGTTCACTGCGTTCGTGGACCTCAAGCCACTCACTTTCGCAATGGCCAAAACGATGGAACCTTGGTCAGCTCGACAACAGCACCACCTCACATTTATATCCGAATTTACGACGGATTTACGGCATGTGTCAGGCAAAGATAATCTCGTGGCTGATTGCCTCTCCCGTGCTCCAGTCCAGGCAGTTCACCTGGGCATCGATTTCGTCGGGTTGGCGGAAGAGCAACTGGCAGATCCCGAGGTGCAGGTATATCGGACCATGCCTTCCAGTTGGCAGGTTGCTGACGTGAAGTTTCAAGCAGCAGGAACCACTCTCTTGTGCGACACATCCATGGGAGTGCCCCGGCCCATTGTGCCGGTCGAATGGCGTAAGAAAATTTTCCAGGCTATACACGGTTTATCGCATCCAGAGATGCGAGCTTCACAATGGCTCATGTCCCGCAAATTTGTGTGGAAGGGAATGCATTTAGACGTCCGAGACTGGACAAACAATTGTGTTGATTGTCAGAAATCGAAGGTCCACCGTCACATCAAGGCTCCAGTGGCCAATTTCCCGGTGCCAGAACGATGTTTTGATCACGTACACGTGGACCTAGTGTGTCCTCTTCCCGCCTCGCGGGGATTCACGCATCTCTTGACTGTAGTGGACCGTACCACCAGGTGGCCAGAGGCGATTCCCTTGGTCGCTACCACTGCAGCAGACGTCTCCAGGGCATTCATTTCGTCGTGGGTGGCTCGGTTCGGGGTACCATCCGACATCTCCTCTGACCGGGGTCCGCAATTCATGTCAGAGTTGTGGAACGCAGTTGCACAGGGCTTGGGTACCAAGCTGCACCGTACTACCGCTTACCATCCGCAGGCGAATGGCCTGTGCGAAAGGTTCCATCGGTCTCTCAAGGCGTCCCTCCGTGCCAGCTTGCGTGGATCCAATTGGGTGGACAGACTCCCCTGGGTGATGCTCGGTCTCTGCACAGCCCCCAAGGACGATCTCCAGTCTTCATCGGCCGAGTTAGTCTACGGTCAGACACTCCGAGTACCAGGTGACTTCCTCCCTCCACACACGGAACTGTGGTCTGCAGCTCGGCAGCTCCTCCAACATCACGAGGCGGCCAAGAATTTCCTGCCTATTCCAACCTCGCATCACGACCTACAGAGGCCTCATGTCCCGGCAGAGCTCATGACCGCTGATTACGTTTTTATCCGGCAGGACGCTCACAGAGACCTGCTCAAACTGCCTTATGCTGGACCGTTTCGTGTCATCTCTTCAGGAGAAAAAATTTTCACGGTCGAAGTGGGCGGGAGGGCCGATACCATCTCTATCGACCGACTTAAACCAGCTCACCTAGATCGGAGTGAACCAGTTGTTCCTACTCAGCCACCTCGCCGTGGACGACCACCGTTGACCGCCGGACCAGTTCTGCAACAGCCCGCCATTGACCCGCCTGCATCTACCTCATCGTTGCCCGCACCACCTGATATTGTTTCCACCACACCTGTTGCGCCGCTTCAGCCACAGCCAAGCTCCAGCTCATTTGCCAACGTTCCACTTCCGCTGCCTGAGTTTCGTCGCCACTCGGCCAGGCTCATCAAGCCTCCTGCTCGTCTGACACTGTCTGTTAAAGGGGATTCTGGGGGGGCGCCTGTGGCGGAGCCACTAAGAGACTCAGAGCAATTAATAATAATCCCTTTAACGACATTATAGTGCAGCTGCGGACTGCACCTTTAAACTGTCTGTTAACTATACTGTATGTACTTTCCTGCACTCTGCGTGATGACGTCATGACGCCGATCACGTGACCGCCAGTGGCGCGAAGAACGCGATGACGTCAGCTTCCAGAACCTTCCAGCAGTCGTCGAGTGCCTTGCAACCTGAGCAGACCTGTATACAGCTTCTCTTGTAGTTTTACCAGTTAACTTCGTTATTCATTAAACTTTGTTATTTTGATTCACTGAGTTGAACTCCATTAGTAAGTTAGGAACCTCCGTTCCTACAGTGGGATCTTTTTCGTCCACCTGAAAGAGCAGACGGGGCTTCAGTTTAACGTCTCATCCAAAGGACGGCACCTCCAATAGTACAGCGCTCCCTCAGTACTGCACTGGAGCGTCAGCCTAGAATGTTGTTCTCAAGTCTCTGGAGTGGAACTTGAACCCTCAACCTTCAGTCTCAGAGGCGAGAGTGCTACCAACTGAGACACGGCTGACACTGTGAAGGCAGTGGAGGAAATCATTCCAATTTAAAATCTTGCAGTTTACTTTACAGTGACCGCCACCAAATCTGAGCTGATTTGCCCTCAGTTTAGAGATGAAGAGACCAAATGTGGTACCTTACCACTGCCCTAGCTGAGAATAGCAGGCTAGTTATTGGACCTGGGCCCTTGTGCTCTGTATGCTCAGTATGAGACTACACTGAGTTAGAAGGATGGCAATAATTTAAAGAAAGAGCTTGCATTTATATAATACCTGTCACGTCCTCAGGATGTCCGAAGGTTTTTCACAGCTATTGAAGTGTGGCCACTGTTGCATGGTAGGCAAACACAGCAGCCATTTTGCCCACAGCAAGATCCCACAAACAGCAATGAGATAAATGACCAATTATCTGGGTTTTTTATTTTAAAGTGGTGATGGTTAAAGGATAAATGTTGGTCAGGACACTGGGAGAAATAACTTGCTGCTCTTTGAATAGTGCCATGGGATTTTTAACGTACACTCGAGATGGCAGACAGGGCCTCGGTTTAACATCACCTCTGACAGTACAGCAGCACTTTCCTTAAGTGTCACCTTAGATTATGTGCTCAGCTGGGGCTTAGAACCCACAACCTTCTATCTGAGAGATAAGTGCACTATCACTGAACCAACACTAACATTTACCAATCTGATCAGTAAAGTTTCATGTTTAGCTTTGAAGTGATGTGTCATGGTGCAGTGAAGTAGAATATCGATATACTATTACAGGGTAGGGTTCATGAGGAAAAGGCTTGATTCCTGTGTTCTGCAAGTACTCTCACTCTCAGCTCTTCTCATCTGGAGAACGTCGGCCGGCAGCTCCTCGGCGGGAAGGCATTCCGACTGGGAGGAGGGGAACCGAGCATGGCGGCCAGAGGCCGGAACGTGAGCGGGAGAAGCAGGCCCCGGGCCGTCGGACCGTGGAGCCGGCGATGGTGAGGAGGAGGCCGCGGCGACCGGAGCATTTACATCCCGACGATATGTTCGGCGAGTTGGGCGGAGGCAGCGCAGCGCAACGAGCAGCAGCAGCAGCCACGACGACCCGCTACAGCACGTCGGCCAGCAGCTCCTTGGCGGGAAGCTCGCAGTCCGACTGGGAGGAAGGGAGCCGGGCATGGTGGCCAGAGGTCGGATCGTGAGCGGGAGAAGCAGGCCACCACATGTGGAGCCGGCAACAGTGAGGAGGAGGCCGCGGTGACGAGGAGGACGGAGCAGCTGAGGGACATCGTGCTCCCACTGCCACTGGATGTCATTGAATTGACTTTCTGAACACGGTGCTGTAAGAATAGCTGACGTGTCCCTACGGGGAGTAAGCATTCCATTGTACTTGTACTAGTACTAGTTACATATGGCAAATAAAATTGAATTGAATTGAAATGCTGCACAGAGACACCAGAAACCTCCCTGTCTTTTGGGATAGGAGAGTGGGAGGAAGTAGCAGAAAGTGCCCTGGTCAGTCTTGTGCAGCTTGCAGTTGTCCGGGAAGGCTCGTCATTCGGTCACTATATCTGCCCCTTGAACCAGGAATGGTGTGTAGCACAGCAAAAGAGAAGGAAGTCAATGAATAAAAACGAATGTTTTTAAATTGAGAAAGTGGGTGGTGCAGTTGGTTAGTACATTAGCTTTTCATCCTTGATATCCAGCCCAGAACGATGGAATGAAAGTCTCCTTTCTCCGTTGGCTTTAGGTGATCTGAATATGAGCAGTCTAAACCCGGTTCTACGGATATGGGTCCAAAACACAAAAGGTCGTGTCTTTTTGCAACACCAAAGTTCTGATTGGGATACCGCGCGCATGGGCAGAAGGCCTCAAAAATGGTCATGCAAATAATCACTCCGAACACAAAACTGTCACTAATTAGTAATCTCAACGACAAGGTAGGTGTAGGAAACAAAGTGACGCTGGTGTAGTAGGGGTGCACCTCTGTGGTGAGGTCGAAGCCACTTAGGTCAGGGAGTTTTTGCTGGATTTAACCATGCCATATTTAACATGGAAGGACCTGAGGCTGACGTAGGTGCCCTAAATGGGAAAATCTTCCACCTCCCTTACACAGACAACATGTATCCATCCCCCTACCCCAATTAAAAAGCTAGTGTTTCAGAAGTAACAGAAACATCAAAGTGGATGTATCTGTAATCTGTATTTTTTCAACAAAAGCTATATTTCATTGAATTTACTGTACTTGTCTTAGTGGTAGCACTCTCACCTCTGAGTCAGAAGGTCATGGGTTTAAGCCCCATTCAAAACTTGAGCACATAACCTGGGCTTACTCTTCACTGCAGTACTGATGGAGTGCTGCACTGTCAGAGGAGCCATCTTTTGGATGAGATTTTAAATAGAGGCCTTGTCTTCCCTTTCAGGTGCATGTAAAAAATCCTGTGACTGAAAGAAGAGCAGGGGAATTCATCCAATGTCCTGGCCACTTCTTCCCTGAATCAACATCACTAAAACAGATTATCTGGTCATTTATCTCATTTGTGGGACCTCGCTGTTTGCAAAATGGCTGCCGCATTTCCCTACATTACAACTGAGACTACACTTCAAAAGTACTTCATTGGCTGTGAAGTACTTTGACACATCCTATGGTTGTGAGAGGTGCTATATAAATGCAAGTTTTTTCTTAGTAACCTCCAGGATAATATCTGCCCTTGAATTGTTGATGTTGCACACTTTGTTTGAACACAAATAGAAATCCCTGCAAGTACACTATCGATAATGCATTATCCTTGAACTTAAAGGACAGGTGTTGTTTAAACCTAAATTAATTTATTCTAAGTACAGCAATGGAATAGAAGCTTAGAGTTCCAGTTTGGCTCAATGGTAACATTCTCGTATCTGAGTCAGAAGGTTACAGGTGCAATCTCATCCAGGACTTGTTGGAGATGAGATGTTAAATAGGGGTGACCTAATAGAGGTCTTTAAAATTATGTAAGGTTTTGATAGAGTGGATACAGAGAGAATGTTTCCACTTGTGGGGAAGAGCATAACTAGAGGCCATCAATATAAGATAGTCACCAAGAAATCCCATAGGGAATTCAAAAGATTCGGGAGAATATATAATGGAGAATAAGGAAATGGCAGACCAATTAAACTCATACTTTGGTTCTGTATTCACAAAGGAGGACACAAATAACCTCCCAGGAATATCGACAAACATAGGGACTAATGAGAGGGAGGAGCTGACAGAAATTAGTATCTCTAGGGATATGGTGTTGGGTAAGTTGAGGGGACTGAAGGCCGACAAATCCCCGGGGCCTGATAAACTACATCCTAGGGTACTTAAGGAGGTGGCCCTGGAGATAGCAGATGCTCTAAGGATCATCTTCCGGAACTCCATTGACTCGGGAACAGTACCCGTGGATTGGAGGGTAGCTAATGTTACCCCAATATTTAAAAAGGGGGGTAGAGAGAAAGCAGGGAATTATAGACCAGTAAGCCTTACATCGGTTGTGGGCAAAATGCTAGAGTCCATTATTAAGGATAAAATAGCGGAGCACTTGACAAATGGGGAAAGGATCAGACAGAGTCAACATGGATTTACAAAGGGTAAATCGTGTTTGACTAATCTGCTGGAATTTTTTGAGGAAGTAACTGGTAAAATAGATGGGGGAGAGCCAGTGGATGTGGTGTACCTTGACTTCCAGAAAGCCTTCGATAAGGTTCCACACAAAAGATTATCATGCAAAATTAAGGTTCATGGGATTGGGGGCAAAGTATTAACGTGGATAGAGAACTGGCTGGCGGATAGAAAACAGAGAGTTGGAATAAACGGCTCGTTTTCGGAGTGGCAGGCAGTGACCAGCAGGGTGCCGCAAGGATCTGTCCTGGGACCCCAGCTGTTCACAATATATATAAATGATCTGGATCAGGGAATTGGATGCAATATTTCCAAATTCGCTGACGACACTAAACTAGGAGGAGGGGTGGGCTCTGATGAGGATGTCAGGAGGCTACAGTGCGATTTGGACAGGTTGGGGGAATGGGCGGATACGTGGCAGATGCACTATAATGTGGATAAATGCGAGGTTATCCACTTTGGGGGTAAAAACAGGAGGGTGGATTATTATCTAAATGGCAATAGATTGGGAGATGGGGAAGTGCAGAGGGACCTGGGTGTTCTTGTGCACCAGTCACTGAAGGAGAGCATGCAGGTGCAACAGGCGATTAAGAAGGCAAATGGTATGTTGGCCTTCATATCAAGGGGGTTCGAGTATAGGAATAGGGATACCTTACTACAGCTGTACAAGGTGCTGGTGAGACCGCATCTGGAGTATTGTGTACAGTTTTGGTCGCCCCATCTGCGGAAGGATGTTCTTGCCATGGAAAGAGTGCAGCGGCGATTCACCAGGCTGATACCTGGAATGGCGGGAATGACCTACGAGGAGAGATTGAATAGTTTGGGCTTGTACTCACTGGAGTTTAGAAGATTGAGAGGGGATCTCATCGAAACATATAAAATTATGGCAGGCCTGGACAGGCTGAATTCAGAGAGAATGTTTCCAATGGCAGGGGAGCACAGAACCAGGGGCCACAGTCTAAAAATAGCGGGCAAATCATTTAAAACAGAGATGAGGAAGAATTTCTTCACTCAAAGAGTGGTGAGCCTGTGGAATTCCCTGCCACAGAGGGCTGTGAAGGCTAATTCAATAAATATTTTCAAGAGAGAATTGGATATATTTCTGAAGGCTAAGGGGATTAAGGGTTACGGAGAAAAGGCGGGGACGGGGTACTGAACTGGTAAGATCAGCTATGATCTCAGACGAGGATCAGCCATGATCTCATTGAATGGCGGAGCAGGCTCGAAGGGCCGAATGGCCTACTCCTGTTCCTATCTCTATGTTTCTATGAAACTACTTTACCCAAAGAGTGGTGAGAATGTGGAACTCGCTACCACAGGGAGTGGTTGAAACGAATAGTATAGATGTATTTAAGGGGAAGCTAGATAAGCCTATGAGGGAGAAGGGAATAGAGGGTTATGCTGATAGTTTTAGATGAGGAAAGACGGGAGGAGGCTCGAGTGCAGCATAAATGCCGGCATGGACTGGTTGGGCCGAATGGCCTGTTTCTGTGCCGTATATCCGATGTAATTCTATGTAAACCAAGGCCTAATCTGCCTGCTTTTTCAGGTGGTTGTAAAAGATCCCATGGCACTATCTGAAGAGCAGGGAGTTCTCCCTTTGTCAATGCCACCTTCAGCTCTCAACCAAAATCATCAAAAACAGATTAATTGGTCATTTAACTCATTCTTTTGTTTGTGGGACCTTGCTGTGTGAAAATCTGCTGTCACATTCACCGACAAAACAGCAGTGACTGCACTTCAAAAAGTTATTCAGCTTTGGAATGTTTTTTATTTCTATATAGGGAAAGCCATTACCAGCTTCACTGATTTGTGAAATCAAATAAAAATTAGAAAGGTAAATGATCACAAGTATTTACCGCATTATTCTCCTAACTACAATTTGATCAGCACCCTGCAAGGCTGAGAAATAAGGGACAATTTATTACATAAGGTACGCTCCATGTATATATGTCACAGCATCAGGCAGTGTGCATATTCTCAAATCTGAGCCATCGCAGAAATTGGAAATGGAGGAATTTTTTTACATACAGGAAACTCTCTTTTAACTGGCACCTAAAAGAAATCTCTCTTAACCGGCAAAATTCAGGAGTAGGTTCAGGTAAGTTTTACTATATATTAGTGGCCGTGTAACCGGGTTCCTGGATCTGTGGCCGTGTAACCGGGGTTTCTGCACAAGTGCCGTGCAACCGGGGCTCCTGCACCTGTGGCCGTGTACGGGGCTCTCATACCTTGGTAAGTATACCTCTCTGTAATCCGGACTTTTTGATCAACCGGCACCACGCCGGTCCCGTCGGTGCCGGATAAAAAAGAGTTTCCTGTAAGTATGCACCCCATAGTTTAATTTAACATAACAGTATCAGCAACCAAGGTCAGGTCACTGGAACAGTTTTTTTGGGGGAAGAAAGATGACGACACAGGTTTCAACTCCTTTGAGGTGGGTTAGCAATGAAAAAAAATGTGCATTTCTATAGCGCCTTTCACGACCACCGGACGTCCCAAAGCGCTTTACAGCCTATGAAGTACTTTTTGAAGTGTAGTCACTGTTGTAATGTAGGAAACGCCGGCAGCCAATTTGCGCTCAGCAAGCTCCCACAAACAGCAAAGTGATAATGACCAGATAATCAGTTTTTGTGATGTTGATTGAGGGATAAATATTGGCCAGGACACCGGGGATAACTCCCCTGCTCTTCTTCGAAATAGCGCCACGGGATCTTTTACGTCCAGCTGAGCGAGCAGACGGGGCCTCGGTTTAACATCTCAATGAGACACAGAAAGATTACAGAACTTTTATGGAAAAAAGTGGTTATAGTAATTCAGGCTTGATCATAAACAACACTGTCTGTTTGTCTGAAATAGTAAATCTAATTTCAGCCAGCCACGGTCTAGTTTCTCCATAAATAAGGAGGGCCTATTATTATAACTGAAAGTTAATCACATAAACTGCACTAACTGTTGCCTCTGTGTTTACAATAAAACATACTGCCTAAGGAGTAGTAAGGAGCAGGTGTCCTTAGAGTCTTGGGGGGAGAAATTCGGTATCGCCCCGTTTGGGGCGCTAACTTTTAAAAGTTGAAAAAATTAGCGCCAGGTGCTAATGTTTTTCAACTTTTAAAAAATTCGGGGTTTGCGCTCCAGGAAGGAAGTGGAGCGCTAAATCAAGCACACCACTTCATTCCTGGAGCACAGCAGGCAGGGTGGTCGGTGAGCAGCACTGCACAATGGGCCGTACTGCACTGCCGCGTTGGAAGGCTCCTTCCCTCCCTTAAAGGGAAGGGCCATCGCTGCAGGTTCTGCAAGAGGCAAACTGACCTGGTCCCTGACAGCAGCCGCAATCCGGCCCGATCAGCCCGATACACGGCAGCAAAGTGCCAGGCTGATCAATCGCTGGGGAAGACAAATGAAAAAAAAGAGAAAGAACATTTTGGAATTTTTTTTACTTACCTCGCCTTTAAGTGTCGCCCCTGCGAAGCGCCCGGCCTCCCAATGAACGCCTCCTGCAGCTGCCGGTGTTTCTGCCCAGCGATGCTGCTGGGGGCGGAACCGAAGTTCGGGTCCGGGGCGATGCGCGCGGTGATGATGTCACGATCTCCGGGTAAAGGAGATCGGGGCGCAATGCCGTACCGCCGCCACAAATCTCCCGCCGAATATAGTGGGAGTTGGTCTACTCGCCGCGCCCGGTCGGTAAGTGCTTTGCGCCCCACCCCCCGGAGGCGATAACGAGGCCAATTTCTAGCCCTTAGTTTTCCTGCCAAAAGGAAGTGGCCACAAGAAAGGTGAAGAGGTGAGTAATGCTAACAGAAAGCTGCTATCACAACAATGGTTGTCTTACTCAATTAAACATCATCCTGGTGATGGAATGACACCACTTCACACGAAAAGACACTTTTGAAGAGCTTCTGGTGTAATCTTCATATGAAAAGATTTTTGTGGCTGCTTGGCAGGTTTTGATGAAACACATCTGTTCAATTCTTAGTAAATCCGTACATCCCAATTTGCAAAGTACATTTGTGACAACCCGGAGTGTCAGCCTTTAACTCTCAATATGAAGTTAGATTTAGTGAATGTATTTCATTTTCTACAGCACCTGCCTGCATGCGGCAACCTATGTCTACCATAGACCAGATGTTGCCAAAAGGTGAACATATAAAAATATTAACATATTAAAGTATTTTCAGATCATCTTCTCAAGGGCGTCAGAGGACACTTGGGTTATAGAAGTGCAATAGACAGCAAGCACACTGATCTTCTGCCATTGGTTGCACTTGGAAATACATAATGGCTAATTTATCTTGTCTCAATGACAGTGCACACCGACTCATTCCTTCTGAACTGCCATCTGATGCACCAGATCCCCTTCTAGCTCGTGCTAAAGGAGAATGGTGCAGAATGAGAAGTTAAATAGGAGAGACAAATATAAAAATAACAACAGAAAATGCTGGAAAAACTCAGCAGGTCAGGCAACATCCGTGGAGAGAAATTTGAGTTGACGTTTCGGGTTGGACCCTTCTTCAAAACTGGAAAGAAAAGAAACGAGATCGGAGGCAGGGCTGCGATCGGACAAAAGAATAAAAGAAACAAAAGAAGTAAAAGAGATTAGAAGCTAGACGAGATGGTAATAGGCTGGGATTAGGTGTAAAGTGTACTGGCAGGGCAAAAGATAGCTGCCAGATGTGAGAGAGAAACAAAAGGAAAGGGGGGGGGGGGAAAAGGAGTGGAACAATTACAAGAGAAAATGAAATGGGGGCCGAGCTTATGATCTGAAATTGTTGAACTCGATATTGAGTCCGGAAGGCTGCAGACTGCCTAATCGGAAGATGAGGTGCTGTTCCTCAAGTTTACGTTGAGCTTCCGTGGAACAATACAAGAGGCCAAGGACGGTGAGGTCCGAGTGGGAATGGAGCGGTGAATTAAAATGACAGGTGACCGGAAGCTCGGGGTCACCCTTACGGACTGAACGGAGGTGTTCCGCAAAGCGGTCACCCAATCTGCGTTTGGTCTCCCCAATGTAGAGGAGACCGCATCGTGAGCAGCAAATATAATCCTGCTCACTCAAAACTAACCCGTAGCAATGTAAAAATACTTATAAACTGTTAAAGAGTAAATCTTGTAGTGTCATCTAGTGCATCACTGAACCACAATCAGAATCCCAGGTCAAAAAAGCCCAATTGGGTTGATTACACCGACCTATTTCAGTTTTTTTGTCTGAGTACACTCCTGTGAAGCGCCTTGGGGCATTTTACTATGTTAATGGCACTGAATAAATACAAGTTGTTGCTGTTAAGTGCAGGCTCAGAAAGCAACAGTGAGTTACCTGCAAATCTCAACAGGATGGTCACAGCCACCTGGAACGTTGAAGTAAATGAAAAGAGTTCTCTGTTCAGAAACAGCAGTCCTTTTAAAAAGAGGAACCATTATTAATGGTTAAGCAACGCCTCGATTTAAAAATTCTTATCCCGGTTTTCAAATCCCTTCATAGCCTCGCCCCTCCCTATCTCTGTAATCTCCTCCAGCCCCACAACCCCCCAGAGATATCTGCGCTCCTCTAATTCTGGCCTCTTGAGCATTCCTGATTTTTAATCGCTCAACCACTGGTGGCCGCCCTTTCAGCTGCCCTAAGCTCTGGAATTCCCTCCCTAAACTTCTCCGCCTTTCCACCTCTCTTTCCTCCTTTAAGATGCCCCTTAAAACCTACCTCTTTAACCAAGCTTTTGGTCACCTGCCCTAATATCTCCTTATGTGGCTCAGTGTCAAATTTTGTTTTATAGTGCTCCTGTGAAGCTGTTCCAGTACAGCTACAACACTGGCACCTATCCGACAATGTGGAAAACTGCCCAGGTATGTCCTGTCCACAAAAAGCTGGACAAATTCAATCGGGCCAATTATCCCCCACCATCAGTCTACTCTCAATCATCAGCAAAGTGATGGAAGGTGTCGTCGACAGTGCTGTCAAGCGGCACTTACTCACCAATAACCTGCTCACTGATGCACAGTTTGGGTTCTGCCAGGACAACCCGGCCCCAGACCTCATTACAGCCTTGGTCCAAACATGGACAAAGGAGCTGAATTCCAGAGGTGAGGTGAGAGTGACTGCCCTTGACATCAAGGCAACATTTGACAGAGTGTGGCATCAAGGAACCCTAGTAAAACTGAAGTCAATGGGAATCGGAGAGAAAACTCTCCACTGGCTGGAGTCATACCTAGCACAAAGGAAGATGGTTGTGGTGGTTGGTGGTCAATCATCACAGCCCCAGGACATCGCTGCAGGAGTTCCTCAGGGCAGTGTCCTAGGACCAACCATCTTCAGCTGCTTCATCAATGACCTTCCCTCCAATATAAGGTCAAAAATGGGGATGTTCGCTGATGACTGCACAGTGTTCAGTGCCATTCACAACTCCTCAGATAATGAAGTAGTCCATGCCCGCATGCAACAAGACCTGGACGACATTCAGGCTTGGGCTGATAAGTGGCAGGTAACATTCGCGCCACAGAAGCGCCAGGCAATCACTATCTCCAACAAGCGATAGTCTAACCACCGCCCCTTAACATTCAACGGCATTACCATCGCCAAATCCCCCACCATCAACATCCTGGAGGTCACCATTAACCAGAAACCTAACTGGGCCAGCCACATAAATACTGTGGCAACTAGAGCAGGTCAGAGGCTCGGTCTTCTGCGGAGAGTGTCTCACCTCCTAACCCCGCAAAACCTTTCCACCATTGACAAGGCACAAGTCAGGAGTGTGAGGGAATATTCTCCACTTGCCTGGATGAGTGCAGCTCCAACAACACTCAAGAAGCTCGATACCATCCAGGACAAAGCAGCCCGCTTGATTGGCACCCCATCCACCACCTTAAACATTCATTCCCTCCACCACCGGCGTACTGTGGCTGCAGTGTGTACCATCTACAAGATGCACTGAAGAACCTCACTAAGGCTCCTTCGGCAGCACCTCCCAAACCCGCGATCTCTACCACCTAGAAGGACAAGGGTAGCAGGCGCATGGGAACACCACTACCTCCAAGTCACACACCATCCTGACTTGGAAACATATCGCCGATCCTTCATCATCGCTGGGTCAAAATCCTGGAACTCCCTCCCTAACAGCACTGTGGGAGCACCTTCACCACACGGACTGCAGCAGTTCAAGAAGGCGGCTCACCACCACTTTCTCAAGGGAAATTCGGGATGGGCAATAAATGCTGGCCTTGCCAGCGACACCCACACCCCATGAACTAATTTTTTAAAAATCGACTTGGGACATTTTACTACATTAAAGGCGCTATATAAATACAAGTTGTTGTTGTTATTTCCTTTTTTTTTAATGTATAATTAAATGGGCAAAGCATGGGACAAGGTCTTATATTTAAAAAGCATCTCATCTCAAAGCTCTTTACATGCGCTGAATTATGTTAACCTGCAGTGTTATTAGGCAAAGAAGCCACTACTTTTCATAGAGGAAGATCTCACAAACTGACTGACTAGTAATTTTAGTTTTGGTGGTGGTTATCGAGGATGGTGGTGGTGGTGGTGGGCAAGAAAGAAAGTAAATGGAAAAAAAAGCTGAAAGACGACACCTTTGAGAATATATCGGGGGTAATGTTCAATTTACTGCTGGCATGTAATTGCGGGTCAGGCCCGTTATAGAAATTGCATGATTTTCCTTTTCTTTGAAAATCAATGGAAAGTAAGATGGGGGGTAAAATAAAATTACTGACACGTGGTTGCAGGGTGACCAAGGTTGGGAACTAAATATTCTAGGGTATCTGTTCTGATGAAAGCTCTTCGACCTGAAATGTTAACTCTGTTTCTTTCTCCATAGATGCTGCCTGACCTGCTGAATATTTCCAGCATTTTCTGGTTTTATTCCAGTGTACTTGACGTTTAGAAAAGATCGGCAAAAGATAGGAGGTGGGGTAGCCCTGAGAATAAAGGCAGTAGCGAGAAAGGATCTTAGCCCAAAAAATCAAGATGTAGAATCAGTATGGGTGGAGCTAAGAAATAACAAAGGGCAGAAAACACTGGTGGGAGCACTTTATAGGCCCCCCTAACAGTAGTGTTGGACAGAGTATAAATCAGGAAATTAGAGGAGCATGTAACAAGGGTAATTCAATAATTGTGGGGAACTTTAATCTTCTTATAGACTGGGCAAACCAAATTTGCAAAAGTAGCTAGGAGGATGAGTTCATGGAATGCATTCAAGACAGTTTTCTAGAACAATATGTTGAGGAACCAACTAGAGAAGAGGCTATTTTAGATCTAGTATTGTGTAATGAGACAGGGTTAATTAGTAATCTTATAGTAATGAATCCTCTGGGGAAGAGTAATAATATGGTAGAATTTCATATTAAGTTTGAGAGTGATGTAGTTAAGTCTGAAACTAGGGTCCTAAATTTAAACAAAGCCAATTATGGAGGTGATGGGCGAGTTGGCTAAGGTAGATTAAAAGGTATGATGGTAGATAAGCAATTGCAAATGATTTAAACAAATAATTCATAATTCTCAACAAATATATATTACCTTGAGGAATAAAAACTCCACTGGAAAAGTGTTACAACCATGGCTAACTAGAGAAGTTAAGGATAGTATTAGATCAAAAGAGGATTACAATGTTGCCAAAAAGAGTAGTAAGCCTGAGGATTGGGAGCGTTTTTAAAAATCAGCAAAGGATGACCAAGAAATTGATAGAGGGAAAAAATAGTATATGAGAGTAAACGAGCAAGAAATATAAAAACAGACAATTAGAGCTTTTACAAGTGTGTAAAAAGGAAGAGATTAGCGAAAGTAAACGTGGGTCCCTTAGAAGCAGAGACAGGAGAAATTATAATGGGGAATAAGGAAATGGCAGAGACATTAAACAAATATTTTGTATCTGGCTTCACAGTAGAAACAAAGAACATACCAGAAATTGTGGGAAACCAAGGGTCTAATGAGTGAGGAACTTAAAGGGCTGGATTTTCATTGAGGAGGCGGGTAGAAGGCGGGACTACAACTTTTGGGGTTGTAGTCTCGCCTCCATCGAGTTCGAGCCAACCCACACGATTTAGACTTGATTGACCTTGCTGAGCCCGCCCAGCGGGCTCAGCAAGGCCAATTAAGGGCCACCCGGCAACAGGTGACGTCACAGATTGATATTTCATCTGTCAAGACCTTTTGACAGATGAAATATCAGTGTTTCACAGATGTTTGAAGCTGTCAAACACTGACAATCTGTACTCCAGGTTAATTCCTTCCTCTGAGGATGATTTAGAGATCTCCCTGGAACAGAAAGCAGAGGCTGCAGATTTTGACAGCTGGCGGCCATTCTGCTTTCTGTGCCGGTAACATGAGGGACTCCCGAGACCTGAAGGAAGGAAGGCTGTAAGGGTAAGTAAAGGTTAGTAGAACTTCTTTAAACACTTTACACAGACCAAACACACTTACCTTTGCACTCATGGACCCATCACTCACCTGAACACCAACATCTCGACCCCTCCAAGCCCTTCATCCCGACGGCCCGCCTCGCTAACTTGCCGTGGTTTGGAGCCGTCGGGAATCCCACATTTCAACAATGAAAATAGGGATTAGGCTAAAAACTGCCTGTTAACTACCTGTTAACAGGCAGTTAATTGGCACTAATCCCCTTCCTGCCTCGGGGAGGCGGGTCTCAGTGCGGGGCGGGTACCCACCTCCTTTGAAACTGGTATGGAGGCGGGTTGGGGGCAGGATGGGGTCAGGACCCCCAATTTCGGGATTTTAAACCCCCACACGCCTCCAATCCCGACTCCACGGCCCAATGAAAATCCAGCCCAAAGTAATTAATATTAGTAAAGAAAAAGTACTAGAAAAATTGCCTGGATGAGTGCAGCTCCAACAACACTCAAGAAATTAATGGGGCTAAACACCGACAAATCCCCAGGACCAATGTACCCTCTTATTTTTGGGGGGTGTGCGGCCCCATTCAAAATACCACGCGTGCAGTTTTTCACATAGAAAAGTCGGCGAGCCCTGGACCTGATTGCAGCCACCTCTTTTAAAACCATAGGATGTAGGCTGAGACAATGGATGCATTGGTTTTGATCTTCCAGAATTCCCTAGATTCTAGAACAGTTCCTGAAGGTAGCCAATGTAACTCCACTGTTCAAGAGAGGGAAAGAGAAAACTGGGAACTATCGACCAGTTAGCCTGACATCAGCAGTAGGGAAAATGCTAGAATCTATTATTAAGGACGTGGCAACAGGGCACTTGGAAAATCACAATATGATTAGGCCAAGTCAACACAGTTTTATGAAAGGGAAATTGTGTTTGTCAAATCTATTAGAGTTTTTTTGAGAGTGTAACTAGCAGGGTAGGTAAGGGGGAACAAGTGGATATGGTATATTTAGATTTTCAGAAGGCATTTGATGAGGTGCCACACAAGAAGTTATTACACAAGATTAGGACTCATGGGATTGGTATATTAGGATGGATTGAGGATTGGTTAGCGGACAGAAAATAGAGTAGGAGTAAACGGCTCAATTTCAGGATGGCAGGGTGTAACTAGTGGAGTGCCACAAGGATCAGTGCTTGGGGCTCAGCTATTTACAATCTATATCAATGACTTAGATAAGGGGACCGAGTGCAATATATCCAAGTTTGCTGATGATACAAAACTAGGTGGGAAGGTAAGCTGTGAGGAGGATGCAAAGAAGCTGCAAAGGGATATAGGCCGGTTAAGAGATTGGGCAAGACAGTGGCAGATGGAGTACAATGTAGGAAAGTATGAAATTATCCAATTTGGTAGGAAAAACAGAAAAGCAGCATTTTTTTTAAGAAGGTGAGAGAGTAGTAAATGTTGGTATTCAGAGGGATTTGGGTGTCCTTGTACACGAATCACAGAAAGTTAACATGCAGGTACAACAAGCAATTAGGAAGGCAAATGGTATAGGATTACATCGGATATACGGCACAGAAACAGGCCATTCGGCCCAACCAGTCTATGCTGCCGTTTATGCTCCACTCGAGCCTCCTCCCTTCTTTCCTCATTTAAATCTATCAGCATGTGGTGATTATTCTTTATGTTTAGTAAAAAGTATTGTGATTGGTTGTTTGTTTCCTGCCTTGGGATATATGCTGTAATCTCATTGGTAGTTGATGTCATGTGATTTGTGGTGGCCATCTTAAATTCAGTTCTTTCCAGCCTTTAGTTGGGACTGGGTGTTGAAGATGTGCTACAGGATTTTTAAGTTAATAAAGCCTAGATTAGAAAGGCAAATCTATTCTTTATTTCAATTTATTAACTTTATGTCAGAATGGAGCGATATCTTCAACCAGAACGATTCAATGCTGACCCTAATTCTGCAGGAGTGGATGATAAATGGAAACATTGGTATTGTACATTTAAAAACTTTTTGGGCGTGTTGGATCAAGAGTCTCTAAATAAGCTGAATATGCTGATCAACTACATTGCTTCGGATGTGTATAAGTATATTTTGGACTGTAAAACTTACGAAGTGGCTATTTCTACATTGGAAAAGATTTTTGTTAAACCAAAGAATGAGGTATTTGCACGTCACCTTCTATCTGCCCGTAGGCAGCAGGTGGGAGAATCTTTGGATACTTATTTACAAGCACTTCGGTGCCTTAGTGTTAACTGTAATTATAAGGCCGTGACGGCTGAAGAATATAAGGAAGAATCGGTACGGGATGCTTTTATTAATGGATTACTGTCTAGATCAATTCGTCAGCGGTTGTTAGAAAATAAGACTTTGGATCTTAAGAGTGCTTTTGAGCAAGCTTCTACATTGGATGTGGCTCAGAGAAGTTCGGATTCTTATGCTCTTTTTAATCGGCCTGTGACTGTGGTTTCGGCAGTTCCGGATGAAAAGGAATTATGTGGACTTAATAGGAGTGGTTTACTAGATTCTGAAACAGTTTCTACTTCAGCGGCTGTTGCCTCTAGGATTCAGAAGTGTTATTTTTGTGGGAACGTCCGGCACCCTCGTCTGAAGTGTCCTGCTTGGGAGGCTGTGTGTAGTAAATGCGGCAAGAGAGGTCATTACGCACGTGTGTGTAAATCATCAGGTTTAATTACCTCCTCTGTGACTATTCAGCCTTTAGATAGGGCGTTTATTGCATCAATTTCTGCTGCATTTGCTCATGGCCTAAACAAAGCTATAGTTACGGCCCAAGTTAATGGGTTGGAAGTGAAGGCCCATATAGATACGGGCAGTACTGAGAGTTTTATAAGTCTTCAGTTTGCAAAGGAGAAGCATTTGAAAATTTTGCCTGTTTCCTATCAGGTGTGTATGGCTCAGACGACTCTCACTTCACAAGTAGCTGGTTGCTGCCTTGTGAAATTGATTCTTCTAGGTAATACGTATACTGATATACGCCTATCTGTTTTGCCTAATCTCTGTGCGGATATTTTGATTGGTCATGATGTGCTTCAGTTACACGAGTCTCTCAGTCTTTCATTTGGCGGGACTAAGCCACCTTTATCTATTTGTGGATTAACCTCTTTATCCATTTCTCCATTATCACTTTTTTCCAATTTGATGCCGGATTGTAAGCCAATTGCTACCAAGTCAAGAAGGTATAGCAGTCAGGATAGAGAATTTATTAATTCTGAAGTTCAACGTCTCTTATTGGAAGGAATTATTGAACCTAGTTGTTCGCCTTGGCGGGCACAGGTAGTTGTCACGACTAACGAGAGACATAAGAAACGAATGGTGATAGACTATTCCCAAACTATTAATAGGTATACTCAATTAGGTGCGTACCCTTCGCCTAAGATTGATGAGCTTATCAATAAAGTATCTCAGTATAAGGTTTTTAGCACTATTGACCTAAAGAGTGTTTATCATCAGATTCCTATTGTTAAGAAGGATCAACCATATACGGCCTTTGAGGCTGGTGGAAAGCTGTATCAGTTTTGCCGAATACCATTTCGTGTTACTAATGGTGTTGCTTGTTTTCAACGGGCAATGGATGCTTTTATAAGTGATAACTCTCTCTCTGACACCTTTTCATACTTAGATGACATCACGGTGTGTGGCAAATCAAGGGTGGAGCATGATTCTAATTTAGAAAGATTCCTTCAAGCTGCGGAAAAAGTTGGTTTAACTTTCAATAAAGAGAAGTGTACCTTTTCGACCACTGAGGTAAATCTACTGGGGTACATTATCTCGGGAAACAAGGTTAAACCAGACCCAGAACGTCTGCGACCATTGATTGATTTACCTTGTCCTACTAATTCTAAGGCTTTGCAACGAGTTGTTGGACTGTTTTCTTACTATTCTAATTGGATTGCAAATTTTTCACAGACGATCCGGCCTCTTATTCGGGTTACGACATATCCTCTATCATGGGAGGCCAGGACGTGTTTTGATCATTTTAAAAAGGATATCCTTGGAGCAGTTGTGCATTCTATTGATGAGCAGGTTCCTTTTGTGATTGAGATGGACGCTTCTGATTTTGCAATTGGGGCTACTCTGAACCAAAATGGAAGACCTGTGGCCTTTTTCTCACGTACCTTGAACAATAGTGAAAAAAGGCATTCTTCAATAGAGAAAGAGGCGTATGCAATAGTAGAAGCACTGCATAAATGGAGACATTATTTATCGGGGCGACATTTTACATTGGTAACTGATCAAAAGTCTGTGTCCTTTATGTTTGATGTCAAACATTTTGGAAAGATTAAGAATGATAAAATAATGAGGTGGAGGATTGAGTTGGCATGTTACCATTTTGATATAGTTTATCGTCCGGGGAAGGATAATGTTGCTGCTGATGCGCTGTCGAGGGCTTATTGTTCTGTGATTCATGGAGATACGCTTATTAATCTTCACAATGCCTTATGCCATCCTGGGGTTACGAGGATGATACACTTCGTACGCAGTAAGAATTTGCCCTTTTCAGTTGAAGACGTCAAGCGGATGACTTCATCATGTTCTATCTGTGCTCGGTGTAAACCGAATTTCTTTAAGCCTCAACGAGCTCATCTTATAAAGGCTACTTCTCCTTTTGAACGTTTGAGCGTCGATTTCAAGGGGCCTCTTCCTTCAACTACTCAAAACCAATATATATTTACTGTTGTGGATGAGTTTTCAAGGTTCCCTTTTGCTTTTCCTTGCGCAGATGTATCAGCTGCTACAGTTATCAAATGTCTGACTCAACTTTTTGTCATCTTTGGGATGCCTGCATATATCCATTCGGATCAGGGAAGTTCTTTTATGTCTTCCCAGTTAAAGGAATACCTTCAGAGTCGGGGAATTTCTACTAGCAGAACTACCCCATATAATCCCCAGGGTAACGGACAGTGCGAACGATACAATGGGGTGATCTGGAAGGCAGTTATGTTGGCTTTGACATCCCGGAACCTTAAGAATACACAGTGGGAAATGGTACTGCCTGATGCCCTGCATTCCATTAGATCATTGCTTTCAACGGCTACTAATGTGACCCCCCATGAAAGGCTCTTTAACTATCCGCGGAGATCTACTACGGGATATTCGGTACCTTCATGGCTTACTATGCAGGGACCTGTGCTGCTTCGACGCCATGTTAGATTGTCAAAATATGATCCTTTAGTGGAGGAGGTGGAGCTGTTGGAGGCAAATTCCCAATATGCTCATATTCGATTCCAAGATGGGAAAGAAAGTACCGTTTCAATTAAAGACTTGGGGCTAGATTTTCAGTTGCTTGCGCCAGCAGTTAGCGCCTTAAGAGAAGTGATTTCCGGGCGCTATGCGTGTAGCGCCCGGGCGCAGCGCAGTTTGCGCCCCGCCCCAAATTAAGTTGCCCGTTAGCGCCGGCGCAAAGTTTAGCGCCCGCCCGGATGCGCGCGCAGAAAATGACGTCACATCCTCGTGCAATGCCCTTTGGCCGCCCCGATTGCAAACTTCAGTCGGACCGCCCCATTGTGCGGCGGGCGGCCGGAGCGTTTGGAAAAAGGAACGCAACACAACCAGCGCGGGCCCCGGGGGGCGCTAATTAAAGGGAACGTCCTCTCCAGTATAAAGGCCATCCTTTTTTCTGAAAACAGTCTTGTGCAACGCATTTCTGGAGACACAACAAGGAGGATAGCTAACTGGTTTCAAGCAGCAAGAGCCAGGTATTTTTGGACTCAGGCAATAGCGCTGCAAGTGGCCATTTGGAAATTAGACTGTTTGCCAGGATTTGATGGGGGTTGCATGGGGTGCCAACGCGGAGCTGCAGCTCCATGTCCGTAGGGCTCGCAGACGCATTGTGAGGGGGGCAGCCCTGGCTAGAGGCAGAGGGGGCTACAGGCGTCGGCCACGTAGGCCTTACCCAGTCAGGCTATACCGCCAGCAGCGCTCCTACCTAAACATGAGTGCCGCGCGATGTGTTAAAAGGCTCCGATTCCGAAAGGGGGTGATTGCAGAGATCTGCCACCTGCTTCGCCGAGATCTGCGGCCAAAGCTCAGGTGCAGGACGTCTCTGTCGGTGGAAGTGAAGGTGACGGTGGCATTGAACTTCTATGCCACCGGCTCCTTCCAATACGCTGCTGGGGACATAGCAAACATCTCCCAGTACGGCGCGCATCGCTGCATCCGCCAGGTGACCGAAGCACTGTTCAGAAGGAGAAGCCAATTCATCTCCTTCCCCATGGCCCTGGAGAGCCAGCATCAGCGCGCATTGGGATTTTCCAGACTCGGGGAATTCCCCTTGGTGCAGGGCGCCATTGACTGTACGCATGTGGCTTTGCGGGCCCCTCTGGAGCATGGCGAGCAGTATCGCAACAGGAAGGGCTACCATTCTCTGAATGTGCAGCTGGTCTGTGACCACAAGCAGCGCATCATGGCAGTCAATGCCAGCTTCCCAGGCAGCAGCCACGATGCCTTTATCCTGCGGCAGAGTACTGTGCATGACATGTTCCAGGCACAGCCTCCCCCAAGAGGATGGCTACTCGGGGACAAAGGCTATCCTTTGTGCACCTGGCTCATGACCCCGCTCCGCGCGCCCAGGACCGCTGCTGAAGAGGCCTACAACGAGAGCCATCAAACCACCCGCAACATCATCGAGCTAACTATTGGGGTCCTCAAGCAGCGGTTCCGCTGCCTTGATCGCTCCGGAGGAGCTCTCCAGTATTCGCCGGACCGGGTCTCCCAATTTGTGGTGGTTTGCTGCATGCTACACAACCTGGCTATCCGCAGGACTCAGGCACTGCCACCTGACGTTGGACCAGCACCTCAGGAGGAGGAGCAGGAGGAGCATGAGGAGGAGGAGGAGGAGGAGGAGGAGGAGCAGGAGTACGTTCCCAGGAGGGAGCGACCAGGGCCAAGGGCCGCACGACGCCACCTTATTACACGGTACTTCTAAGCCCCCTGTCAGGGAATGGCCAGGGGCCATGAGGGAAGATGAATGCAGCCGCTCCGCAAGCCCTCAGCCGGCGAAGCCAACAAACACTAAGAAGAACAACCATGGAGACTGCATGAATAAAGATAATTTTTTATTAAACAAAAATGAAAAGCCCTTCCCACATGAATCCCCAAAAACAATAAACGGGCCCCACAAAAAGCCCAACAAACGACTCACTCCCACAAACTGGGGAGGAGCCACTCCACCTTTATTGAAACCAGGCCTCAACGTCGGCCTAACGCAAAAAAAAAGCCCTCCAAAAGCACAACCATGGGCAAAATAAAGATGGCCACCGCCATATTAAAGGAAAGCTGGCCACACCCTCTACTGAGTGGCCCGCGAGGGCGAGACCTTGGCCAGCATTTTGCCTCCCCTGCCCTGCCTGCTGCTCCTTCGCAAGCTCTGCCCAGTGGCTGCTGCGAGGCTGGGGGAAGGCGCCTGAGGCTCAGATGCCCTTCCGCCAGATGCCGCTGGGGGGCGGCCTACACGGCGTTTGGGCCTCGAGGGGCCGTCTCCTGAGTGGCGCACCTGAGCCTGGCCACCATCAGCTGCAGCCGCTTGCCCTTGACGCCCCAGAGGGGGAATGGCGGCGACGGATGGCGCAATGTGGGCCAGCTGGCGTCTGGGATGCGCTGGCTGGTGCTGTGGCGCGGTGGCACTCGGCCGGGCCCGCACTGCAGGATCCGCAGCAATCAGCCGACGGCCGGCTTGCTGGGATGGTCCAGCGCGGCGCCTGCCCTGGCGATGCCTGCCTGAGACAGCGCGTGTGGCAGCAGTGAGTGGCCCTGTGGTCCTGGTGTGCGCGCGCATCACATCCGCCAGGGTCTTGACGGCATCAGTTAGCATGCGGCCAGTCGCGGCAGTTGCTGCCCCGAACTCGCGCACACTGGTCGCCAGCGACTCGATGGCCTCAGGCATGCGCCCCACCACGCTCATGAGCTCCGTGTGGCGCCGGTCCGAGTCGTCGGCCATCTGATCGAGCTTCCGCACCTCCTCCGAAGTGAAGGTGTCCGGACTGGAGTCGCGACTCTCCCGCTGGGGAGGAGGGGGCCGAACTAGGGGACCCTTGCCGCGTTGGTGACGGCGAGTGTGCCGAGCAGCAGCACTCCCCTCTGATCCTTCCCCCCTTTGGGGGGAAGGCCGCGGGCCACGCGCACGGCTGCTGGGTGGCTGGACGCCACTGGTCCCAGAAGCTGCATTGCCCTGCGACAGTTCCTCCAGGCACTCGTCCAGTGAGGAGGTGTCGAGCATTTCCTCCTCTCCTGCGGGACGTGACTGTTCCCCCGAAGGTCCGGCTTGCTCCTCCTCCTCCTCCTGGTTGGAGGTGCTGTCACTGGCAGCCTCAGGGTCCTGGTCGTCACCAGCTGAAAGCAGGAATGCACAAGAGTAGCTTCAGAGTGAGGAGACGGCGTCAGCGAGGGAGTTAGGACTGGTGGGATTCAGCGCATTGGTGGGACAGTGGCAAAGGAGGTAGCTCGGATGGGCCAGTGCGACGCGAGAGGGCCAAAAGGCGAGGTCCTTACCATTGCCGGGCAGTGGAGGGTCGGATACACCGCACGCTGTGGGGACAATCACACGTGCTCCCATGAGCACACACACGCGCTCCTCCAGCCGAGTGAGCTTCTGCAGCTTGGCGCGGCCACCCCTGGCACGGGCCTGGCGATTAAACGCTACTTTAGCCTGCAAGAGAAAGGACGGGCTGTAAGTGCGCAGTGAAGCCCTGATGTAGTGTGCACTGCCTCCCATGGTGGAATAGCTTGGACAGAGTGAAGCCCTGATGTAGTGTGCACTGCCTCCCATGGTGGAATAGCTTGGACAGAGTGAAGCCCTGATGTAGTGTGCACTGCCTCCCATGGTGGAATAGCTTGGACAGAGTGAAGCCCTGATGTAGTGTGCACTGCCTCCCATGGTGGAATAGCTTGGACAGAGTGAAGCCCTGATGTACTGTCCACTGCCTCCCATGGTGGAATAGCTTGGCCAAAGTGTAGAGTGCCGAATGGCCATTTGATGCTCATGACTGTCCCAATGCTGCTGGCTGAGGGCTGGCCAAAAGGACTTTCAGGTCCCTTTGCCCATCATGTCAGGTGTACATGCAAGAATGAGGAGGAGACTGGAAAGGCTACTCACCCTCACAATCCTGGTCAGATCGTTGTATTTCTTACGGCATTGTGTGTGGGTCCTGGGGGCCTCGCCGGTGAACGTCACCCTCTGGGCGATCTGCTTCCAGGCTTTGGTGTAGTCGTGGTGGGTTGGATTCCTCCCACTGTCTGGAAACAAGATCTTGCGCCTCACCTCCAGAGCTGTGACCATTATGTCCAGATCACCCTCTGAGAAGCGCAGGGCACGCTGACGGGCCTTCCCTGGCGTTGCCATGACTCCCTGGGGCTGAGCAGTAGTGTTGAGGCCTCTTTGCAAGGCTGCAGTGTGCAGGGCGTGGCAGCCGACCAATTCGTCCCTTCCCCCTTTAAGAGCTGGTCGGCACCACGGGGTCTGCTGTCAGTGCAAAAATGACCGCACCCGTGCTGCGCCCCGCCTGGGCGCTATCCCTCTGGACCGCCGGCTTAGCGCCTAAAGAGAGTAGTGGAACGCCTCTTTTAGCGCTCCACCAACCTCTTAGGGCGAAGCCACTGAATTCCCGGCAACGGGGCGCTACTTTGGGGCGGGCGCTAACTTCGGGCGGGCGCTAAGGTTAGCGCCCCAAAACTGCCTATACTGAAAATCTAGCCCTTGGCTCCTTGTGGTGGCCAGCCCTCTTCTGAGGATATTAACAATAGTCATGATTCAGATAATGTGGATGCTGTTACAGATACTACGAATATTTCCAATCCGACTGCAGATAATTATACTTCTATTAGTCAGCCCTCGATGGATGTTCATGACCGTCCCAGTTTACCTCCTGATGGGATTTCTAATCCAGAAACCGTTGAAAATCGGGATATGGATAGCCTTCCTGCAGAAGATACTTCTGTGTCTCCTGGTGTGGGAGGGCAAGGAATTTCACCAAGGTTGAGAAGGTCGACACGAACAAGATATCTGGTCGACCGATTGAAAATGGACTTTTAAATTGATAGTAATGTTTTAAAATTGTTGAAATATTATATTATATTGTTTTAGTTGAGAGATACTTAATACTTATGTGCAATGTTACTATTTGTTGTTGCTCACTTAGTATTGTGTCATGTTGAATAGTTTTATTTTGTCTGTGCATAGTTTTAATTGTAAATAATTAATTATAAATTGTAAAGGTTATTTAGGTTGGAGTATATTTTAAGAGGGGTGAATGTGGTGATTATTCTTTATGTTTAGTAAGAAGTATTGTGATTCGTTGTTTGTTTCCTGCCTTGGGATATATGTTGTAATCTCATTGGTAGTTGATGTCATGTGATTTGTGGTGGCCATCTTAAATTCAGTTCTTTCCAGCCTTTAGTTGGGACTGGGTGTTGAAGATGTGCTACAGGATTTTTAAGTTAATAAAGCCTAGATTAGAAAGGCAAATCTATTCTTTATTTCACAGCATAACCCTCTATTCCCTTCTCCCTCATATGCTTGTCTAGCCTCCCCTTAAATGCATCCATACTATTTGCTTCAACCACTCCCTGTGGTAGTGAGTTCCCCATTCTCACCACTCTTTGGGTAAAGAAGTTTCTTCTGAATTCCCTATTGGATTTCTTGGTGACTATCCTATATTGATGGCCTCTAGTTATGCTCTTCCCCACAAGTGGAAACATTCTCTCTGTATCCGCTCTATCAAAACCTTTCATAATTTTAAAGACCTCTATTAGGTCACCCCTCAGCCTTCTTTTTTCAAGAGAAAAGAGACCCAGCCTGTTCATCCTTTCCGATATGTATACCCTCGCATTTCTGGTATAATCCTTGTGAATCTTCTCTGCACCCTCTCCAGTGCCTCTATATCCTTTTTATAATATAGTGACCAGAACTGTACGCAGTACTCTTAAGTGTGGTCTAACCAAGGTTCGATACGGGTTTAGCATAACTTCCCTACTTTTCAATTCTATCTCTCTAGAAATAAACTCTAGTGCTTGGTTTGCTTTTATGGCCTTGCTAACCTGTGTCCCAACTTTTAGTGATTTGTGTATTTGTACTCCCAGATCCCTTTGTTCCTCTATCCCACCTAGACTCACACCCTCCAAGTGATAAGTGACCTCCCTATTCTTCCTACCAAAATGTAATACCTCGCATTTATCTGTGTTGAACTTCGTTTGCCAACTATATGCCCATTCTGCAAGTTTATTAATGTCCTCCTGTAATTTGTTGCAGTCCTCCTCAGTATTGACCACCCCCCCCCCAATTTGGTGTTATCCGCAAATTTAGAAATTGTGCTTTTGATTCCAAAGTCTAAATCGTTAATGTAAATTGTGAACAGCAGTGGTCCCAGCACTGATCCTTGTGGAACACAACCACCTTCTGCCACTGTAAATAGCTACCCTTTACTCCTACTCTCTCCTTTCAGTCCTGAAGCCAGCCAGCAATCCATTGTGCTACTTGTCCCCTGACTCCGCATTCTCTGACCTTGTTCATCAGTTTATTATGGGGTACCTTAGCGAAGGCCTTTTGAAAAGCCAAATAAATTACATCTACTACATTGCCATTGTCTACTCTCTGTTACCTCTTCAAAAAATTCAATAAGGTTGGTCAAGCAAGACTTTCCCTTTTGAAATCCATGCTAACTATTCATTATTATATTTTTGGTTTCTAGATGTTCTATTTTCTCCTTTAGTAGGGATTCCATTATTTTTCCTACCACCGATGTTAAGCTAACTGGTCTATAATTCCCTGGAAATGTTCTATCCCCCTTCTTAAATATCAGTGTTACATTAGCTATCCGCCAGTCCTCTGGCACTACACCTTTTTCTAATGAATTATTAAATATGCGTAGTAATGCCTCCGCTATCTCTTCCCTAGATTCTTTTAAAATGTGTGGATGCAATCCATCCGGACCAGGGGTTTTTATCCTCTTTGAGTTTGATAAGTTTATTTAATATATCCCCTTTTTTATTTTAAATGCACTTATCTCATTACTAATCTCATCATCCAATGTCATATCCACCTGTTTTATCTCCCTGGTAAATATCAAAGCAAAATAATTACTTAATATTTCTGCCATCTCATATCGTTTACCTGTGGTATTATCCTGTCTATCCCTTAATGGCCCTATTCCCATCCCAACCTTCCTTCCTTTTTTATTGATGTGCCTGTAAAAAAATGTACTATTTTGTTTTATGTCCCTTGATAATTTAATTTCATAGTTCCTCTTTGCCTCCCTAATTGTTTTTCTTGACTTCTCTTCTCATCTTTTCATATTCTCCCTTATTATGCACTCCCCTGCTGTCTATGTACTTAATGTATGCCTATTTCCTTACCCTCAATTGTTCCCTTACGGCTTTAGTCATCCATGGAGTCTCATTATTATTTAGTTTGTTCTTTCCTTTCAGCGGAATATTTGTTTCCTGCACTCTGTTGAACACCATTTTAAATGTTTCCCATTGCTGTTCTACATCGTTGTTTGCCAATATTGTTGCCCATTTTTTCACCCCCCCCCGTTCTATTCTCAGCCCCATAAAATCAGCTTTTCTCCAATCTATTAACTTGTTTTTTGTCATACTTATGTCCTTCTCAATTATCATCTTAAAGCAGATTATATTATGGTCACTATTGCCTAGATGTTCCCCTACTTTTACTTCTCTTATTTGTTTTGGTTCATTCCCCATTACTAGATCCAATAGCAAATCCTCCCTTGTTGGGCTTTTTACATATTGGGTTAGAAAGGAGTCCTGTACACATTGTAGGAACTCCATTCCCTTATTCCCTTTACCTACCTCTTCTGTCCACTATCAGTGTAGTTGAAATCCCCCATGATTATTATTCTATGTTTTTTACTCATTTCCCTAATTTGTCTGCATATTTCTTCCTCCACCTCCCTTCCACTATTAGGTGGTCTGTAGACTACGTCTATTAGTGTGATTGATCCTTTATTATCTTTTATCTCTATCCATATGGATTCTATTTTTGCCTTGCTGATACCTGCGTCACTTTTTTTCTACTGCTATTTTGTTATCCCTAATAAGTACAGCTACTCCACCTCCCCTTTTTCCCTCCCTATCTTTTGTTAGCCTTTATTGCAAGGAGATTGGAGTACGAGAGTAAGGAAGTCTTGCTGCAATTATATAGGGCCTTGGTGAGACCACACCTGGAGTACTGTGTACAGTTTTCGTCTCCATACCTAAGGAAAGATATTCTTACCTTAGAGGGGGTGCAACAAAGGTTCACTAGATTGATTCCTGGGGAAAAGGGGCTGTCTTATGAGGAGAGGTTGAGCAGAATGGACTTATATTCTCTGGAGTTTAGAAGAATGAGAGGTGAGCTCATTGAAACGTATAAAATTCTAAAAGGGCTCGACAGGGTAGATGCTGAAAGGCTGTTTCCCCTGGTGGATGAGTCTAGAACTAGGGATCATAGTCTCAGGATAAGGGGTCAGCCATTTAGGATTGAGATGAGGAGAAATTTCTTCACTCAGAGGGTTATGAATCTTTGGAATTCACTACCCCAAAGGGTTGTGAATGCTCAGTCGTTGAGTATTTTCAAGACCGAGATCGATAGATTTTTGGACACTAAGGGAATCATGGGATATGGGTGGCGGGGAGAAACTGGAGTTGATGTAGAAGTTCAGCCATGATCTTCCCGAATGGCAGAGCAGGCTCGAGGGGCCATATGGCCGACTCCTGCTCCTATTTTTTATGTTCTTAAGTACACTCCAGCAGCAAGTTGAAAATTACTCGAGTTATTCCCTCAGCACTGGAGTGTCAACCTAGATTATGTGCTCAAATCCAAGATTAGGGTTTTGAAACCACACCCTAACTCAGCTCAACAGTGCAACCAACTCAGCTACAATGACAAACAAGTGATTACGAATGGTATTTAAAATAAATCTAAAAGTATGTGACTCCTTCCTACCTATATACTTTCTCCGACTCCTCATTTAAAATGTCTTCGTCTTCTCTCACCTTCCCTCTCACCGTTCCTCCCCACCACCCTCCCCACACCCCATAAATAAGTGCAAATAGCAAAGAAGGTAGTGGAGAGCCAGTAAAATCTGGTCTAGATCACTTGCTGCCTGCAGGATGTGCACACCCCAACAATTTTAGTCCTATAGAAGTGGGAGCAAGTATAGTCTGAAGCACAAAATACAAAATTAAAAAGGACATCAGCTAAGGTTTAAGGCAGCCTCTTGATTTTAAGAGTAGTGCGTTTATTGTACAAAGTCAAAAGTGCCAACAATATTGCCACCAAAGGACAAAGCTCTGTACCAGCTATTACAAACAACTGCTGTCAGAGTGGGAATTACTCACGCTGGAGTTCATTCAACTTGCAAAAAAAAATTCCACAGGATAAAACAATTCGGAGCCCAGCCTGTCTGATATAATCCATAAAAATTCTTCCAATAAGAAATGTACAGTTGAGAACCACATCTTACATCATTTATTAAGTAATCCAATAGGTGCCATGCATAATAAGTTAACTACAAGAACAGGATAGCAGATTGTTAAATGGGAATCATTCTACACAAAAGGTAGCTTTGATCGAGTTGCTATTTTGGCCACTTTTGTTGGGTTATAACGGTTAGTTTTCCCCACTGATCGTGTTGGAGGAGCAGGAAACCTAAAACTACGTTACAAAATGTCAGCTATTCTGGATTGCCTGCTCAATAGGAGAAAAGTAGAGGGAATGCAGCGCACCTTTTTCTTCTCCTTCTTCTGTCAAGTGCACAAGAGCAATTTAAAATTATCTGGATTCTTATACCTCTATTCTCACCATTATAAATGTGAGTTGGTGATTTATTCCACTTGCCCGCTATGACCCAGATATTGGGCCAATTAGCCTTGAACCTCAACAGTACTAGAAAACTGCTTGTAAATATAAAACTGATTTTTAAATACTTCTTTGAATATTATACTTTGTACTCCTTTTCAGTATATAAAAGTAGGTGTGCAACAGATTTCCCACAATCAACAGGGGTACATCACATTACAGTCGCTTCCACCTTTGCAATTCTGCTCTTGTTTTTGCAATAGACATCTTCAGTAACATGCATCCACTGGATGTCAACTGAAGATTCTGGATCTTCACACTTTCAATAAAAAGTGATCGGCAGATTCTATTTATTCCATAAAACAGTGCAGAAGTTATCCTGTTTTCACCCTCCCAATCTTTTTTGGGGGAAACAAATTACCCAGATGAAATTAAGGCAATAAGGGGGTGGAACAGAGATGGGTTTGAAATACATTAACATTAGTTGTCCATTATTATAATAATACATTACTTATGTAACAGAGACTAAATATGCTTTTTCCCCACATTTAATGTAACAAATGCTTACATCTAAAGTTGCAAATTGCAATTCTACCAAGTGAGAATCGAGGGTTTTCACCCGTGCTCACTACTTACACAACAAATTAAAGGGGCTACTTGGGTTGTTAGGGTGACAACAGCAGATGCTGAAGAGAAAATAAGCTGCTTGTTCATTTAGGAAGGAGGAATTAAAAAAAGACATTTTATAATAGTTTAACACTTATACTGAATCCATTATCTATATAGATATAAACCTGTAGTACTTTCAGGGGTTTATTTCCACTAACAACTTCTATTCAAATGAACAGGCAGCTTGCTGCCTGATTAACAGCCAACTAAAGCTAGTCTATGCATCATTGGTTGGGTCTATAAGCCTGTATGAGTTTTATGTCAAGGCCATTTGCTTGCTTTGGTCTGGACCTCCTAAAAGGCAACACTACAACAGCAGACATGATTAATCCTCTGTTTCAGTCATGTTACAACACAGCCACTCAAATCGAAGTTCCATTCATGAACCAGACTTCAAGTATTCCATCTTGCTGCAAGAAGATGCCGAGCTCGGTTACACACAGTGGTCAGTTCCTCTTTTTAGGCAAGCTGCCTATTCTCCATGGCCCTCGAGTTATCAGAACCCAAACCAATCATCTTTTTCTGTGACTCCAGGATCACTTTTTGCCCAGTCTGTCAGAGAGAGGCATTCTTCTGCCTGCATGTCCTGAGGGCTCACCCCAATGTCCAGAACCTGAGGGTTTGTTCGAGATTGAGCCAGTCTAAAAGGGAAAGGGGGAGAAAGAAACACAGAATTTTACATTGATTGCTGCGTCCACAAATGATCCAGGTACAGAAATCTAAATCAACCATTTGTTACTAAGAAAACGCCTCATTACTTTTTCATCAATAAATTTATCACCATCAATTGCAAAGCAATTCATCCCCCCTCCAACCCCCAAGCAACGCTGGATGTCAAGAACTCACAGGTATTCCCTGTGGTAAACCACTGTTTGTATTCCACTGTGTACATGTCTGTACATGCCTCGGCTGACTCCTCCCACGAGTCCAGGTATAAAGGTGACTGCTCCACAGTCCCTCTGTATTCTGGACTGGTCGACCACTCGAGGCACACCTTCATTCTCTTGTTAATAAAAGCCTGTTAGTTACTCGCTTAACCTCAGTCTTTTGAGTAATTGATAGCGCATCAATTTTATTAACAAGATTATTTATAATGGAGAAGATCCTCACACCAGCATGCCAGGACTTAGACCATCGGGAGGCGGACGCATCCACCAAGTTTGCTCACTGGCTTAAGTGCTTTGAAAAATTCCTGATCGCCTCCGCTGCAACGGTCAAATCGGATGAGGACAAACTGGATGTCCTGATCTCCAAAGTGAACCACCGAGCGTACTCGGTCATCCAGGACGCGACCTCGTACACGGCTGCTCTCAAGCTCCTCAAGGACCAGTACACGCGCCCAGTGAACGAGGTGTACGCCAGGCACCTCCTGGGGAGTCGTAAACAACAACCTGGGGAATCGACCGAGGAATACCTTCAGGCACTGTCTGTGCTTGGCCGGGCCTGTGGTTGTAAGGATGTAAAGGCCGCCGTGTACACAGAGGAACTTATCCGGGACGCTTTTGTGGCGGGCCACAGGTCCAATTACACCCGACAGCGACTGTTGGAGCAGAGCGACCTCGACCTCAACAAGGCCTCTGAACTCGCACTATCATTGGACGCAGCCTACCGGGGCATGGATGCCTACTCCTCTGCACCGTGGACGCTGCGGGGAACGACAGCCTGGGACACGGTAGGACCGTCTCATAGCGCCGTGCCACCCCAGCCACGGCCCAACTACCGCAGCAGTGTCCCAAGGCCTGAAATGCTACTTCTGTGGCCAGGCCAAACACCCCAGAGCGCGCTGCCCGGCGAAAAATGCGATCTGCTCGGGCTGCGGGAAGAAGGGACACTACGCCAGCGTCTGCAAGGCCAAAGCCACCCCGAACCCCAGCAGCGCCGCGTGTGGGCCGTGCGGGCCGCCATCTTGGGCCTCCCCAGCCATGTGTGAACCACCGGAACAGCAGCCATTTTGGACGCCTCCAGCCACATGGGGATCATGGACGCCGCCATCTTGGACGCCAGCCGCCATCTTGGCCCCCAACATCGCCTCATCTGATACCCGCAACGACACACCGACCCCTACGCTGGCCTCCGTTACGCTGGACCAAGCGAGACCGCACCAGCTGGCCCGGTCCACAATGGACATTAAGGTAAATGGTCACGAAACAATCTGCCTTTTTGACTCTGGGAGCACGGAGAGCTTCATCCACCCCGACACGGTGCGGCGTTGCTCTCTCCCAGTCCTGCCTGCGCACCAGCGGATTTCTATGGCCTCCGAGTCCCAGTCGGCGGACATTGGCGGCTACTGCGTGGTGACACTCTTAGTAGACGGGACTGTGTACGATAATTTTAAACTTCTGGTCCTGCCCCACCTCTGCGCTGCCGTCCTACTGGGGTTAGATTTTCAGTGCCACCTTAAAAGTGTTACGATGGCGTACGGTGGACCCCTCCCCCCACTCACAGTCCGCAGCCAGCAGCTTCCAAATTGCCCGCCGTGCACCAGGTGCAACCTCTCCACACTCAGAGTCACCGCCCCCCCCCACTGTTTGCTAACCTCACCCCCCGACTGTAAGCCCATCGCCACAAAGAGCAGGCGATACAGTGCCGGGGACAGGGTTTTCATTAAAACCGAAGTGCAGCGGCTCCTGAAGGAGGGGATTATTGAGGGCAGCACCAGCCCCTGGCGAGCTCAGGTTGTGGTCGTTAAGACCGGCGAGAAGCAGCGCCTGGTCATCGACTACAGCCAGACAATAAATCACTACACCCTGCTGGACGCTTACCCACTCCCCCGCATAGCTGATATGGTCAACCAGATCGCGCAGTACCGCGTCTTCTCGACCATTGACCTGAAATCAGCATACCACCAGCTCCCTATCCGCCCTGAGGACCGCCAGTATACTGCCTTTGAGGCAAAGGCCGCCTCTATCACTTCCTTAGGGTTCCCTTTGGCGTCACCAACGGGGTCTCCGTCTTCCAAAGGGAGATGGACCGGATAGTCGATCAAAATGCGTTGCAGGCCACTTTCCCATATCTGGACAATGTGACCATCTGCGGCCATGACTTGCAGGACCATGACGCAAACCTCGAAAAATTCCTCTGCACCGCCCAACTCCAGAACCTGACGTATAACAAGGAGATGTGCATATTCCGCACAACCCGCCTCGCCATCCTTGGCTGTGTTGTGGAACACGGAGTCATCGGTCCCGACCCCGACCGGATGCGTCCCCTTATGGAACTCCCACTGCCTCAAGGCCCTGAAGAGGTGCCTAGGGTTTTTCTCCTATTACGCCCAGTGGGTCCCCTACTATGCGGACAAGGCCCGGCCGCTGATCAAGTCCACCTCTTTTCCCGTGACGGCAGAGGCCCGCTTAGCCTTCCACCGTATCAAGGAAGACATTGCCAAAGCCACCATGCACGCAGTGGACGAATCCATCCCCTTCCAGGTGGAAAGCGACGCGTCCGACTTTGCCCTGGCCGCTACCCTTAATCAGGCAGGGAGACCCGTGGCCTTCTTTTCACGAACCCTCCAGGGCCCGGAGACCAGACACTCCGCTGTTGAGAAGGACGCCCAGGCTATTGTGGAGGCTGTGCGTCATTGGAGGCACTACCTGGCCGGAAAACGATTTACCCTGTTCACTGACCAGCGTTCAGTTGCTTTTATGTTTAACAACAAGCAGAGGGGCAAAATCAAAAACGACAAGGTCTTGAGGTGGAGAATCGAACTTTCCACCTACAATTACGAGATCGTGTACCGGCCCGGGAAGCTCAATGAACCCCCGGATGCTCTATCGCGTGGCACCTGCGCCAGTGCGCAGATCGATAGACTGCGGGCCCTCCACAATGACCTCTGCCACCCGGGGGTCACCAGGTTCTTCCACTTCATCAAGGCCCGCAACCTGCCTTACTCCATTGAGGTCAGGACCATGACCAGGAACTGCCAAGTCTGCGCTGAGTGCAAACCGCACTTTTATAGACCAGACAGGGCTCACCTGATAAAAGCCACTCGCCCCTTCGAGCGCCTGAGCATTGATTTTAAAGGGCCTCTCCCCTCCTCCGACCGTAATGTGTACTTCCTCAACATTATTGATGAGTACTCCCGTTTCCCGTTTGCCATCCCCTGCCCGGACATGACCAGTGCCACGGTCATTAAATGTCTGAATGACCTCTTCACCCTGTTCGGTTTCCCCAGCTATATCCATAGCGACCGGGGCTCATCGTTTATGAGCGACGAACTCCGCCAGTACCTGCTAGCTAGGGGTATTGCCACAAGCAGGACCACCAGTTACAACCCCCGGGGGAACGGACAGGTGGAAAGAGAGAATGCGACAGTTTGGAAGGCCGCCCTGCTAGCCTTAAAGTCTAGGGGCCTTCCGACCTCCCGCTGGCAGGATGTGCTCCCCGATGCGCTCCACTCTATTTGGTCACTGCTCTGCACTACCACTAACGCCACCCCTCATGAGAAAATGTTTGTCTTCCCAAGGAAGTCCACATCGGGGACATCGCTACCGCCATGGCTGACGTCCCCAGGGCCGGTCCTACTGAGAAGACACGCGAGGACCCATAAAACGGACCCCCTGGTCGAGAGGGTCGACCTCCTCCACGCCAACCCCCAGTACGCTTACATTGCGTACCCGGACGGGCGCCCCAGTAACCCACTACCCACTACCAGCCCCCCCCCCCCACGATCCAATATCCAACCCCAGCAGACGGCACGCCTGGGCCCCGTGACCCGCTCGACACCCACGAGGACTACACACTAGTGCCCCAGCCTACGCGGGACTCGACGCCGGAAGCTTCACTACCCCTGCTGTCGCCACGTCGATCACAGCGGCAGACAAGACCTCCGGAGAGACTCCAATACACAAACTTTTAATACACTTCACCCTGCCGGACTCATTTTTAAACAAGGGGTGAATGTGGTAAACCACTGTTTGTATTCCACTGTGTACATGTCTGTACATGCCTCGGCTGACTCCTCCCACGAGTCCAGGTATAAAGGTGACTGCTCCACAGTCCCTCTGTATTCTGGACTGGTCGACCACTCGAGGCACACCTTCATTCTCTTGTTAATAAAAGCCTGTTAGTTACTCGCTTAACCTCAGTCTTTTGAGTAATTGATAGCAATGCTAGATGTCGGGAATGATGCGCTAAGATTGTAAATTAAGCAATAATGTCATCTGGATGAGTTTTCCTCATTTATATTAATGCACCCACCCATTTGTGAGCAGATATATAATGAGCCCGACCCCAAAAGTACTGGAACTTGCTGCTGGCCCAAAAAGTGGAACCCTAGTAGATTGGTGGTGGGGAGGGAGAGGGAATGCCCATTCAGGAAATTTAGAGTCTTTATTTTAATTCCACTGCAGATATACTGGAACTTAAACCTAAGACAGCTGAACTTCTAATTGCTACACTTTAGGAAGTCAGTTTCTACATTACAACAGTGACTACACTTCAAGTACTTTGTTGGCTGTAAACATAGAAGACAGGAGGAGTAGGCCATTCGGCCGCTCGAGCCTGCTCCGCCATTCAATGAGATCATGGCTGATCATCCAATTTCAGTACCCTGTCCCTGCCTTCTCCCCATTTCCCTTGATCCCTTTAGCCTTAAGAAATATATCCAACTCCTTCTTGAATATATTTAATGAATTGGCCTCCACTGCCTTCTGTGGTAGAGAATTCCACAGGTTCACCACTCTCTGGGTGAAGAAATTCCTCCTCATCTCTGTCCTAAATGGCTTACTCCTTATCCTTAGACTGTGACCCCTCAGCCATCAGGAACATCCTTCCTGCATCTAGTCTGTCGAGTCCTGTTAGAATTTTATAAGTTTCAATGAGATCCCCTCTCATTCTTCTAAACTCCAGCGAGTATAAGCCCAATCGACCCAATCTCTCCTCATACGTCATTCCTGCCATCCCAGGTATCAGTCTGGTGAATCTTCGTTGCACTCCCTCCATGGCAAGAACATCCTTCCTCAGATAAGGCGACCAAAACTGCACACAATACTCAAGCTGTGGTCTCACCAAGGCCCTGTACAACTGCAGCAAGACATCCTTGTTCTTGTACTCGAACCCTCTCACTATGAAGGCCAACTTCTTAACCGCCTGCTGCACCTGCATGCTTACCTTCAGCGACTGGTGCACAAGGACACCCAGGTCTTGTTGCACTTCCCCTTCTCCCAATCTATTGCCGTTCAGATAATAATCTGCCTTCCTGTTTTTGCCACCAAAGTGGATAACCTCACATTTATCCACATTATACTGCATCTGCCATGCTTCTGCCCAATCACCCAACCTGTCCAAATCATACTGGAGTTTCTCGGCATCCTCCTCACAGCACACATGCCCACCCAGCTTTGTGTCATCTGCAAACTTGGAGATATTACATCTAGTGCCCTCGTCTAGATCATTTATATATATTGTGAATAGCTGGGGTCCTAGGACCGATCCCTGCGGTACCCCACTAGTCACTGCCTGCCACTTGGAAAAGAGCCGTTTATTCCAACTCTTTGCTCCCTGTCTGCCAACCAGTTCTTTATCCAAGTCAGTACCTTGCCCCCAATCCCATGTGCCTTAACTTTACACGCTAATCTCTTATGCGGGACCTTATCAAAAGCCTTCTGAAAGTCCAAATACACCACATCCACTGGTTCTCCCTTATCTATTCTACCAGTTACATCCTCAAAAAATTCCAGTAGATTAGGCAAGCATGATTTACCTTTTGTAAATCCATGTTGACTTTGTCCGATTTTGTCACTGTTTTCCAAGTGCTCTGCTATTACATCTTTTATAATGGACTCTAGCATTTTCCCCACTACCGATGTCAGACTTACCGATCTATAATTCCCCGTTTTCTCTCTACCACCTTTTTTGAAAAGTGGGGTAACAGTAGCTACCCTCCAATCCATGGGAACTGTTCCAGAGTCTATTGAATTTTGGAAGATGACCAGCAATGCATCTACTATTTCTAGGGCCACTTCCTTAAGTACCCTAGGATGTAGATTATCAGGCCCTGGGGATTTATCGGCCTTCAATCCCGTCAATTTCCCTAACACCATTTCCCTACAAATTTCTTTCAGTTCCTCCCTCTCATTAGACCCTATGTTCCCCTAGACAGCACCTCCGACAGAGCAGCACTCCCTCAGCACTGCAATGGAGTGTCAGCCTAGATTTTTGTGCTCAAGTCCCTGGAGTGGGACTTGAACCCACAACCTTCTGACTCAGAGACGAGAGTGCTACCCACTGAGCCACAGCTAGTGCAGCTAAAGCACTATGGGAGGTCCTGAGGTTGTGAAAGGCGCTATATAAAATAGAAGTTCTTTTTTTGTGATTCAAACAGTAAGTTGGGGGAAAAGATGGGCACAGATTTGAGAGATGAGAACGCGTTTGAAGACTTTGGAAAAGAAAGGGAAGTTGGAGATGGGCCGGTTGTTGGCAAGAACAGGTTTTTTGAGGAGGGTGTTAATAACGGCAGTTTTGAAAGGGAGGGAGACAGAATAGATGGAACTAGCTGTGGCTCAGTGGGTAGCACTCTCGCCTCGGAGTCAGAAGGTTGTGGGTTCATGTCCCACTCCAGGGACTTGAGCACATAAATCTAGGCCGACACTCCAGTGCAGTGCTGAGGGAGTGCTGCTCTGTCGGAGGTGCTGTCTTTTGGATGAGACGTTAAACTGAGGCCCCGTCTGCTCTCTCAGGTGGATGTAAAAGATCCCATGGCACTATTTCAAAGAGGAGCAGGGGAGTTCTCCCCGGTGTCCCGGCCAATATTTATCCCTCAATCAACATCACTAAAACAGATTATCCGGTCATTATCACATTGCTGTTTGTGGGAGCTTGCTGTGCGCAAATTGACTGCCGCGTTTCCTACATTACAACAGTGACTACAGCCAATGAAGTACTTTTGGAGTGTAAAGCGCTTTGAGACGTCCGGTGGTCGTGAAAGCAGCTATATAAATGGAAGTCTTTCTTTCTAGTTACAATGTTAACTAGCATGGGGGCAAGGAAGGGACGGGGATGGATGGGGGGAGGCGGTGATTAAAAGGGTAAAAGGATGGTCAGTGATGGAGTTGCAAAGGAGAGGAGCTCAGGAGGAAGTGGTCAGCCTAGTAGCCATGACTGCTATATACAAAGACGTAGCAGCGTCAGAAAGACATTTCTGTGGGTCTTGTGACCTGCTGTCAGGTCTCCACTTAAAATTAACAAGCAAGATTTGGAATTCCTCCCTTTCAGCAGTGGATCTCACAGATCTCTGGTCTTCTGACCAGGAGAGACAAGAGGAAGAAAAATAAAAAGTTGCTTTTGCATTTGCTGCTTCAGTAGCTGATTGCAAGAGAGTGATAGTGTGTCCTGGTTCCCTGCAGGCATTTACACTTCTAAAACCAACTCCCTATTCCCCCCTCCCACAATGGCTGAATCATTGTCCCGGCTCCCGCATTGTCACTGTTCTAGGATAGTCGTCTAGACAGAGGAGCTATTTTTTGCAACATAGACACAGAGCTAATACACAGACATTGCTCTCCTGTAACTCATACAAAAGCAGCTGATGTACAAGTGCCTTAAAGCAAACAGCACACAGGGGCGGAGTTTGACAGCCGCTTCCCCTTTCGCCTGCTTCACAATAAAAACGGTCAGAATCAAGTGACTTTCATCTTCTCAACATCCTCCCCTAACCAAGAGAGATTTGACTGCTGTCAAAAATATTTATCGCAATACACCAAGACAACATCATAATAGGAGACCATTGGAAAAGAAAGCCCATTGGAAAATATGTTTCCACATTCAGTATTCATGGCTCAAGTTTTATTTGAAACAGCAGTGCTATTTTCTCCTAGTTACACATCTACTTTTACATCACTCTCCAGTTAAGCTCATCTTTAATGAATTAATTTTGTACATTGGAGAAAATTTCTTGTTCAATACATTCCCAGGTTCAAAATGAATGATATGGTAGCAAAGCTGACTTAAAGAAAAGTCATAAAAGATGCACTACACTCCTTCCGCACAGCAGGATACCTTAGTCAGATTGGCAACAGGCAATTAAACTCAGCAGGGCGTCAGCATACACAGTGTGAAGCACAAGTAGAGAACCGGAATACTTTACAGATTTGTTATTTGTTACACACAGTGTGGAGAGGATCCTGTGCAGAGGTGGTGGGCTGTAAGTTTCAAAACATGCATTCACAATAATTACCTGCAGCCGGGTTAAAGCTATCCAAATTGCAGCTTGTAGAAGTCAGAATGAGAGATCAGTTTGACATGCAGCAAGAATGAAATTGGTCATCATGAAAAGGTGCTCAGAGTTGGCCATTTTACATGCAGGTTAGAAACTTAGGGAAAATAAAAGTTCAATTTTACCTTGCAAAAGCTTCATCCAGGTCATCGTTCATTTCCTGAAAACAAATTAAAGTTGCACTTTTACAACAATATATCCAACCAGTTGATCCGAACTTAGCGAATGCACTCAAACAAATTGGGTTTGGTTTTTTGCACTTAAGAAATGGCCCAACTACAGGAAACTCTTTTTTATCCGGCACCGACGGGACCGGCGTGGTGCCGGTTGATCAAAAAGTCCGGATTACAGAGAGGTATACTTACCAAGGTACAAGAGCCCCATACACGGCCACAGGTGCAGGAGTCCCAGTTACACGGCCACAGATCCAGGAGTCCCTGTTGCAGGGCCACAGGTGCAGGAACCCCGGTTACATGGCCACAGATCCAGGAACCCTGGTTACACGGCCACTAATATACAGTAAAACTTACCTGAACCTACTCCTGAATTTTGCTGGTTAAGAGAGATTTCCGGATATTTAGGTGCCGGTTAAAAGAGAATTTCCTGTACATGGCATAACCAAATGTTTGGCAGGTTAACACCAACACTTTTAAAAGTCCACCATCCACCCTGCTTGCGGCAGAGACCACCCTGGAAAAAGTTCCCAGCAGCAACCTGGGGGGTGGGTGTGGTGCGCAGTCATGGCAAATTATCATCCACTTTGCTACTTTCCCCTCTCTTCATAAGTGCCTCTTAGGATGTCAGCCTTGGCCGCCGAGTCAGAAGGATGTGGGCTCAAGCTCCACTCCAGAGACTTGAGCATATCATCTGGGTTGGCACCTCAGTGCACTGCTGAGGGAGGGCTGCACTGCCAGAGGTGCCGTCTTTCTGATAAAACATTAAACAGAGGCTCTGTCTGCCCTCTCAGACGGATGCAAAAAATCCCATGGCACTATTTGAAGAGCAGGGGAGTTCTTCTAATTTTCTGGCCAACACTTTTCCCCCAACTAACACCACGAAAGAAAAGGAGGTAAAAAATAAAAACTTGGAAAGATTATCCATTTGGCTTAAGACACCATGGGGGAAAAATTCAGTTGGTTAGCGCCTCCCGTTAGCGCCTCCGGGGGGCGCTTATAGGGCGCTAGGAGCTTCGCATCTGAGCACGGCGATTTTAGCGCCGCTTGCAAAATTGACCAGTCGTTTTGCAGCGGCGCTAAACACTACCACCACGAGCTCCTGTGCCCGCAGATCGTGACGTTAGTCAAGCGTGCAACGCCCTGGTAGCGCCCCAGACCGGATATTGAGTCGCGTCCCCTGCCTTAGCGCCTCCCACTAGGAACGACAGGTAGAGGGGAACGTTTTCAAGTCGGGAAGGGGCTGGGGGAGCGCTATTTAAAGGCGGGCGCTTCCTGCCTTTTCTTGTCGGCAAAATTTTTGGTTTTAACGCTGTCCTAAGGAGTTTTGGCCCTCAGCACCACTTTTGAGGTTCCTAAGCGCCGCGCTCTTTCTCTGGGCCTATCCATTAGTGCTTCCAACACAATTGCTTTTGAGGTCTCTCCAGGCCGGGATTCAAGGCTGCAATGAGCAGGGAGTGGCTGGCCAGCAAGATGGCCCCTCCCCTTTAAGAACTGGACGGCGCCAGTCTGTCTGGCTTCCATGGTAACTGGCATCGCCTGATCTTTGGTAGCATTCTGAGGTAGCGCCTCACTCCCTGACATTTGCGCCTTGAGAGGTGTGTAGCACCAGATTTAGTGCTCAAATCACCTCCGGGAGCAATGGAGGCGAATTTTGCAGTCGGAGGCGATAATTAGCGCCTAGCACTAAACTTTGCACCCGGCCGATATTAGCCCTCCAAAATGTGCGATACCCTATTTTTCCCCCCATGTCACTAAACATTTTGCTGAAGAATAGTTACAACTTTTAATTTGGTGTGGGGGGAGGAAGGGAAAAAACACAAAATTAAAATAGTCTTTGAGTTCAAGTCAATCTGAAGGAGGAGTTAGCGACAGCAGTGGCAGTATTTAAACTGAACTCGCGTCAAATAATTTAGCCAGCCCTTCGCTATTGGATTAATGTTTCTGATCCAGCATCATTGAAACCTGTAGACATATGTCCCCTCAAAAAGAGATTTCACTTCTAACACTGCAGTGTACCATAAGGATTATTATCAAATCAAAATCAAATCAACTTTTGTCATTGTTAGTGCACAAGTGCAGTACAACGAAATGTAGGCTTGCGGCTCCCAAGAGTGTACATTTGGATTAAGACATTTAAACATTCAACATACATTTGGCTTGTAGTATATTAACATAAACATAACCATAATAAAGTGCATTGGCAGATGTGCAGGCTTTAGAGTTTATTTGTGGAGTTCAGTAGGATGACAGCCCTGGGAAAGAAGCTGTTCCTAAATCTGGTCGTACGGGTGCGAATGCATCTGTAGCGTCTCCCAGATGGCAGGAGGGCGAACAGACTGCGGCTGGGGTGGGTAGGGTCTTTGATGATGGTGATAGGGCGGGAAAGTGGAGCTGAGAAAGATCTGTTCAGGGTCGATAGTGACTTGATATCGGCACAGGCACAATGGGCCAAATGGCCTCTTTCTGTGCTGTATAAGAAAATAAGAATTAGGAGCAGGAGTAGGCCATTTGGCTCCTCAAGCCAGCTCCACCATTCAATAATATGTTTCTATAGGGACAGGGTACTGAATTTGGATGATCAGCCATGATCTCACTGAATGGCGGAGCAGGCGCGAGGGGCCGAATGGCCTACTCCTGCTCCTATCTTCTATGTTTCTAATAAGATCATGGCTGATCTTGGACCTCAGCTCCACTTTCCCACCCTATCTCCATATCCCTTGATTCCCCTATAGTCCAAATGATTCTAATCCAAGATGTCTGCAGTTGAATGAAGTGAATTCCGTGTATACTTTTTTTTTAAAGCAAAAAAAAAAGCAAACCATCCTCATTCCTAAAACTATAGGCTCATTAGTATTAAGGCACATTTCCTCAGCACTGCTTACACTTACCCATACAACATTGTTGTTCACTGAACTCTTTGTATCTGCAACGGGGAGGTCACGTCTATGGTTTGTCGATAATGAAGATATTGCTCCTTCAGTTAAATCCAACAAATTTGCTGTAGCTACTTCTGCAGGGAATTTTTAAAAAAATCAGATTTTATTTAACACCATATAACCTAACTTAGTCCGGATAAAATAAAACTCAAAAATGAGACTGTGTAAACAGAGACTCAATATAGATTCACCCCTCAAAAAAGGAAAAACACACTATAACATGTGACGTAAGTAAACTACTAGGCACTTGGTCTAAGCGTTAAACAAAGCTTTAATCAACTGTTTTACAACATGGGGGTCTAGTTGTGTCCTTCACTAGTTCCTGTTAAGAATGTCCTGCGCAAGCTGGGCCCGTGCCCGAGTATTTATACTCTCCCTGGACAGTGCCACCCGCAGGCCGCTCAGTATTATTTCTGTTGTGTATGTAACCTGTTCCACCTTAAGAGAGCTTAAGCCTGTTCCACCTTAAGAGATGTACTACTTTCTCAGGCTGCTGTAGACGTAATACCGGGGGTGAACACACCGGTATATAAGCACTGTGCAGTAATCTTGTATTCAGTATAGTCCCTACCTCCAACCAGTAAAGACCTGTTTTTATTGTTACTCATTAGTCTGTGTTTTAATTAACTAAATAATTCACAGACTTAACACTGGCGACGAGTCAGGTTCTTACCCTGCGGCAGTTATTCCACGGCGGTTGAAGAGAGGTTTCAAACCTCACCACTCACCACCCCACTGGAAGCGACAGGCATTAGGACCCTGAAGCCTCCATCAGCTTGTGAACCGGAGTAAAGACAGGACTGGGGAAGAGAGGGGTACAGGGCGATAGCGATCGGCAGATAAGGGCCGGGCCGCTTTCAAGTGCGAGGCGCAGCCGGGCCAGCGATCGCATCCGCTGATAAGGGCCGCACTCGGGGGCTGAAGGGAGACGGCGTCGGGGGACGGGTGAAGACCGCCAAGCGCGGGAAAACCGCCATTTTGTGGGCGGAGGACGACGGCAAGAGCGGGAAGCTGCCATCTTTGATAACAAGTAAAGAAAATAAAATCTGAGAAATTGCAAATCTACAATGCCTAAACACGGGAATATTAGCACCTTTGATAGTGACCTCGAAGATTGGGCCATATATGTTGAAAGAGTAAAAAATTATTGTAAGGCCAATAAAATTCGTGACCAAGATAAAGCTCTAACATTATTAAATTTAATGGGTGCGAAGACATACGGGCAATTGAAACACCTGTTATCACCAGATGAACCGGCAGATAAGACGTTCGATGAGATTGTTACTGTCCTGAAAGATCATCTAAACCCCACGCCGCTGATGCTAGCGGAACGATTTAAATTTTACGACAGAAGGCAGCTACAGCATGAAAGCAATGCTGAATATTTGCTGGAATTGCGTAAATTAGCGAAATATTGCCAGTTTGGAACGGGACTGACAGAGGCACTTCGAGACAAATTTGTGTGTGGTTTATTTAAACAGGATACACAAAAGCGACTGCTCGAGGAGAATGAGCTGACGCTTGAGAAGGCGGTCACTATGGCAGCAGCACACGAAGCCGCAGCGAGAGGCACGGCAGTAATGCAGCTACGGTCACCGGAGCTCAGTGCACACAAATTGGGTGTGAGTTCTGGCAAATGTTATCGTTGTGGAAAGACAACGCATGATCAGAACCAGTGTTGGTTTAAAAACCAAGAATGTAGAACTTGTGGTAGGCTTGGACATATAGCTAGAGTATGCAGGTCAGGGAAGAAGACCAGCAACAAGAAGTCACCGCAAGGAAAATACGCAAAGGTACACAAGGTGACCGAACAGGAGTCCGATTCAGACGCTAGCAGTAATGAACTGGCTAGCTTAAGCTGTAATGAACTGGCTAGCTTAAGAGTACTCAACGCTGGTAAGGGTGCAGACCTCCAGACAATTTGGGTCACTCTTCAGATAGAAGGAGTCCAAGTAAAACTGGAATTGGACACTGGATCGGCATTGACGGTCATAAATAAGAAAGATTACGGAAAGTTATTCCAACATATTCCCCTACAGGATACGGGGATTATATTGGAAACATACACGGGGCAAAGAGTGTACCCCATCGGGAAAATAGAGGTTGCAGTGGTCCACAAGGGCGAAGACAGTCAAATAATGGACTTATATGTGATATCTGAAGGAGGTCCTCCACTACTAGGACGGGAGTGGATTAGGGAAATGAATATGGACTGGCATTTCCTACAAACAATAACGAGTGAGAACTCGGTGAAGATAGTCGGCCCAGACTCTGGAACGGATGATGGTAAGCCCAACTCAGGTGCAAAAGACAAAGTTTCAGCACAGAATTCCACTGAGCAACAACAACATAGTTTAACTGTGGATTCTGAGTCTGGCAAGTCTACTGATGTGCCCATTTCTGAGGGACACCGGGCTCGAACTCAACTCCATTTCAAACTACAACAACAATTAGAACAAATGCTTCGCCGTTTTGAGCAAGAGTTGAATGCAACGAAAGAGTTCTTTGATATAGAGTTGGAGAATCTGGAAAGACAACAGAAGCAGCTGATGGAGAAAATGGAGCAGGAGCACACAAAACGTCTGATGTCAGAGGAGTTAACGGTCAGCCAACTCCTGCATATGCTGAAGGACAGGACTCTGAAATGGGAAAAACTTGAACATGAACTTCAATATTCAAACGAAAGGGGTTCGGAGCTCTCAAAGGTTATTGGAAGAGCTGAGGTGGCAACACAGGCTGAGATGACTGCAACAGAGCAGCCCTTGGATGCCAAAAGTACGCTGACTCACGTCAACGTAGAACAACAGACCGCTGAAACAGCTGCTCCGGTAGAGGGATTGCATAGTCCGATCAATCAATCTCCAAAGGAAGTTGAAGTATTAAAATCACAAATGAGGTCACTAGTAAACGACTTGCTGAAAGCCCAGAAAAAGCTGGATGCAGAGGTACACATGAAGAAGTCTCTTCAGGAAAGATGTCTGGATTTGGAACAAGAGCTGGCTAACGTCCAGCTGGGTATGGAGGAAATAGACGACCCTCTCACTGGTCTAGCTCAGGACGACACCGAATATTACCATGACCTGGTGGACGACACCGAATATTACGATGTCCTGTCCTGCCCAGCTTGTAACTTCGACTCCCAAAGTGCAGAAATCATGGAGGAGCACCAAAAGTCTACGGAACATCGGGAGAAGCTGGCTCTACGACGGAAACAGGAGGAAGAGAAGGAGGAACTGCGCATGCAGCTGGCAGCTGTGGCAGCTGACAATGGAGCCCAGAGAGTCTCCAAGAAGCAGAAAAGGAAAAGTAAAAACAGAAGATGACCCATCTGAACCATTATCACCTCTACCAGATCACACACGTGGTCCCTCCGAACGGAGCCAAATCAGTTCGGAAGTTCAAGCTGTTAAATCCATGAAAGGACTATTAAATGAGTAACGTGAACCGACTACACCACAGAGATTGAATCTGTGAACTGTTTTCCGCAGAGACTGAATCTGTGATATGTTACGTTAAACATGAAGTTATATATGTATATATGTTATTACGTTATGTTAAATGGGGGGGATGACTATAAAGCTAAGAAGGGAGGAGTGTTGTGTATGTAACCTGTTCCACCTTAAGAGAGCTTAAGCCTGTTCCACCTTAAGAGATGTACTACTTTCTCAGGCTGCTGTAGACGTAATACCGGGGGTGAACACACCGGTATATAAGCACTGTGCAGTAATCTTGTATTCAGTATAGTCCCTACCTCCAACCAGTAAAGACCTGTTTTTATTGTTACTCATTAGTCTGTGTTTTAATTAACTAAATAATTCACAGACTTAACAATTTCATAAGTCTTTCTTTCATGAATGACTGATTCAAGTCAACATGCATACGGCCAGAGAGTCACAGACGAGAATTGACTACATTACTGCAAAGAAGCCTGAATATAGTGAGAAAGTCTGCACACAATTTTCACTGAAAGAGGTTTTGACTACATTTAGTTCATGCTATGTGTAAAGGATTCTCACCCCCCTCAGGTAGCCCAGGCTACAAGTCTTCTTGCTGCAGCTTTAAGGGCATGAACAGGATTGGTATTGCGATGAGATATGGCCTAAGAGGGAGTATCTTCAGCAACCAATACTTGTAATGATGACCATTCCTGCCCAACTCAATGGCGACGACCCCAAAACACAGACCCACCAGATGAATTGCATAAACAGATCTTTTTCAGCAAAAGTCTCCTTTAAACTGCATTTTTACAGCAACAAAAGAATATCTTTGAAGGCAAGATTTTTTCAATGACTTTATTTGTCTTTCCTCAGAAGGGCAGAAAGTTTAGCACACTTCCCCTAACAAAATATAATTTTCCTATATTGTGAAGTTTAAAGTATGTACATAAATATATAATTCTGCTGCAGAAAATACTGAACATAAGAAATAGCAGCAAGAGAAGGCCATTCAGCCCCTCGAGCCTGCTCCGCCAAGATCATGGCTGATCTTTCACTTCAACTCCACCTTCCTGCACTATCCCCGTGTCCCTTGGTTCCCTTAGTATCCAAAAATCTATCAATCCCGGTCTTGAATATACTCAACGACTGAGCAGGTAGAAAATTCCAAAGATTCACAACCCGTCGAGTGAAGAAATTTCTCCTCTTCTCAGTCCTAAATGGCTGACCCCTTATTCTGAGACTTACATAAGACGTAGGAGCAGGAATAGGTCATTTGGCCCCTCGAGCCTCCTCCGCCATTCAATAAGATCATGGCTGATCTGATCTTGGCCTCAACTCCACTTCCCTGCCCGCTCCCCATAACCCCTCACTCCCTTACCATTCAAAAATCTGTCTATCTCCACCTTAAATATATTCAATGACCCAGCCTCCACGGCTCTCTGGGGAAGAGAATGCCAAAAATTCACGACCCTCTGAGAAGAAATTCCTCCACATTTCTGTTTTAAAAGGGTGCCCCCTTATCCTGAAATTATGCCCCCTAGTTCTAGATTCCCCCACGAGGAGAAACATCCTCTCTGCATCTACCCTGTCAAGTCCCTTCAGAATCTTATATGTTTCAATAAGATCCCCTCATTCTTCTAGATTTTACATCATTCGTTTATATTTTACATAAAAACAGTAAAATTAAAACAAAAATTCCCTGCCCCCCTCCACCCCACAGTGTCTTTCAAGTGCAGCAATTATTAAACCAGGATCATGAGATGGCAAAGCAAGCACATGAGCTGTTTCTAAGCCAGAGGAAATAAACAGGACATGAACTAGATATACAAGACCAAAAACTGCAAGGCTTTGTTGCTGGCATGGAGGTTCAACAGATGAGAGTGTGGAGTGTAGAGTGCAGAATCGGGGCGGCAATGTTTGAGCCCCAGCTCCAAGCCACACTTGTGGCCAGCAAGACACCGTGCGAGCAGTGTAGCCTCACAATTTCGGCCTGTACTCTCCATAGACAGGACCACCACTCCTTCTCCAAAGCTGGCCTCACCTGTTTTGAGGTGGATGTTGGTAGGGCCTTCTGACTGGAGTTTACCAGCAGCTCCACTGTCGGACGGCCCAACTGTTGCCCTTTTCCCTTTCTCTGAAAAGGACCAGGATAATACAAGTGTTACACACTGGATAATTTCCTCATTGATGAAATGTAATGATTTATAGAAACCACTAAATATTTAATTCAGAGGCACCGCTAAATATTTCACTCTAAACAGACCCGCAATATTCTTAAGAATGGCCAGTTTAAAAAAAAAATTACATTCTCCCGAGGCACACAAGACACAACTATGAATTTATAATTGGGAGGAGAGAAAATCAATAAAATCCAGCCCACTCAGATCATCACTCTAATGGACGATGTGACCAGCCAAAAAGACTGAACCTTCCTCATTCTCTCTACAAAGAACAAAGGTGTAGTGGTTAAATATAACTGCCGAAAAGTACACAGTAATCAAGCAATGTTTTACTGCCTTTGATAACAGCGCACCATGTTTCAAAAAGCAAGGGAAACATTTTGATCTGTTTAAGGGCACAGCTTACTTTAAAATGTCTACAATTGTCATACCATAGTAGATTCCTCTCAGTGAGCACGGAATATTACAAAAGTGTGTCAGCCAGTGGGCTCAGTGGGTAGCACCCTTACCTTGGAGTCAGAAGGTTGTGGCTTCAAGTCCCACTCCAGAGACTTGAGCATAAAAATCAAGGCTGACACTCCCAGTGCAGTACTGAGGGAGTGCTGCACTGTCGGAGGTGCCATCTTTTGGGTGAAATGTTTAACCAAGGCCCCGTCTGCTCTCACAGGTGGATGTAAAAGATCCCATGGCACGATTTCGAAGAAGAGCAGGGGAGTTATACCCGGTGTCCTGGGCCAATATTTATCCCTCAATCAACATCACTAAAACAGATCATTTGGTCATTATCACATTGCTGTTTGTGGGAGCTTGCTGTGCGCAAATTCGCTGCCGCGTTTCCTACATTACAACAGTGACTGCACTTCAAAAAGTACTTCATTGGCTGTAAAGCGCTTTGGGACGTCTGGTGGTCGTGAAAGGTGCTATATAAATGCAAGTCTTTCTTCTTTACAAGGCAAACTCATGTCTGTCACCCCTAATCATAGGAACACAGAGGTAAAATAAAGGCATCCAAGTTCAAAAGCTAGATATGGCCGGGGACTCCAGTTTAAGCCATTTATATCTTTTTTTTTTTAAAAAGAATCTACTGCATCATAAATTTATTTTGCAGTTATTCTCAACTATGCTAGCTGGTCTCCAAATTAGCACGTCGCATCCCAGAAGGCCGGCACATATCCTGGATACCAAGGAGTCTACATAATCATACTCACAGAATCATACCTTTCAGCCAATGTCCCAGATTCCATATCACCATTCCTGGTTATGTCCTGTCCCACCAGCAGGACAGACCCACCAGAGGTGGCGGTACAGTAGTATACAGTCAGGAAGGAGTGGCCCTGGGAGTCCTCAACATTGACTCCAGACCCTGTGAAGTCTCACGGCTTCAGTTCAAGCAAAGGCAAGGAAACCTCCTGCTGATTATCACCTACTGTCCTCCCTCAGCTGATGAATCAGTACTCCATGTTGAACACCACTTGGAAGAAACACTGAGGGTAGCAAGGGCACAGAATGTACTCTGGGTGGGGCACTTCAATGTCCATCACCAAGAGTGGCTCAGTAGCACCATTACTAACAGAGTTGGCCGAGTCCTGAAGGACATAGCTGCCAGACTAGGCCTGTGGCAGGTGGTGAGAGAACCAACACGAGGGAAAAACCTACTTGACCTCGTCCTCACCAATCTACCTGTCGCAGATGCATCTATCCATGACAGCATTGGTAGCACCACCGCACAGTCCTTGTGGAGACTAAATCTCGTCTTCACACTGAGGACACCCTCCATCATGTTGTGTGGCACTAACACCGTGCTAAATGGGATAGATTCAGAACAGATCTAGCAGCTCAAACCTGGGCATCCATGAGGCACTGTGGGCCATTAGCAGCAGCAGAATTGTATTCCACCACAATCTGTAAACTCATGGCCCAGCATAGCCCTCACTCTACCATTACCATCAAGCCAGGGGACCAATCCTGGTTCAATGAGGAGTGTGGAAGAGCATGTCAGGAGCAGCACCAGGCATAGCTAAAAATGAGGTGCCAACCTGGGGAAGCTGCAACATAGGACTACATTCATGCTAAACAGCAGAAGCAGAATGCTATAGACAGAGCTAAGCGATACCAAAATCAACAGATCAGATCAAAGCTCTGCAGTCCTGCCACAGCCAGTCATGAATGGTAGTGGACAATTAAACTACTAACGGGAGGAGGAGGCTCCATGAATATCCCCATCTTCAATGATGACGGAGTCCAGCACGCAAGTGCAAAAGACAAGGCTGAAGGGTTCCAGAGTGGATGATCCATATCGGCCTACTCCCGAGGTCCCCACCACCACAGAAGCCAGTCTTCAGCCAATTTGATTCACTCCACATGATATCAAGAAACGGCTGAGCGCACTGGATACAGCAAAGACTATGGGCCCTGACAACATCCCGGCTGTCGTGCTGAAGACTTGTGCTCCAGAACTAGCCGCGCCTCTAGCCAAGCTGTTCCAGTACAGCTACAAAACTGGCATCTACCCGACAATGTGCAAAACTGCCCAGGTATGTCCTGTCCACAAAAAGCAGGACAAATCCAATCTGGCCAATTACCGCCCCATCAGTCTACTCTCAATCATCAGCAAAATGATGGACGGGGTCATCGACCGTGCTATCAAGCGGCACTTATTCACCAATAACCTGCTCACTGATGCTCAGTTTGGGTTCCACCAGGACTATTCAGCTCCTGACCTCATTACAGCCTTGGTCCAAACATGGACAAACGAGCTGAATTTCAGAGGTGAGGTGAGAGTGACTGCCCTTGACATCAAGGCAACATTTGACCGAGTGTGGCATCAAGAGCCCTAATAAAATTGAGGTCAATGGGAATCAGGGGGAAAACTCTACACTAGCTGAAGTAATACCTAGCACAAAGGAAGATGGTTCTGGTTGTTGGAGGTCAATCATCTCAGCCCTAAGACGTCGCTGCAGGAGTTCCTCACGGCAGTCTCCTTGGCCCAACCATCTTCAGCTGCTTCATCAGTGACCTTCCCTCCATCATAAGGTCAGAAATGGGGATGTTCGCTAATGATTGCAGTGTTCAGTTCCATTCGCAACTCCTCAGATAATGAAGCAGTACATGCCTGAATGCAGCAAGACCTGGACGACATTCGGGTTTGGGCTGCTAAGTGGCAAGTAACATTTGCGCCACACAAGTGTCAGGCAGTGACTATCTCCAACAAGCGAGAGTCTAATCACTGCCCCTTGACATTCAATGCCATTACCATCATTGAATCCCCCACCATCAACATCCTGGGGGGTCACCATTGACCAGAAACATAACTGGACCAGTCACATATATACTGTGGTGACAAGAGCAGGTCAGAGGCTGGGTATTCTGCGGCGAGTGTCTCACCTCCTGACTCCCCAAAGTCTTTCCACCATCTACAAGGCACAAGTCAGGAGTATGATGGAATACTCTCTATTTGCCTGGATGTGTGCAACTCCAACAACACTCAAGAAGTTCGACAACATCCAGGACAAAACAGCCCGCTTGATTGGCACCTCATCCACCACCTTAAACATTCACTCCCTCCACCATCAGCGCACTGCGGCTGCAGTGTGTACCATCTACAAGCTGCACTGCAACAACTCGCCAAGGCTTCTTCGGCAGCACCTCCCAAACCCGCAACCTCTACCTCCTAGAAGGACAAGGTGCCCATCACCTGCAAGTTCCCCTCCAAGTCACACACCATCCTGACTTGGAAATATATCACCATTCCTTCATCGTCGCTGGGTCAAAATGCTGGAACTCCCTCCCTAACAGTACTGTGGAAGCACCTTCACCACACGGACTGCAGCAGTTCAAAGCGGCAGCTCACCACCATCTTCTCAAGAGCAATTAGGGATGGGCAATAAATGCTGGCCTTGCCAGCGACAGCCATATCCCAGGAACGAATATAAAAAAATAAGCAAACCCTGTTTGATCGGCGTTCCTGCCCGCCCCTCTCTTTTCTCCATCCTCAAACTTCGGATCTGATCCCAACAGGCTGTCATGCTCCCTATTCCCACAATTATTTAGCATCTGCCAGGTAGCGTTCCATTGACAGTACTGAAGGCAAAACCTTATTCGGTCTGCCTCATCATAGAAAATGAATCAACTATAGGACTCAACTAAAAGCCAATACCAAATGATTAAAAAAAATGGAGGAAGGCAACTTAGTGAAATACACCCTTGGAGAAAACATTAGAAAGACCAAAGGGATTTAAAATGAAAATAATGGGGGAAGTTTTTACATTTTAAATTCTAACATTAAAAAACAGGTTGTCTCATTTGGTAGCATTGTAAATTGAACCAAAAGGTCATGGCTTCAAGCCCAACTCAAAAAATTCAGCACATAATTTGGCACTTCAGTGAGGGAATGTTGCATTGTTGGAGTTAGTTTGTTTGGTTAAAATGTTAAAACGAGGTCCCATCTGCCTGTGAAGGTGGATGAAGCTATTTGAAGAGCAGGGAATTCTCCTAATATCTATCTCCCTCAACCACAAGAACAAAATGACTAACTGGGCATACTTCTCTTCATTTGCCATTTGTGGAATCTTACTGTGGGTAAGTGACTGTCACGTCTGTCTCCATAAAACAGTGACTGATGAATTACTTCTGCAGTTATGTAGCACTTTGCGATGTCATAAGAGGAGTTATTTCCTTTTTTTTCTTTCCACACACACAGCTTTTGTGAAGATTGGTGCACGTCCCAGAATAGAGTACGTTGGTATTGGTCTGACGGATAGAACAAAGCTCTATATCTGCATATTAAAATTAGCTGGCTTCAGAATAAAATGTAGACGACTACCTACAGGTATTAATAAGCCACTGTGCGCAATGGGAAAGTCTTAAGGGTGCAGGTTAAATTGAGTTTGTAATATTAAATATATTACAATTGAAGGGAGAAATGGCTTCAAATAAGAGAACAAGTTGCAACTGCAAGCACAATTTAATCAAGGCATTGCTCTTCAGCTTGCATGGCATTAAGGGTACAAGTGATAACCATGTAGTTTCCTCCCATTCACCACCCCCTCCCCCTGCACCCCCTCCCGTGGTCTCCCAATACCATCCACCCTCCATGTCTGAATGGATGGGCTGAAGACCACACCATCACCAATGCTGCTTGTTTTTCTTTTTTTATTTGTTTTTATGGGATGTGGGCGTCGCTGGCAAGGCCAGCATTTATTGCCCATCCCTAGTTGCCCTGGAGAAGGTGGTGGTGAGCCTTTTTGAACCGCTGCAGTCCGTGTGGTGAAGGTACTCCCACAGTGCTACTAGGGAGGGAGTTCCAGGATTTTGACCCAGCGACGTAAGCTGTCTGAAGCAATGGTCAGATTTACTCTCCCACTTGGAAAATAACTCATGGTGACAGCTGACCTAAGTAATGATGTGTGAGGAGTGGAGGCACAAACCTGCTTCCCACCAAACCATGACACTGGCAAAATGTACAACTTTCAGCTAAAAATGATCATAGATGAAATTGTATTTAAAGAATGGATTGAAGTCAGCTCCGGCTATACGATTTACTCTGTTAGGGTCGAAGCATGGTATCGTTTACCTATTCCCAACATAAAAAGTGATATAAACCTAAACAACTTCACAGGAATTATACAAAATTGGCTATTAATAAAGGACCTCTTTCTAACAATTATGATGTGCTGGTAATGATGAAACAAAAATAAAGTGCAAACTCTGAACATTTTTAAATAAGGAGAATTTTTTTTTTCTTGTTTCTAAAGTGAGTTCACTAAAAATAATTAAATCGGAACAAAGGAATCGGCTTTAACCCATTGCCTTTATTTGAAACCCTGAGTGTGTAATCCATAAAATGAAGTGCAATATACTGTAATTAAACCCGTTTCACCCCAGATGACACAGGAGGCACGACAGACATCAAAAAGAGTCAATGTGAAAAACATACCCTTCCTATCGCACCAAGAAACAGAATATCTTGGTTTCCTGAGGATGTTACTAGAAGGCCCTCCTCAGAATTTAAATTGTAAAAACAAAGCCTTCCTGCTGATTCTGGGGGGAGGGGGTGGGGTTTAAAAAAATAAAATGAGCACAAATAAAAATTGCACAGCAGATGGTAATTTCTTGCTGGAAAGAAATGAGATGATTCATTGCCTTAGAGACCTAAGGATGTAGAGAACCAGCTGTGGTAAATCGGCAATGCTCATAAGAAATCACACATCATAATTAGGAGCCATGTGTTGTGAATATTTTTTGTGGCCCAAATGATTTTTTCTTACACCATGGATCCAGGTACCAGAACCAAGGTAAAATCAGTGAGTCACGCAGGCCTTATTCCAACATGCCCCTAACTACATCAGGCGTGGCATTACTGACAGCAACGGAAATTACTTCAGACCAGACTTTAATTACTCGGCATCAGCAGGTGCAGGGATAGCGTTCCACAAGTGGTCATTCTTCATGTGCGTGAGCCCAGGGAGCAAGCACCAGTAGGCTATTTGACCATAGGAGTATTGATCAGACTAGATTGGGAGCCCCCATGCACTGCAGAACCCACTCTACCAGAGTAGTTCTGCAATTATAAAAAAAAAATGGGAGCATAGAAGACTGGCCTAGTGTCCACTGCTTACCCAATGCATGCTCATTTACAAAAGCTAGCGACACCCATCACAGATTGTTCCACAGAAGCTCAGCGTAAGCTCGAGGGACAGCACCTCATCTTTCGATTAGGCACTTTACAGCCTTCCGGACTCAACATAGAGTTCAACAATTTCAGATCATAACCTCGGCCCCTATCACATATATATATATATATTATTTTATCCACACTTTGTTTGTGCTTGCTATTTTTTTCTTCTCTCCCACATGGCAGCTGTCTCTCATTCTGTCAGCGCAATTCACACTCCATCTAGAGCCATCCTTTGTTTCTTAACCTGTCCCATTACCATCTCCTCTTGCCTTGAATATCTCTCAATGCCTCTTTTCTTCTCCTGCCTTCCATCCTTTCGTTCCCCTCCCCCATTTCCCAGCCTCTAAACTTGCTTTAAAATCTGTTCCTTTTCCTGCTTGTTTTCAGTTCTGACGAAGGGTCTTCGACCTGAAACGTTAACTCTGTTTCTCTCTCCACGGATGCTGCCTGGCCTGCTGAGTTTTTCCAGCGTTCTCTTGTTATTACAGATTTTTTTTTAAATTTGCTCATGGGAGTTGGGCGTCGCTGACAAAGCCAGCATTTATTGCCCATCCCTAATTGCCCTCGAAATGCTGCATAAATGTATTGCAAATATGGTGCTCATCACATAGGAACAAACAGTGATTACATTGAATTAGTAGGCAGGCTTTTTTTAAAAAAAAAAAAACAATTTTGCTGCAACTCTGAAGTAGTTAATCGCAAAACCAAAAATAGTCAGTTAAGTAGTCATGACCCAGTCACACCCACCAATTCATTAGCAATACAGAAAACCCACCTTCTTTGGCAGATTGCCAGAATTCAAAAGCTACTTTGAAAGCCTGAGCCACGGTTAATGTCACTGCCTGAGCCTGGGAAGAGAGAGCACAAGTTAACACAAGTTATCTTTCATTTGGGGCCAGATGGCATTTCTAACCAAGACAAACATAAATATATAGAGAAATCGCTCCATATTTTCATAGTATTACAGGCTTTTAAATTTGGGCGCAGGTTTTCTGCCGGTGTAAAATAATGGATTTAGCCATATTCGAGCGGACAAATTTATTACCTAAATCTAGCACTGCTACTTTCTGCTAAGCCCAAACCAAACAGGAGTTGGGAGCATAGCTCAAGTTCCAATATATTGTTTGCTAATGGGAAATTAAATTAAACATTTAATTAATGACTGACATAATGAGACACTGAAGCAGAATGGACTTCTATTTTTAAAAACTATGCCAGGTTTACATTTTAGAGAAAACTATAGACTGGAGAAAAGTGAAGATACTCTGGTGGCTTGTTAGCATCGGAAGAGATAAATAAAAAAGATAAGTGAACGTGTCAAGTGTACATCGGGTGCAGGCACTTCCTCAGCTGCATTTCCAGAACTTTCTGTTCATAATGCCAGCATTTGCAATTTTCCTTACTTTTGCAATTTGACATCTTAACTCAGCCCACGTAAATAAAAGACTGCCCAATCCGAAGCACATAACTGAACCACATGTCCCTTAGTATAAACAGCACATTCATACTCCATCAATGGAACTGCGAGTGAACTGCGCCCAAACCTCCTTAGCGTTTGGAAGCCACATTCACAAGCATGTCCAAAACCTGACGAAAGGTCATCGACCTGAAACATAGAAGATAGGAGCAGGAGTAGGCCATTTGGCCCCTCGAGCCTGCTCCGTCATTCAATGAGATCATGGCTGATCATCCAAACTCAGTACCCTGTCCCTCCCTTCTCCCCATATCCCTTGATCTCTTTAGCCTTAAGAAATATATCTAACTCCTTCTTGAATATAGTTAATGAATTGGCCTCAACTGCCTTCTGTGGTAGAGAATTCCACAGGTTCACCACTCTCTGGGTGAAGAAATTCCTCCTCATCTCTGTCCTAAATGGCTTACCCCTTATCCTTAGACTGTGACCCCTGGTTCTGGACTCCCCCGCCATCGGGAACATCCTTCCTGCATCTAGTCTGTCCAGTCCTGTTAGAATTTTATAAGTTTCAATGAGATCCCCTCTCATTCTTCTAAACTCCAGCGAGTACAAGCCTAATTGACCCAATCTCTCCTCATACGTCATTCCTGCCATCTCAGGTATCAGTCTGGTGCATCTTCGCTGCACTCCCTCCGTGGCAAGAACATCCTTCCTCAGATAAGGCGACCAAAACGGCACACAATACTCAAGGTGTGGTCTCACCAAGGCTCTGTACAACTGCAGCAAGACACATCCTTGCTCCTGTACTCGAATCGTCTTGCTACAAAGGCCAACATACCATTTGCTTTCTTAACCGCCTGCTGCACCTGCATGCTTACCTTCAGCGACTGGTGCACAAGGACACCCAGGTCTCGTTGCACTTCCCCTTCTCCCAATCTATTGCCGTTCAGATAATAATCTGCCTTCCTGTTTTTGCCACCAAAGTGGATAACCTCGCATTTATCCACATTATACTGCATCTGCCATATCACCCAATCTGTCCAAATCATACTGGAGTTTCTCGGCATCCTCCTCACAGCACACACGCCCACCCAGCTTTGTGTCGCCTGCAAACTTGGAGATATTACATCTAGTTCCCTCGTCTAGATCATTAATATATATTGTGAATAGCTGGGGTCCTAGGACCGATCCCTGCGGTATCCCACTAGTCACTGCCTGCCACTCGGAAAAAGACGTTAACACTGTTTCTCTCTCCACAGATGCTGCCTGACCTGCTGAGTATTTCCAGCATTTTCTGTTTTTATTCCAAAACCTGATCTGATCTCATGGGGATCCCTTTGTTGATAATATTGTAATATCATAACATATGCCACACTTAAAAAAAAAAAAGTTTAAGTTACTTGATCTTCAGGCAGGACAGCCAATTGGGGAAGGGTTAATTTTATTTAAAAAACATTTTTCTCAACACCGTTAATCGTCACTCTTTGAGCTGCAGAATATCATGTTTGCACTGCAGTTGGTGATCTCCGAGATCAACAGGTGGTAGGTGTTATGAATCTTATGATCCATGAAGAAAGACTCATGAAATAACACTGGATGGCCAGCTGGTGGCACCGTCCAAGGAGTATAAATACTCGGGCATGGGCCCAGTTTTTCCAGGACATTTTGTAAACAGGGACTAGTGAAAGATAACTAGACCTCCATGTTTTGAAACAAGTTGATTAAAGCCTTGCTTTATACTCGAACCAAGTGCGTAGTGAGTTTTATTACGTCAGTAGGGTTAGAAAATCAGGTCTGGAGATTGCTTTGATTTGCCATTGACATAATTTACACACAAATGCTAAAGATGAGGTGCGATTGCACCCTCCCTGAGGGTGGCAATGCAAATGCGGAGATACATGACTGATACTGTACGAGTGAGCTCACCAGTTTTTTCTTTGTACACAGGAAGGCATGGCATTCCAATGTCTCATTTAGCTGGCTCTGTGCGATGTAGGCAAAAACTTTATCATGTACTTTGTCTGCTGTGCAATAGGATATCCTGGTAAAGAAAAAAGGACATGGTTTAAGAAAAAAGAGACAATTTTAAGGCAACAAAAGAAAAATCTTAAATATCACTGGTGGCAAAGGTCTGCCTTCAATCCCAATTTCTTTGGGTTAGATTTAGTCTGCCCATTAAAAAGGTTAAAAAATAAGTGGCCCTCGGTTGTGCAGTAATTGAGCAATTAAGGTTCCTATCAAAATGAATGGAGCTTGTGGCCGCGCCCAATTCCCAGGTGGACTCATCCAGCCACCTCTATTATAGAAAATTAGCCGACTGCTGCAAACTCATTTCCGGTGATTTGAAAAAAAGCCCTTTGCAATGAATAAGGCAGATTCTGCTGCAGAACAGATAGGGAAGACTGGCTGCTAAAAGCAAGCTACGGCAAGTGCTTTGGTTTGGATTGCAGGCGAGCAGCAGCTGGGGGATGGCTCCCTGTGGTTATATAGCGGAGGTCAGCTCACCCTCATCGAGGTAGCAATTGTAGACTGACATTTTTTGTGACATATGATCCTGCCAATGGAATTAGCAAAGTAAATGGGGGATTGCCAGTGTACAGATAGTGTTCTCTTGCAATCTATAAAGAATGTGCATTTATATTGCCCGACCTTAGAACATCCCAAAGTGCTTTACAGCCAATGAAGTACTTTTGAAGTGTAGTCACTGTTGTAGTGTAGGAAATGTAGTAGCTAATTTTGAGAACAGCACTGTGATAATGACCAGATAATCTGTTTTTAGTGATGTTGGTTGAGGAATAAATATTGGCCAAGGTACCTGGGAGAATTCCCCAGCTCTTGGAAATAGTACCACGGGATCTTTTACATCCACTAGAGAGAGGGAAAACCTTGGTTTAATGTCACATCTGAAAGATGGCACTCCTTCAGTACTGCACTGAAATATTAGCCCAGATTCTGTGCTCAAGTCTCTGGAGTGGGACTTGAACCCACAGCCTTCTGACTCAGAAGCAAGGGTGCTACCAACTGAGCCACAGCTAACACTAGTGTGAACACTTGCAATCTAAATTTAAAAAGTGCCAATGGAGAACACCTGGTGTGAGTTAGGTGAGAAACAGTCCACTCATTCTGAAAAGATCACTCGCCTAAAAACAAATCCTGAATTTAATTAAACTTCAAGCCTCTTCCCAATGAAAGAAAATGTGAAAGTGCAGAAACGGGATGAGGAGAAATAGAAAAAAAGTTCTACGGCAGCCTGCATTTCTCCATTTTCCTTCATATAAGTCAAGGTGGTCTTATAAAGAGATTGTGGATGTACAAGTGGGCAAACTCCAGTGGAGGCAGTACAGAGAAGAACCACAAGCAGAAGAGATGGGAGTTATGAGGAAAGGTCCCGGCAGATTGGAAAACTGCTAATGTAACACCCTTATTTAAAAAGGGTAGTAGGCAGAAGGCTGGAAACTATAGACCTAACATCTGTGGTTGGTAAAATTTTAGAGTTCATTATTAAGGAGACAGTAACGGGATATTTGGATAAACATAATTTAATAGGACAAAGTCAGCATGGTTTTATGAAGGGGAAGTCATGTTTGACAAATTTGCTTGAGTTCTTTGAGGAAGTAACATACAGGGTGGATAAAGGGGAACCAGTGGACATAGTGTATTTACACTTCCAAAAGGCATTTGACAAGGTGCCACACAAAAGATTATTGCTCAAGATAAAAAATCACGGGATTGGGGGTAATATTCTGGCATGGGTGGAGGATTGGCTATCTAACAGAAAGCAGAGAGTTGGGATAAATGGTTCATTCTCAGACTGGCAATCAGTAACTAGTGGTGTTCCGCAGGGGTCAGTGCTGGGTCCCCAACTCTTTACAATCTATATTAACGATTTGGAGGAGGGGACCGAGTGTAACATATCAAAGTTTGCAGATGATACAAAGATGGGAGGGAAAGTAGTGAGTGAGGAGGACATAAAAAACCTGCAAAGGGACATAGACAGGCTAAGTAAGTGGGCAGAGATTTGGCAGATGGAATACAATACTGGAAAGTGTGAGGTTATGCACTTTGGCAGGAAAAAATCATAGAGCAAGTTATTATCTTAATGGCAAGAAACTGGAAAGTACTGAAGTACAAAGGGATCTGGGGGTCCTGGTGCACGAAACTCAAAAAGTTAGTATGCAGGTGCAGCAAGTGATCAAGAAGGCCAGTGGAATGTTGGCTTTTATTGCTAGGGGGATAGAATATAAAAACAGGGAGGTATTGCTGCAGTTGTACAAGGTATTGGTGAGACCGCACCTGGAATACTGCATACAGTTTTGGTGTTCATACTTAAAAGACATACTTGCTCTCGAGTCAGTACAAAGAAGGTTCACTCGGTTAATCCCGGGGATGAGGGGGTGGACATATGAGGAAAGGCTGAGTAGATTGGGACTCTACTCATTGGAGTTCAGAAGAATGAGAGGCGATCTTATTGAAACATATAAGATTGTGAAGGGGCTTGATCGGGTGGATGCGGTGAGGATGTTCCCAATGATGGGTGAAACTAGAACTAGGGGGCATAATCTTAGAATAAGGGGCTGCTCTTTCAAAACTGAGATGAGGAGAAACTTCTTCACTCAGAGGGTAGTAGGTCTGTGGAATTTACTGCCCCAGAAAGCTGTGGAAGCTACATCATTAAATAAATTTAAAACAGAAATAGACAGTTTCCTAGAAGTAAAGGGAATTAGGGGTTACGGGGAGCGGGCAGGAAATTGGACAGGAGTCTAGGTTCGGAACGGTCATGGCCCTGTGAGTAGCAGAGCGGGCCCAGGGGCCGTGTAGCCTGGTCCTGCTCCTACTTCTTGTGTTCTAATTCTGTGTTAGATTTCAGGAGATGGTTCTATTCACAGGGATTAGTGGAGACATTGAACAGGCTGCCAGCTAGGTGTCCTTCAAGAGTAAATTGGGCCTGTTCCTGGCTGGGGTGGAGATCACCTTTTACAGAAGGTAAGTACTGTAGGAAATACAGGGACAGAGTGATCTCCTGGACGAGTTTCGATCGCCTAGATGGGTCGGAGAGGAATTTCCCAGATTTTTTCTCCCAAATTGGCCATTGGGTTTTTATCTGGTTTTTCGCCTCTCCCGGGAGATCACATGGGTTCGGGTGGGATGGAGAGCGATAGTAAATTTGAGGTTAGGATCAGATCAGCCATGATCTTATTGAACGGTGGAGCAGGCTCGAGGGGCCGATTGGCCTACTCCTGCTCCTATTTTATTATGTTCTTATAGAACAAACTTGGATTTTTCAGCCTTGAAAGATGGTGTCTAAGAATTGATCTTGTAGAATTAATTAAGCTAGTTAATTGCTTGAAAGAAAGTAAATGTGTAAAATGATTTAAAAGTAAACTGCTTGAATAGGGGCATACATTCAGGCCAGTAAAGGGCAGATACAGGACTGGTATCAGGAATTTCTTCTTCACACAAAATGATCAACATGCAGAATGAACATGAATGGAGTGGTAGAGGTAAAAACCCTAGTCATTCAGGCACCAAGTGGATGCTGCAGTTGTGGGAGGTGGGGAGATAGTAGAGATTCTGTAGGGTATCTCTGAATTGAAGAATTAAGACAGTAATGGCCTGCCTCATTTGCAATTATTTTGGGATTTAGCAGTGTACACTGAGGGGGCCAACTCACGGACACCAGTTTCCCAGAATCCAAAACAAAATACCACCAGTGTAAAAGTGGCTTACGAAAGCAGAGCTAAGATTTTGAAATAAACATGTGGTTTGGGGAGCAAACTGCAAATGCAAACCCACATCCTGCTACTTGTTGGCACAGCATCTTGCAGTTCTAAGTGTGTTGTGGCAGCTAGATTTTATTCAACATTTTTCACTTCAGAAATGCAACCTGGTATAGAATTATCGAGAACACTGGCATGTGCAAGATGTCAGAAGCAAGACCCAAGAGTCACTGCAGTATATTTCTCCCCTTACATTATATTCTTACTATGTCTAAACATTGATGTGTTTTGCTCCAATGAAGGGAGATCCATAGTATTGGGCTGCTTGGTGCGAAGTATGTTTTCCAGTTAATGTTGAGGTCTGCTTAAGAGGTTTGGATTAGTTACCAAAGCAACAAGTTAGGTTTGCAACCAAAGTGTCAACTGTACAGCACCTATTTTGAGAGCAGGACTGGAAGAGGAGTTAACAAAAATAAAAGACTTGCGGGGGGGGGGGGGGGGGGGGAATTTGGTTGCTTTGCGCCTCCCGTTAGCGCCCCAAGGCAAAGCATCTAGCACCCAGGCCAGCGCCGCTAACGCCTCCCACGAAATTCAGCGGGAGGTTAGAGGCGGTGTGCAGCACCCCGCTCGCACCCTGACCGCAAACTTGGCTCGCGCCCCCTGACCTACCACCGGACGCTACATCCGACAGGGTCAGGGTGGCGTTTTAGTGGCCAGGGCAGCGATAATTAAAGGGCAGGTGCCGGGCGGCCATTTTTGTTTTGGGCCACCTGTCAGCACCTGTCCCCTCTGGCCTCCTCCTGCGGAGTGCCAGCAGCGATTCATCAGCCCGGCACTCCTCTTAAGTGCCGGGCTCTTTTGCCGGCACCCCACTCCCCGGTAGTCCAGCAGGGCCACGGTGCGTGCTGTGCTAGGCCCCTCCCCTCTAATTGGGGGAGGGAAGCCTGCAGTACCATAAGAACATAAGAAATAGGAGCAAGAATAGGCCACTTGGCCCCTCGAGCCTGCTCTGCCATTCAATAAGATCATGGCTGATCTTGGGCTAAAAGCCACTTCCCCGCCCGCTCCCCATAACCCTTCACTCCCTTACCTTGTAAAAATTTGTCTATCTCCACTTTAAATGTATTTAATGACCCAGCCTCCACAGCTCTCTGCGGCAGAGAATTTCACAAATTTACGACCCTCTGAGAGAAGAAGTTCCTCCTCATCTCAGTTCTAAAAGGGTGACCCTTTATTCTGAGACTGTGCCCCCGAGTTCTAGATTTCCCCATGAGGGGAAACATCCTCTCTGCATCTACCCTGTTGAGCCCCCTCAGTATCTTATATGTTTTGATAAGATCACCTCTCATTCTTCTAAGTTCCAATGAGTATAGGCCCAACCTGCTCAACCTTTCCTCAAAAGTGAAACCCTTCATCTCTGGAATTAACCTAGTGAATCGTCTCTGAACTGCCTCCAATGCAAGTATAATCTTCTCTAAATAAGGAGACCAAAACTGTACGCAGTACTCAAGGTGTGGTCTCACCAATACCCTGTACAGTTGTAGCAGGACTTCCCTGCTTTTATACTCCAACCCCCTTGAAATAAAGGCCAACATTCCATTTGCCTTTTTGATTACTTGCTGTACCTGCATGCTAACTTTTTGTGTTTCATGCACAAGGACCCCCAGGTCCCTCTGAACTGTAGCATTTTGTTATCTCTCTCCATTTAAATAATAGTTTGCTTTTTTATTTTTCCTGCCAAAGTGGATAACCTCGCATTTTCCCACATTATACTCCATCTGCCAAATGTTTGCCTGTCTATATCCCTTTACAGATTCTTTGAGTCCTCTGCACAACTTGCTTTCCCACCCATCTTTGTATCATCTGCAAACTTGGCTACATTACACTCGGTCCCTTCATCCAAGTCATTAATGTAGATTGTAAATAGCTGGGGCCCCAGCACCGATCCTTGTGGCACCCCACTAGTTACCGTTTGCCATCCAGAAAATGACCCATTTATCCTGTAGCACCACGATATTCAATGGGAGCACCCCAAAAGGGAGGGGGAGCATTTCCAGTAGCGCCTGCCTCCTGCTTGGGGCGCTACCATTCAATTTCGGGCATGGGGGCACTAACTTTTTCGCCAAAAGTAGCGCTCAGCGAAGTTATCACCCCAAAGGAGGCGCGAGCCAATTTTCCCCCTTGATGCTTTATAGCCTAGATAAAGCAGGCAGCTTGCAGTCCACAGGGTATGTACACAGCAGCTCTCCACAGTTACTTTCTTTAATAAAAAAATCTGTTATCTCTGCCCACAAGCCACCCATAGCATGCAGTGGAAGGCAGTGCTGTATAGACAGGTAAAACACACGGGTATTCAACAATACGGCATTATTCATTACTGAAATTAGCATCTAGTGATTGCAACGCACATCAGGGGAACACTTATAACTTAGCAGAAAATGTGATTGCCAAAGCATTTAAATCTCTTTAAGAGTATTTTTTTATTTTATGATTGCACACTTACTTATTTTTTGTTTCCAATACATACAAAACTTTGTACAGTATTTGACATTCCAAATTCTCATACAATCTTCAAAAGGAGACATCTTTCCTTTTCTGAAGATCAAGAGTATTACCTCTCATGTTTAATCAAGATTAAAGCATGAAGGTATTACTCCGTAAACTAGGCTTTTTACATAAGAACATAAGAAATAGGAGCAGGAGTAGGCCAATCGGCCCCTCGAGCCTGCTCCGCCATTCAATAAGATCATGGCTGATCTGATCCTAACCGCCAATCCACTATCACAGAACCATCTCCTGAATCTGACAGAATTAGACACACGAAATAGGAGCAGGATCAGGCTACACGGCCCCTGGGCCCGCTCCGCTACCCACAGGGCCATGACCGATCTGAACCTAGACTCATGTCCAAATTCCTGCCCGCTCCCCGTAACCCTTAATTCCCTTTACACAGCCACATTTTATGTAGGGACAGGTTGTGAAGAAGGGTCAACACACAAAATGTTAACCAATCTATTCTCTTTTCAGAGGTTGACAGTAACACTGTGTATTGCCAGCTTCTTTTCTTTATATTTAAAAAGAAATCTCAGGTGGCAATGAGAATTCTACATCACCCTCCCTATCTGGTGTCAGTGTAGAGTCAATATTTGTATCTAAATCAAGTGTTTGAATAGAAAGGTGCCTTGTACCTGTAGATGGAGATGTTTTCTATTAGTTCATTATTTGTACCATCGTGTAGAATTATTCCTCGTGGTGACACAGTCAATGCGACTTTCTGAAATTTCTTCCCACTTGCTTTGGCCTGTATGAAAAAATACTTAAATTTAGATACATCGCCCAAACCTATATGGGACCAAAAAATGGCTATTCTAACGAATGCACGAGAGATTAATCCCCTATAGAACATCCAACCAAGGCTATGCTGTACCTGGCAACATTCCAATTTTATTGATAACAGGATACAGCAATTCCCAGGTGCTCAGCTTACTAAAATCACAGATGCTTCTTCATAGACAGGGCCTCCTACACCATCTGAAATTTAAGTACTTTGATTGCATGCAACTGTTGCAGTACATGTTTGATGCCAATTACAAGTGGTAATTGCAATATTCATAAGCTCAAGCTTTGAATTAGTTAAGCACTGCAAAAAGCAGAAGACATGGCAAAAATAGTTCCACGATGGCTGATCAGGTGCTGTCGGCAGTATTCCAGGACCAAAAAACAGAACTCGGGAAAACGCCAGTTCCACAAATTGCAAATGTTTTTAAAATTTTAAAAAAAGTCAACTCGCTGATCTCCTGCAACACTGCACACAGGGAGTGAATACCAAGTGTAGTCTTCAGGTGAAGCAGGTTGGTAGGGCATAGTATGTGACCAGGGCATTCATACATAATTCAGTCCCCATTTTAAAGCCATACATTCTGTCCTTATTTTTATTACTTCCACTGGAACATTTTATCTCCACATTTATAATGGAAATGGACAATGTAAACTGGTCACGCTGCAATGACATCCTCCACTTAGAAAAGCGCCTCCACTGTGGTTTTATCCTGTGTGCTGTAAATTCACGAGGTTTGCAGTGGTTTGCAGGAGATGAATCATTTTTGTTTGCATTGGTAATTCAGTTACCATTGCCAATGTAAACAAGGGTTGCATCTAATGAGCTACTTTAATATTGGGTTTGTGCTGTGTTAGTGCCACCAGGAGATCTTGTGAAGCCAACAAGATTTGGGCGACCAAATCTGACAAAGCTCCTACCCACTGCTTTCAGCATTCGAGTTGTACCTTAAACCAACCATTCAAAATGTAGACAAAATTGAATATTACCATAGCAACTATCCTTCGGACAGCAGCAGATGACATATCTTCCCCCTTTGGTTGTTCCACTAGAGTCATGCCCAAATACTTGAGGTTAAATATCATTCCTTCCTGGAGTGTTTCTCTTGTATCTGTCCAGTTTTCTGGCAGCTCTTGAAGAAAGGTAAAAAAGTGTGCGTTAAGGAATGCAAGTTCAAAGCTACGATCAGCACACCAGCGAGAGAGGGCAGATTCTGCTACAGTATATTGTTTTCAACCAGTAGCTACAAGATTTAATATTACACCTCTGAGTTTTAAGGGGTAAAGTTTCTGCAAGGTTCCACTGGTTCTTTTGGTGCAAATTGCCTGAAATCAGCATAACCCGTGGAAAAGATCTCGGAATTTTAAGCGCAAATTACATTCAGTGTGAAATTTAACGCAGAAAAGTGCAAAGTGATACATTTTGGTAGGAAGAACGAGGAGAGGCAATGTAAACTAAAAAGGGTACAATTCTAAAGGGGGTGCATGAACAGAGAGACCTGGGGGTATATGTGCACAAATCATTGATGGTGGCAGGGCAGGTTGAGAAAGTGGTTAACAAAAGCTTACGGGATCCTGGGCTTCATAGAGGCATGCAGTACAAAAGCAAGGAAGTTATGATGAACCTTTATAAAACACTGGTTTGGCCTCAACTGGAGTATTGTGTCCAATTCTGGGCACCACACTTCGAATGTGAAGGCCTTAGAGAGGGTGCAGAAAAGATTTACAAGAATGGTTCCAGGGATGAGGGACTTCAGTTATGTGGATAGACTAGAGAAGCTGGGGTTGTTCTCCTTGGAGCAGAGAAGGTTGAGAGGAGATTTAATAAAAGGTGTTCAAAATCATGAGGGGTCTAGCTAGAGTAGATGGAAAGAAACTGTTCCCATTGGAGGAAGGGTCAAGAACCAGAAGACACAGATTTCAGGTGATTGGCAGAAGAACCAAAGGCGACATGAGGAAAAACATTTTTACGCAGCGAGTGGTTAGGATCTGGAATTCACTGCCTGAAAGGGTGGTGGAGGCAGACTCAATCCTGGCTTTCAAAAAGGAATTGGATAAGTACCTGAAAGAAAAAATTTTGCAGGGCTATGGGGAAAGGGCGGGAGAGTGGGACTAGCTGAAATGTTTTTGCAGAGAGCCGGCACAGGCTCGACGGGGGGGAAGGGAGAGAGGTCAGGAACTTGGGGCGGGGGGGGGGGGGGGGGGGGAAAAGAGAAAGAGGTCAGGAATGGGGGAGGGGAGAGGAGGTCAGGAACTGGGGTAAGAGAGAGATCAGATCAGGTACTTGGGGAGGGGAGAGGTCAGGAACTGGGGGGGGGGGGGGAGGGGAGGAGGTCAGGAACTTGGGCAGGGGGTGGGAAGCGGTCTTAACCCGCGAGGGTGAGCCTGGTCTGTTCTATGTGAGCTCTGTTCTGGCTGGAACCTGGTAGTCAGAATGGCTCGAATTACGCTTTGCAAAGTAACTGATTCCGCAGGCCGCCAGGATCTAATTACACATTCTAGAGAAACTGCTGGGTGTGTCTTGTCCTCCAAGGGGACCAATCAGAAATCAGCTCTTGTCATCCAGGGTGACCAATCAGAACTTTGGTGTTGCGAATAGACACGCCTACAAAACAGGCCACGCCCCCCCAGGGCGAGTTAATCCCCATTGGGATTTGCCACTAATTGCGCTCATTTGCGGGCCTTCGAGGAAGGTCTAAAGAATTCAGTTGGTTCTTTTGGGCGCAAGGACACCAATAGGCACATTTTAAAAGCTTTTGATTGTATTTTTTTTTAAGAAACTGACTACTGTATCCCACTATAACTAACAAATGGTTCTATATATATTTTACATCATTTTCAATCAGCTTACTCATAGATGGTGATTTATGCTTATTTTTTGTAATAAACCCATTTTCACTTGTATTAAGCAACCGGCACCAAGTTACCTCTCAAATACATCAAGGGATATTTTTTAAAGCAAACTTGTTTTTTTTTAATTCCATTTTAAAACGCTGCCCGGTTACACTGGCTCATGGCAGATTTTCCGTTCGGCGAAATGCAACTCGGGAGGGGTGGGGGGAAAGCACTTCTTAAAATGAGCGCAATTTTGGGTGCATTTTGCGCCCAGACCGCAGATTGCACCCAAAGCAGAAATTCTGCCCCTAACTGTGAAAGTCTGAAAACATGCAAGTGTTTGGAGGTTATCGTTCTGCTCTTTACCCTCACTCATCACGTTACACCAGATCAAGGCACACTCCTTAAAAATGAGTGGGAAATATATAGTCTCAAACTGGCGCCTGGAGCCCTTCTCTCCTACTGAAGTGATCCTTTATTGATAGGTGTCATCAGCACTCAGCCAGGAGGAGATGCTCTGCTAAGATGAAGATCGTTGTCTGCCAACATACAATGAAAACTTTAAAATGTGCTCCTTTCACCTTCTCCTCCTTCCCTCCAATTAAGGCCACCAAAACATTTCCATGGTAAAACTTGCAGAAATCAACTGTACTTGCAGTCAGATTGGGGCATTTAAGAATTTAAATAATGTACACAAAATCCAATTCAGAATCAAAATTGATTTGGGCATTGTAAATCTCATTTCTTTTTGGGGGAATGTTAGCTGTTGTTTCACCGCCTCCAGTTTGGGCCACACATTGGCAGGGAAACTGCTCCCTGTACTGCTCCAAGCAGCTGCTGGGAGGTGTGTGCTCAGATTTGTGCTCCACTTCGAGGCACCCCCGGCCACATCAGATCAGGAATTCAGACACGTGATCAAAACCTGCATTTTTTAACCGCCGTTTCTCTGATGCAGCACACTGGTGGTTCTGCAATGCACTGCAACACCATCACATGTTCTCACACGGAAAGCCTGTTGCATTCAGTTGTAAAACGTACAGCAAAAGCTCCGAATATTTGACTTTCCAACTATTCTCCTATTCTAACCCGAAGACAAGTGAGCACAGTTCTCTTACCCTTACAAAGGCCACAGGCAAACCAGAAATCTTAGTGACATAACAATAAAATAGTTGAAAGGTTTAAGCCAGCACATAGAACAGTGAAGACGTTAAACCGAACAAACTTAGAAATGGGCTATTAACCAATGCTACCAACTGGCATGAGTCCTTAGCGCAAGTTTTAAAAACCACAGTATAACTGAACACCTATGTAGGCCAGTAATGTGCATTTAAGCACTAATTTCAAAACAGCATTAACTTCAAACTTAAGGTTATAGTTTAAAATATAGCCAGCACACACAGATAAGAGCACGTTAGACTTCACGACAATACAAAAGATGTCTGGGGACTGAAATTTCCTTTCTAAGCTACTGCTGAACGCAGCTTTTGTGAAATAAAATTGGACGAAATATTTGAATTTTGTTTTCACTGGGGAAAAAACACTCCCTCGGTGTAAGTGGGAACCAATCCTTCTACTTCATTTACCATAGGAAACAAGGCAAGATCTTCTGTATCAGTCGAGTATCTATGGCAGTCATAATTTAATGTACAACATCAACCTCAGGCCAAAATTAAATCTTGATCACACTCACCACAGGGTGTGTGCAGTGTGGGAGGCTTGCTAGACTCCTCCCAGATTGTCTGGTTCTTGGCTATGGCATTAGTGTCAGAATTGGTCAAATAAAAGCCTCATTTTATTAAAAGCTGAAGCCATATCTTCAAAATTGTAAAAATGAAGAATTTCAGAAACCACCTAGTGTGTGTTACATTTTCAGTTTGTATTTGGATGTTTTTTTTTTTTTAAAGTCAGAGTTTAGAAAAATGTGCAATTAAACACCACTGGCATGTGTTACATAAAGGCTAGTTGTCAGTTGATAGAAATCACCACCCAAATCCCACGGATACAGAGGGAAATGGTGCTGTGTTATTATACAACACGTGACTGACCACAAATTCTACAGAACCAATGTAAACAGGTAGAAGAGAGAAAACAATTTTTTCCATTGGGGTTTGGGTCGGGCTGGTGATCTGTAATGTGAAACAGCTTTAAATGACAATTTCTGGCTATTCACATTTACCTGAATGGATTTTGACGCTTCTGTGGAAACTAACAGCACAAATACAAAAAGGTTATTAGTTTCTATGTCTGTCCATGTCTGGCACTTCTACATTTAGCCAGTGCCCCCAAAAAAGTAGGATATTTAGTGCGGACACCAGAATGGCAGCTCCAAAGCAAAGTTCCCTCTAATTTTTTTTTGTACTGAACTCCTTTCAGCGTAACCTTTTTGTTAGTGAGCAAATTTTACAACAACTTTTACAGCAACCACTTAAAAGCATATATACACTAATGCCATATTGCCACCCCACCATCTCAAATCATGAGACAATCAGACAAGGTTCTATACAAGTAGAACACAACTTTTCTGCTTTTGAATTCTATTCCTCTAGAAATGAGCCCCAGTGCTTTATTTGCATTTTTATGGCTTTTTTAACCTGCGTTGCTACTTTTATTGATTTGTGAATCTATACCCAGAGATCCCTTTGCACCTCTACTCCATTTAGACTCTTATTATTCCTCCTGCCAAAATGCACCACCTCATATTTATCTATACTGAAATTAATTTGTCATTTACATGCCCATTCTGCAAGTTTGTTTATGGTAGAATTAATTAAAAGCTTTTAAACTCTATTTAAAAAAAATGTCAGAAATGACTGGGATATAAAAGAACTGCATAATAATGTATTAACACTTCAGCAACGTCACTGCTTATGTTACATGGTTATATACATCGACAATCCAAAAGCCCAAGCTGAGCTGAAAAAGACATATCTATATTCATGCAATTTGTATTAATTTTAAAGTTTTCAACATATTAGCCCATCCCTCGTGTCACTATAGCAGCGGCTGCACAAGCAGCAGGAGCAGCAGCTTTCCTATGGTGCTGACGTGCTGTACGCCCACATAAGTAATCACAATGCAACCAGACAACCAACAAATATGAAGTGCTGTAGTTCTTTAGTTCACAGTATTAAAAAGAATTGAACAAAAACGGGTATCCGTATTCCCAAACGTCTTAATCAAATAGAGAAATTTCAATTTTAAAATGTTTTAAGCATTTCAGACCCCTTTAAAAGCATTTGGACTTCCAAGACCTGGTTGAAACTTGTTTAGATGAGGGAAAAATTGATTTTTGTTTCTGTTTCTTCCAAAATCATATTTGAAACTTAGGGGGAAAAAAAAGTATTTTTAACACATTTTTTGTGAAAAGTTCATTAAAAATTTTAAAATTCTTTCAAGTCTCATTGCAGCTTTGATGGAAGAAGTTGCTCCAAGTTTCTCTTTCCCTCTTCAACACTGTCATTAAACATACAACAAAAAAAAATAATAAAATAAACTCTAATTCCAAACGGAGCTCAAATAAGAAAGTGAATAAAGTGGTTAAACTTCCTAAGAAGGCGGTGAGGTTATCTTTCCACAGCCTTGGCAATGAGTTGGGATCAGTTTTGGAGAAGTTGTTTCCTCTTTTTCTGCTGCCGTTCCTTCCGTCTCTCAGACTCTGAGGTACAACTGGGGGCACAAACTTTTTCCCCTCTCATAACATGAAAGACTTGCATTTATATAGTAGCGTCTTTCACGACCACCAGACGTCTCAAAGCACTTTACAGCCAATTAAGTACTTTTGAAATGGAGTCACTGATGTAATGTGGGAAACGTGGCAGCCAATTTGCGCACAGCAAGGGCTCACGAAACAGCAATGTGATAATGACCAAAGAATCTGTTTTTGTTATGTTGGCTGAGGGATAAATATTGGTCAGGACACCAGGGGTAACTCCCCTGCTCTTCTTCGAAATAGTGCCATGGGATCTTTTACGTCCACCCGAGAGAGCAGACGGGGCCTCGGTTTAGCGTCTCATCCAAAAGACACTTTTGGCCACTTCCAAGGGACCTGTTCTCTCAACAGCTCATTCAGTGGATGTAACAATGTAGCCAAGTTTGGGAGGAACTTTCCGTAATAATTCAAAAGACCCAAAAATTATCTAAGTTCAGAGACATTCTTGGGAGTGGGTGCATTTCTGATTGCATCCAGCTTTCCCTTGGTTGGATGTAAACCATATTTGTCTACTCTGTGCCCTAAGTACTCCATTGAGTTTTGAAACAACTGACACTTGTGAGCGGTCACTCGTACTCCGTGCTTCTCTAGCCGTTTGAGCACTTCATTCAACACCTCATCATGGATTTGCTGGTTTGGTGCTGAAACGAGTATGTCATCCAAATAACACAATACTCCTTCAATCGCTTGCAAAATTTGGTTCATCACCCCCTGGAATATGTAGGGGGCAGAAGGCACTCCAAATTGTAGTCTATTGAACTGATATAGGCTTCGGTGAGTATTTATAGTCAAGCATGACTTGGACTCTTCATCTAACTCAAGTTGTAGGTAGGCGTTTGTTAGATCTAACGTCAAAAAGATCTGTTCACCTGTCAGCATTGTGAACAAATCTTCCACAGTTGGCAACATATTAGGTAGATTACACAATCTTACCTTACCATCTGACTTAGGTACAACAACAATGGGTGTAGCCCAATTACTCAGATCTACCTTAGAGATAACGGCCCATATTTTCCGATGCCTATGGGTGTGTACACACCCATAGGGACATCGGAAATGCTGGTGTGTGACTTGGAGGTGGTGTTCCCATGCACCTGCTGCCCTTGTCCTTCTAGGTGGAAGAGATCGCGGGTTTGGGAGGTGCTGCCAAAGAAGCCTTGGCAAGTTGCTGCAGTGCATCTTGTAGATGGTACACACTGCAGCCACGGTACGCCAGTGGTGGAGGGAGTGAATGCTTAAGGTAGTGCATGGGGTGCCAATCAAATGGGCTGCTTTGTCCTGGATGGTGTTGAGCTTCTTGAGTGTTGTTGGAGCTGCACTCATCCAGGCAAGTGGAGAGTATTCCATCACACTCCTTACTTGTGTCTTGTAGATGGTGGAAAGGCTTTGGGGAGTCAGGAGGCGAGACACTCGCTGCAGAATACCCAGCCTCTGACCTGCTCTTGTTGTCACAGTATGTGTGTGGCTGGTCCAGTTAAGTTTCTGGTCAATGGTGACCCCCGGGATGTTGATGGTGGGGGTTTCGGCGATGGTAATGCCGTTGAATATCAAGGGGAGGTGGTGAGACTCTCGCTTGTTGGAGATAGTCATTGCCTGGCACTTCTGTGGCGCGAATGTTACTTGCCACTTATCAGCCCAAGCCCAAACGTCATCCAGGTCATGTTGCATGCGGGCATGGACTGCTTCATTATCTGAGGAGTTGTGAATGGAACTGAACACTGTGCAGTCATCAGCGAACATCCCCATTTCTGACCTTATGTTGGAGGGAAGGTCATTGATGAAGCAGCTGAAGATGGTTGGGCCGAGGACACTGCCCTGAGGAACTCCTGCAGCGATGTCTTGGGGCTCTGATGATTGACCTTCAACCACCACAACCATCTTCCTTTGCGCTAGATATGGCTCCAGCCAGTGGAGCATTTTCCCCCCCCGATTCCCATTGACTTCAGTTTTATTAGGGCTCTTTGATGCCAGACTCAGTCAAATGCTGCCTCGATGTCAAGGGCAGTCACTCTCACCTCACTTCTGGAATTCAGCTCCTTTGTCCATGTTTGGGCCAAGGCTGTAATGAGGTCAGAAGCTGAGTGGTCTTGGCGGAACCCAAACTGATCATCAGTGAGCAGGTTATTGGTGAGTAAGTGCCGCTTGATAACACTGTCGATGACACCTTCCATCATTTTGCTGATGATTGAGAGTAGACTGATGGGGCGTTAATTGGCCAGGCTGGATTTGTCCTGCCTTTTGTGGACAGGACATACCTGGGCAGTTTGCCACATTGTCGGATAGATGCCAGTGTTGTAGCTGTATTGGAACAGCTTGGCTAGAGGCGCGGCTCGTTCTGGAGCACAAGTCTTCAGCACGATAGCCGGGATGTTGTCGGGGCCCATAGCCTTTACTGTATCCAGTGCGCGCTGCCGTTTCTTGGTATCATGTGGAGTGAATCGGGACCTCGGGAGTAGGCCGATATGGATCATCCACTCGGCACTTCTGGCTGAAGATGGTTGCAAATGCTTCATCCTTGTCTTTTGCACTCACGTGCTGGGCTCCACCATCATTGAGGATGGGGATATTCACGGAGTCTCCTCCTCCAGTTAGTTGTTTAATGGTCCATCACCATTCACGACTGGATGTGGCAGGACTGCAGAGCTTTGATCTGATCCGTTGATTGTGGGATCGCTTAGCCTGCACAACATGGCTTCTGGTAAGAACTGTACTGCACATGGCATTAGTATTATACAGGTAGACTATCCTTTATCCGAAAACCTCGGGACCAGCCGAGTTTCGGATAAAGGAGAATTTTGGATTTCGGAAGGTGGGTCGGCAGGGGTCCGCGGGGGGGGTCGGCGGGGGTCGGGTCGGCGGGGGGTCGTGCGCACGACTTACGCTGACGCTCAGCGTAAGTCAGTCGGGGCCGGCGGGGTCCGCGGGGGGGGGGGGGTCGGCGGTTGTCGGGGCCGGCGGGGTCGGCGGTTGTCGGGGCCGGCGGGGGGGTCGGCGGTTGTCGGGGCTGGCGGGGTCGGCGGTTGTCGGGGCCGGCGGGGGGGGATCGGCGGTTGTCGGGGCCGGCGGGGGGGTCGGCGGTTGTCGGGGCTGGCGGTTGTCGGGGCTGGCGGTTGTCGGGGTCCGTGGGGGGGTCGGCGGTTGCCGGGGCTGGCGGGGTCGGCGGTTGTCGGGGCTGGCGGGGTCGGCGGTTGTCGGGGCCGGCGGGGGGGGATCGGCGGTTGTCGGGGCCGGCGGGGTCCGCGGGGGGGGGTCGGCGGTTGTCGGGGCTGGCGGTTGTCGGGGCCGGCGGGGGGGGTCGGCGGTTGTCGGGGCCGGCGGGGTCCGCGGGGGGGTCGGCGGTTGTCGGGGCTGGCGGGGTCGGCGGTTGTCGGGGCCGGCGGGGTCCGCGGGGGGGTCGGCGGTTGTCGGGGCCGGCGGGGAGGTCGGTCGGCGGGGGGTCATGCGCACGACTTACCCTTTATCCGAACTTCCGAAACCGGAACCCTCTAAAAACCAAAGGTTTTTTCGTTCGTACGCACGACTTACGCTGAACGAAAAAACCTTCGGTTTTTAGAGGGTTTCGGTTTTCGGAAGTCCGGATAAAGGGTAGTCTACCTGTATACATCAGTAGTCCACCAGGTGGCTCTATTACAATTTCAAGTCGCAAGTTGTAGCAAAAAGCAATTTTAGTAGTTTATCTTCCCCTTCCCCCCCCCGCTTGCCCCGCCCCCATGCACAATGTAATTAAAAGGTCAGGCACACTTGTAGTTTGATGTCTGGTAATTGAGGCTTCTATGAATTAAGTTTAAAGTTCAGAACTCTTTCTACTAGATCCTCGTCTTTTGTTTCACCGCCAGGATTACTTACAACACCAGCTCTACATTGTAAGAGGACAAAAAGCTGAATTGAGGAAAACAGCAGTGAGAAGCCCTCATTCACAGTGCAAATCCTGTGCCATGGAAACCATAGGCTCCTTTCACACCCACAGATTAGAGGAGTCAGCTGGTGTATGACAATTCAGGACAAGACACCTTTTTGGTAAATACCTGCAACACAAATATAGTTAAATGGAAGGGGGTGGGAACTCAAGTTTTTTATTTTCAAAGAACTAAATACAAAATGAACCCATAATATGAAACTAGTTTAACACATTTTGCACTAAGCTAAGACTACCATTAATTCAAATTCATTTTTCAACGGTATCCTTATCTGCAATATTTCTTACCTTAGCTGGTTAACAGTTATTTAGCTTTATTGGGTCAATCATTTCCACAAGACAGAGTGTAGAATGCAACTTTAAGATAATTGCAAAAAGAATTACAGGAGGTTTACAACATTTTCTTTACACAGAGGGTGGTTAGAATGTGGAACACCAGCCACAAATGGTTGTTGAAGCAGAACCCATACACTCTAACTAAGAGAATTAGATAGCTGCTTGCAAAAGAGGTACTAACTTGGATAGAGAACTGGTTAGCAGACAGGAAGCAAAGAGTTGGTATAAATGAGTCTTTCTCAGAGTGGCAGGCAGTGACTAGTTGGGTCCAGCAGGGATCGGTGCTAGGACCCCAGCTATTCACAATATATATTAAATGATCTAGACGAGGGAACTAGATGTAATATCTCCAAGTTTGCAGACGACACAAAGCTGGGTGGGCATGTATGCTGTGAGGAGGATGCAGAGAAACTCCAGTATTATTTCGACAGGTTGGGTGATTATACTGCATCTGCCCAATGTGGATAAATGCGAGGTTATCCACTTTGGTGGCAAAAACAGGAGGGCAGATTATTATCTGAACGGCAATAGATTGGGAGAAGGGGAAGTGCAACGAAACCTGGGTGTCCTTGTGCACCAGTCGCTGATGGTAAGCATGCAGGTGCAGCATGCGGTTAAGAAGGCAAATGGTGTGTTGGCCTTCGTAGTGAGAGGATTCGAGTACAGGAGCAAGGATGTCTTGCTGCAGTTTTACAGGGCCTTGGTGAGACCACACCTTGAGTATTGTGTGCAGTTTTGGTCGCCTTATCTGAGGAAGGATACATAGAAGATAGGAGCAGGAGTAGGCCATTCGGCCCCTCGAGCCTGCTCCGCCATTCAATGAGATCATGGCTGATCATCCAAATTCAGTACCCTGTCCCTGCCTTCTCCCCATATTCCTTGACCCCTTTAGCCTTAAGAAATATATCTAACTCCTTCTTGAATATATTTAATGAACTGGCCTCAACTGTCTTCTGTGGTAGAGAATTCCACAGGTTCACCACTGAAGAAATTCCTCCTCATCTCTGTCCTAAATGGCTTACCCCTTATCCTTAGACATAGTTCATGGTAGGAACTGGCTTGTTGGACAGATCTATTCTCACAACACCAAATACTTCAACTTTCACCAGTTACTTCCCATGATCTCAACAGCTCAGGAACCAATTGGTTAGTACATTTGGTCCACGTTCATCATTAGAATCTTCAATCCTGCTCCTTACTAGAGATATATATCTCCAGAGTATTTAAAAAAAAATCAGGATGGACTGATGTAAAAGACTGACATAATAAATGTTTAAAGTTACTGGTCATACAATTTACCATGACATAAATCCACTCAGGAAGTGCAGATTCTAGGATCATGGACAGCTTAGTCAGGAATAGGCTGGGAGATTTTTTTTGAAGTCTACAAGAACTGTAGTTATTTTAATCTCCAACTTCAATTCTGGGGATTTTTCATGCAGACGAAATATCTGCAACAGGTAATTTACTGTAGACAAGATTTTAAAATGACCAAACCCTGAAACCTTAATATAGACATTAATGTAAAGCATGTGCATGCTAACACTACGGTTAAATTTAAACCCATAGTTAGAAAACAGCCCTCATTCCACCATACTATCTGACATAATTATACAGCTTTTAAAACCCATAACAGAGCAGGCTTTTCTGAGTAACAGCACATCACAGAAATTCTGCTTTATACACCAGAATCCACCTAACACACCCATTAAAAGTTAAAGTAAAATCATGTGTTAACTAGAAGGACCACATTAATACACAAATGCATAAGGTCAACAGAATGTCCCTGTCTGTATTGAAACCCATTCTACACATACAAATGTATTCAAAGGTTTATAACTATTGTATAACTGTTCCATGCTGCAGCAGCGTTCATGATGTGACAAACATAGAAACATAGAAGATAGGAGCAGGAGTACGCCATTCGGCCCCTCGAGCCTGCTCCGCCATTCAATGAGATCATGGCTGATCATCCAAATTCAGTACCCTGTCCCTGCCTTCTCCCCATATCCCTTGATCCCTTTAGCCTTAAGAAATAGATCTAACTCTTTCTTGAATATATTTAATGAACTGGCTTCCACTGCCCTCTGTGGCAGAGAATTCCACAGGTTCACCATTCTCTGGGTGAAGAAATTCCTCCTCATTTCAGTCCTAAATGGCTTACCCCTTATCCTTAGACTATGACCCCTGGTTCTGGACTCCCCGGCCATCAGAAACATCCTTCCTGCATCTAGTCTGTCCAGGCCTGAAATAATTTTATAGGTTTCGATGAGATCCCCTCTCAATCTTCTAAACTCCAGTGAGTATAAGCCCAATCGACACAATCTCTCCTCATACGTCATTCCTGCCATCCCAGGTATCAGCCTGGTGAATCTTCGCTGCACTCCTTCCATGGCAAGAACGTCCTTCCTCAGGTAAGGCGACCAAAACTGCACACAATACTCAAGGTGCGGTCTCACCAAGGCCCTGTACAACTGTAGCAAGACATCCTTGTTCCTGTACTCGAACCCTCTTGCTACGAAGGCCAACATACCATTTGCCTTCTTAACCTCCTGCTGCACCTGCATGCTTACCTTTAGCGACTGGTGCACAAGAACACCCAGGTCTCTTTGCACTTCCCCTTCACCCAATCTATTGCCATTCAAATAATAATCTGCCTTCCTGTTTTTGCCACCAAAGTGGATAACCTCACATTATAGTGCATTTGCCATGTTTCTGCCCAGTCACCCAACCTGTCCAAATCGTACTGGAGTTTCACGACATCCTCCTCACAGCATACCCTCCCACCCAGCTTTGTGTCGTCTGCAAATTTGGAGATATTACATCCAATTCCCTCGTCCAGATCATTAATATATATTGTGAACAGCTGTGGTCCTAGGACCGATCCTTGCGGTACCCCACTAGTCACTGCCTGCCACTCGGAAAACAACCCGTTTATTCCAACTCTTTGCTTTCTGTCCGCCAACCAGTTCTCTATCCAAGTCAATACCTTGCCCCCAATCCCATGTGCCTTAATTTTGCACGCTAATCTCTTATGCGGGACCTTATCGAAAGCCTTCTGAAAGTCCAAATACACCACATCCACTGGTTCTCCCTTATCTATTTTACCAGTTACATCCTCCAAAAATTCCAGTAGATTAGTCAAGCATGATTTACCTTTTGTAAGTCCATGTTGACTTTGTCCGATCCAGTCACTGCTTTCCAAGTGCTCTGCTATTACATCTTTTATAATGGTCTCTAGCATTTTCCCCACTACCGATGTCAGGCTTACCGGTCTATAATTCCCCACTTTTTCTCTACCACCTTTTTTGAATAGTGGGGTAACATTAGCTACCCTCCAATCCATGGGTACTGTTCCAGAGTCTATCGAGTTCTGGAAGATGACCAGTAATGCATCTACTATTTCTAGGGCCACTTCCTTAAGTACCCTGGGATGTAGATTATCAGGACCTGGGGATTTATCGGCCTTCAGTCCCATCAATTTTCCTAACACCATTTCCCTACAAATGCTGATTTCTTTCAGTTCCTCCCTTTCATCAGACCCTATGTTCCCCGGCATCTCTGGGAGGTTATTTGTGTCCTCCTTTGTGGAGACAGAACCAAAATATGTATTTAGTTGGTCTGCCATTTCTTTGTTCTCCATTATAAATTCCCCTGATTCTGACTGCAAGTCAGATAAGGTGACCAAAACTGCACACAATACTCAAGGTGTGGTCTCACCAAGGCCCTGTACAACTGCAGCAACACATCCTTGCTCCTGCACTCGAACCCTCTCGCTACGAAGGCCAACATACCATTTGCCTTCTTAACCGCCTGCTGCAACTGCATGCTTACCTTCAGCGACTAATGCACAAGGACACCCAGGTCTCGTTGCACTTCCCCTTCTCCCAATCTATTGCCGTTCAGATAATAATCTGCCTTCCTGTTTTTGCCACCAAAGTGGATAGCCTCACATTTACCAGTGTATCAGAGGAACTTGGCGTGCATGAAACAAATGTAAAATGAAAGTATACGGAATTGGAGGCAACCTTGTTGGAAATTGGTCGGGAGGTAGGAGGCGGAGAGTAGGGGTCTGAATAAAGATGTAGACAAAAAAAGTCAAGAAATTAAACTTTAAATCACCATGGGAACAAATGAAAGTTTAGAATACCAAACTTTTACAAGATTAGGGCCCTCAAAAATCATCACAATTTGACAATATTGGCAAGCAGCAAACATTAGCAATATGTTAGAGTGCAGCCATTAATTGAATTTGATGGTCCCGAATTTGCAGTCAACGGCAAAGCAGAGACGTTCGCCGCTGGCCCCAAAGTAAGCTTCGCACCACGATCTCGCGATCTGTGTCAAGAAGTTCGGCTTTTCTGACATGTAATTCAAATCAACGGAGTATAGTGGGGATCCCCTAGTGCGAGCTGCTGTGACGTCAACAAGCTGTCTCAGCAGCCAATCAAAAGGCCGAATTCTCAGAGACAGCAAACAAGTGAGTAAGCTCTTAAAATTCTAACTTTTTAAAAATGTTAGAGAGAGAGCAAAACAAAGATAGGTGCTCTCACATTAGGAAAAGGCAAACCTGGAGTTTTTTTTGTTGAAAAGCTTCTTAAAATTTAAATTTTTATTAAAATGGATAAATTTGAAACTTCACAAAATTAAAATGAGTTTTTTCAGGGCCATAACATTTGTTTAGCAGTCAATATACTGTTAAAACCCCAGTTACACCGAATTCCTTTGGTGGGGTATTTAACAGCGTAATTACTGCGAAGGAGCCGAAGTTTTCGGCAGTTTCCCCGATCGCTGGCTCTGTTCGGGGGCGGGCACAGCGCAGCCTGTGGAGGAGCAGTGAATGACAGACCGCAACTTCAGGATTTCCACAATCGGCTGCGAAAGCGCTCAATCCTGATTGAGTGGGTGACCGCTTTGCGGAACACCTCCGTTCAGTCCGTAAGGGTGACCCCGAGCTTCCGGTCGCCTGTCATTTCAATTCACCGCTCCATTCCCACTCGGACCTCACCGTCCTTGGCCTCTTGTACTGTTCCACGGAAGCTCAACGTAAACTCGAGGAACAGCACCTCATCTTCCGATTAGGCACTCTGCAGCCTTCCGGTCTCAATATCGAGTTCAACAATTTCAGATCATAACCTCGGCCCCTATTTCATTTTTACTTATATTTTTCCACTCCTTTCCTCCCCCCCCCCTTTCCTTTTGTTTCTCTCTCACACCTGGCAGCTATCTTTTGCCCTGCCAGTACACTTTACACCTAATCCCAGCCGATTACCATCTCGTCTAGCTTCTAATCTCTTTTACTTCTTTTGGTTCTTTTATTCTTTTGTCCGATCGCAGCCCTGCCTTCGATCTAGTTCCTTTTCTCTCCAGTTTTGAAGAAGGGTCAAACCCGAAACGTCAACTCAAATTTCTCTCCACGGATGTTGCCTGACCTGCTGAGTTTTTCCAGCATTTTCTGTTGTTATTTCGCTCAATCCTGAAGTTGCGGTCAGTTTCAAAGGTGAAATAACGACGAAAGCTGCAAAGCTCGCAGTCGTCAGGACCGCAAATTCTGGGCCATTATGGAATGAACTGCAGGTTGCGCGTCCAAAGTCCGGTGTTCTGTAATCTGAGACTCCGGATTTTGGACGCTCAATCTGTACTTCAAAAAGCCATTAACTTTTGTTGTCTTTTTTTGAAAAATCCGAGTGATGCAATAACACTTTAGTGTTGTGTTTTATCCTCCTTAATCTGCACAGCTCCACTAACACCACGCCGCCCTGGTGGCCTAGTGTGGGCCATCGGATGCTCTGCAGAGCTGGCAGCATCCCTCCCCTTTAACAGAAGGGGAGGGTGCGGAGAAGCGCGTTAGCACTACGCGGAGCGGCCCAGGCATTTCCGGACTCGGAATGTGTTTCTGATGTCCGAAGCCCGGAAACGCCCGAGCCCAGGTTGTGATATTTCTGGACTTCGGACATCAGAAACACTGTCCCGATGTTGCCGGATTCAGGACGTTCAACCTGTACTTGAAGTATCTATCGTTTTGCAGATCTAAATTGATACTATCTGGCATATACAGTAGATCTAAAATTAGCTCAACGTATTCATTATATACATGGTTCAACTTTATAAATAGACGTCTCCCTTAAAGCTAAACCTAGCTGTACTCACTGCATCTGCCAATATAGCTATCCGTCATATTTTTAAAAAAATAAAAATTTCTCAATATGCGCCAGTCACAATGGTTTTGTTTTTGTGCTTCGAGAAAGGTTTGGAGCCTCAGGCACGATTGGTGTAATTAGCCAAGCAGGAGTATGAAAGTTATTACTTTGCCCTGAAACAGTTATCAATGACATCCTTGACTCGGGAGTCTTGCCATAATCCTTTACAACAACACGTGCTGCAGCTTACAACCTAGCGAGCTATCCCTTCTATTTTGCACAGACCTACCCACTCATGAAGTATCTTCTTGTCATCAACCATCATCAAGTTGATCTGATGCTCAGCACGGAGTGTGTCTACCAACGTAGCATCCAGTGCCTCGTCACAGTATGCGGTCTGTATAAGTTCTTTAGTAATGTTAAAAAAGGTGTTTACCCAATTGCAGGACTGCCACTGCAATGCATTTCACTTTAGGCTTCAAACAATTTGCTGCCTCCCAGATATATTTTTTTAAATAACCCAGTGACATCAAAGAAATATCTTCTTGCTCTAGAGCAGATGCTGGAATCATCTGCGAAGGTCTAGTGATGAAACTGCATGATTACAAGCGCTCTACTCGGAGCTCCTACACGGCAAGAGAGCCCCAGGTGGGCAGAAAATCCCTGGCCCAAGACCGCACAAAGTGGAGGCGAAGCATTCGGGAAGGCGCCGAACACCTCGAGTCTCTTCGCTGGAAGCAAGCGGAAGCCAAGCGCAAGCAGCGCACGTCAACCCAAGCATAGTGGTTATGTTACTGGACCAGTAATCCAGAGGCCTGGTCCAATAGTCCGGAGACGAGAGTTCAATCCCTGGGGGATTTAAATTCAGTTAATTAAATAAAGTTAGCATCAGTAATGGTGACCATGAAACTATCGGATTGTTGTAAAAACCCATCTGGTTCACTAATGTCCTTTAGGGAAGGAAATCTGCCGTCCTTACCCGGTCTGGCCGGTATGTGACTCCAGATCCACAGCAATGTGGTCGACTCTTAATTACACTCTGAAAAGGCCTAGCAAGCCACTCAGTGCCAAACCGCTACGACAAAGTCAGCACTGTGGGAGGAGCTTCACCACACGGACTGCAGCGGTTCAATAAGGCGGCTTCACCACCACCTTCTCAAGGGCAATTAGGGATAGGCAATAAATACTGGCCTTGCCAGCGACGCCCACATCCCGTCAACAAATAATTAAATAAGTAGCACTAAAAACAGATTTTTGGATCCATTTCTATTTCCTTTTGTTACATATTACATCCAGAGTAAAGCATAACTCTATAAGACTGCTGTGTTCATCGTTATGGGTTATGAAATTTCCACCAGTTGTGAAATAAAACAGCACATTCAACAACTTCTCCAACAGCAGGGACTCACCCAACTTGCAGTTGCAAGCGGTCAGTGTTTTTTAATCTCTGAAATACCCGTAAAATGATCGGGAGTTCTAATAGCTTGGCCTATAAGTGCGCGGCTATGTGTGGAGCTGAGCCATACTGACAGGGAGGGAAGGACCCAAGTTAGATGCTTGGTCTGTGCTGCTAACTGATCACAGCCAAGGCTACAGGAGCGATGCAACAATAGGCCTCAGCACACCGGGGCCAAAGAAAAATAGGGAAATGGTTTTTTTTTTCCCTCCCAAGTGGCTGCTGCTAGTGTGCATGTGTGGTTAGCACACAAGGACAAAACTGAGCTCAGCAGTGACGGCTGGATTTCCTGTCAAAACTAACTATATTAAAACAGGCACATGGATGAAGTACTGGATTGAGGCTGGCACCCTTAAAATCTTACACGGGACACCTTCAGGAAAGAAAGGAGGAATAAGAACTTTAAAACCTTTAATCCTTGCAGTGTGATTGAATAGCTGGAGTTGACCCTTGACCTTGTTCTATGTCTTCCAGTCCATTATTTGGAGGCTCCTTCACCTATGCATCATTAGTATTCACTTCTCACTCAAGATGAATTGAAAATAAAGATGTATAAAATGTACATTAATTTTTAACGGGGTGGGTAAAAGTATACAAAATTCCAATGCGAAATTCACATTTGGGTATAGGATCCTAAATCCTGTAGGTAAACATTTTAAATCTTCAGATCACATGTACTGGCATTTAAAGCATGGTCCTGCACTGAATGAGATTTCAGTTGAACTAGATGGGCAAGGTAAGGCTCTATGGCTTGTTTACCAGTATTGTACAGGAATCACCCCAACACCCAATTTCATAAATTGAAATGATCCAGTACGAGTGCCACCTTCCTCCATATCTTGGTGAGGAATGAACAGTTTGAACATCAAAAGAATCAAATACTATTGATTGTCTTCCCAATTCATGTGCCAATACCCCAGATTTAATCCAGCAAGACATGCATCATGCCAGCCTGAATACCTAACATCAGTTTTCTTACCTTGTAGCCCCAAGGAGCAAAAGTCCATCACCACTAGGCAGGACAGTTAACTAGCATGCACTGGGTGCTGCTGTACCATTTGAGTGGCCTACAATATTTACAAAATGGACAACTCGAACCTTATTACCGTTACAGTTGAGCTCCAAGTCTGTAATCAGAGTTCAGTATTGAAATTGGTGTCTCCTGCTCATCATATGGAAGGACAACTCAGGCAGGGTAGACACATACAAGGGACAGAAACTGATACCAAACTTCGATTTAACGCCCGTTCCTTTTATCCACCTACATAAATAGATAAAATGCTTTCTATTATAGTTTACAGCAACAAGAGATTTAGTAAAGAAGTCACAACATACTAGCATCAGAATTAACCAATTACAGAACTTTAACTGTTTACTTCGAGATAAAATATTCAGTAAAATATTCTTCAGAATTTTAAACCCCAAAAATGGGTGGGTTGTGGGCGGGTGGGAGGCTTAAAGGGTTTAAAAATCTGAATGCCAACCCCAACCCGCCCACTTCCGGTTTTAACGGAGGCAGGACAGGGGGCGGGCAGCAATCCCGTTCACAGGAGGTGGGTTGGCACTTTAAATATTATAATGAGGCTCCGTGCCTCATGGTGATCCACCATTTTAAATTTAACTCCGGCTGGACGGGTTTCCCAGGCCACTGGGAACCTGGCAGCTAAAGGGAGTACCGCTGAATCCAGGAGGTAAGTGCCTCTCCACTTACCTGCTGGATCCAGCATTCCTGTCTTGCCAACCCCCACAATCGGTCACTCCCTTGAGACTTCCGATCTTCCTCCCCCACACCCTCCCCACCCAGAGGCCTCTGAACCCTCACCCCCGGCCTTCGATCCTTGGCCTCCCCGGTCGTCCCTCCGGCCCCCTATCCAGCCTTCCAACCTCACCCCTCCGACCTTCGGACCGCTGCCGTCTGAACCCCGATCACCTTCCAACCTTCCGCCTCTGACTTCCGATCACCTTCCGGCCCCCGATTTCCCCCCCACCCCGATCCTTCCCTGCCTCCTCTCTGTGGCCCAGTGTCGCAGGCCTAACCGCCCGACAGCCAGCCAACCTCTCCATCTGGCTGGCTGCAGGCAGGAAATCGTGATTTTAAATGCTAATCAGGCCCTGCCATTAAATTCAGCAGGGCCTGCAGGAAATCTGTTCTCCTCGTTTTCCCCCCAATCCTTACCCACCTCCAAATTAAAATTCTGGCCCCAATGTCAGATACAGTACATATATCCCTAAAAATGCAGGAAGCTACAATCCCAGAATTAATAGACGAATATGGGTGCAGTTTTAGATTACTAAATGAACACAATAAAGATTAAAAACACATGTATATACAAAATTACTGGCTGCACCACACACTATGCAACGATCAGGTACATAAGAACGTAAGAAATAGGAGCAGGAGTAGGCCATTCGGCCCCTCGAGCCTGCTCCGCCATTCAATGAGATCATGGCTGATCTTCTACCACATCTCCACTTTCCTGAAATATCCCCATATCCCTTGATTCCCTTAATATTCAAAAATCTATCGATCTCTGTCTTGAATATACTCAATAACTGAGCCTCCACAGCCCTCTGGGGTAGATAATTCCAAAGATTCACCACCCTCTGAGTGAAGAAATAGCCGACCCCTTATTCTGAGACTGTGACCCCTGGTTCTAGACTCCCCAGCCAGGGGGAAACATCCTCCCTGCATCTACCCTGTCAAGCCCTGCAAGAATTTGTATATTTCAATGAGATCACCTCTCATTCTTCTAAACTCTAGAGAATATAGGCCTCGTCTACTCAATCTCTCCTCATAGGACAATCCCCCCATCCCAGGAACCAGTCTGGTGAACATTCGTTGCACTCCCTCTATGGCAAGTATATCCTTCCTTAGGTAAGGAGACCAAAACTGTACACAATACTCCAGGTGTAGTCTCACCAGGGCCCTTTATAATTGCAGTAAGACGTCTATACTCTTATAATAAAGACCAACATACCATTTGCTTTCCTAATTGCATGCTGTACCTGCATGTTAACCTTCAGTGATTCGTGTACAAGGATACCCAGGTCCCTCTGAACACCAACATTTCCCAATCTCTCACCATGTAAAAAATACTCTGCTTTTCTATTTTCCTACCAAAGTGGATAACTTCACATTTCTCCACAATATGTTCCATTTGCCATGTTCTTGCCCACTCACTTAGCTTGTCTATATCCCCTTGAAGCCTCCTTGCATCCTCCTCACAACTTACATTCCCACCCAGCTTTGTATCATCAGCAAACTTGGATATATTACATTTGGTCTCCTCATCCAAATCATTGCTATAGATTGTGAATAACTGAGGCCCAAGCACTGATCCTTGCGGTACCCAACTAGTTACAGCCTGCCAACTCGAAAATGACCCCACTCTGTTTTCTGTCCATCAACCAATCCTCAATCCATCCATATTACTCCCAATTCCATGAGCACTAATTTTGTTTAATAACCTCTTGTGTGGCACCTTATCGAATGCCTTCTGAAAATCCAAATACACCACATCCTTTATCTATTCTGCTAGTTACAACCTCAGAAAACAGATTCGTCAAACATGATTTCCCTTTCAAAAATCCGTGTTGACTCTGCCCAATCCTATTATTATTTTCTAAGTGCCCTGTTACCACGTCCTTAATAACAGATTCTAGCATTTTCCCTACTACTGATGTCAAGCTAACTGGTCTGTAGTTCCCAGTTTTCTCTCTCCCTCCTTTCTTAAATAGTAGGGTTACATTTGCGACCTTCCAACACGCAGGAACCATTCTAGAATCAATGGAATTTTGAAAGATGACAACCAATGCATCCACTATCTCTATAGCCCATAGTATAGTGGTTATATTACTGGACGAGTAATCTAGAGGCACAAACTAATAATCCAGAGAACACAAGGTCAAATTCTGCCAGAGGGGTTTGAGAATTTGAATTCAGTTTAAAAAAAAATCAAGAAATAGAATAAAAAGCTGGTATCAGTAAAAAAAAGTGACCATGAAACTGTCCTTACCCAGTCTGGCCTATATGTGATTTCAGTCTCACACCAATGTGGTTGACTCTTAACTGCCCTCTGAAGTGCCCTAGTAAGCCAATCAAACCACTAGGGATGGGTATTAAATGCCAGCCTTGCCAGCAATGCTCATATCCCAAGAATGAATAAAAAAATAAATTTGAATTAAAATGTTACACCAGATATCCATATAGCCACCCAATGTTCAACTGACAGTAGCAGGATGCAATACTTCAATACATTGTCACACTACGGGGGATACACCACTCAAATACATTGTCAGATGCATTAAGAGGTACATAGCACTGCAACACAAGGTCTTTACCAACTAAGTTAGGCTAAAAATGGCAGACGCTGGATGCCTTAAGGTTTGTAGCACGAATCACAACTTGAAGAGAAATTTCCACAGTTGTGATTTTTTTAAAGATATTCCCACCCTTCTCTGTCATTTTCTTCCTCCACTCTGGGAGAGCAACTCATCTTGGGATACCGTTCCTTGCTACCCAACCTACAGTTCCCACCCAACTGAGTATTCTTCAGGCACGAGCCCAGACAGCAAATTTATGTAGGCACTTTTTCCATGGAATTCATCACAGCCAACTTTAATCCCATCCTTACTTGGTAGCCACACATACAATTTAAGACCCAAAGTGCTGCACAGCCAATGAAGTGTAGTCACTCACTGTTGTATTGTAGACAAAAAGAACAGAATTGGGAACCTTAACGGATTTCTGTCCCCCGCACTCAGACACCTGGATGTCAATTGCAGCATTCCTTCTACTCCAACTGAGATCAGATAAAGCAAAAGACCTGGGATCAAATCTGCTACCTGCTTAGTCCCTGTGGCTCAGATCCAAACTGGGTAGTGTACATACCAATTGAGCCATGAGGAATCATATAATTTATAAAATCCATAATATTCATCATTTTTAGAAGCACTCATTCCGGAGAACACACCACATGGGAGATAGTAAGATCAGTTTTCCACTCATGCTTTTGCCACGATACAATGAATGGACAGAAAACTGTGGGTTGTGCATGTGATTTCCTAATATGGCAAGGCTCTGGCTAGAGCGCACTAGAGGTAGATTTACCTTGCCGTGCTCTGCACAGTGTGACCAATAGCCATCACTATAAAAGAAACCCATTAATACTCCTTTTGGCACAGATTTAGAACAATGATTCCCATTGCACAGCTTTGTGATTAGTCATATGGACGCACATGCATAGAAGCATTTAATGCATTAAGAAAATGATTACTGGTTTTTAAAGTGTTACAACCATGGGTTGGGGTAAAGATGAAAGGAAGTTTTGCAGACAAGTTCAGTTCCTAAACAACATGCCCAATACCAGACTGGGTAGTGGGAAGCAGCAAAATCTGCTTGTGTTTTATGCTGCTGGAATTTGATCTTCTTCACCAAATGGTTTTTATTAAGTGTCACATTCTAATTGCCAGTTTTAATTTTAGCACTTTTTGAAATCAAGTTTACCAGATATCAGTAAACAGGAAATGAGTCTTAATCTTCATAGTACTGTGTATATATTTTTAAAAAGCATTGGAATAAAAATACATTTCCACAACATGCAAAATATGAGGCCTTATAAAAAAAAAAGTCAGTGGTAATTCAAGTGAATGCAGATAATGATTAAGCAGCAACTAGCTACCATTTTAGTATCAACATGGCTGGCTCAGTCAAAAAACTCAATGGCTGAATGTGCCACGAGGAAAGAATTGCATTTAGATAGCACCTTTTCCATCCTCAAAGCACCCCAAAGTGTGTCATAGCCAATGAATTAGTTTTTGACACGTAGTCATTATTTTGTAGGAAAACACAGAAGCCAGTTTGCACAGAACAAAGTCCCACAAACAGCAATGAGATGAATAACCAGCAAATTGTTTTTTTGCAGTTGAGGGCTGAATGTTGGCCAGAAAACTGGGACAATTCTCCGCTCTTCAAAAAAAAGTGCCATGGCTTCTTTTATGTCCACTTAAACAGGCAGGTCCTTCGGTTTCACATTTCATTTGAAAGATGGCACCTCCAACAATGTAGCATTCCCTCGGTATTGCACTTCAATGCCAGCCTAGATTATGTGCTCAAGTCCTGAAATGGGAGGTGAATCCACAACCTTTTGACTGAAGAGGCAAGAATGCGACTACGGAGACAAAAGGTAGGAGTCATACAGACAAGGAGTCATACAGACAAGGATGAGTCCAAGTTCAATTCCTGGTTTGTGTTGAGTAAATTATCTCAAACAGGATGCTATGCACATGATCGATGTCACCAGGCTAGAGGGAGGAAATATCACTGTCCCATTCCTGTTTAATGACACATTGAAAATGCACCTGAGGGTTAGTTCTGATGACTCATTAGGCAGCAGGTGCATGGGAACACCACCAAGTTCCCCTCCAAGTCACACACCATCCTAACTTAGAAATATATCACCGATCCTTCATCATCGCTGGGTCAAAATCCTGGAACTCCCTCCCTAACAGCACTGTAGGAATACCTTCACCACACGGACTGCAACGGTTCAAGGCGGCAGCTCATCACCACCTTCTCCAGGGCAACTAGGGATGGGCAATAAATGCTGGCCTTGCCAGCGACGCCCACATCCCATAAAACAAATTAATAAAAAGTCTAATAGCCCACCAATTCTCATCCCATAGGCTTATAACTGAAGAATGGCAAGATACAGGAGGGCTGCTGATGGTAGTAACTAATATCAAAACCATATTCCAGTCTCAGTCACTGTGGTCAATTTGTAACAGCATCAGTCACTTTAGTTACAGAACACGATACAAGAACTTGAATCAACAACCCGCATTAGTAAAATCACCAACAGACACTATATCAGTGTTCAACATTCACTGTACCAGCTACCTACTTAATAGACGTCAAAGAAAACTATTGCTTTATTTGTACACACACCCAGCACCATTTAAATTCTTGGATCATTTAACAAGAAGTTTTATGGGGTGAAAGATGAGGAGTTACAGCCAAAACATTTTTTATTTTTCAACCCTTCCCCCAAGAAGTCTGTACAGACAGTGGCATGCTGTCCGCAATCTCATTGGCACACAACTTAAGAGGAACTATAGTCTAAGTCAATACTAACAAGACCACTAAAAAGTAGATAGATGGGCTGTAAGCCGGCATAGTTTTCTGACATTACTTAGCTGGAGCTCATCAGCATCTATATGGCTCTGTGTTTATTTTGAACTCACTAAATTCATAAGAACATAAGAATTAGGAGCAGGAGTAGGCCATAGGAATATAATGTGGAGAAATGTGAAGTTAGCCACTTTGGTAGGAAAAAAAATCAAAAAGCAAAGTTTTTTTTAAATGGTGAGAGATTTGGAAATGTTGGTGTTCAGAGGGACCTCGGTGTCCTTGTCACTGCAAGTTAACATGCAGGTACAGCAAGCAATTAGGAAAGCAAATGGTACATTGGCCTTTATTACAAGAGGATTTGAGTAAAAGAGTAAAGACGTCTTACTGCAATTATAAAGGGCCCTGGTGAGACCACACCTGGAGTATTGTGTACAGTTTTGGTCTTTGGAAGGATATACTTGCCATAGAGGGAGTGCAACAAAGGTTCACCAGACTGGTTCCTGGGATGGGGGGGGATTGTCCTACGAGAAGAAATTGGAGTAAACTAGGCCTATATTTTCTAGAATTTAGAAGAATGAGAGGTGATCTCATTGAAACATACAAATTCTTACAGGGCTTGACAGGGTAGAAGCAGGGAGGATGTCTCCCCTGGCTGGGGAGTCTAGAACCAGTGGTCACAGTCTCAGAACAAGGGGTCGGCCATTTAGGACTGAGATGAGGAGAAATTTCTTCACACAGAGGGTGGTGAATCTTTGGAATTCTCTACCCCAGAGGGCTGTGGAGGCTCAGTCGTTGAGTATATTCAAGACAGAGATCGATAGATTTTTGAATATTAAGGGAATCAAGGGATATGGTGCAGATGAGGTAGAAAATGAGGCATGATCTTATTGAATGGTGGAACAGGCTCGAGGGGCCGATTCCTGCTTCTATCTCTTATGTCCTTATGTCCATGCGGCCCCTCGAGACTGCTCCACCATTCAATAAGTTCATGGCTGATCTTCGACCTCAACTCCACTTTCCCGTCCGATCCCCATATCCCTCGATTCCCCTGAAGTCCAAAAATCTAACTATCTCACCCTTGAATATACTTGACAAATTCATAATGTTCATTAAGGTAAAAGAGGAATCAAATGGTCAAAACAAGTGGACAATTTGGATCTTGCTTACCAACTACAAACAAAGGATTATGCATTGAGAAGCAACCCTTGGTGGGCTGAATGAAACCATGTGGATGGATTGAGTAGCTGACCAGTTACAGTACTGTTTCTGAGGGACAGCTCCACAGTGCAGACAACCTACCCCCTGCCTCCCTCAGCCCCAGCGGTTGCACAATACTCCATACATCAGACACAGCATGCAGGATTGATTTTTTTTTTGGGGGGGGGGGGGGGGCGCTGTGGGCAGGGTTAGGCAAGGCTAGTACTTTTGCAGTATGTCAGAATTGCATCTGCGGTCACAGGATTGTATTTTGACCTCAAACAACATCTCAAAAATAAAAACATTCTTATATCATTTATGACTCACCTGTTTATGCGCTTAATCAGACTCTGGACATCCTGAGCAATGTGTCTGCTTCGAATCTGGGTAATAGGAACCTCACCATCAGGAAGCAATGGTTATGCAATTTTCGAGCATCTCACCACCATGACAAATGCTACTATAATGATATTAATTCACCGGCTCACTCACACGTTGGTGCAGTTTCACAGTGGCTTGTGTGGCATTTACAGGAACATACATGGATACAGTGAGTCTGTTGGCACAGTCAGACATACCTTGTTTAGGAATGCAACACTCCAGGGCACATTGTTGACTATGGCCTTTGGACAGAGGGTTAAACCATGCAAGGATACAAGGAGCTTTAGTACCTTGTCTAGGGATGTCCATATACTGTACTCAGTTAGTTCAGATAATCGGCAGCTACTGCTAATGCTTGTGCTATGCAACGCATAGTTTGCCACATCCACAATTCTAAGTTAAACTAGTCTAGCACTACAGTGTTAGAATCCCAGTTGTATTAAACTAAATTTCAAATTTGAAGTAAAATTGCTAAATATGATCAAATACATTATTGCAACCAACTGAATAAAAGCTTTTAATACCTTACTACCCTCACATGATTCTATAATCTTTCAGCTTGACTGGAATAATCTTCTACTTGTTAAAGGGAAACTCCAGACTCCCAATTTTGGCTCATATAGAACCGACTTCAAGTACCAAGGATAGAATTGATAGTCGGTATGAAAACAATACTAAACATGGTACATTTAAAGAATCTCTGTAGCCACAGGCTCACAGGCTCACCCTACCCTTTAATTTAAAAGTCTCATTTAGCAGAGGCCAGAGGGTGTCATTAGTTTAGATATTTTCGCAATGATGACACAGGCTCACGTTGTGCCATGAGCAACTGTGGAAATCTGGCTCATCAGTCGGAGCAGATAGCTAACAGCACATCATCACTCTTCAAAAAGAAAAGCACACAAGCCCAACAGGTTATACATTGCAAACCGTGTCCAATGGTCAGAAGTCAGTAAGCATAGAAAATAAATCAACCAACCTTCTCACCCACAATTTAATGCACAGTGTGCCCCCGAGAGCATTAGGCCAGTCCATTCCCCCCTCAGACTGTCATGCAATATGATATTCTGAGACCATTTTCACAGCTGCGGCCCACCCCCAGGTATGAGTGCCTCTGTGAAATACTGCATGGCCTGCAGTGCAGCAAACATAAAGTCTTAATGCCGGAGGGTACAGTTAAATGTATGGGTTACAGGAGCTGGGAATGAACATGGAAGAATTGACGTGTGCGGCCTCACTGAGAAACTCGCCGCGGGCATACTTGAAATTCCTTTCAGTCCCTGGGAAAAAAGTCATGAACCCCGATGGCAATATGCGCCGGTGGATTGAGTGCGTCAACCTACACAGGGGAGGAGTCTCGCAGCTTCAGGGAGACGCCTTTAAAAGCTGGGGTTTTTTCTCTCTCATAAAAAAAGGAAATTAATAAGCATTAAATGTCGGAGCAATCCCGGGCGGATTGGAATCAATACAGTCAGAGTATAACTGAAGCTTAAAGGAATTCCCAAATAGTGAATTTGACAGTTTCCCGGTCAGTTACACACGTTGACACGTTTGTTCGAACCGCAAGCGACATGTTCTCGGTGTCTCCATTTACAACCGCGCTTTGCCCGTCTTTATCCACCTTAAACCTTCCAACTACAAACTTGGAGCAGAAAGTGTAACCGTCCCAGGTCCGGGAGCACCTAGACTGATGGGAGACAGACACACAGCAATCTGTAACTAAATGTAACAACATCGACAGCTTGCTCAATGCTGAGCAACTTTCCCCGCTCTTAAACCCACCAATAACACTAACTCGTAAAGTCTGATTGTAAATTAACATACTTTTGTGTTTACCACTTCCCCAGCTTTGTTTCGCGATGCTGGGACTTCTTATAATCGCTCTTCCTGCTGACTTTAAAGCATCCATGTTATAAATCAACCCCCCAAAAAATAATAATAATAAACCAGAGTAAAAATATTTTACAGGAGCCCTCCAGCCGCGCCTTCTCTTCTGTTACAATCTCCGCCTGTAAACTTTCTAAACCCTCAATGGAGTTTAGGGGAGGTGACATTTATGTAAAATACATCGGTCCAGTCGTGACGCAAGACGTCCCTAACATTACGTTAGTCGATCAGCAGTTAAACTCCCTCTCCGCTGGATGGGGACGGAAACTCAAGACCATCAAACTCTAGCCAGTGTAATCTGATGGATTTAGATCATCCCCGGGGGGTTTTAAACTGGTGGTCTTAAAGTGCCAGCGCCCAGCAAATACTGCAACTTGATAGGAATGTGTTGTAAGAGTTGTGTGTGTGAGACAGAGAGAAAATAAACGGGACTGTGCTACAAGGCAGTAGCAATGGCGTGATAATCATGTGAGCCCTCACCCCAGACACATTTCAACCTGTGAACCTGTAAACGGAACAAGTGTTGGAATGTATCTTGACCCCTCGGGCTGTATGACTCATAAAATGTGTCATGAAAATGCTTTGTAATGTGTCTCTGTAAATTGAGTGCCATGTACCACGTTAATTTGTATTGTACGTGATGTGAACTGTATTGTCATGTATCTCAACAAATTTTTATGAATAAAGTATATATTTTTGAAAAAAAATCTGTACACGGAACAGCTTTATTCAGCATTTTTTTGATGGTAGTGGTAGGTGTCATAGATGTTATAAGTTGTGACTAGTCCATAGGATCATTGGGCAGTGGCTCCCCTGATGCCTCAATGGGTGAATGCACCATACGGTTACAGGTTTGATCCCTGATCTGTGTTGGCCTCACTGATATCAGCCGGGCCAGTGTTTGAGGCATTGTAAGTGAGCTCAGTATCTGTCGAAGGAGGGCTAGGATTCACGCTCCCAATTACTAGAAAGTGTAAGTGTGTAGCTACTAGGGCTGGAGCTTTCAACTTCTGCACTCACCAGCCCACGGTGTTTCAACCATTCAATTTAAAAGGTGGGGAATTGTATGCTGACGAGTGCAGAAGTGGAAGCCCCAGCTCTGGTGAGAATGGAACCAGGCCTCACTGTGATGCACCCCATGATGAAATGGCCAAGCAACATTCCACACATGAGGAAAAACCACTTGAGTGAGGGCTGTCAGCACCCATTGAATACACACATCCCCGACGATATATTGCTATCCACTTGCAACATTGAACTGTACCCCATCATGAACTACAATGTGGTGGGAGGAATGGGAAGAAAATGGAGGGAAAAGTAAAGCTGTGGCTCAGTGGGTCGCACTCTCGCCTCTGAGTCAGAAGGTTGTGGGTTCAAGTCCCACTCCAGAGACTTGAGCACAAAAATCTAGGCTGACACTCCAGTGTAGTGCTGAGGGAGTGCTGCACTGTCGGAGGTACCGTCTTTTGGATTAGATGTTAAACTGAGGCTCCGTCTGCTCTGTCAGGTGGACGTAAAAGATCCCATGGCACTATTTTGAAGAATGGCAGGGGAGTTCTCCCCAGTGTCCTGGCCAATATTTATCCCTCAATCAACATCACTAAAAAACAGATTATCTGGTCATGATCACATCGCTGTTTGTGGGAGCTTGCTGTGCACAAATTGGCTGCCACGTTTCCTACATTAAAACAGTGACTACACTTCAAAGTACTTAATTGGCTGTAAAGTGCTTTGTGATGTCCGGTGGTCATGAAAGGTGCTGTAGAAATGCAAGTCTTTCTTTCTTTAAGCAACAACTAAGAAAAGTGGGAGCATTTACTCCTAAATTAGATTCAAGTTTATGTTCTGCTTTAAACCTGTGGCATAAATAGGATACATTGTGGCCAAAAATGGGAGGATGCCAATAGTTTTTACCTTGTGAGGCACATAGACACTCTCTTCTGTCTAATGATTTCGCACAAGAGAAACCGCTCCATGTACCTTGTGACCCAGGCAGTTTCACTTGTGTAGATATTTACCATAGCTCACTTCTAATCTCAATGTGTGCTAAGGGCATGCTTTCCCCATTTTAAGCACAAGGCAGTGATACAACCATCAGCTGCGCTCAAACTTTTCACTTGACAACGATTCATTCTGACTACAGTTTCCAAATTTTCCTGTCTGAACAGCAGGGATTTCAGGCAAGATTCTGGGAAAGGCAGATCTGCTCAACAAATTGGGAAATCACCAGCACTACCAACCCATGGCTGGATTTACCTTTATTTTTAAGTCATTTTGGACAAAGGCAGATAGAACTTGGCGTTATCTTCACCACAACAGCCTGCCTCTCCGTAACAACATTAAGGCTGGCATATTATTTCCAAGAGGCAGGATCCAGTCTGTAAGGTAGAATTCATTGTCTAAATACAAATGGAATACTTGCAGAAAGAAGTAACTGTGTAATGCCCCTCGTGTTTACCCTGCAATAGTGAAATGAAATGAATACCACAATGCAGGAAGTTAGAGTTTTAGCATATTATCTTGATTCTCTCGGCAAAGGGAAAATTTGGACCTTGCAGTTCTGTTACTACCACCAATAGCCAATTTTGGTTTAGCAACGTCATTCAAAACAGAAATGTTGTTTGAACTTCATCATCTCACCACCTGCTCCATCCAATCAAGCAATAGCCAAGAGCGGTTTCTCTTGTGTGAAATCATTAGACAGAAGAGAGGGTCTATGTGCCAAGTCACTGGTGGCATGGTTCTGACATAAACACCAAACTGCCCCACCCCAGCTCTGCTCCAGTCTTCTTGCCCCACTCTCATTTGCGCTATTGAACCCCTCAATCTACAGGAGCTCAGAGACACTAAAATTATATCACAGACTGTAATACACGGTTCTGTCCTTCCACTGTTTTACATTATATAAACAATAGTGAATCATTTAAAAAGTGTTTCTTTTAAATTACAACACAATTGTCAGTGGCTGCGTTTATGTTTGCTGCTGTGACCTTTTCAGATGGAATTTGATGGGCTTGCCAGTTTCACTCAGACAAGAATTTAGCGGTTTTAGACCTGCCTGCATCTTTTAAAGTATTTTTATTTTCATGGTATGAATTTTTCCCATCGTTTTCCAATTACGATGGTGAAGCAAAATAATTTTTAAGATGTATCTGAAATGTTAGCAGATCTGCTGGAATTGTAGTTAGTTTTGTCTGGAATGACAGATACATAGTGCTAGATTCCACACAAAACTGATTACAATTCCAGCTATATGTCTAATATATATACATATACATAAATCAAGGAAATGGCTGGTAATATTTTTAATGATATAACATGTGTTTTGATTTCTGATGTGATAAACATGATTGTGATATTGTGATAACATTGCAAATGGAACTACTTCACAACATTTGTACCAAACACACACACCACATTGGAGTTGCCAGCTGTACCCAGGCATATTAAACTTCATTCAACTTGCTTTAAAAGACTTTACTCTGAAAACTTGATTTTGTTCAAATTAGTTTCCACTCCTTTTCATTAAAAGTCTCACTCATACCTTCTTTGGCACATTGGATGTTCCCCGAATAACTTTAGACCATCTTGCACTAAAGTAAATCTGTTGCATCAGCAAGTCAGACCATTGTTGGCTGTCATGTGGCAGCAGTTAACCCCTGTGGATTACAAAGCAAAGCAACAAGAATTTTGCAAACTTCAACTTTATTTGAAAAATGACACTTTAAAGTAGAATTGCCAAACATACAGCTATGTTTTTGTTGAACAAAATCTTTGTGATATCAATGTTTTGGAAGTATATATTTCATGTGATGATCTATGTGAATATTAGTTTGTTTCAGTGTATAATGTCTATAATATTTGGGAATTATAATGTCTTCATAAATAGTGAATGAAAAAAGTTATCTGCAATAATTTTAGTAGCTTGTTGCTCCAACTAGTAAGCATTAGGATCCTGGAAATCTGTCTTTATCACTCTCTTTTCATGGAGCAATATGGATGCCACATGTAGCTTCCACCTAAAAATAGGAACCAAGATTCTGCCCAAGAAGGGCAAAAAACTATAAATCTAATTGATTACCAGTATTGTAGAATTTGAAGTAAATCCCACCTGTCCTAGTGTTGTTCTGGAACTACCATGATCACTGGGGAAGGTCTGCTGCACAAGCTAGAAATTGGAAGACTGCATTGCTAGTCTATAAAGGCATTCTCATCCTTGTTTTCAGATCCCTCCATGGCCTCGCCCCTCCCTATCATTGTAATCTCCTTCAGCCCCACAACCTCCCCCCCCCCCACCGCGAGATAGCTGCGCTCCTCCAATTCCGCCCTCTTGAGCATCCCTGATTATAATCGCTCAACCTTTGGTGGCCGTGCCTTCTGTTGCCTAGGCCTTAAGCTCTGGAATTCCCTGTCTAAACCTTTCCGCCTCGCTACCTCTCTTTCCTCCTTTAAGACGCTCCTTAAAACCTACCTCTTTGGCCAAGCTTTTGGTCACCTGCCCTAGTTTCTCCTTATGTGGATCGGCGTCAATTTTTTTGTCTTAAAATACTCCTGTGCAGCACCTTGGGATGTTTTACTACGTTAAAGGGGCTACATAAATACAAGTTACTGTTGTTGGACACTGCTGCTGTTGCTAGTAGCTCCTAGTATATTATGCGAGACCCACGCTGGTGGCGCTGGCTCCTGATCCTCAGGTTTTTGTTCAGCTGGCTGCACCCAGAAAGTAAACTCGCCAGGATTCATGAATGTCGGCAGCAGGGAAACCCCAATACTGTATAAAGCAGCCTCACCCAATACTGGCAAGTTTACTTTTCGGTTACCACTAGTATGGGCTTAGCGCAATATAAAAGCAGCTAGTGTTTGTTTTTGAAACCCCCCCCCCCCCCCCCGCCCGCAGTGCTGAATCCAGGTGAGCCCAAGAATTGGTTCTCGGATCCCCATGAGGCAGCTGCATTGTCTCATATTCTTTACAGTGGTGCAGGTTATGGCAGGGCTGCCACTGCGGGCTGTAGTGTAAAGTGGCCATTGCATATATCTTGTTTATACCTAGATCTGATGCCTTAATTTGAACTCACTAGTCGAATGCATTAACATCTAGTTTAAGTGCAGGTAGCGCCTTGTTCTTTTTCATTGTTAGTTCTCAGGAAGGCATCACTGTGATCCTGTAAATGTATCTACTTTTCTGGGCACGTACAAGTAGAGAAAGTGAATGTTTTAGTCTCCATAGTGACTATGACGTCACAGAAATGACTAGGGTTGGGCAATAAATGCTGGCCTTTGCCAGTGACGCTCATACCCCAAGAATGAATAAAGAAAATACATTTTAAAAATTAAACGAAAAGCATTGCTGAGAAAGCAAGATTGGCAGGTCACAACTTGTGCACAAAGGTAATGTTTGGCTCTGATTCAGTAAGCTGTGTCTTGCACTTAAATGGATTTTGAAAGTTGTTTACGCAACAATTTCAGGATTTGATTAGCATTGCAAAAAAAAAATGAAGATTGTAAGCAACATCTGTTCCAGTGCTGTGAAATCTGCTTTCAGTTCACCGGGGGTGGACTCGAAATGTTTCCTGGAACTAAACCTTGCCTAAACTAAGGTGGGCTTACTTTATGCCAAGATTGACTCAGAGAGCAGAATTCACAGTTAGTACATGGTTGCCAGCCATCTACCTTTTGCACAGACATCCGGTGTTTTTGGAACGCTGGCCACACGTCAGACAGTTGGGGGGAGGAGGAGGGGGGGCGGCGGGGTGTTCTTGCACTGGCTTACCTTGGAATTTGGTGACACAACAGCAATATCATGTCAATGTTGGTGCCAATTGAAAACGCATGCCTGGCCCGTACATACTGATAGAACTCTCCATTAGCATGTTAATTAGATCGGACGATTAGTGTTTTTAGCCATACTGTGCCACTGGAGGATTGGTTAAGATAAAAGTTGGCGATGGAGGAACAGCCGCAATCAGAGAAAACAGCAACAAAACTGAATTTTAAGTAGTGTAATGCGCTGTGATGGAGCTACAGGCAATAGCAAAAAGGTATTTAGCAACTCCAACTGATAATTGCAATTCATCAGACCATGGTTTCAGACCATAACCTCTGCCCCTATCGATTTTTTCCCCATTTTTTTTTCTCTCTCTCACATGGCAGCTGTCGATCATTCTGCCATTTACACTTCATCTAGAGCCATCTTTTGTTTCTTAACTTGTCCCATTACCATCTCCTTTTGCCTTGCACCATCATCCCTTTTGTCTCTCAATCTCTCCTGCCTTCCATCCTATCACAGGCCTTCCCTTTTGTTCTTTCCTCCCCTCCCCCTTTCCCTGCCCCTGCACTTGCTTAAAAACCTGTTCCATCTCCAGCTTTCTCCAGTTCTGACGAAGGGTCATCGACCTGAAACGTGAACTCTGTTTCTCTCTCCACAGATGCTACCTGACCTGCGGAGTATTTCCAGCATTTTCTGTTTTTATTAATGTTAATTGCAATTGTTGTCCAATGATCTTTGGACTTTAGGAAATAAAGCATTAATATGTACATGCAATAACCAGAAGAATCAATAATTATATATCATGCATACCCAGATATTAATATCTCTATGTACCTAATGTCAGTAGTCAAAACCATAGCTCTAAGAGTATTGACAGGTAGTACTACCTTGTGGGAAGAATAGGCTCAAAAGCCCATCATTGACCAAGTGGATGTAAAAGATCCCATGTCACTATTTGAAGGTCAGTTCTCCTGGTGTCCTGGCCAACATTTATCCCCCGACCAGCATCACGAAAATAGATTGAAACAAAGACAAAACATATTGGAAACACTGAGCCGCTCAGGCAGCATCTGTGAATGCTGAGAGAGCAGAGGAGTTGACGTTTCAGTTGAGGACCTTATCTCAAAACTGGAAGATATTACAGATGGACAGCATTTAAAAATGAATTAAATTAAAAGAAATGTGGAAGAAAAATACACGCACACACACACACACAGAGGAGAAAAGAAATAGAATGAGCTGTAAAATGCTGAATTGAAAACAGTTGGTATTTGTGTGAGACATTAGGAGGTATAATGAGAGAAATCGCAGACACAGAACATGTGAATGGGTCAAGGAGGTGGGTGGGGTGGAGGGGAAGGCACAATATAATTGCTACGTTTTTCTCTAAACTAATAACAGTATATGCCAATAGGAGTTCCAATTTGGTGCCATTTGCCCTGTGCAGATTGCCAGAGATGCCACCTCAATCCTGACACCACAAATGGGGTAAGAGTCAACATTGAGTCAGTCACTGTATAGGAAGTTGTTACAGGAAGCACCTCTGCAAGAAACAAGATCTTTAGAAAAGATTTTAAAAAACCACTATTGACAGTTGGAGATGAAGCCACAATACAAAGAAGCACAGAAAATCAAAATGTGTTAAAGAACCTAGTGTATGTATTTAAAGGATTCAGTCATCTTGCACAACAAAAGAGATATGGGGCCACTTCAGGGATATCCAGCAAGGAAATAGTCATCAGGCCTGTCATAACAGTCATACTAACAACTGTTCTTTCTTCTTAGTGATACAACACCACAGTGTAAAACTGTCCACTAAACATCAGTCCCAGGGCAGCCCCAACCAGAAAATCTAAGGATAGATAGACTTATGACAAATGTCAGATTCATAATACAATAGAGAACCAAGCCAAATAGAGAAAGTATAGAGGAGAACTGATAAAGGAAATAAGAGGAGCAAAGCGAGTGTATGAGAATTGATCAGCGGCTAACATAAAAGGGAACTCAAAAACTTATACATAGCAAAAGGGGAATCAGAGGAAGGGTGGGGTCGATTATGGACCAAAAACAGGATCTTCTTGTGGTGGCAGAGGGCATGGCTGAGGTAACTAAATGAGTACTTTGCATCGGTCTTCACTAAAGAAGAGGAAGCTGCCAATGCCACAGTAAAGGAGGAGGTAGTAGAGATATTGGATAGGATAAAAATAGATAAAGAGGAGGTACTTAAAAGGTTGGTAGTACTCAAAGTAGAAAAGTCACCCGGTCCGGATGGGATGCATCCTAGGTTACTGAGGGAAGTAAGGATGGAAATTGCGGAGGCTCTGGCCACAATCTTCCAATCCTCACTAGATATGAGAGTGGTGCTAGAGGACCGGAGGATTGCAAATGTTACACTCCTGTTTAAAAAAGGGGAGTGGGATAAACCCAGCAACTACAGGCCAGTCAGTCTGATGGCGGTGGTGGGGACATTTTTAGAGACAATAATCTAGGACAAAATTAATTGGCACTTGGAAAAGTATGGGTAAATAAATGAAAGTCAGCACGGATTTGTTAAAGGCAAATCGTGTTTGACTAACGTGAGTGAGTTCTTTGATGAAGTAATGGAGGTGGTTGATGAGGGTGGTTGATGTTGTGTATGTGGGCTTTCAAAAGGCGTTTGATAAAGTACAAACACAATAGACTTGCTAGCAAAATTGAAGATTAAAGGGATAATTGCAGTGTGGATACGAAATTGGCTAAGAGACAGAAGGCAGAGAGTAGTGGTGAACGGTTGTTTATCAGTCTGGAGGGCAATACACTGTACAGTGGTGTTCCCCAGGGGTTGGTGTTGGGACTGCTGCTCTTTTTGATATATATTAATGACCTGGATTTGGGTATGCAGGACATCATTTCAAAATTTGCAGGTAACACGAAACTCGGAAATGTAGTAAACAAAGAGGAGGATAGTAATAGACTTCAGGACGACTCAGTCAGACTGGGAAAATGGGCAGACACATGGCAAATTAAATATAATGCAGAGAAGTGTGAAGTGATTCATTTTGGTAGGAAGAATGAGGAGAGGCAATATAAGCTAAATACAGTAGTACAATTTTAAAGTGGTGCAGGAGCAGAGAACAGAGTATGTACACAAATCTTTGAAGCTGAGAGGACATGTTGAGAAGTCTGTTAAAAAGGCATACAGGATCTCTTTATAAATAGCTGTAGTATTGTGGCCAATTTTGGGCACCACACTTCAGGAAGGATGTCAAGGCCTTAGAAAGGGGTACAGAAAAGATTTACCAGAATGGTACCAGGGATGAGGGATTACAGTTACGTGGAGAGACTGGAGAAGCTGGGGTTGTTCTCCTTAGAGCAGAGAAGCTTAAGAGGAGATTTGATAGAGGGTTTTGATAGGGTCAATAAGGAGAAACTATTTCCAGTGGAAGGGTCAGTAACCAGCGGACACAGATTTAAGGTCATTGGCAAAAGAACCAGAGGCGACATGAGGAAGGAAGATTTACACAGTGAGTTTTTATGATCTGGAATGCACTGCCTGAGAGGGTGGTGGAAGCACGTTGAATAGCAACCTTCAAAAGGGAATTGAAGGGGAAAACATTTGCAGGGCTACAGGGAAAGAGCAGGGGAGTGGGACTAATTGGATAGCTTGTTCAAAGAGCCAGCACAGGTACAATGGGCCGAATGGCCTCCTTTGTGTTCCTGTAGTTTACATAGGATATACGGCCCAGAAACAGGCCATTCAGCCCAACCAGTCCATGCACTCGAGCCTCCTTCCGTCTTTTCTTAAATTCATTTATGGGATGTGGGCATCGCTGGCAAGGCCAGCATTTGTTGCCCATCCCTAGTGGCCCTTGAGAAGGTGTTGGTGAGCCGCCTTCTTGAACCGCTGCAGCCTGTGTGGTGAAGGTGCTCCCACAGTGCTGTTAGGGAGGGAGTTTCAGGATTTTGACCCAGCAACAATGACTTGGAGGGGAACTTGGAGGTGGTGGTGTTCCCATGTGCCTGCTGCCCTTGTCCTTCTAGGTGGAAGAGGTCGCGGGTTTGGGAGATGCTGCCGAAGAAACATTGGCGAGTTGCTGCAGTGCATTTTGTAGATGGTACACACTGCAGCCATAGTACACCAGTGGTGGAGGGCATGAATGTTTAAGGTGGTGGATGGGGTGCCAATCAAGTGGGCTGCTTTGTCCTGGATGGTGTTGAGCTTCTTGAGTGTTGTTGGAGCTGCACTCATCCAGGCAAGTGGAGAGTATTCCATCACACTCCTTACTTGTGCCTTGTAGATGGTGGAAAGGCTTTGGGGAGTCAGGAGGTGAGACACTCACCACAGAATACCCAGCCTCTGACATGCTCTTGTTGCCACAGTATATATGTGGCTGGTCCAGTTAAGTTTCCTCATCTAAATCTATCAGCGTAACCCTCTATTCCCTTCACCCTCATCTGCTTGTCCAGCCTCCCCTTAAATGCATCAAATGTAGCTGGTACCCTGTGTGTATTCTTTTTAAAATAGGATACAAGCTTCTCGTGGGAGGATGGGTTTGCCTTTCCTTGCTATGTCATCTTTGGGAGGAGTCCTTTTTGAGATCCTTCGAGTGCCAGATGTCTCCTGGAGGGCCATCCAAGAAGCAATGTTAATGATGCCATTAAATTGGCTTAATCTTCCCAACATATTCAATGAGTGTAAGGGGTTTTCCTTGAGAGATTTCCCTGAGGTTTCTCTCTCTAGAGGCCTCTCTCTCCTGCACAGTAAAACCTTGAGTGGTTCGACCCACTCCCCTTAGATTCTATACTCTGGACTTAGGCGCAGGAACTACAATGTAGAGAAAACTCTTGTAGACCAAGTTTGATGAAACAAAATGAAATTTTATTGCATAAGGAAAATTATCAAATCAAATGCAAGCAGATAAGGGAGTACATGGGAGGGAAAAACACCCAAACAAATCATAACGACACAGTACTAACTAAGGCAAATACAGGCATCTTATACTCTACAAAGATCATCATGAAATAAGGAAACACACGGAACATCGAGGGACAACAACCCATGTTAATTGTACCCTTAAAATCCAGCCCCTTATTAAACTTATCTAGATCTGATTGTGAAAGGCCAGAAACATGCTCACCAATCCCACTAGGAAGTGCAAGGTTTTGAAATCGAGTCTGTGTTTGGTCCTTTCAGGCGTTTCGTCTCCACGTGGATCGTGGAGCCCCTGCGAGCTGCGCCACACCTCTCTCCTGAGGTGGGGGTCGGGGGCGGCTGGACACCGGCGGGCCTGGATGTCAGCGGGGTCGAGGATCATCAGCTCGACCCTGGTCAGAGGAGCCTTGGGCTGGCTCCCATCGCTTCTTCAGTTTCCTTTTCTCTCTTCTCCCGAGCCGGGGTGGCTGGAAGGTTTCTCCTCTTGGGGTTTTTTTTTTTTTTTGTCTCTTCTCCCAAGTTGGGTCGATGGCCTCTCGTTCCGGCAATGGCCCGGGGATGGTCGATGATCTCCCGATGTGTTTCCCCGGGGCGGGACGCCGGCTTCGAGACGGCCTTCTCGATGTTGGCCTTCTTCTTCCTCCTGCGAGTGCCTGCTTCTTCTTCTGGGTGTCCGGATTCAAGCTGTGCAGCTCTCCCTCAAGCTCCAAGCTCTTTTTAACTCAGTAACTCTCCAAGCTCTGTCCGAGTTCCAGCTTGCTCCAACTGCCGAAAAGTCTTCCAGATATACCTTTCCTCCAGAAACTTCCGTCTCCCGCCCAAAATCAGGTTAGTCTTTGTTTTACTTTTGGCGGGCTGGGAGCACAGCAGGGTAGTTATTATATTTTTAAATGTCTTAAACGGCCAGTAAAGGCCCATCTCTGGTCTGGAATTACCTTCATTGTTTTGAATGTCCTGCTGATCTCGTTATCTAGTCCTGGGTGCTGTTCTCATGAATATGAACTTGTCCCCTTTTGTCTGGGTCAACATTTTGATGGCCTTTGTCTCCAGGCCGATCTTGACTGGATCTGCATCTAATCCATATGTATATGTGTAGGTCTGGTTTCGTTCTCTCAGAAACGGCTTCCAGAACTTGCTGTGGGTTGAATTCACAAAGCTGTCTGAGGTTGCGCAGGAACCATTTTAAAGTGTCCCAATAAGCTGGTCACATGGTATGGTGGCCATTTTGTATGCCCCTTTTTCTGGGCTTCTTTTAAAACAGTCTTTAAAATCATGGCCTCTTCTGCCATTTGACCCTTATTAATACAAAGTCCAATTTTGCGAATCCTACATGAGCAAGACAGCAGAAATCAGCTTGAGGAAGAAAATAGGATTAAAATTACAAAAGTAAGTTAAAAGTCTGTCAAGAGATCCAAAGTGGTTCCAAGACTGCCTTGCAAGTGCTGAAGTTGCCTGTGATTCAAATTTCTGCCACAGAGAGCATCAATTCTCACTATTTCAACTGATCACAGCTGCAGCCTGGACCACCCTTTCCTCTTGACATCAGGTTGAATAGAAATGAGAATAAATAAAACAAAGAACATACGAATTAGGAGCAGGAGTAGGCCAAGGGGCCCTTCGAGCCTGCTCCACCATTCAATGCGATCATGGCTGATCATCGACCTCAACTCCACTTTCCCGCCTGATCCCCATATCCCTTGATTCATCTAGAGTTCAAAAATCTATCTGTCTCAGCCTTGAATATAATCAACGACTCAGCATTCACAACCCTTTTGGGTAGGGAACTCCAAAGATTCACAACCCTCTGAGTGAAGAAATTACTCCTCATCTCAGTTCTAAAAGGCCAACCTCTTTATCCAGAGACTATGCCCACTAGTTCTCGACTCTCCAGCCAGGTAAAACATCCTCTCAGCATCTACCCTGTCAATCCACAGAATCTTGTATGTTTCAATCAGATCACCTCTCATTCTTCTAAACTCCAGAGAGTATCGGCCCAATCTACTCAATCTCTCCTCATAGGACAACCCTCTCATCCCAGGGATCAATCTAGTGAACCTTCATTGCACCACCTCCAAGGCATGCGTGTCCTTTCTCAGATAAGGAGACCAAAACTATGCACAGTACTCCAGGTGTGGTCTCACCAAGGCTCTGTACAATTGCAACAATACCTCCTTACTCTTATACTCCAACCCCCTTGCAACAAAGTCCAACCTCCCAGAGATGTCGGGAACACAGGGTCTAATGAGAGGGAGGAACTGAATGAAATCAGTACTTGTAGGGAAATGGTGTTAGGGAAATTGATGGGATTGAAGGCCGATAAATCCCCAGGGCCTGATAATCTACATCCTAGGGTACTTAAGGAAGTGGCCCTAGAAATAGTAGATGCATTGCTGGTCATCTTCCAAAATTCTATAGACTCTGGAACAGTTCCCATGGATTGGAGGGTAGCTAATGTTACCCCACTGTTCAAAAAAGATGGTAGAGAGAAAACTGAATTATAGACCGGTAAGCCTGACATCGGTAGTGGGGAAAATGCTAGAGTCCATTATAAAAGATGTAATAGCAGAGCACTTGGAAAACATAGACAGGATCGGACAAAGTCAACATGAATTTACAAAAGGTAAATCGTGCTTGACTAATCTACTGGAATTTTTTGAGGATGTAACTGGTAGAATAGATAAGGGAGAACCAGTGGATGTGGTGTATTTGGACTTTCAGAAGGCTTTCGATAGGGTCCTGTATAAGAGATTAGTGTGTAAAGTTAAGGCACATGGGATTGGGGGCAAGGTACTGACTTGGATGGAGAACTGGTTGGCAGACAGCAAACAAAAAATTGGAATAAACGGGTCTTTTTCCGAGTGGCAGGCAGTGACTAGTGGGGTACCGCAGGGATCGGTCCTAGGACCCCAGCTATTCACAATATATATTAATGATCTAGACAAGGGAACTAGATGTAATATCTCCAAGTTTGCAGATGACACAAAGCTGGGTGGGCATGTGTGCTGTGAGGAGGATGCCGAGAAACTCCAGTATGATTTGGACAGGTTGGGTGATTATACTGCATCTGCCATGCATCTGCACAATGTGGATAAATGCAAGGTTATCCACTTTGGCGGCAAAAACAGGAAGGCAGATTATTATCTGAACAGCAATAGATTGGGAGAAGGGGAAGTGCAACGAGACCTGGGTGTCCTTGTGCACCAGTCGCTGAAGGTAAGCATGCAGTTGCAGCAGGCGGTTAAGAAGGCAAATGGTATGTTGGCCTTCGTAGCAAGAGGGTTTGAGTACAGGAACAAGGATGTCTTGCTGCAGTTGTACAGGGCCTTGGTGAGACCACACCTTGCGTATTGTGTGCAGTTTTGGTCGCCTTATCTGAGGAAGGATGTTCTTGCCATGGATGGAGTGCAGCGAAGATTCACCAGACTGATACCTGGGATGGCAGGAATGACTTATGAGGAGAGATTGGGTCGATTGGGCTTATACTTGCTGGAGTTTAGAAGAATGAGAGGGGATCTCATTGAAACTTATAAAATTCTAACAGGACTAGACAGACTAGATGCAGGAAGGATGTTCCCGATGGCGGGGGAGTCCAGAACCAAGGGTCACAGTCTAAGGATAAGGGGTAAGCCATTTAGGACTGAGATGAGGAGGAATTTCTTCACCCAGAGAGTGGTGAACCTGTGGAATTCTCTACCACAGAAGGCAGTTGAGGCCAATTCATTAAATATATTCAAGAAGGTGTTAGATATATTTTTTAAGACTAAAGGGATCAAGGGATATGGGGAGAAAGCAGGGACAGGGTACTGTTTGGATGATCAGCCATGATCTCATTGAATGGCGGAGCAGGCTCGAGGGGCTGAATGGCCTACTCCTGCTCCTATTTTCTATGCCATTTGCTTTCCTAATTGCTTGCTGTACCTGTATGCTAACATTCTGTGTTTCCTGTATGAGGACACCCAAATCTCTCTGAACACCAACACTTAATACAAAAGCATAATACTGCGGATGCAGGGATGAAGGGTAAAAATATTGTCCATGTTTAAAAGCTTCTATAGCAGTTATTTTGCAACCTCCTACTTGGAGTGTTACTCTCTTATTCCCTTATAGGATGAGGAAAGGCCATTTAGCCCATCAATTCTACTCATTCCAATGGGACATAAACAATTTGCATGGACAAGAACTCTTCATAGTTTCTTGAATCTCCAGACGGAGATAAATACTGGTAAAACTTTAAAGAGACAGAAAACTCTAGACTCCTCGAGGGAAGTGAGTGAAAACTTCCAATTCACACACTACATTATTCAGCCTCATCAGGTTGCATGTCACAGATGGTATAGTCATGGTGCCAACAGAACGGAAGTTACAATATTCTTTGCAGTATTTCATAATCAGATATGAGCTTACCTTTGTACCATTGACTACTTTTGATAGAGAAAAAGGCTTCTAACCTTTAGTCACATCCTTGATTTCTACAAACACAGTTTAGGTAAAGTGACACGTTTACCTTTACATTATCCGTGCCTTTTTCGCCGTTTAAAGATTTAGATCAGTTAAAAAGAATCCCAGATTATTTCCTCCTGAATTTTTTCTACAAGGAGAATTATTCGAACTCTGTTATCCAGCTCCATTACTTAACATTCTGAGTCCCAGGCCCGCTCTTGAACGTGGATTTACCATTAGCAGTAACCTGTTACTAAACAGAATGTAAAACCATGGTTATTCTTAGGCAGTGTAGAGGAAGCTTCACTTCTTGTCCAACTTACCTGCTATATCTGTAGTGTATGTGCCTTTAAGACAGAACTACTTTTACAGCTCCTGTATACTGTAGTACCGGCAGTGACCACACCTGTATATAAGCTTTGCGCATGCCTCTGTACCCCCAGTCTTGAGACTACCCTCCTCCAGTAAATACCTGTTTATTGTCAAGTTACAGCATCCGTATGGTTATTGAAAAACAGCATACCCTCAGAATCACGGATCTAACAGTGGCGACGAGTGTCGATTCGAATCTACCTGCAACTAAAAACAAAAAAAAAAGTTGAGGCCAGGAACACGGGCGTCGATCACGAGCAACCGCCCAGTCGTCAGGCAGAGAGTGAACATCGCAGGGGAGGTTGTGGAGAGCCAGGCTTGCTTCCCCAGCCACGACGATCAGCAAGAGACTGACGACAGGTCCAGCGCAGACCCTTCCTGGGCAGCGGCGGCTGGAGCCGACCGACGGCGGAGAGAAAGCCGAGCAGCGTCGACGGGGTAAGACAGAGGGTGAAGCGCACAGGGCGCAGCCGGGGGTTGAAAACCGAGCGGCGTCGAGAGAAAAAAAACAGAGAGAGAGAGGGTAAAGAAACAGCCGGGTTCAAGACTGAGCGGCGTCAAGTTAAAAAAAAATAAAAAGAAGAACACGCAGAGCACAGCCAGGGCTCACAGGCTGAACAGGGTCCGCGGGGAGAAGAAGGGAGAGCGCGAGAGATGCCATTGAGCCGCGGAGAAGAAGGAAGAGCGCGGGAGACACCATTTTTAGAAGCCGCAGCGGAGAAGAAGGGCGAGTGCAGGAAGGAAGGAAAGCACGGGAGACGCCATTTTGTGCCAGCAGAGAAGAAGGGGAAGCGCGGGAGACGCCATTTTTGACAGTTAAATCACACCCAGGGATGCCGAAGAGTGGCAGTATCTCTACGTTCGACAATGAAGTTGAAGATTGGGCGACATATGTGGAACGTATTGAGGTGTACTGCAGGGCGAATGAAGTGCCAGATGCTAATAAAGCACTGGTTTTGTTAAATTCCATGGGTGCAAAAACTTATGGGTTACTGCAAAATCTAATAACCCCAGAGAAGCCGGTACCGGAACAAGAATTTCGAAAGCATAGTAGAAATCCTACAGGACCACTTAAACCCCACACCGCTGCTGATAGCAGAATGATTTAAGTTCCATAAAAGGAACCAACACAAAGACGAAAGCAATGCTGAGTACCTAACGGAGCTGCGCAAGCTATCAAAACACTGCCAGTTTGGAGCGGGACTAGCAGATACGTTAAGGGACAAGTTTGTGTGTGGGCTACAAAGTGAAGGAACCTAGAAATGGCTTCTATCGGAAAAGGATCTTACGCTGGACAAGGCTTTCAGTATGGCAGTATCACACGAAGCAGCCGCAAGGGGCGCTGCAGAGATATAACGGAGACCGCAAGAATATGGCACCAATGAAATGTCCTATGGAACAGGAAAGTGCTATCGCTGCGGCAGAACAACACTTGACCAGAAGGATTGTTGGTTCAAGGACCAAGTGTGCAGACAGTGTGGGAAAGCAGGACACATAGCAAGAGTCTGCAGGTCTGGGAAGAAAACCAACAGTAAGAAATCTCCACAGGAGAAGTACAAAAAGGTACACCAGGTGATGGACAGTGGTTCAGATGAACAGAAAAGTGACAGACTCCAGAAGCAAGGAGCTGGGTTGTCTGAAACTACATAAGGTAACCGAAATGGAGGATCACCAGACTATCTGGAGTACACTCAAGATAGACGGAGTCCAAGTGGAAATGGAATTGGACACAGGATCAGCCCTAACAGTCATAAACCAAAGGGACTACAAGCGGCTATTTTCACATATACTCTTGAAAGCTACAGAGATTGTCTTGAAGACGTATACGGGGCAAAAAGTCTACCCCAAAGGAAAAATAAGGGTGAAAGTGATATATAAAGGCCAGGAAATACCTAAAATGGATATATATGTATTGCCGGATGGAGGACCACCACTGCTAGGACGTGAATGGATCCGGAAGATACAATTAGATTGGCATTCCATACAGGCACTGAAGGTTGAGGCCAAAAAGGATGACGACGTCACACCTGGGCGACTGTCAAAAATGCTAACTGACGCAAAAGAAGTGTTCCAGGAGGGATTAGGAACACTAAAAGGCATAACAGCAATGATTAAAATAGAGGAAAATGCAAGCCCAAAGTTTCTGAAGGCCAGACCAGTGCCTTATGCGATCAGACCAGTTGTTGAAGCAGAGCTGGAAGGGTTGGAACGTTCCAAAGTGGACTGGAGCGAGTGGGCTACACCCATCATTCCTGTAATGAAGAGGTCGTTGAGTAATACGCCTGGGGAACCAAAGAAGGTCCGTATCTGTGGGGATTTTAAGGTGTCAGTGAACCCAGTCCTTCACACGGTACAATATCCGCTTCCACGAATTGAGGATATTTTCGCCTCGCTATCTGGAGGTAAACGCTTCACCATAATTGATCTAGCCCAGGCGTACTTGCAAATGGAGGTAGAAGAAGCTTTGAAACAATACCTTACGATTAACACTCATAAAGGTCTCTATCAATACAGCCGGCTGGTGTTCGGAGTAGCCTCGGCTCCGGCTATCTGGCAAAGGGCGATGGATCAGGTCCTGCAAGGGATTCCAGGGACCCAGTGTTATTTGGACGACATCTTGGTCACGGGCGAAAATGACAGTGATCACCTCGCCAACTTGGAGGAGGTGCTCACCAGATTAAAGGAGTATGGGCTACGAGCTAATTGCCACAAGTGCGAGTTTTTCCAGAAACAGATCTCGTATTGCGGCCACGTCATCGATGCAGAGGGGTTACATAAGTCCCCTGAAAAGATTGAGGCAGTAGTCAAGGCTCCAGCACCGGAAAATGTGTCACAACTGAGGTCGTTCCTCGGGCTGGTAAACTACTACCACAAGTTCTTACCAAATTTGTCCACGGTATTACACCCACTGAACACCCTACTGCAAACAGGGGTACCATGGAAGTGGGATGACGAACGTAGACGAGCTTTCCAGAAGTGTAAAGAATTGATCACATCAAAAGAGGTGTTGGCACGTTTCAACCCAGCACTACCAATTCGTTTGGCATGTGATGCATCACCCTATGGTATTGGAGCGGTGCTGTCACACAAATTCCCAGACGGGTTGGAGAGGCCAGTAGCCTTTGCGTCTCGGTCACTAACCTCAGCCGAGCACAACTACGCCCAGATTGACAGGGAGGCCCTCAGCCTAGTATGGGGAGTAAAAAAATTCAACCACTATCTGCATGGACAGAAGTTCACCTTGCTGACTGACCACCAACCACTTGTCTCCATCTTTAATCCTAAGAAGGGCGTTCCAGTGATGACTGCACAACGGTTACAAAGATGGTCCCTGTTTCTAGGGGCGAATCAATATGAAATAGAATATAAAGGCACGAAACAGCATGGGAACGCTGATGGGCTATCGCGCCTGCCACTGCCTACTGTGGAGGAAGCACCAGCAGTGGACCCTATCGAGATATTTTATTCGTCAATAATTGAACGATTGCCAGTAACGAACGCGGATATAGAGAAGGAGACCCGAAATGATCCGACGCTGTCTCGGGTATATGATTTGACGGTGAGGGGATGGCCAACACATGGCGACTCACTGTTGCCAGCATTCTCATCCAGAAGAGAACAGCTGTCAGTATGCCAGGGGACAGTGATGTGTGGATCCAGAGTGGTGATTCCACCCAAGTTAAGGGAGAGAGTGCTAAATGAGCTACATGAAGGTCATCTGGGGGAAGTGAAAATGAAAAGCCTTGCTCGGGCTTATGTGTGGTGGCCGGGAATCGATCAACAAATCGAAGACCTAACTAAGAGCTGCTTAGGATGCCAGAAGGCCCAAAATGCACCACCACATGCCCCTCTACACCCATGGGAGTGGCCCTCCTCTCCATGGCAACGGGTGCATACTGATTTCGCCGGTCCATTCATGGACTCAATGTTCTTAATAGCAGTGGATGCTCATTCAAAGTGGCCTGAGGTGATAAAAATGTCTTCAACCACTACAGAGAAAACGATTGCAGTCCTACGGGCCATATTTGCCAGAAACGGTTTGCCAGAGCAGATTTGCTCTGATAATGGACCACAGTTTGTGTCAGAAGAGTTTCGAAAATTTATGAGAAGGAATGGGGTAAGGCATTACACATCCGCCCCGTATCATCCAGCCACAAATGGATTGGCTGAGAGGTTCGTACAAACCTTTAAGAAGGCGATAAAGGCCATGTGCGACGATGAAATTCCACTACAGCATAAGATGGACAATTTCTTATTAGCCTACCGAAACGCGACACATGCAGGTACCAACCAGACCCCGGCCATTAATGTACACAGTGGATGTCAGGGAGAACATTGTGAGACGCCACGTCGATCAGATCTTAGCATCACAGGAACGCACCAACCCCATGTCTCGAGTACCTGGGGATGAACCCGACATACCGGTAGCATCTACCTCAGAACCAGTAGCAGTGGAACCCGATGAACTACCCGATGAAAAGGGGTCAGACTCGCCTCTGCACCAAGAACAACCTCAGGAAAGGCGCTATCCTGAAAGGGTCAGGAAGCCGCCCCAAAGACTGAATCTATAAATGGACTATTGTTGTTTAATGTACATGTTAAAGTGTTAATTGTTATTTGAAGATTAGGGGTACTACTAATCTAAAAGGGGAGGAATTGTAGTGTATGTGCCTTTAAGACAGAACTACTTTTACAGCTCCTGTATACTGTAGTACCGGCAGTGACCACACCTATATATAAGCTTTGCGCATGCCTCTGTACCCCCAGTCTTGAGACTACCCTCCTCCAGTAAATACCTGTTTATTGTTAAGTTACAGCATCCGTGTGGTTATTGAAAAACAGCATACCCTCAGAATCACGGATCTAACAATATCTGCCCCTAGAATGCTTGCTGCTGACAATGCGCATAAAAAGTGGGGAGGGGGAGGGGAGAATCTATTCTTTCATACTGACATCTCAATAAGCACAAAAATTCACCAAAATTGAAAGTAAAAAAATATGGACATATGCATTGAATACGACTATGACAAACTACAACAACTTGTAATTATATAGCGCCTTTAAAGCGTCCCAAGGTGCTTCACAGGAGCGTTATCAAACAAGATTTGACACCAAGCCATGTAAGGAGATATTAGGGCAGGTGAAGCGGTCGGTTTTAAGGAGCATCTTAAAGGAAGAAAGCGAGGTAGAGAAGTGGAGAGGTTTAGGGAGGGAATTCCAGAACTTCGGGCCTTGGCAGGCGAAGGCACGGCCACCGATTATAGTCAAGGATGCTCAAGAGGCCACAATTGGAGGAGTGCAGATATCTTGGAGGGTTGTAGGGCTCCAATTGAAAACAAGGATGAGAATTTTAAAATTGAGGCATTGCATAACTGGGAGGCAACGTATGTCAGCGAGCACAGGGGTGATGGGTGAACGGGACTTGGTGCGAGTTAAGACACGGGCAGCAGAGTTTTGGATGAGCACAAGTTTAGGGAGTAGAAAACGGGAGGCCAGCCAGGAGTGTGTTGGAATAGTCAAGTCTAGAGGGAACAAAGGCATGGAGGAGGGTTTCAACAGCAGGTGAGCTGAGGCAGGGGCGGAGTCGGGCGATGTTATGTTCCAGTAGTTTAATATCATTTGGAGCGGGGTGGGGGAGATTGCGTTCTATGTATAGTGAAATTATAAACGCAATTGTAAAGAATCTTTTACTATTTTATTATGTATTGCACACAGAGGAAACTTACGCCCTTGCTTCACAAACCAAAGAAAACCAGAGGTGAATATGGAAAATGAGTTACAGTAATAAGTAATCTGAGAAGCTATTTTAAAATGTGGATTTTGCTTTTACTTTGACATTTTGTTTTTACAAAATATGGAAACAATATAACAAACCCAATGTAGTGTTTATGATGCTGGTAATCAGTTCAAAGTAACCTTTGTCTCAGTGTCTACTGCCAAATACAGTATAACAATACCTCAGATGTAAATTGGACTAAAATAGCAGCAAGAGCTCAGTTAGGCAGGATCTTGTTTAACCTGACCCTGAATTTCCTGTGGCAGGAAATTATGCTTATTTTCTGGCTGCATATCAGAAAATTAGTGAAAGCAAAAAATGACAAATGTAACCATTAAAAAAAAGAGGTGGGTTGACACAAAAAAAACATAGAGCTGTTGTTGAGATTTTTCTAATTCATAATGAATTCTAATGCTTGCAAATAAAGCTGCCTAGATGTTCCGAACAAAAATGTTAGTCTATTGTTTTTAAATGCACTTTTATATCATATTGCAAGGATTTGGTAGATGGCAAGGGGAGACTCAGAGTTATATTTATAGTAAAATCACATTGATCAGTGCGGCTTTTACTGTAAGCAAAAATGTTGTAACATCAGCTGCCAGAATCTGTGTGTAGCAATGATTCTAAACAGAGATGTCCACCATCGAAGTATACTATACAAGCCCTTTAATTTCCCGTAATCCCATGTATATATAGCTTTGCTTTTGGTACTTGTAATTAGTTTCTTAAAGCTTGTATTTTTGAGATCGTGCAGTTTATAAAATATTAATGCAGGGACAATTTTTATTAAATTATCCTGACTGGGTGAAATGCTGCAGGTGAAAATATTTGACTGAGTTGATGCGTCACAAATATATATGATTCTCAGTTTCCCACGTCCTTTTAGCTCGCCCTGTCTTTAATACCATGTTGATTGGAGATGCAGGTAGGTTTTTTCCCCCGAAGAGTCATCAAGAATCATCTGGCGATTGCAGAGGTTTGCATTGTAGTTCCTGGCATACGCACAGTTAATGTTTGTCTCAAACTCTCTCCTCCACGATTTTATGGCGACATTAACCCCTTCATCAACCCTCGATTTCAATGGTAAACTGGGTTATTAGGTGTTCACTTTCTTGTGAAGCCATTTGTCCCATTGGTTAATAGGGATCTATTTCAAATGAGCGGACAAAGTGACTGCAGCCCCCATGTTTAAGGACTTCGTGAAGATCGAGTTGTCCAAGTAACTATTGTTCTAATTTGAGCTGCTCCGTGGCCGACTGGAAATTAGGAAACTCTGATCTTTGTTTTGTTCTTAAAGCTTTTTTTTTCTAAAAATAGGAAAATATGGAAGCTTTCAAGACCAATATGTGTATGGTGTTTATGTTACAGATTGACTGGGAGCATCTGGAGCACTTACAGTAACCTGGAAAGATATTTTAACTAACAATTCTAGCTGCGATGGGCCGAGGAACGAGAAAGTTATATCATCTTTCTCCATCAACATTGAGGGTCATCAGAGATGGAATGATACTTAATACCAAGGCACACGAACCCCATCTTTGACCACTTGAACATGTACGTGGCCCGATCAGGTTAACACAAATGTCAATGCTTATAACTTGAGAATAATTGCCAAACAATTGGTCGTAATGTTACTGACCGTGTGAAAAAAATAGTACATTGTTGTTACATAAAAGTTTGAGTTACTGTTGCCAGCATGGTGCCTCACTCAATGGGAGGGTAGATTGGACAATCAAACACTAGGGTTAGTGCATCTGATTTTCTGCCATACTCATTTTTCAGCTGTTAATAGTAATACATTCCCGCCCCCACCACCACCACCCCACCCTGTTTCCATTCCTGCAGTGCTGATAGTGTTGTTCCAACAGTTAGGGGAAATAAAGAAAGAACTTGTATTTATATAGCACCCTTCACATACGCAGGAGGTCCCAAAGTGCTTCCCAGTCGTTATTTTATAGGTAAATGCAGCAGCCAATTTCCACACAGCAAAATCCCATAAACAGCAAATGAAATAAATGGCAACCAGGGATGGGCAATAAATGCTGGCCTTGCCAGCGACGCCCACATCCCTTGAACGAATAATTTTTTTTAATGACCTGTTTTTTGGTGATGTTGAGTCGAAGGACAAATGTTGCCTCGGACATTGGGAGACCGGTCTGGTTTTCTTTAAATAATGTCATGGGATTGTTTACATCCACCTGGCCAGGCAGACATGGCCTTAGTTTAATGTCTCATCCAAAAGATGGCACCTCCTAAAATTCAGCCGATAATTTTAAATTAAACTACAGTAGTATAAGTGGAGTTCAAACTAGTAAAAAACCATAAGGAATCTTTTTCACACAACAGTGATAAAAGGTGCTGAATAAATATTCCAGATAAGTGTAGTGGAAGCAAAATTAAATTAAGAAACAACAGGCTGCTACAATGGGGAGGGGGGGGGTGGGACATTAGAATCTCTCTGCGTGGATGGATAAATAGCTGAATGGCCTTCCACATCCATAATTATCTTGTGATCCACAACTTAAGTTACCTGCTTACAGAGGGTGCAAAATTGAGTTAAGCCCCATTTGGGGGCAGTAACAGAATTAGCACCCGGCACAGAAGTACTGCCACGGCAGCTAAATTCGGCTTACCGCCCCGGATAGGAAGTGGAGCATTATCACGGGCGCTCCACTTCCTCTCGGGGTGGTGTCGGGGGCGCAAAGCACTCGAACGCCAGAGCGCTATGCAGCCGCTCCGCGTAGCGCTGATGCGTTTCTCCACCCCTCCCCTTCTGTTAAAGGGAAGGGACACTGCGAGCTCTGCAGAGCATCCGATGGCCCACACTAGGCCACCAGGGCGGCGTGGTGCCGTGGCCACAGCCTGGCAGCAAGACGCAGTGCCGGGCTGCGCGATGGCGGCGACGGACCACGCCAACTGCCGCCACGAAGGACCGACCTAGAGGGCGGCCAAAAGAAGAAAATGGCAGTGCAGGTCGCAGCCGCAGCTTCCCTTTAAATACCGCCCCGCGAGCTGAGGTCAGCCCGGTTCGTGACCCGTGAGGCTGGCGCTGACAATCGCCCGCAGCAGCCAAATTTCTGCCGTGGGGCGGTAAGGTGCCACGGCAGGGCGCTAATGGGCCGCATCACTCGGCAATGACGTCATCGGCAGTGGCGCAGCGGCCCAGGAGGCGTGAACCACAGGCGCAAAGGAGCCGAATTTCGCCCCGAGTCTTTCAAGCACTCACACATATAGGCCGCGATTTTGCCAGCCATGGCGAGTCCGGTGCGGCCGGAGTAGACAGCAGCCTCAAACTCCGCACCAGTCTTCAACCCAACTCCTCCTAGTGATTTTGCCCTGATTGAGCTCGTTAAGCCCGCCCTGCGAGGTTCCTGACCAATTCAAACATCATCAGCCGGTTTCCTTAAAGGGACCATGTCCACATTCATTTTGACAGTTGTGCTGTCAGTGTTCTACAGCATTGAGGTGCTGCAAACACTGACAATCACTGCACAAAGGTGCAGGGCTGCACCCAGGCTCTCCCATGACTCCCTCCATATGCTTATGGAGGGAGCCACAGCACACAGGGAGGTTCTCTTCCCTTCCAATGGGCGGAAGACACCTCCCCAGGACACCAACCTGGTTGCACATTGCATAGGAGGGCACAAGCAGGGATGTTGTCTGGAGGACCAGGCTGCAGTGGCGCAAACCTTGCAATGATCTCAGTAGATCACGAAACGTTACTGCAAAGCCACACTCAACCTCATCCTGCTGTGCCTCTCATCACATCCCCATCACTCTGCCTTCCCTACCCTACTCCTGCACATCCTTACTCACACCAACTTACCTTGCACCTCCAATCATCCCTCTCTATCTATATTATCATTTCCCATCTCACTAGCCACCCCTCCTACTCACCCTCATCCTAGTCCAATCATACCAGCTAACACAAAAGGATAGGCACTTGGGTGTTTTAGGCAATGTTCATGTAAACTTTCTGCTAATGTGTTATCAAGCATTGAAATCCTTGTCAGCACTTTGCCTTCTTGGACAGATTTGTGTGCACCTTTGAAAGTGTCTTAGTGAATTCCAGTGAATGGTGAGACATAACGTTCCCCCCAGTGGTGATGAGTGTGAAAGGAATGGCTTGGACATTGTAGGGATGCTTTATGGTGCTGGTGTGGGGTGGTGCCAACCTGGTGGATCATGTGGCAGCCAGGGTGTACAGTGTTAAGTGAAGCAAATCTGGACATGGTGAGGTCATCGCTGGCATCCCGGGCAGCAATGTGTATGGGTGATGATGCCCTGTGTCCAGGGCAGCATCAGTTGATTGCGGAGAAGGTTGGTGTGGATGTTGGTGCTGCTGGTGTGCCCAGTGATGCTGGTGTTGGGGCTGATCATGTTGGGATTCTGAGGACCAAGGTGAGATTTTTTCAAGGGCACCGATGCTGATGGAATAGATGGCAGGTGAGGTTGAGATGACAGAAGTAATCTGTCAATGTTGAGATAGGTTGTTCCAAGGAGCTGATAGTGGATAGAGAGATTACTCCAAACACTTCAAAAGTGCATAAAGCTCAAAAGTGGGTTCCAAATCATTAATGTTCCAGCGTCTATGGTTGGGAAATGAACAGCTGTGAAATGGTAGGTTTTATACCATTTTTTCAGCTTTCACTACCTTATAATAAGCTTTTAACTATCTAAAACAAACCCGCTTGGTGTCGGGTCTGTGCAGGGATGACAGGCCCGACACTTGGGAAACTGACAAGGAGGCGGGTTTACAGCGGGATACTGACCGCTGTCAATCTTGGTGATTTTGGCAGCGGACCCGCCTCCAAACCTGCACTCAGTGCCGGCCAATGTTTGGAATGGACTGTCCAGGGAGGAGATTGAGGCGGTAACTAAATTTCAGAGGGAGGTGAAGAACTATTAGGCAAGAAAATAAACTAAGTGATATTGGTATTGAACTGTGTATTCTTTTCTGATCCTGTACATTATGGTGTTCCTAATACACAAAGTAGAAAATCTTGGCCCACATTTCTTTTTGGTTGAGTTGATGTCTCAAGCTTAGGTGCTTTCAAAAGGAAATGAGATGAGTACATGAGAGAAAAGGAAATAGAAAGATATGCTGAAAAGCGGAGATGAGGTAAATGGAATGAGATGAGACTCTTGGAGTATATAAACGAGCAGAGACTAGTTGGGCCGAATGGCTTGTTTCTGTGCTGTATATTCTATGTAATTCTCTATGCAAAAATTAACATCCAAAAGGAGTGTTTTTCTCCTAACAATTTTTCCCCTGCTTGCAGTTATTTTTTTAAAATAAGTCACATTAGCGCATGTTCTGATGAAGCTACTTTCATACCTTCCTCAGGATGCGAACTAGTGCAGAGGAGATTTACCAGAATAGTTCCGGGGATGGGGGACCTTAGCTACAAGGACAGGTTGGAAAAGCTGGATTTGTTTCCATTAGAGCAAAGGAGGTTGAGCGGTGGGTGATTTGATAGGGGTGTACAAGATTATGACGGGTTTGGATAGGCTAGACGGGGAAAGACTGTTCCCACTAGTTGATGGTACAAGGAACTAAGGGACATAGATTTAAGGTATTGGGCAAGAGATACGGGGGTGGGGGGATGTGAGGAAAAACTTTTTAATGTAGCGAGTGGGGAGGACCTGAAAATCACTGCCGACGGAAGTGGTGGAAGCGAAGACACTCAATGTTTTCAAGGGGAGACTGGATAGGCACTTGAGAGAAAAAGTTGCAGGGCTACGGGGATAGAGCGGGGGAATGGGACTGACTGGATTGCTCGACAGAGAGCCGGCATGGACTCGATGGGCCGAATGGCCTCCTTCTGTGCTGTTATGACTATGATTCTAATCATTTATACTTATTTGCATGTGTGTTACAAATTCAGTGTAGATACGAACATATGAAAATGATGGACAGGAATAGATCCACTCGTCCATCTAGCCTGTCCCATATAGTTGTGATGCCTTGTGCATCATGATACACACTCCCTACCCACCAGAGACTTGCAATCTCATGGGAGAGGTGAAAAACCAGATTAAAAATCCCAAGGTGAATTAGGGAAAAATATCTCAAAAACTGCCCCTGCCTCAGCCAATGTTATGGAGGTGGAAGCAAGTCGTAATTATGATGGAGAAAACATGGGGTCAGAAGTTCAGCTCAGGGTCAAATAGGATGGTGACAGCTGCAAATAGCCTGATTCAACCCGTGGCAGCTGCTGGGGAGGAGGATGGAGTCAGTGGCAAGGGTATGGAGTTTATGCTGGGTGCCAATGGCGATGGCTTCCCAATGTTTAGATTGAGTAAATTGGCTCATCGATGACTGGACATAGGACAGACATGCAGTCTGACAGCATAAAGATAGTGGAGGGGGTCGAGACAGGTGCTGGAGAGGTAGAGCTGGGTCTACGTGTGAAAGCTTACCCAATGTCTGCATGTAGATGAGGAAGAGGAAACCAAAACTAATGAATCGCTCATCAAATTAACCACCTTTTCTCTAGGTGCTTTCTTTAAAAAAAGAGAATACATATTGCATTTAAAACTCTATCATTTAAAGTAACTTTTTCCAAATCTTTTGTGGAAAAATGTTAATAATTCCAGAAAGGTGACAGTGTGCCGAGATGTGGTTTTGGCTGTCTGAAGCCATATTGTTGTATTTCTGCACCCATCCCGCCCCCTTAGATTGACTTACACGTGATACCAAGAAAGGACTGCAGTGCAGCTCACTTGCAACTTATCCAAATTCACAGCTTTCACTAATACAAAAAGAAAATACTGCAGATGCTGGAAATCTGAAATAAAAACAGAAAATGCTGGAGATACTCAGCAGGTCAGGCAGCATCTGTGAAGAGAGAAACAGAGTTCACGTTTCAGGTCGACGACCTTTTGTCAGTATCTCCAGCATTTTTTGTTTTTATCACAGCTTTCACTGTTGGACATGGGACATTTTAGGCAAATCTTAAAAAGGTTATAAAATCCTTCAATATCACTGTTGGAAAATAAGTGAACGAGTCTCATTGAATGGAATATTTCAGTAAGCTACACAAAAGATACATTTCATATTAAAAATGACTTGTTCGGTGTCCTAATGTTTTGAACTTAAACAAAAATAAAATACCCTGCAGTTTACGATCACTTTCGATCTTCCACTGTGTTGCATTTCCTGCAGTAAACGAGCATCAGTGTTGTCCATGGGCTATTCTTCTTTTCTTCTCCCTACCTCTCTTTTCATCCTTCTCTTTTAAAGGCAGCACTGAATGGTATGGTTCGACAGGGACCTAAGCCCTCTGATACCTTGCTCAACAGCCATTCTTCAGGCACAGTCTAGATTGGCAGGTGTTCCAAAAAGAAAGACAGACATGCATTT